>NW_028252725.1:608249-1216499 GCF_964263255.1 Lissotriton vulgaris | reverse complement strand
CACTGAAGCAGCATGCGTCTGCACTACGGTGAGCTGGCAGGAGAAAGGGGTGAGATCCTCACTGAATGATCCCTTTATACAATAAGGTCTGCGACACTGGAGCAGCAGGCGTCTGCACTACGGTGAGCTAGCAGGAGAAAGGAGTGAGATCCTCACTGAATGATCCCTTTATACAATAAGGTCTGCGACACTGGAGCAGCAGGCGTCTGCACTCTGGTGAGCTAGCATGAGTAAGGAGTGAGATCCTCACTGAATGATCCCTTTATACAATAAGGTCTGCAACACTGGAGCAGCAGGCGTCTGCACTACGGTGAGCTAGCAGGAAAAAGGAGTGAGATCCTCACTGAGCGATCCCTTTATACAATAAGGTCTGCGACACTGGAGCAGCAGGCGTCTGCACTACGGTAAGCTAGCAGGAGAAAGGAGTAAGATCCTCACTGAATGATCCCTTTATACAATAAGGTCTGTGACACCGGAGCAGCAGGCGTCTGCACTCTGGTGAGCTAGCAGGAGAAAGGAGTGAGATCCTCACTGAATGATCCCTTTATACAATGAGGTCTGCGACACTGGAGCAGCAGGCGTCTGCACTATGGTGAGCTAGCATGAGTAAGGAGTGAGATCCTCACTGAATGATCCCTTTATACAATAAGGTCTGCGGCACTGGAGCAGCAGGCGTCTGCACTACGGTGAGCTAGCATGAGAAAGGAGTGAGATCCTCACTGAATGATCCCTTTATACAATAAGGTCTGCGACACTGGAGCAGCAGGCGTCTGCACTCGGGTGAGATAGCATTAGAAAGGAGTGAGATCCTCACTGAGCGATCCCTTTATACAATAAGGTCTGCGACACTGAAGCAGCATGCGTCTGCACTACGGTGAGCTGGCAGGAGAAAGGGGTGAGATCCTCACTGAATGATCCCTTTATACAATAAGGTCTGCGACACTGGAGCAGCAGGCGTCTGCACTACGGTGAGCTAGCAGGAGAAAGGAGTGAGATCCTCACTGAATGATCCCTTTATACAATAAGGTCTGCGACACTGGAGCAGCAGGCGTCTGCACTCTGGTGAGCTAGCATGAGAAAGGAGTGAGATCCTCACTGAATGATCCCTTTATACAATAAGGTCTGCGACACTGGAGCAGTAGGCATCTGCACTACGGTGAGCTAGCAGGAGAAAGGAGTGAGATCCTCACTGAATGATCCCTTTATACAATAAGGTCTGCGACACTGGAGCAGCAGGCGTCTGCACTCTGGTGAGCTAGCAGGAGAAAGGAGTGAGATCCTCACTGAATGATCCCTTTATACAATAAGGTCTGCGACACTGGAGCAGTAGGCATCTGCACTACGGTGAGCTAGCAGGAAAAAGGAGTGAGATCCTCACTGAGCGATCCCTTTATACAATAAGGTCTGCGACACTGGAGCAGCAGGCGTCTGCACTACGGTGAGCTAGCAGGAGAAAGGAGTGAGATCCTCACTGAATGATCCCTTTATACAATAAGGTCTGCGACACTGGAGCAGCAGGCGTCTGCACTCTGGTGAGCTAGCAGGAGAAAGGAGTGAGATCCTCACTGAATGATCCCTTTATACAATAAGGTCTGCGACACTGGAGCAGCAGGCATCTGCACTCTGGTGAGCTAGCAGGAGAAAGGAGTGAGATCCTCACTGAATGATCCCTTTATACAATAAGGTCTGCGACACTGGACCGTCAAGCGTCTGCACTACGGTGAGCTAGCATGAGAAAGGAGTGAGATCCTCACTGAGCGATCCCTTTATACAATAAGGTCTGCTACACTGGAGCAGCAGGCGTCTGCACTCTGGTGAGCTAGCATGAGAAAGGAGTGAGATCCTCACTGAATGATCCCTTTATACAATAAGGTCTGCTACACTGGAGCAGCAGGCGTCTGCACTACGGTGAGCTAGCATGAGAAAGGAGTGAGATCCTCACTGAATGATCCCTTTATACAATAAGGTCTGCGACACTGGAGCAGCAGGCGTCTGCACTCTGGTGAGCTAGCATGAGAAAGGAGTGAGATCCTCACTGAATGATCCCTTTATACAATAAGGTCTGCGACACTGGAGCAGCAGGCGTCTGCACTCGGGTGAGATAGCATTAGAAAGGAGTGAGATCCTCACTGAGCGATCCCTTTATACAATAAGGTCTGCGACACTGGAGCAGCAGGCGTCTGCACTCTGGTGAGCTAGCATGAAAAAGGAGTGAGATCCTCACTGAATGATCCCTTTAAACAATAAGGTCTGCTACACTGGAGCAGCAGGCGTCTGCACTCTGGTGAGCTAGCAGGAGAAAGGAGTGAGATCCTCACTGAATGATCCCTTTATACAATAAGGTCTGCGACACTGGAGCAGCAGGCGTCTGCACTCTGGTGAGCTAGCAGGAGAAAGGAGTGAGATCCTCACTGAATGATCCCTTTATACAATAAGGTCTGCGACACTGGAGCAGCAGGCGTCTGCACTCTGGTGAGCTAGCAGGAGAAAGGAGTGAGATCCTCACTGAATGATCCCTTTATACAATAAGGTCTGCGACACTGGAGCAGCAGGCGTCTGCACTCTGGTGAGCTAGCATGAGAAAGGAGTGAGATCCTCACTGAATGATCCCTTTATACAATAAGGTCTGCGACACCGGAGCAGCAGGCGTCTGCACTCTGGTGAGCTAGCAGGAGAAAGGAGTGAGATCCTCACTGAATGATCCCTTTATACAATAAGGTCTGTGACACCGGAGCAGCAGGCGTCTGCATTCGGGTGAGCTAGCAGGAGAAAGGAGTGAGATCCTCACTGAATGATCCCTTTATACAATAAGGTCTGCGACACTGGAGCAGCAGGCGTCTGCACTCTGGTGAGCTAGCAGGAGAAAGGAGTGAGATCCTCACCGAGCGATCCCTTTATACAATAAGGTCTGCAACACTGAAGCAGCAGGCGTCTGCACTACGGTGAGCTGGCAGGAGAAAGGGGTGAGATCCTCACTGAATGATCCCTTTATACAATAAGGTCTGCGACACTGGAGCAGCAGGCGTCTGCACTACGGTGAGCTAGCAGGAGAAAGGAGTGAGATCCTCACTGAATGATCCCTTTATACAATAAGGTCTGCGACACTGGAGCTGCAGGCGTCTGCACTCTGGTGAGCTAGCATGAGTAAGGAGTGAGATCCTCACTGAATGATCCCTTTATACAATAAGGTCTGCAACACTGGAGCAGTAGGCGTCTGCACTACGGTGAGCTAGCAGGAGAAAGGAGTGAGATCCTCACTGAGCGATCCCTTTATACAATAAGGTCTGCGACACTGGAGCAGCAGGCGTCTGCACTACGGTGAGCTAGCAGGAGAAAGGAGTGAGATCCTCACTGAATGATCCCTTTATACAATAAGGTCTGCGACACTGGAGCAGCAGGCGTCTGCACTCTGGTGAGCTAGCAGGAGAAAGGAGTGAGATCCTCACTGAATGATCCCTTTATACAATAAGGTCTGCGACACTGGAGCAGCAGGCGTCTGCACTACGGTGAGCTAGCATGAGAAAGGAGTGAGATCCTCACTGAGCGATCCCTTTATACAATAAGGTCTGCTACACTGGAGCAGCAGGGGTCTGCACTCTGGTGAGCTAGCATGAGAAAGGAGTGAGATCCTCACTGAATGATCCCTTTATACAATACGGTCTGCGACACCGGAGCAGCAGGCGTCTGCACTCTGGTGAGCTAGCAGGAGAAAGGAGTGAGATCCACACTGAATGATCCCTTTATACAATAAGGTCTGTGACACCGGAGCAGCAGGCGTCTGCATTCGGGTGAGCTAGCAGGAGAAAGGAGTGAGATCCTCACTGAATGATCACTTTATACAATAAGGTCTGCGACACTGGAGCAGCAGGCGTCTGCACTCTGGTGAGCTAGCAGGAGAAAGGAGTGAGATCCTCACCGAGCGATCCCTTTATACAATAAGGTCTGCGACACTGAAGCAGCAGGCGTCTGCACTACGGTGAGCTGGCAGGAGAAAGGAGTGAGATCCTCACTGAATGATCCCTTTATACAATAAGGTCTGCGACACTGGAGCAGCAGGCGTCTGCACTACGGTGAGCTAGCAGGAGAAAGGAGTGAGATCCTCACTGAGCGATCCCTTTATACAATAAGGTCTGCGACACTGGAGCAGCAGGCGTCTGCACTACGGTGAGCTAGCAGGAGAAAGGAGTGAGATCCTCACTGAATGATCCCTTTATACAATAAGGTCTGCGACACTGGAGCAGCAGGCGTCTGCACTCTGGTGAGCTAGCAGGAGAAAGGAGTGAGATCCTCACTGAATGATCCCTTTATACAATAAGGTCTGCGACACTGGAGCAGCAGGCATCTGCACTCTGGTGAGCTAGCAGGAGAAAGGAGTGAGATCCTCACTGAATGATCCCTTTATAAAATAAGGTCTGCGACACTGGACCGTCAAGCGTCTGCACTACGGTGAGCTAGCATGAGAAAGGAGTGAGATCCTCACTCAGCGATCCCTTTATACAATAAGGTCTGCTACACTGGAGCAGCAGGCGTCTGCACTCTGGTGAGCTAGCATGAGAAAGGAGTGAGATCCTCACTGAATGATCCCTTTATACAATAAGGTCTGCTACACTGGAGCAGCAGGCGTCTGCACTCTGGTGAGCTAGCAGGAGAAAGGAGTGAGATCCTCACTGAATGATCCCTTTATACAATACGGTCTGCGACACTGGAGCAGCAGGCGTCTGCACTCTGGTGAGCTAGCATGAGAAAGGAGTAAGATCCTCACTGAGCGATCCCTTTATACAATAAGGTGTGCTACACTGGAGCAGCAGGCGTCTGCACTCTGGTGGGCTAGCATGAGAAAGGAGTGAGATCCTCACTGAATGATCACTTTATACAATAAGGTCTGCGACACTGGAGCAGCAGGCGTCTGCACTACGGTGAGCTAGCAGGAGAAAGGAGTGAGATCCTCACTGAATGATCCCTTTATACTATAAGGTCTGCGACACTGGAGCAGCAGGCGTCTGCACTACGGTGAGCTAGCAGGAGAAAGGAGTGAGATCCTCACTGAATGATCCCTTTATACAATAAGGTCTGCGACACTGGAGCAGCAGGCGTCTGCACTCTGGTGAGCTAGTAGGAGAAAGGAGTGAGATCCTCACTGAATGATCCCTTTATACAATAAGGTCTGCGACACTGGAGCAGCAGGCGTCTGCACTCTGGTGAGCTAGCAGGAGAAAGGAGTGAGATCCTCACTGAATGATCGCTTTATACAATAAGGTCTGCGACACTGGAGCAGCAGGCGTCTGCACTCTGGTGAGCTAGCAGGAGAAAGGAGTGAGATCCTCACTGAATGATCCCTTTATACAATAAGGTCTGCGACACTGGACCCTCAAGCGTCTGCACTCTGGTGAGCTAGCATGAGAAAGGAGTGAGATCCTCACTGAATGATCCCTTTATACAATAAGGTCTGCGACACTGGAGCAGCAGGCGTCTGCACTCTGGTGAGCCAGCATGAGAAAGGAGTGAGATCCTCACTGAATGATCCCTTTACACAATAAGGTCTGCTACACTGGAGCAGCAGGCGTCTGCACTCTGGTGAGCTAGCATGAAAAAGGAGTGAGATCCTCATTGAGCGATCCCTTTATACAATAAGGTCTGCGACACTGGAGCAGCAGGCGTCTGCACTCTGGTGAGCTAGCATGAGAAAGGAGTAGATCCTCACTGAATGATCCCTTTATACAATAAGGTCTGCGACACTGGAGCAGCAGGCGTCTGCACTCTCGTGAGCTAGCAGGAGAAAGGAGTGAGATCCTCACTAAATGATCCCTTTATACAATAAGGTCTGCGACACTGGAGCAGCAGGCGTCTGCACTCTGGTGAGCTGGCATGAGAAAGGAGTGAGATCCTCACTGAATGATCCCTTTATACAATAAGGTCTGCGACACCGGAGCAGCAGGCGTCTGCACTCTGGTGAGCTAGCAGGAGAAAGGAGTGAGATCCTCACTGAATGATCCCTTTATACAATAAGGTCTGTGACACCGGAGCAGCAGGCGTCTGCATTCGGGTGAGCTAGCAGGAGAAAGGAGTGAGATCCTCACTGAATTATCCCTTTATACAATAAGGTCTGCGACACTGGAGCAGCAGGCGTCTGCACTCTGGTGAGCTAGCAGGAGAAAGGAGTGAGATCCTCACCGAGCGATCCCTTTATACAATAAGGTCTGCGACACTGAAGCAGCATGCGTCTGCACTACGGTGAGCTGGCAGGAGAAAGGGGTGAGATCCTCACTGAATGATCCCTTTATACAATAAGGTCTGCGACACTGGAGCAGCAGGCGTCTGCACTACGGTGAGCTAGCAGGAGAAAGGAGTGAGATCCTCACTGAATGATCCCTTTATACAATAAGGTCTGCGACACTGGAGCAGCAGGCGTCTGCACTCTGGTGAGCTAGCATGAGTAAGGAGTGAGATCCTCACTGAATGATCCCTTTATACAATAAGGTCTGCAACACTGGAGCAGCAGGCGTCTGCACTACGGTGAGCTAGCAGGAAAAAGGAGTGAGATCCTCACTGAGCGATCCCTTTATACAATAAGGTCTGCGACACTGGAGCAGCAGGCGTCTGCACTACGGTAAGCTAGCAGGAGAAAGGAGTAAGATCCTCACTGAATGATCCCTTTATACAATAAGGTCTGTGACACCGGAGCAGCAGGCGTCTGCACTCTGGTGAGCTAGCAGGAGAAAGGAGTGAGATCCTCACTGAATGATCCCTTTATACAATGAGGTCTGCGACACTGGAGCAGCAGGCGTCTGCACTATGGTGAGCTAGCATGAGTAAGGAGTGAGATCCTCACTGAATGATCCCTTTATACAATAAGGTCTGCGGCACTGGAGCAGCAGGCGTCTGCACTACGGTGAGCTAGCATGAGAAAGGAGTGAGATCCTCACTGAATGATCCCTTTATACAATAAGGTCTGCGACACTGGAGCAGCAGGCGTCTGCACTCGGGTGAGATAGCATTAGAAAGGAGTGAGATCCTCACTGAGCGATCCCTTTATACAATAAGGTCTGCGACACTGGAGCAGCAGGCGTCTGCACTCTGGTGAGCTAGCATGAAAAAGGAGTGAGATCCTCATTGAGCGATCCCTTTATACAATAAGGTCTGCGACACTGGAGCAGCAGGTGTCTGCACTCTGGTGAGCTAGCATGAGAAAGGAGTGAGATCCTCACTGAATGATCCCTTTATACAATAAGGTCTGCTACACTGGAGCAGCAGGCGTCTGCACTCTGGTGAGCTAGCATGAGAAAGGAGTGAGATCCTCACTGAATGATCCCTTTATACAATAAGGTCTGCGACACTGGAGCAGCAGGCGTCTGCACTCTGGTGAGCTAGCAGGAGAAAGGAGTGAGATCCTCACTGAATGATCCCTTTAAACAATAAGGTCTGCTACACTGGAGCAGTAGGCGTCTGCACTCTGGTGAGCTAGCAGGAGAAAGGAGTGAGATCCTCACTGAATGATCCCTTTATACAATAAGGTCTGCGACACTGGAGCAGCAGGCGTCTGCACTCTGGTGAGCTAGCAGGAGAAAGGAGTGAGATCCTCACTGAATGATCCCTTTATACAATAAGGTCTGCGACACTGGAGCAGCAGGCGTCTGCACTCTGGTGAGCTAGCAGGAGAAAGGAGTGAGATCCTCACTGAATGATCCCTTTATACAATAAGGTCTGCGACACTGGAGCAGCAGGCGTCTGCACTCTGGTGAGCTAGCATGAGAAAGGAGTGAGATCCTCACTGAATGATCCCTTTATACAATAAGGTCTGCGACACTGGAGCAGCAGGCGTCTGCACTCTGGTGAGCTAGCAGGAGAAAGGAGTGAGATCCTCACTGAATGATCCCTTTATACAATAAGGTCTGCGACACTGGAGCAGCAGGCGTCTGCACTCTGGTGAGCTAGCATGAGAAAGGAGTGAGATCCTTACTGAATTATCCCTTTATACAATAAGGTCTGCGACACTGGAGCAGCAGGCGTCTGCACTCTGGTGAGCTAGCATGAGAAAGGAGTGAGATCCTCATTGAATGATCCCTTTATACAATAAGGTCTGCGACACTGGAGCAGCAGGCGTCTGCACTCTGTTGAGCTAGCAGGAGAAAGGAGTGAGATCCTCACTGAATGATCCCTTTATACAATAAGGTCTGCGACACTGGAGCAGCAGGCGTCTGCACTCGGGTGAGCTAGCATGAGAAAGGAGTGAGATCCTCACTGAGCGATCCCTTTATACAATAAGGTCTGCGACACTGGAGCAGCAGGCGTCTGCACTCTGGTGAGCTAGCATGAGAAAGGAGTAAGATCCTCACTGAGCGATCCCTTTATACAATAAGGTCTGCTACACTGGAGCAGCAGGCGTCTGCACTCTGGTGAGCTAGCATGAGAAAGGAGTGAGATCCTCACTGAATGATCACTTTATACAATAAGGTCTGCGACACTGGAGCAGCAGGCGTCTGCACTACGGTGAGCTAGCAGGAGAAAGGAGTGAGATCCTCACTGAATGATCCCTTTATACTATAAGGTCTGCGACACTGGAGCAGCAGGCGTCTGCACTACGGTGAGCTAGCAGGAGAAAGGAGTGAGATCCTCACTGAATGATCCCTTTATACAATAAGGTCTGCGACACTGGAGCAGCAGGCGTCTGCACTCTGGTGAGCTAGTAGGAGAAAGGAGTGAGATCCTCACCGAGCGATCCCTTTATACAATAAGGTCTGCGACACTGGAGCAGCAGGCGTCTGCACTACGGTGAGCTAGCAGGAGAAAGGAGTGAGATCCTCACTGAATGATCCCTTTATACAATAAGGTCTGCGACACTGGAGCAGCAGGCGTCTGCACTCTGGTGAGCTAGCATGAGTAAGGAGTGAGATCCTCACTGAATGATCCCTTTATACAATAAGGTCTGCAACACTGGAGCAGCAGGCGTCTGCACTACGGTGAGCTAGCAGGAAAAAGGAGTGAGATCCTCACTGAGCGATCCCTTTATACAATAAGGTCTGCGACACTGGAGCAGCAGGCGTCTGCACTACGGTGAGCTAGCAGGAGAAAGGAGTGAGATCCTCACTGAATGATCCCTTTATACAATAAGGTCTGCGACACTGGAGCAGCAGGCGTCTGCACTCTGGTGAGCTAGCAGGAGAAAGGAGTGAGATCCTCACTGAATGATCCCTTTATACAATAAGGTCTGCGACACTGGAGCAGCAGGCATCTGCACTCTGGTGAGCTAGCAGGAGAAAGGAGTGAGATCCTCACTGAATGATCCCTTTATACAATAAGGTCTGCGACACTGGACCGTCAAGCGTCTGCACTACGGTGAGCTAGCATGAGAAAGGAGTGAGATCCTCACTGAGCGATCCCTTTATACAATAAGGTCTGCTACACTGGAGCAGCAGGCGTCTGCACTCTGGTGAGCTAGCATGAGAAAGGAGTGAGATCCTCACTGAATGATCCCTTTATACAATAAGGTCTGCTACACTGGAGCAGCAGGCGTCTGCACTCTGGTGAGCTAGCAGGAGAAAGGAGTGAGATCCTCACTGAATGATCCCTTTATACAATACGGTCTGCGACACTGGAGCAGCAGGCGTCTGCACTCTGGTGAGCTAGCATGAGAAAGGAGTAAGATCCTCACTGAGCGATCCCTTTATACAATAAGGTGTGCTACACTGGAGCAGCAGGCGTCTGCACTCTGGTGAGCTAGCAGGAGAAAGGAGTGAGATCCTCACTGAATGATCCCTTTATACAATAAGGTCTGTGACACTGGAGCAGCAGGCGTGTGCACTCTGGTGAGCTAGCAGGAGAAAGGAGTGAGATCCTCACTGAATGATCACTTTATACAATAAGGTCTGCGACACTGGAGCAGCAGGCGTCTGCACTCTGGTGAGCTAGCATGAGAAAGGAGTAAGATCCTCACTGAGCGATCCCTTTATACAATAAGGTATGCGACACTGGAGCAGCAGGCGTCTGCACTACGGTGAGCTAGCAGGAGAAAAGAGTGAGATCCTCACTGAATGATCCCTTTATACAATAAGGTCTGCGACACTGGAGCAGCAGGCGTCTGCACTCTGGTGAGCTAGCATGAGAAAGGAGTAAGATCCTCACTGAGCGATCCCTTTATACAATAAGGTCTGCGACACTGGAGCAGCAGGCGTCTGCACTCTGGTGAGCTAGCATGAGAAAGGAGTGAGATCCTCACTGAATGATCCCTTTATACAATAAGGTATGCGACACTAGAGCAGCAGGCGTCTGCACTCTGGTGAGCTAGCAGGAGAAAGGAGTGAGATCCTTACTGAATGATCCCTTTATACAATAAGGTCTGCGACACTGGACCGTCAAGCGTCTGCACTACGGTGAGCTAGCATGAGAAAGGAGTGAGATCCTCACTGAGCGATCCCTTTATACAATAAGGTCTGCTACACTGGAGCAGCAGGCGTCTGCACTCTGGTGAGCTAGCATGAGAAAGGAGTGAGATCCTCACTGAGCGATCCCTTTATACAATAAGGTCTGCTACACTGGAGCAGCAGGCGTCTGCACTCTGGTGAGCTAGCAGGAGAAAGGAGTGAGATCCTCACTGAATGATCCCTTTATACAATAAGGTGTGCTACACTGGAGCAGCAGGCGTCTGCACTCTGGTGAGCTAGCAGGAGAAAGGAGTGAGATCCTCACTGAATGATCCCTTTATACAATAAGGTCTGCTACACTGGAGCAGCAGGCGTCTGCACTCTGGTGAGCTAGCAGGAGAAAGGAGTGAGATCCTCACTGAATGATCCCTTTATACAATAAGGTGTGCTACACTGGAGCAGCAGGCGTCTGCACTCTGGTGAGCTAGCAGGAGAAAGGAGTGAGATCCTCACTGAATGATCCCTTTATACAATAAGGTCTGTGACACTGGAGCAGCAGGCGTGTGCACTCTGGTGAGCTAGCAGGAGAAAGGAGTGAGATCCTCACTGAATGATCCCTTTATACAATAAGGTCTGCGACACTGGAGCAGCAGGCGTCTGCACTATGGTGATCTAGCATGAGAAAGGAGTGAGATCCTCACTGAATGATCCCTTTATACAATAAGGTCTGCGGCACTGGAGCAGCAGGCGTCTGCACTCTGGTGAGCTAGCATGAGAAAGGAGTGAGATCCTCACTGAATGATCCCTTTATACAATAAGGTCTGCGACACTGGAGCAGCAGGCGTCTGCACTCGGGTGAGATAGCATTAGAAAGGAGTGAGATCCTCACTGAGCGATCCCTTTATACAATAAGGTCTGCGACACTGGAGCAGCAGGCGTCTGCACTCTGGTGAGCTAGCATGAAAAAGGAGTGAGATCCTCATTGAGCGATCCCTTTATACAATAAGGTCTGCGACACTGGAGCAGCAGGCGTCTGCACTCTGGTGAGCTAGCATGAGAAAGGAGTAGATCCTCACTGAATGATCCCTTTATACAATAAGGTCTGCGACACCGGAGCAGCAGGCGTCTGCACTCTGGTGAGCTAGCAGGAGAAAGGAGTGAGATCCTCACTGAATGATCCCTTTATACAATAAGGTCTGCCACACTGGAGCAGCAGGCGTCTGCACTCTGGTGAGCTAGCAGGAGAAAGGAGTGAGATCCTCACTGAATGATCCCTTTATACAATAAGGTCTGCGACACTGGAACAGCAGGCGTCTGCACTCTGGTGAGCTAGCAGGAGAAAGGAGTGAGATCCTCACTGAATGATCCCTTTATACAATAAGGTCTGCGACACTGGAGCAGCAGGCGTCTGCACTCTGGTGAGCTAGCAGGAGAAAGGAGTGAGATCCTCACTGAATGATCCCTTTATACAATAAGGTCTGCGACACTGGAGCAGCAGGCGTCTGCACTCTGGTGAGTTAGCATGAGAAAGGAGTGAGATCCTTACTGAATTATCCCTTTATACAATAAGGTCTGCGACACTGGAGCAGCAGGCGTCTGCACTCTGGTGAGCTAGCATGAGAAAGGAGTGAGATCCTCATTGAATGATCCCTTTATACAATAAGGTCTGCGACACTGGAGCAGCAGGCGTCTGCACTCTGGTGAGCTAGCAGGAGAAAGGAGTGAGATCCTCACTGAATGATCCCTTTATACAATAAGGTCTGCGACACTGGAGCACCAGGCGTCTGCACTCGGGTGAGCTAGCATGAGAAAGGAGTGAGATCCTCACTGAGCGATCCCTTTATACAATAAGGTCTGCGACACTGGAGCAGCAGGCGTCTGCACTCTGGTGAGCTAGCATGAAAAAGAAGTGAGATCCTCATTGAGCGATCCCTTTATACAATAAGGTCTGCGACACTGGAGCAGCAGGCGTCTGCACTCTGGTGAGCTAGCAGGAGAAAGGAGTGAGATCCTCACTGAATGATCCCTTTATACAATAAGGTCTGTGACACTGGAGCAGCAGGCGTCTGCACTCTGGTGAGCTAGCAGGAGAAAGGAGTGAGATCCTCACTGAATGATCCCTTTAAACAATAAGGTCTGCTACACTGGAGCAGCAGGCGTCTGCACTCTGGTGAGCTAGCAGGAGAAAGGAGTGAGATCTTCACTGAATGATCCCTTTATACAATAATGTCTGCGACACTGGAGCAGCAGGCGTCTGCACTCTGGTGAGCTAGCAGGAGAAAGGAGTGAGATCCTCACTGAATGATCCCTTTATACAATAAGGTCTGCGACACTGGAGCAGCAGGCGTCTGCACTCTGGTGAGCTAGCAGGAGAAAGGAGTGAGATCCTCACTGAATGATCCCTTTATACAATAAGGTCTGCGACACTGGAGCAGCAGGCGTCTGCACTCTGGTGAGCTAGCAGGAGAAAGGAGTGAGATCCTCACTGAATGATCCCTTTATACAATAAGGTCTGCGACACTGGAGCAGCAGGCGTCTGCACTCTGGTGAGCTAGCATGAGAAAAGAGTGAGATCCTCACTGAATTATCCCTTTATACAATAAGGTCTGCGACACTGGAGCAGCAGGCGTCTGCACTCTGGTGAGCTAGCATGAGAAAGGAGTGAGATCCTCACTAAATGATCCCTTTATACAATAAGGTCTGCGACACTGGAGCAGCAGGCGTCTGCACTCTCGTGAGCTAGCAGGAGAAAGGAGTGAGATCCTCACTAAATGATCCCTTTATACAATAAGGTCTGCGACACTGGAGCAGCAGGCGTCTGCACTCTGGTGAGCTAGCAGGAGAAAGGAGTGAGATCCTCACTGAATGATCCCTTTATACAATAAGGTCTGCGACACTGGAGCAGCAGGCGTCTGCACTCTGGTGAGCTAGCATGAGAAAGGAGTGAGATCCTCACTGAATGATCCCTTTATACAATAAGGTCTGCGACACCGGAGCAGCAGGCGTCTGCACTCTGGTGAGCTAGCAGGAGAAAGGAGTGAGATCCTCACTGAATGATCCCTTTATACAATAAGGTCTGTGACACCGGAGCAGCAGGCGTCTGCATTCGGGTGAGCTAGCAGGAGAAAGGAGTGAGATCCTCACTGAATGATCCCTTTATACAATAAGGTCTGCGACACTGGAGCAGCAGGCGTCTGCACTCTGGTGAGCTAGCAGGAGAAAGGAGTGAGATCCTCACCGAGCGATCCCTTTATACAATAAGGTCTGCGACACTGAAGCAGCAGGCGTCTGCACTACGGTGAGCTGGCAGGAGAAAGCGGTGAGATCCTCACTGAATGATCCCTTTATACAATAAGGTCTGCGACACTGGAGCAGCAGGCGTCTGCACTACGGTGAGCTAGCAGGAGAAAGGAGTGAGATCCTCACTGAATGATCCCTTTATACAATAAGGTCTGCGACACTTGAGCAGCAGGCGTCTGCACTCTGGTGAGCTAGCATGAGTAAGGAGTGAGATCCTAACTGAATGATCCCTTTATACAATAAGGTCTGCGACACTGGAGCAGAAGGCATCTGCACTCTGGTGAGCTAGCAGGAGAAAGGAGTGAGATCCTCACTGAATGATCCCTTTATACAATAAGGTCTGCGACACTGGACCGTCAAGCGTCTGCACTACGGTGAGCTAGCATGAGAAAGGAGTGAGATCCTCACTGAGCGATCCCTTTATACAATAAGGTCTGCTACACTGGAGCAGCAGGCGTCTGCACTCTGGTGAGCTAGCAGGAGAAAGGAGTGAGATCCTCACTGAATGATCCCTTTATACAATAAGGTCTGCGACACCGGAGCAGCAGGCGTCTGCACTCTGGTGAGCTAGCAGGAGAAAGGAGTGAGATCCACACTGAATGATCCCTTTATACAATAAGGTCTGTGACACCGGAGCAGCAGGCGTCTGCATTCGGGTGAGCTAGCAGGAGAAAGGAGTGAGATCCTCACTGAATGATCCCTTTATACAATAAGGTCTGCGACACTGGAGCAGCAGGCGTCTGCACTCTGGTGAGCTAGCAGGAGAAAGGAGTGAGATCCTCACCGAGCGATCCCTTTATACAATAAGGTCTGCGACACTGAAGCAGCAGGCGTCTGCACTACGGTGAGCTGGCAGGAGAAAGGAGTGAGATCCTCACTGAATGATCCCTTTATACAATAAGGTCTGCGACACTGGAGCAGCAGGCGTCTGCACTACGGTGAGCTAGCAGGAGAAAGGAGTGAGATCCTCACTGAATGATCCCTTTATACAATAAGGTCTGCGACACTGGAGCAGCAGGCGTCTGCACTCTGGTGAGCTAGCATGAGTAAGGAGTGAGATCCTCACTGAATGATCCCTTTATACAATAAGGTCTGCGACACTGGAGCAGCAGGCGTCTGCACTACGGTGAGCTAGCAGGAGAAAGGAGTGAGATCCTCACTGAGCGATCCCTTTATACAATAAGGTCTGCGACAATGGAGCAGCAGGCGTCTGCACTACGGTGAGCTAGCAGGAGAAAGGAGTGAGATCCTCACTGAATGATCCCTTTATACAATAAGGTCTGCGACACTGGAGCAGCAGGCGTCTGCACTCTGGTGAGCTAGCAGGAGAAAGGAGTGAGATCCTCACTGAATGATCCCTTTATACAATAAGGTCTGCGACACTGGAGCAGCAGGCATCTGCACTCTGGTGAGCTAGCAGGAGAAAGGAGTGAGATCCTCACTGAATGATCCCTTTATACAATAAGGTCTGCGACACTGGACCGTCAAGCGTCTGCACTACGGTGAGCTAGCATGAGAAAGGAGTGAGATCCTCACTGAGCGATCCCTTTATACAATAAGGTCTGCTACACTGGAGCAGCAGGCGTCTGCACTCTGGTGAGCTAGCATGAGAAAGGAGTGAGATCCTCACTGAATGATCCCTTTATACAATAAGGTCTGCTACACTGGAGCAGCAGGTGTCTGCACTCTGGTGAGCTAGCAGGAGAAAGGAGTGAGATCCTCACTGAATGATCCCTTTATACAATACGGTCTGCGACACTGGAGCAGCAGGCATCTGCACTCTGGTGAGCTAGTAGGAGAAAGGAGTGAGATCCTCACTGAACGATCCCTTTATACAATAAGGTCTGCGACACTGGAGCAGCAGGCGTCTGCACTCTGGTGAGCTAGTAGGAGAAAGGAGTGAGATCCTCACTGAATGATCCCTTTATACAATACGGTCTGCGACACTGGAGCAGCAGGCATCTGCACTCTGGTGAGCTAGTAGGAGAAAGGAGTGAGATCCTCACTGAGCGATCCCTTTATACAATAAGGTCTGCTACACTGGAGCAGCAGGCGTCTGCACTCTGGTGAGCTAGCATGAGAAAGGAGTGAGATCCTCACTGAATGATCCCTTTATACAATAAGGTCTGCTACACTAGAGCAGCAGGCGTCTGCACTCTGGTGAGCTAGCAGGAGAAAGGAGTGAGATCCTCACTGAATGATCCCTTTATACAATACGGTCTGCGACACTGGAGCAGCAGGCGTCTGCACTCTGGTGAGCTAGCATGAGAAAGGAGTAAGATCCTCACTGAGCGATCCCTTTATACAATAAGGTGTGCTACACTGGAGCAGCAGGCGTCTGCACTCTGGTGGGCTAGCATGAGAAAGGAGTGAGATCCTCACTGAATGATCACTTTATACAATAAGGTCTGCGACACTGGAGCAGCAGGCGTCTGCACTCTGGTGAGCTAGCAGGAGAAAGGAGTGAGATCCTCACTGAATGATCCCTTTATACAATAAGGTCTGCGACACTGGAGCAGCAGGCGTCTGCACTCTGGTGAGCTAGCAGGAGAAAGGAGTGAGATCCTCACTGAATGATCCCTTTATACAATAAGGTCTGCGACACTGGAGCAGCAGGCGTCTGCACTCTGGTGAGCTAGCAGGAGAAAGGACTGAGATCCTCACTGAATGATCCCTTTATACAATAAGGTCTGCGACACTGGAGCAGCAGGCGTCTGCACTCTGGTGAGCTAGCATGAGAAAGGACTGAGATCCTTACTGAATGATCCCTTTATACAATAAGGTCTGCGACACTGGAGCAGCAGGCGTCTGCACTCTCGTGAGCTAGCAGGAGAAAGGAGTGAGATCCTAACTGAATGATCCCTTTATACAATAAGGTCTGCGACACTGGAGCAGCAGGCGTCTGCACTCTGGTGAGCTAGCAGGAGAAAGGAGTGAGATCCTCACCGAGCGATCCCTTTATACAATAAGGTCTGCGACACTGAAGCAGCAGGCGTCTGCACTACGGTGAGCTGGCAGGAGAAAGGAGTGAGATCCTCACTGAATGATCCCTTTATACAATAAGGTCTGCGACACTGGAGCAGCAGGCGTCTGCACTACGGTGAGCTAGCAGGAGAAAGGAGTGAGATCCTCACTGAATGATCCCTTTATACAATAAGGTCTGCGACACTGGAGCAGCAGGCGTCTGCACTCTGGTGAGCTAGCATGAGTAAGGAGTGAGATCCTCACTGAATGATCCCTTTATACAATAAGGTCTGCGACACTGGAGCAGCAGGCGTCTGCACTACGGTGAGCTAGCAGGAGAAAGGAGTGAGATCCTCACTGAGCGATCCCTTTATACAATAAGGTCTGCGACACTGGAGCAGCAGGCGTCTGCACTACGGTGAGCTAGCAGGAGAAAGGAGTGAGATCCTCACTGAATGATCCCTTTATACAATAAGGTCTGCGACACTGGAGCAGCAGGCGTCTGCACTCTGGTGAGCTAGCAGGAGAAAGGAGTGAGATCCTCACTGAATGATCCCTTTATACAATAAGGTCTGCGACACTGGAGCAGCAGGCATCTGCACTCTGGTGAGCTAGCAGGAGAAAGGAGTGAGATCCTCACTGAATGATCCCTTTATACAATAAGGTCTGCGACACTGGACCGTCAAGCGTCTGCACTACGGTGAGCTAGCATGAGAAAGGAGTGAGATCCTCACTGAGCGATCCCTTTATACAATAAGGTCTGCTACACTGGAGCAGCAGGCGTCTGCACTCTGGTGAGCTAGCATGAGAAAGGAGTGAGATCCTCACTGAATGATCCCTTTATACAATAAGGTCTGCTACACTGGAGCAGCAGGCGTCTGCACTCTGGTGAGCTAGCAGGAGAAAGGAGTGAGATCCTCACTGAATGATCCCTTTATACAATACGGTCTGCGACACTGGAGCAGCAGGCGTCTGCACTCTGGTGAGCTAGCATGAGAAAGGAGTGAGATCCTCACTGAATGATCCCTTTATACAATAAGGTCTGCAACACTGGAGCAGCAGGCATCTGCACTCTGGTGAGCTAGCAGGAGAAAGGAGTGAGATCCTCACTGAATGATCCCTTTATACAATAAGGTCTGCGACACTGGAGCAGCAGGCGTCTGCACTCTGGTGAGCAAGCATGAGAAAGGAGTAAGATCCTCACTGAGCGATCCCTTTATACAATAAGGTGTGCTACACTGGAGCAGCAGGCGTCTGCACTCTGGTGGGCTAGCATGAGAAAGGAGTGAGATCCTCACTGAATGATCACTTTATACAATAAGGTCTGCGACACTGGAGCAGCAGGCGTCTGCACTACGGTGAGCTAGCAGGAGAAAGGAGTGAGATCCTCACTGAATGATCCCTTTATACTATAAGGTCTGCGACACTGGAGCAGCAGGCGTCTGCACTACGGTGCGCTAGCAGGAGAAAGGAGTGAGATCCTCACTGAATGATCCCTTTATACAATAAGGTCTGCGACACTGGAGCAGCAGGCGTCTGCACTCTGGTGAGCTAGTAGGAGAAAGGAGTGAGATCCTCACTGAATGATCCCTTTATACAATAAGGTCTGCGACACTGGAGCAGCAGGCGTCTGCACTCTGGTGAGCTAGCAGGAGAAAGGAGTGAGATCCTCACTGAATGATCCCTTTATACAATAAGGTCTGCGACACTGGACCCTCAAGCGTCTGCACTCTGGTGAGCTAGCATGAGAAAGGAGTGAGATCCTCACTGAATGATCCCTTTATACAATAAGGTCTGCGACACTGGAGCAGCAGGCGTCTGCACTCTGGTGAGCTAGCATGAAAAAGGAGTGAGATCCTCATTGAGCGATCCCTTTATACAATAAGGTCTGCGACACTGGAGCAGCAGGCGTCTGCACTCTGGTGAGCTAGCATGAGAAAGGAGTAGATCCTCACTGAATGATCCCTTTATACAATAAGGTCTGCGACACAGGAGCAGCAGGCGTCTGCACTCTCGTGAGCTAGCAGGAGAAAGGAGTGAGATCCTCACTAAATGATCCCTTTATACAATAAGGTCTGCGACACTGGAGCAGCAGGCGTCTGCACTCTGGTGAGCTAGCAGGAGAAAGGAGTGAGATCCTCACTGAATGATCCCTTTATACAATAAGGTCTGCGACACTGGAGCAGCAGGCGTCTGCACTCTGGTGAGCTAGCATGAGAAAGGAGTGAGATCCTCACTGAATGATCCCTTTATACAATAAGGTCTGCGACACCGGAGCAGCAGGCGTCTGCACTCTGGTGAGCTAGCAGGAGAAAGGAGTGAGATCCTCACTGAATGATCCCTTTATACAATAAGGTCTGTGACACCGGAGCAGCAGGCGTCTGCATTCGGGTGAGCTAGCAGGAGAAAGGAGTGAGATCCTCACTGAATGATCCCTTTATACAATAAGGTCTGCGACACTGGAGCAGCAGGCGTCTGCACTCTGGTGAGCTAGCAGGAGAAAGGAGTGAGATCCTCACCGAGCGATCCCTTTATACAATAAGGTCTGCGACACTGAAGCAGCATGCGTCTGCACTACGGTGAGCTGGCAGGAGAAAGGGGTGAGATCCTCACTGAATGATCCCTTTATACAATAAGGTCTGCGACACTGGAGCAGCAGGCGTCTGCACTACGGTGAGCTAGCAGGAGAAAGGAGTGAGATCCTCACTGAATGATCCCTTTATACAATAAGGTCTGCGACACTGGAGCAGCAGGCGTCTGCACTCTGGTGAGCTAGCATGAGTAAGGAGTGAGATCCTCACTGAATGATCCCTTTATACAATAAGGTCTGCAACACTGGAGCAGCAGGCGTCTGCACTACGGTAAGCTAGCAGGAGAAAGGAGTGAGATCCTCACTGAGCGATCCCTTTATACAATAAGGTCTGCGACACTGGAGCAGCAGGCGTCTGCACTACGGTGAGCTAGCAGGAGAAAGGAGTGAGATCCTCACTGAATGATCCCTTTATACAATAAGGTCTGCGACACTGGAGCAGCAGGCGTCTGCACTCTGGTGAGCTAGCAGGAGAAAGGAGTGAGATCCTCACTGAATGATCCCTTTATACAATAAGGTCTGCGACACTGGAGCAGCAGGCATCTGCACTCTGGTGAGCTAGCAGGAGAAAGGAGTGAGATCCTCACTGAATGATCCCTTTATACAATAAGGTCTGCGACACTGGACCGTCAAGCGTCTGCACTACGGTGAGCTAGCATGAGAAAGGAGTGAGATCCTCACTGAGCGATCCCTTTATACAATAAGGTCTGCTACACTGGAGCAGCAGGCGTCTGCACTCTGGTGAGCTAGCAAGAGAAAGGAGTGAGATCCTCACTGAGCGATCCCTTTATACAATAAGGTCTGCGACACTGGAGCAGCAGGCGTCTGCACTACGGTGAGCTAGCAGGAGAAAGGAGTGAGATCCTCACTGAATGATCCCTTTATACAATAAGGTCTGCGACACTGGAGCAGCAGGCGTCTGCACTCTGGTGAGCTAGCAGGAGAAAGGAGTGAGATCCTCACTGAATGATCCCTTTATACAATAAGGTCTGCGACACTGGAGCAGCAGGCATCTGCACTCTGGTGAGCTAGCAGGAGAAAGGAGTGAGATCCTCACTGAATGATCCCTTTATACAATAAGGTCTGCGACACTGGACCGTCAAGCGTCTGCACTACGGTGAGCTAGCATGAGAAAGGAGTGAGATCCTCACTGAGCGATCCCTTTATACAATAAGGTCTGCTACACTGGAGCAGCAGGCGTCTGCACTCTGGTGAGCTAGCATGAGAAAGGAGTGAGATCCTCACTGAATGATCCCTTTATACAATAAGGTCTGCTACACTGGAGCAGCAGGCGTCTGCACTCTGGTGAGCTAGCAGGAGAAAGGAGTGAGATCCTCACTGAATGATCCCTTTATACAATACGGTCTGCGACACTGGAGCAGCAGGCGTCTGCACTCTGGTGAGCTAGCATGAGAAAGGAGTAAGATCCTCACTGAGCGATCCCTTTATACAATAAGGTGTGCTACACTGGAGCAGCAGGCGTCTGCACTCTGGTGAGCTAGCAGGAGAAAGGAGTGAGATCCTCACTGAATGATCCCTTTATACAATAAGGTCTGTGACACTGGAGCAGCAGGCGTGTGCACTCTGGTGAGCTAGCAGGAGAAAGGAGTGAGATCCTCACTGAATGATCACTTTATACAATAAGGTCTGCGACACTGGAGCAGCAGGCGTCTGCACTCTGGTGAGCTAGCATGAGAAAGGAGTAAGATCCTCACTGAGCGATCCCTTTATACAATAAGGTATGCGACACTGGAGCAGCAGGCGTCTGCACTACGGTGAGCTAGCAGGAGAAAAGAGTGAGATCCTCACTGAATGATCCCTTTATACAATAAGGTCTGCGACACTGGAGCAGCAGGCGTCTGCACTCTGGTGAGCTAGCATGAGAAAGGAGTAAGATCCTCACTGAGCGATCCCTTTATACAATAAGGTCTGCGACACTGGAGCAGCAGGCGTCTGCACTCTGGTGAGCTAGCATGAGAAAGGAGTGAGATCCTCACTGAATGATCCCTTTATACAATAAGGTATGCGACAATAGAGCAGCAGGCGTCTGCACTCTGGTGAGCTAGCAGGAGAAAGGAGTGAGATCCTTACTGAATGATCCCTTTATACAATAAGGTCTGCGACACTGGACCGTCAAGCGTCTGCACTACGGTGAGCTAGCATGAGAAAGGAGTGAGATCCTCACTGAGCGATCCCTTTATACAATAAGGTCTGCTACACTGGAGCAGCAGGCGTCTGCACTCTGGTGAGCTAGCATGAGAAAGGAGTGAGATCCTCACTGAGCGATCCCTTTATACAATAAGGTCTGCTACACTGGAGCAGCAGGCGTCTGCACTCTGGTGAGCTAGCAGGAGAAAGGAGTGAGATCCTCACTGAATGATCCCTTTATACAATAAGGTGTGCTACACTGGAGCAGCAGGCGTCTGCACTCTGGTGAGCTAGCAGGAGAAAGGAGTGAGATCCTCACTGAATGATCCCTTTATACAATAAGGTCTGCGACACTGGAGCACCAGGCGTCTGCACTCGGGTGAGCTAGCATGAGAAAGGAGTGAGATCCTCACTGAGCGATCCCTTTATACAATAAGGTCTGCGACACTGGAGCAGCAGGCGTCTGCACTCTGGTGAGCTAGCATGAAAAAGAAGTGAGATCCTCATTGAGCGATCCCTTTATACAATAAGGTCTGCGACACTGGAGCAGCAGGCGTCTGCACTCTGGTGAGCTAGCAGGAGAAAGGAGTGAGATCCTCACTGAATGATCCCTTTATACAATAAGGTCTGTGACACTGGAGCAGCAGGCGTCTGCACTCTGGTGAGCTAGCAGGAGAAAGGAGTGAGATCCTCACTGAATGATCCCTTTAAACAATAAGGTCTGCTACACTGGAGCAGCAGGCGTCTGCACTCTGGTGAGCTAGCAGGAGAAAGGAGTGAGATCTTCACTGAATGATCCCTTTATACAATAATGTCTGCGACACTGGAGCAGCAGGCGTCTGCACTCTGGTGAGCTAGCAGGAGAAAGGAGTGAGATCCTCACTGAATGATCCCTTTATACAATAAGGTCTGCGACACTGGAGCAGCAGGCGTCTGCACTCTGGTGAGCTAGCAGGAGAAAGGAGTGAGATCCTCACTGAATGATCCCTTTATACAATAAGGTCTGCGACACTGGAGCAGCAGGCGTCTGCACTCTGGTGAGCTAGCAGGAGAAAGGAGTGAGATCCTCACTGAATGATCCCTTTATACAATAAGGTCTGCGACACTGGAGCAGCAGGCGTCTGCACTCTGGTGAGCTAGCATGAGAAAGGAGTGAGATCCTCACTGAATTATCCCTTTATACAATAAGGTCTGCGACACTGGAGCAGCAGGCGTCTGCACTCTGGTGAGCTAGCATGAGAAAGGAGTGAGATCCTCACTAAATGATCCCTTTATACAATAAGGTCTGCGACACTGGAGCAGCAGGCGTCTGCACTCTCGTGAGCTAGCAGGAGAAAGGAGTGAGATCCTCACTAAATGATCCCTTTATACAATAAGGTCTGCGACACTGGAGCAGCAGGCGTCTGCACTCTGGTGAGCTAGCAGGAGAAAGGAGTGAGATCCTCACTGAATGATCCCTTTATACAATAAGGTCTGCGACACTGGAGCAGCAGGCGTCTGCACTCTGGTGAGCTAGCATGAGAAAGGAGTGAGATCCTCACTGAATGATCCCTTTATACAATAAGGTCTGCGACACCGGAGCAGCAGGCGTCTGCACTCTGGTGAGCTAGCAGGAGAAAGGAGTGAGATCCTCACTGAATGATCCCTTTATACAATAAGGTCTGTGACACCGGAGCAGCAGGCGTCTGCATTCGGGTGAGCTAGCAGGAGAAAGGAGTGAGATCCTCACTGAATGATCCCTTTATACAATAAGGTCTGCGACACTGGAGCAGCAGGCGTCTGCACTCTGGTGAGCTAGCAGGAGAAAGGAGTGAGATCCTCACCGAGCGATCCCTTTATACAATAAGGTCTGCGACACTGAAGCAGCAGGCGTCTGCACTACGGTGAGCTGGCAGGAGAAAGCGGTGAGATCCTCACTGAATGATCCCTTTATACAATAAGGTCTGCGACACTGGAGCAGCAGGCGTCTGCACTACGGTGAGCTAGCAGGAGAAAGGAGTGAGATCCTCACTGAATGATCCCTTTATACAATAAGGTCTGCGACACTGGAGCAGCAGGCGTCTGCACTCTGGTGAGCTAGCATGAGTAAGGAGGGAGATCCTAACTGAATGATCCCTTTATACAATAAGGTCTGCGACACTGGAGCAGCAGGCATCTGCACTCTGGTGAGCTAGCAGGAGAAAGGAGTGAGATCCTCACTGAATGATCCCTTTATACAATAAGGTCTGCGACACTGGACCGTCAAGCGTCTGCACTACGGTGAGCTAGCATGAGAAAGGAGTGAGATCCTCACTGAGCGATCCCTTTATACAATAAGGTCTGCTACACTGGAGCAGCAGGCGTCTGCACTCTGGTGAGCTAGCAGGAGAAAGGAGTGAGATCCTCACTGAATGATCCCTTTATACAATAAGGTCTGCGACACCGGAGCAGCAGGCGTCTGCACTCTGGTGAGCTAGCAGGAGAAAGGAGTGAGATCCACACTGAATGATCCCTTTATACAATAAGGTCTGTGACACCGGAGCAGCAGGCGTCTGCATTCGGGTGAGCTAGCAGGAGAAAGGAGTGAGATCCTCACTGAATGATCCCTTTATACAATAAGGTCTGCGACACTGGAGCAGCAGGCGTCTGCACTCTGGTGAGCTAGCAGGAGAAAGGAGTGAGATCCTCACCGAGCGATCCCTTTATACAATAAGGTCTGCGACACTGAAGCAGCAGGCGTCTGCACTACGGTGAGCTGGCAGGAGAAAGGAGTGAGATCCTCACTGAATGATCCCTTTATACAATAAGGTCTGCGACACTGGAGCAGCAGGCGTCTGCACTACGGTGAGCTAGCAGGAGAAAGGAGTGAGATCCTCACTGAATGATCCCTTTATACAATAAGGTCTGCGACACTGGAGCAGCAGGCGTCTGCACTCTGGTGAGCTAGCATGAGTAAGGAGTGAGATCCTCACTGAATGATCCCTTTATACAATAAGGTCTGCGACACTGGAGCAGCAGGCGTCTGCACTACGGTGAGCTAGCAGGAGAAAGGAGTGAGATCCTCACTGAGCGATCCCTTTATACAATAAGGTCTGCGACACTGGAGCAGCAGGCGTCTGCACTACGGTGAGCTAGCAGGAGAAAGGAGTGAGATCCTCACTGAATGATCCCTTTATACAATAAGGTCTGCGACACTGGAGCAGCAGGCGTCTGCACTCTGGTGAGCTAGCAGGAGAAAGGAGTGAGATCCTCACTGAATGATCCCTTTATACAATAAGGTCTGCGACACTGGAGCAGCAGGCATCTGCACTCTGGTGAGCTAGCAGGAGAAAGGAGTGAGATCCTCACTGAATGATCCCTTTATACAATAAGGTCTGCGACACTGGACCGTCAAGCGTCTGCACTACGGTGAGCTAGCATGAGAAAGGAGTGAGATCCTCACTGAGCGATCCCTTTATACAATAAGGTCTGCTACACTGGAGCAGCAGGCGTCTGCACTCTGGTGAGCTAGCATGAGAAAGGAGTGAGATCCTCACTGAATGATCCCTTTATACAATAAGGTCTGCTACACTGGAGCAGCAGGTGTCTGCACTCTGGTGAGCTAGCAGGAGAAAGGAGTGAGATCCTCACTGAATGATCCCTTTATACAATACGGTCTGCGACACTGGAGCAGCAGGCATCTGCACTCTGGTGAGCTAGTAGGAGAAAGGAGTGAGATCCTCACTGAACGATCCCTTTATACAATAAGGTCTGCGACACTGGAGCAGCAGGCGTCTGCACTCTGGTGAGCTAGTAGGAGAAAGGAGTGAGATCCTCACTGAATGATCCCTTTATACAATACGGTCTGCGACACTGGAGCAGCAGGCATCTGCACTCTGGTGAGCTAGTAGGAGAAAGGAGTGAGATCCTCACTGAGCGATCCCTTTATACAATAAGGTCTGCTACACTGGAGCAGCAGGCGTCTGCACTCTGGTGAGCTAGCATGAGAAAGGAGTGAGATCCTCACTGAATGATCCCTTTATACAATAAGGTCTGCTACACTGGAGCAGCAGGCGTCTGCACTCTGGTGAGCTAGCAGGAGAAAGGAGTGAGATCCTCACTGAATGATCCCTTTATACAATACGGTCTGCGACACTGGAGCAGCAGGCGTCTGCACTCTGGTGAGCTAGCATGAGAAAGGAGTAAGATCCTCACTGAGCGATCCCTTTATACAATAAGGTGTGCTACACTGGAGCAGCAGGCGTCTGCACTCTGGTGGGCTAGCATGAGAAAGGAGTGAGATCCTCACTGAATGATCACTTTATACAATAAGGTCTGCGACACTGGAGCAGCAGGCGTCTGCACTCTGGTGAGCTAGCAGGAGAAAGGAGTGAGATCCTCACTGAATGATCCCTTTATACAATAAGGTCTGCGACACTGGAGCAGCAGGCGTCTGCACTCTGGTGAGCTAGCAGGAGAAAGGAGTGAGATCCTCACTGAATGATCCCTTTATACAATAAGGTCTGCGACACTGGAGCAGCAGGCGTCTGCACTCTGGTGAGCTAGCAGGAGAAAGGACTGAGATCCTCACTGAATGATCCCTTTATACAATAAGGTCTGCGACACTGGAGCAGCAGGCGTCTGCACTCTGGTGAGCTAGCATGAGAAAGGACTGAGATCCTTACTGAATGATCCCTTTATACAATAAGGTCTGCGACACTGGAGCAGCAGGCGTCTGCACTCTCGTGAGCTAGCAGGAGAAAGGAGTGAGATCCTAACTGAATGATCCCTTTATACAATAAGGTCTGCGACACTGGAGCAGCAGGCGTCTGCACTCTGGTGAGCTAGCAGGAGAAAGGAGTGAGATCCTCACCGAGCGATCCCTTTATACAATAAGGTCTGCGACACTGAAGCAGCAGGCGTCTGCACTACGGTGAGCTGGCAGGAGAAAGGAGTGAGATCCTCACTGAATGATCCCTTTATACAATAAGGTCTGCGACACTGGAGCAGCAGGCGTCTGCACTACGGTGAGCTAGCAGGAGAAAGGAGTGAGATCCTCACTGAATGATCCCTTTATACAATAAGGTCTGTGACACTGGAGCAGCAGGCGTCTGCACTCTGGTGAGCTAGCATGAGTAAGGAGTGAGATCCTCACTGAATGATCCCTTTATACAATAAGGTCTGCGACACTGGAGCAGCAGGCGTCTGCACTACGGTGAGCTAGCAGGAGAAAGGAGTGAGATCCTCACTGAGCGATCCCTTTATACAATAAGGTCTGCGACACTGGAGCAGCAGGCGTCTGCACTACGGTGAGCTAGCAGGAGAAAGGAGTGAGATCCTCACTGAATGATCCCTTTATACAATAAGGTCTGCGACACTGGAGCAGCAGGCGTCTGCACTCTGGTGAGCTAGCAGGAGAAAGGAGTGAGATCCTCACTGAATGATCCCTTTATACAATAAGGTCTGCGACACTGGAGCAGCAGGCATCTGCACTCTGGTGAGCTAGCAGGAGAAAGGAGTGAGATCCTCACTGAATGATCCCTTTATACAATAAGGTCTGCGACACTGGACCGTCAAGCGTCTGCACTACGGTGAGCTAGCATGAGAAAGGAGTGAGATCCTCACTGAGCGATCCCTTTATACAATAAGGTCTGCTACACTGGAGCAGCAGGCGTCTGCACTCTGGTGAGCTAGCATGAGAAAGGAGTGAGATCCTCACTGAATGATCCCTTTATACAATAAGGTCTGCTACACTGGAGCAGCAGGCGTCTGCACTCTGGTGAGCTAGCAGGAGAAAGGAGTGAGATCCTCACTGAATGATCCCTTTATACAATACGGTCTGCGACACTGGAGCAGCAGGCGTCTGCACTCTGGTGAGCTAGCATGAGAAAGGAGTGAGATCCTCACTGAATGATCCCTTTATACAATAAGGTCTGCAACACTGGAGCAGCAGGCATCTGCACTCTGGTGAGCTAGCAGGAGAAAGGAGTGAGATCCTCACTGAATGATCCCTTTATACAATAAGGTCTGCGACACTGGAGCAGCAGGCGTCTGCACTCTGGTGAGCAAGCATGAGAAAGGAGTAAGATCCTCACTGAGCGATCCCTTTATACAATAAGGTGTGCTACACTGGAGCAGCAGGCGTCTGCACTCTGGTGGGCTAGCATGAGAAAGGAGTGAGATCCTCACTGAATGATCACTTTATACAATAAGGTCTGCGACACTGGAGCAGCAGGCGTCTGCACTACGGTGAGCTAGCAGGAGAAAGGAGTGAGATCCTCACTGAATGATCCCTTTATACTATAAGGTCTGCGACACTGGAGCAGCAGGCGTCTGCACTACGGTGCGCTAGCAGGAGAAAGGAGTGAGATCCTCACTGAATGATCCCTTTATACAATAAGGTCTGCGACACTGGAGCAGCAGGCGTCTGCACTCTGGTGAGCTAGTAGGAGAAAGGAGTGAGATCCTCACTGAATGATCCCTTTATACAATAAGGTCTGCGACACTGGAGCAGCAGGCGTCTGCACTCTGGTGAGCTAGCAGGAGAAAGGAGTGAGATCCTCACTGAATGATCCCTTTATACAATAAGGTCTGCGACACTGGACCCTCAAGCGTCTGCACTCTGGTGAGCTAGCATGAGAAAGGAGTGAGATCCTCACTGAATGATCCCTTTATACAATAAGGTCTGCGACACTGGAGCAGCAGGCGTCTGCACTCTGGTGAGCTAGCATGAAAAAGGAGTGAGATCCTCATTGAGCGATCCCTTTATACAATAAGGTCTGCGACACTGGAGCAGCAGGCGTCTGCACTCTGGTGAGCTAGCATGAGAAAGGAGTAGATCCTCACTGAATGATCCCTTTATACAATAAGGTCTGCGACACAGGAGCAGCAGGCGTCTGCACTCTCGTGAGCTAGCAGGAGAAAGGAGTGAGATCCTCACTAAATGATCCCTTTATACAATAAGGTCTGCGACACTGGAGCAGCAGGCGTCTGCACTCTGGTGAGCTAGCAGGAGAAAGGAGTGAGATCCTCACTGAATGATCCCTTTATACAATAAGGTCTGCGACACTGGAGCAGCAGGCGTCTGCACTCTGGTGAGCTAGCATGAGAAAGGAGTGAGATCCTCACTGAATGATCCCTTTATACAATAAGGTCTGCGACACCGGAGCAGCAGGCGTCTGCACTCTGGTGAGCTAGCAGGAGAAAGGAGTGAGATCCTCACTGAATGATCCCTTTATACAATAAGGTCTGTGACACCGGAGCAGCAGGCGTCTGCATTCGGGTGAGCTAGCAGGAGAAAGGAGTGAGATCCTCACTGAATGATCCCTTTATACAATAAGGTCTGCGACACTGGAGCAGCAGGCGTCTGCACTCTGGTGAGCTAGCAGGAGAAAGGAGTGAGATCCTCACCGAGCGATCCCTTTATACAATAAGGTCTGCGACACTGAAGCAGCATGCGTCTGCACTACGGTGAGCTGGCAGGAGAAAGGGGTGAGATCCTCACTGAATGATCCCTTTATACAATAAGGTCTGCGACACTGGAGCAGCAGGCGTCTGCACTACGGTGAGCTAGCAGGAGAAAGGAGTGAGATCCTCACTGAATGATCCCTTTATACAATAAGGTCTGCGACACTGGAGCAGCAGGCGTCTGCACTCTGGTGAGCTAGCATGAGTAAGGAGTGAGATCCTCACTGAATGATCCCTTTATACAATAAGGTCTGCAACACTGGAGCAGCAGGCGTCTGCACTACGGTAAGCTAGCAGGAGAAAGGAGTGAGATCCTCACTGAGCGATCCCTTTATACAATAAGGTCTGCGACACTGGAGCAGCAGGCGTCTGCACTACGGTGAGCTAGCAGGAGAAAGGAGTGAGATCCTCACTGAATGATCCCTTTATACAATAAGGTCTGCGACACTGGAGCAGCAGGCGTCTGCACTCTGGTGAGCTAGCAGGAGAAAGGAGTGAGATCCTCACTGAATGATCCCTTTATACAATAAGGTCTGCGACACTGGAGCAGCAGGCATCTGCACTCTGGTGAGCTAGCAGGAGAAAGGAGTGAGATCCTCACTGAATGATCCCTTTATACAATAAGGTCTGCGACACTGGACCGTCAAGCGTCTGCACTACGGTGAGCTAGCATGAGAAAGGAGTGAGATCCTCACTGAGCGATCCCTTTATACAATAAGGTCTGCTACACTGGAGCAGCAGGCGTCTGCACTCTGGTGAGCTAGCAAGAGAAAGGAGTGAGATCCTCACTGAGCGATCCCTTTATACAATAAGGTCTGCGACACTGGAGCAGCAGGCGTCTGCACTACGGTGAGCTAGCAGGAGAAAGGAGTGAGATCCTCACTGAATGATCCCTTTATACAATAAGGTCTGTGACACTGGAGCAGCAGGCGTGTGCACTCTGGTGAGCTAGCAGGAGAAAGGAGTGAGATCCTCACTGAATGATCACTTTATACAATAAGGTCTGCGACACTGGAGCAGCAGGCGTCTGCACTCTGGTGAGCTAGCATGAGAAAGGAGTAAGATCCTCACTGAGCGATCCCTTTATACAATAAGGTATGCGACACTGGAGCAGCAGGCGTCTGCACTACGGTGAGCTAGCAGGAGAAAAGAGTGAGATCCTCACTGAATGATCCCTTTATACAATAAGGTCTGCGACACTGGAGCAGCAGGCGTCTGCACTCTGGTGAGCTAGCATGAGAAAGGAGTAAGATCCTCACTGAGCGATCCCTTTATACAATAAGGTCTGCGACACTGGAGCAGCAGGCGTCTGCACTCTGGTGAGCTAGCATGAGAAAGGAGTGAGATCCTCACTGAATGATCCCTTTATACAATAAGGTATGCGACACTAGAGCAGCAGGCGTCTGCACTCTGGTGAGCTAGCAGGAGAAAGGAGTGAGATCCTTACTGAATGATCCCTTTATACAATAAGGTCTGCGACACTGGACCGTCAAGCGTCTGCACTACGGTGAGCTAGCATGAGAAAGGAGTGAGATCCTCACTGAGCGATCCCTTTATACAATAAGGTCTGCTACACTGGAGCAGCAGGCGTCTGCACTCTGGTGAGCTAGCATGAGAAAGGAGTGAGATCCTCACTGAGCGATCCCTTTATACAATAAGGTCTGCTACACTGGAGCAGCAGGCGTCTGCACTCTGGTGAGCTAGCAGGAGAAAGGAGTGAGATCTTCACTGAATGATCCCTTTATACAATAAGGTGTGCTACACTGGAGCAGCAGGCGTCTGCACTCTGGTGAGCTAGCAGGAGAAAGGAGTGAGATCCTCACTGAATGATCCCTTTATACAATAAGGTCTGCTACACTGGAGCAGCAGGCGTCTGCACTCTGGTGAGCTAGCAGGAGAAAGGAGTGAGATCCTCACTGAATGATCCCTTTATACAATAAGGTGTGCTACACTGGAGCAGCAGGCGTCTGCACTCTGGTGAGCTAGCAGGAGAAAGGAGTGAGATCCTCACTGAATGATCCCTTTATACAATAAGGTCTGTGACACTGGAGCAGCAGGCGTGTGCACTCTGGTGAGCTAGCAGGAGAAAGGAGTGAGATCCTCACTGAATGATCCCTTTATACAATAAGGTCTGCGACACTGGAGCAGCAGGCGTCTGCACTATGGTGATCTAGCATGAGAAAGGAGTGAGATCCTCACTGAATGATCCCTTTATACAATAAGGTCTGCGGCACTGGAGCAGCAGGCGTCTGCACTCTGGTGAGCTAGCATGAGAAAGGAGTGAGATCCTCACTGAATGATCCCTTTATACAATAAGGTCTGCGACACTGGAGCAGCAGGCGTCTGCACTCGGGTGAGATAGCATTAGAAAGGAGTGAGATCCTCACTGAGCGATCCCTTTATACAATAAGGTCTGCGACACTGGAGCAGCAGGCGTCTGCACTCTGGTGAGCTAGCATGAAAAAGGAGTGAGATCCTCATTGAGCGATCCCTTTATACAATAAGGTCTGCGACACTGGAGCAGCAGGCGTCTGCACTCTGGTGAGCTAGCATGAGAAAGGAGTAGATCCTCACTGAATGATCCCTTTATACAATAAGGTCTGCGACACCGGAGCAGCAGGCGTCTGCACTCTGGTGAGCTAGCAGGAGAAAGGAGTGAGATCCTCACTGAATGATCCCTTTATACAATAAGGTCTGCGACACTGGAGCAGCAGGCGTCTGCACTCTGGTGAGCTAGCAGGAGAAAGGAGTGAGATCCTCACTGAATGATCCCTTTATACAATAAGGTCTGCGACACTGGAGCAGCAGGCGTCTGCACTCTGGTGAGCTAGCAGGAGAAAGGAGTGAGATCCTCACTGAATGATCCCTTTATACAATAAGGTCTGCGACACTGGAGCAGCAGGCGTCTGCACTCTGGTGAGCTAGCAGGAGAAAGGAGTGAGATCCTCACTGAATGATCCCTTTATACAATAAGGTCTGCGACACTGGAGCAGCAGGCGTCTGCACTCTGGTGAGTTAGCATGAGAAAGGAGTGAGATCCTTACTGAATTATCCCTTTATACAATAAGGTCTGCGACACTGGAGCAGCAGGCGTCTGCACTCTGGTGAGCTAGCATGAGAAAGGAGTGAGATCCTCATTGAATGATCCCTTTATACAATAAGGTCTGCGACACTGGAGCAGCAGGCGTCTGCACTCTGGTGAGCTAGCAGGAGAAAGGAGTGAGATCCTCACTGAATGATCCCTTTATACAATAAGGTCTGCGACACTGGAGCACCAGGCGTCTGCACTCGGGTGAGCTAGCATGAGAAAGGAGTGAGATCCTCACTGAGCGATCCCTTTATACAATAAGGTCTGCGACACTGGAGCAGCAGGCGTCTGCACTCTGGTGAGCTAGCATGAAAAAGAAGTGAGATCCTCATTGAGCGATCCCTTTATACAATAAGGTCTGCGACACTGGAGCAGCAGGCGTCTGCACTCTGGTGAGCTAGCAGGAGAAAGGAGTGAGATCCTCACTGAATGATCCCTTTATACAATAAGGTCTGTGACACTGGAGCAGCAGGCGTCTGCACTCTGGTGAGCTAGCAGGAGAAAGGAGTGAGATCCTCACTGAATGATCCCTTTATACAATAAGGTCTGCGACACCGGAGCAGCAGGCGTCTGCACTCTGGTGAGCTAGCAGGAGAAAGGAGTGAGATCCACACTGAATGATCCCTTTATACAATAAGGTCTGTGACACCGGAGCAGCAGGCGTCTGCATTCGGGTGAGCTAGCAGGAGAAAGGAGTGAGATCCTCACTGAATGATCCCTTTATACAATAAGGTCTGCGACACTGGAGCAGCAGGCGTCTGCACTCTGGTGAGCTAGCAGGAGAAAGGAGTGAGATCCTCACCGAGCGATCCCTTTATACAATAAGGTCTGCGACACTGAAGCAGCAGGCGTCTGCACTACGGTGAGCTGGCAGGAGAAAGGAGTGAGATCCTCACTGAATGATCCCTTTATACAATAAGGTCTGCGACACTGGAGCAGCAGGCGTCTGCACTACGGTGAGCTAGCAGGAGAAAGGAGTGAGATCCTCACTGAATGATCCCTTTATACAATAAGGTCTGCGACACTGGAGCAGCAGGCGTCTGCACTCTGGTGAGCTAGCATGAGTAAGGAGTGAGATCCTCACTGAATGATCCCTTTATACAATAAGGTCTGCGACACTGGAGCAGCAGGCGTCTGCACTACGGTGAGCTAGCAGGAGAAAGGAGTGAGATCCTCACTGAGCGATCCCTTTATACAATAAGGTCTGCGACACTGGAGCAGCAGGCGTCTGCACTACGGTGAGCTAGCAGGAGAAAGGAGTGAGATCCTCACTGAATGATCCCTTTATACAATAAGGTCTGCGACACTGGAGCAGCAGGCGTCTGCACTCTGGTGAGCTAGCAGGAGAAAGGAGTGAGATCCTCACTGAATGATCCCTTTATACAATAAGGTCTGCGACACTGGAGCAGCAGGCATCTGCACTCTGGTGAGCTAGCAGGAGAAAGGAGTGAGATCCTCACTGAATGATCCCTTTATACAATAAGGTCTGCGACACTGGACCGTCAAGCGTCTGCACTACGGTGAGCTAGCATGAGAAAGGAGTGAGATCCTCACTGAGCGATCCCTTTATACAATAAGGTCTGCTACACTGGAGCAGCAGGCGTCTGCACTCTGGTGAGCTAGCATGAGAAAGGAGTGAGATCCTCACTGAATGATCCCTTTATACAATAAGGTCTGCTACACTGGAGCAGCAGGTGTCTGCACTCTGGTGAGCTAGCAGGAGAAAGGAGTGAGATCCTCACTGAATGATCCCTTTATACAATACGGTCTGCGACACTGGAGCAGCAGGCATCTGCACTCTGGTGAGCTAGTAGGAGAAAGGAGTGAGATCCTCACTGAACGATCCCTTTATACAATAAGGTCTGCGACACTGGAGCAGCAGGCGTCTGCACTCTGGTGAGCTAGTAGGAGAAAGGAGTGAGATCCTCACTGAATGATCCCTTTATACAATACGGTCTGCGACACTGGAGCAGCAGGCATCTGCACTCTGGTGAGCTAGTAGGAGAAAGGAGTGAGATCCTCACTGAGCGATCCCTTTATACAATAAGGTCTGCTACACTGGAGCAGCAGGCGTCTGCACTCTGGTGAGCTAGCATGAGAAAGGAGTGAGATCCTCACTGAATGATCCCTTTATACAATAAGGTCTGCTACACTGGAGCAGCAGGCGTCTGCACTCTGGTGAGCTAGCAGGAGAAAGGAGTGAGATCCTCACTGAATGATCCCTTTATACAATACGGTCTGCGACACTGGAGCAGCAGGCGTCTGCACTCTGGTGAGCTAGCATGAGAAAGGAGTAAGATCCTCACTGAGCGATCCCTTTATACAATAAGGTGTGCTACACTGGAGCAGCAGGCGTCTGCACTCTGGTGGGCTAGCATGAGAAAGGAGTGAGATCCTCACTGAATGATCACTTTATACAATAAGGTCTGCGACACTGGAGCAGCAGGCGTCTGCACTCTGGTGAGCTAGCAGGAGAAAGGAGTGAGATCCTCACTGAATGATCCCTTTATACAATAAGGTCTGCGACACTGGAGCAGCAGGCGTCTGCACTCTGGTGAGCTAGCAGGAGAAAGGAGTGAGATCCTCACTGAATGATCCCTTTATACAATAAGGTCTGCGACACTGGAGCAGCAGGCGTCTGCACTCTGGTGAGCTAGCAGGAGAAAGGACTGAGATCCTCACTGAATGATCCCTTTATACAATAAGGTCTGCGACACTGGAGCAGCAGGCGTCTGCACTCTGGTGAGCTAGCATGAGAAAGGACTGAGATCCTTACTGAATGATCCCTTTATACAATAAGGTCTGCGACACTGGAGCAGCAGGCGTCTGCACTCTCGTGAGCTAGCAGGAGAAAGGAGTGAGATCCTAACTGAATGATCCCTTTATACAATAAGGTCTGCGACACTGGAGCAGCAGGCGTCTGCACTCTGGTGAGCTAGCAGGAGAAAGGAGTGAGATCCTCACCGAGCGATCCCTTTATACAATAAGGTCTGCGACACTGAAGCAGCAGGCGTCTGCACTACGGTGAGCTGGCAGGAGAAAGGAGTGAGATCCTCACTGAATGATCCCTTTATACAATAAGGTCTGCGACACTGGAGCAGCAGGCGTCTGCACTACGGTGAGCTAGCAGGAGAAAGGAGTGAGATCCTCACTGAATGATCCCTTTATACAATAAGGTCTGCGACACTGGAGCAGCAGGCGTCTGCACTCTGGTGAGCTAGCATGAGTAAGGAGTGAGATCCTCACTGAATGATCCCTTTATACAATAAGGTCTGCGACACTGGAGCAGCAGGCGTCTGCACTACGGTGAGCTAGCAGGAGAAAGGAGTGAGATCCTCACTGAGCGATCCCTTTATACAATAAGGTCTGCGACACTGGAGCAGCAGGCGTCTGCACTACGGTGAGCTAGCAGGAGAAAGGAGTGAGATCCTCACTGAATGATCCCTTTATACAATAAGGTCTGCGACACTGGAGCAGCAGGCGTCTGCACTCTGGTGAGCTAGCAGGAGAAAGGAGTGAGATCCTCACTGAATGATCCCTTTATACAATAAGGTCTGCGACACTGGAGCAGCAGGCATCTGCACTCTGGTGAGCTAGCAGGAGAAAGGAGTGAGATCCTCACTGAATGATCCCTTTATACAATAAGGTCTGCGACACTGGACCGTCAAGCGTCTGCACTACGGTGAGCTAGCATGAGAAAGGAGTGAGATCCTCACTGAGCGATCCCTTTATACAATAAGGTCTGCTACACTGGAGCAGCAGGCGTCTGCACTCTGGTGAGCTAGCATGAGAAAGGAGTGAGATCCTCACTGAATGATCCCTTTATACAATAAGGTCTGCTACACTGGAGCAGCAGGCGTCTGCACTCTGGTGAGCTAGCAGGAGAAAGGAGTGAGATCCTCACTGAATGATCCCTTTATACAATACGGTCTGCGACACTGGAGCAGCAGGCGTCTGCACTCTGGTGAGCTAGCATGAGAAAGGAGTAAGATCCTCACTGAGCGATCCCTTTATACAATAAGGTGTGCTACACTGGAGCAGCAGGCGTCTGCACTCTGGTGGGCTAGCATGAGAAAGGAGTGAGATCCTCACTGAATGATCACTTTATACAATAAGGTCTGCGACACTGGAGCAGCAGGCGTCTGCACTCTGGTGAGCTAGCAGGAGAAAGGAGTGAGATCCTCACTGAATGATCCCTTTATACAATAAGGTCTGCGACACTGGAGCAGCAGGCGTCTGCACTCTGGTGAGCTAGCAGGAGAAAGGAGTGAGATCCTCACTGAATGATCCCTTTATACAATAAGGTCTGCGACACTGGAGCAGCAGGCGTCTGCACTCTGGTGAGCTAGCAGGAGAAAGGACTGAGATCCTCACTGAATGATCCCTTTATACAATAAGGTCTGCGACACTGGAGCAGCAGGCGTCTGCACTCTGGTGAGCTAGCATGAGAAAGGACTGAGATCCTTACTGAATGATCCCTTTATACAATAAGGTCTGCGACACTGGAGCAGCAGGCGTCTGCACTCTCGTGAGCTAGCAGGAGAAAGGAGTGAGATCCTAACTGAATGATCCCTTTATACAATAAGGTCTGCGACACTGGAGCAGCAGGCGTCTGCACTCTGGTGAGCTAGCAGGAGAAAGGAGTGAGATCCTCACCGAGCGATCCCTTTATACAATAAGGTCTGCGACACTGAAGCAGCAGGCGTCTGCACTACGGTGAGCTGGCAGGAGAAAGGAGTGAGATCCTCACTGAATGATCCCTTTATACAATAAGGTCTGCGACACTGGAGCAGCAGGCGTCTGGACTACGGTGAGCTAGCAGGAGAAAGGAGTGAGATCCTCACTGAATGATCCCTTTATACAATAAGGTCTGCGACACTGGAGCAGCAGGCGTCTGCACTCTGGTGAGCTAGCATGAGTAAGGAGTGAGATCCTCACTGAATGATCCCTTTATACAATAAGGTCTGCGACACTGGAGCAGCAGGCGTCTGCACTACGGTGAGCTAGCAGGAGAAAGGAGTGAGATCCTCACTGAGCGATCCCTTTATACAATAAGGTCTGCGACACTGGAGCAGCAGGCGTCTGCACTACGGTGAGCTAGCAGGAGAAAGGAGTGAGATCCTCACTGAATGATCCCTTTATACAATAAGGTCTGCGACACTGGAGCAGCAGGCGTCTGCACTCTGGTGAGCTAGCAGGAGAAAGGAGTGAGATCCTCACTGAATGATCCCTTTATACAATAAGGTCTGCGACACTGGAGCAGCAGGCATCTGCACTCTGGTGAGCTAGCAGGAGAAAGGAGTGAGATCCTCACTGAATGATCCCTTTATACAATAAGGTCTGCGACACTGGACCGTCAAGCGTCTGCACTACGGTGAGCTAGCATGAGAAAGGAGTGAGATCCTCACTGAGCGATCCCTTTATACAATAAGGTCTGCTACACTGGAGCAGCAGGCGTCTGCACTCTGGTGAGCTAGCATGAGAAAGGAGTGAGATCCTCACTGAATGATCCCTTTATACAATAAGGTCTGCTACACTGGAGCAGCAGGCGTCTGCACTCTGGTGAGCTAGCAGGAGAAAGGAGTGAGATCCTCACTGAATGATCCCTTTATACAATACGGTCTGCGACACTGGAGCAGCAGGCGTCTGCACTCTGGTGAGCTAGCATGAGAAAGGAGTGAGATCCTCACTGAATGATCCCTTTATACAATAAGGTCTGCAACACTGGAGCAGCAGGCATCTGCACTCTGGTGAGCTAGCAGGAGAAAGGAGTGAGATCCTCACTGAATGATCCCTTTATACAATAAGGTCTGCGACACTGGAGCAGCAGGCGTCTGCACTCTGGTGAGCAAGCATGAGAAAGGAGTAAGATCCTCACTGAGCGATCCCTTTATACAATAAGGTGTGCTACACTGGAGCAGCAGGCGTCTGCACTCTGGTGGGCTAGCATGAGAAAGGAGTGAGATCCTCACTGAATGATCACTTTATACAATAAGGTCTGCGACACTGGAGCAGCAGGCGTCTGCACTACGGTGAGCTAGCAGGAGAAAGGAGTGAGATCCTCACTGAATGATCCCTTTATACTATAAGGTCTGCAACACTGGAGCAGCAGGCGTCTGCACTACGGTGCGCTAGCAGGAGAAAGGAGTGAGATCCTCACTGAATGATCCCTTTATACAATAAGGTCTGCGACACTGGAGCAGCAGGCGTCTGCACTCTGGTGAGCTAGTAGGAGAAAGGAGTGAGATCCTCACTGAATGATCCCTTTATACAATAAGGTCTGCGACACTGGAGCAGCAGGCGTCTGCACTCTGGTGAGCTAGCAGGAGAAAGGAGTGAGATCCTCACTGAATGATCCCTTTATACAATAAGGTCTGCGACACTGGACCCTCAAGCGTCTGCACTCTGGTGAGCTAGCATGAGAAAGGAGTGAGATCCTCACTGAATGATCCCTTTATACAATAAGGTCTGCGACACTGGAGCAGCAGGCGTCTGCACTCTGGTGAGCTAGCATGAAAAAGGAGTGAGATCCTCATTGAGCGATCCCTTTATACAATAAGGTCTGCGACACTGGAGCAGCAGGCGTCTGCACTCTGGTGAGCTAGCATGAGAAAGGAGTAGATCCTCACTGAATGATCCCTTTATACAATAAGGTCTGCGACACAGGAGCAGCAGGCGTCTGCACTCTCGTGAGCTAGCAGGAGAAAGGAGTGAGATCCTCACTAAATGATCCCTTTATACAATAAGGTCTGCGACACTGGAGCAGCAGGCGTCTGCACTCTGGTGAGCTAGCAGGAGAAAGGAGTGAGATCCTCACTGAATGATCCCTTTATACAATAAGGTCTGCGACACTGGAGCAGCAGGCGTCTGCACTCTGGTGAGCTAGCATGAGAAAGGAGTGAGATCCTCACTGAATGATCCCTTTATACAATAAGGTCTGCGACACCGGAGCAGCAGGCGTCTGCACTCTGGTGAGCTAGCAGGAGAAAGGAGTGAGATCCTCACTGAATGATCCCTTTATACAATAAGGTCTGTGACACCGGAGCAGCAGGCGTCTGCATTCGGGTGAGCTAGCAGGAGAAAGGAGTGAGATCCTCACTGAATGATCCCTTTATACAATAAGGTCTGCGACACTGGAGCAGCAGGCGTCTGCACTCTGGTGAGCTAGCAGGAGAAAGGAGTGAGATCCTCACCGAGCGATCCCTTTATACAATAAGGTCTGCGACACTGAAGCAGCATGCGTCTGCACTACGGTGAGCTGGCAGGAGAAAGGGGTGAGATCCTCACTGAATGATCCCTTTATACAATAAGGTCTGCGACACTGGAGCAGCAGGCGTCTGCACTACGGTGAGCTAGCAGGAGAAAGGAGTGAGATCCTCACTGAATGATCCCTTTATACAATAAGGTCTGCGACACTGGAGCAGCAGGCGTCTGCACTCTGGTGAGCTAGCATGAGTAAGGAGTGAGATCCTCACTGAATGATCCCTTTATACAATAAGGTCTGCAACACTGGAGCAGCAGGCGTCTGCACTACGGTAAGCTAGCAGGAGAAAGGAGTGAGATCCTCACTGAGCGATCCCTTTATACAATAAGGTCTGCGACACTGGAGCAGCAGGCGTCTGCACTACGGTGAGCTAGCAGGAGAAAGGAGTGAGATCCTCACTGAATGATCCCTTTATACAATAAGGTCTGCGACACTGGAGCAGCAGGCGTCTGCACTCTGGTGAGCTAGCAGGAGAAAGGAGTGAGATCCTCACTGAATGATCCCTTTATACAATAAGGTCTGCGACACTGGAGCAGCAGGCATCTGCACTCTGGTGAGCTAGCAGGAGAAAGGAGTGAGATCCTCACTGAATGATCCCTTTATACAATAAGGTCTGCGACACTGGACCGTCAAGCGTCTGCACTACGGTGAGCTAGCATGAGAAAGGAGTGAGATCCTCACTGAGCGATCCCTTTATACAATAAGGTCTGCTACACTGGAGCAGCAGGCGTCTGCACTCTGGTGAGCTAGCAAGAGAAAGGAGTGAGATCCTCACTGAGCGATCCCTTTATACAATAAGGTCTGCTACACTGGAGCAGCAGGCGTCTGCACTCTGGTGAGCTAGCATGAGAAAGGAGTGAGATCCTCACTGAATGATCCCTTTATACAATAAGGTCTGCGACACCGGAGCAGCAGGCGTCTGCACTCTGGTGAGCTAGCAGGAGAAAGGAGTGAGATCCACACTGAATGATCCCTTTATACAATAAGGTCTGTGACACCGGAGCAGCAGGCGTCTGCATTCGGGTGAGCTAGCAGGAGAAAGGAGTGAGATCCTCACTGAATGATCCCTTTATACAATAAGGTCTGCGACACTGGAGCAGCAGGCGTCGGCACTCTGGTGAGCTAGCAGGAGAAAGGAGTGAGATCCTCACCGAGCGATCCCTTTATACAATAAGGTCTGCGACACTGAAGCAGCAGGCGTCTGCACTACGGTGAGCTGGCAGGAGAAAGGAGTGAGATCCTCACTGAATGATCCCTTTATACGATAAGGTCTGCGACACTGGAGCAGCAGGCGTCTGCACTACGGTGAGCTAGCAGGAGAAAGGAGTGAGATCCTCACTGAATGATCCCTTTATACAATAAGGTCTGCGACACTGGAGCAGCAGGCGTCTGCACTCTGGTGAGCTAGCATGAGTAAGGAGTGAGATCCTCACTGAATGATCCCTTTATACAATAAGGTCTGCGACACTGGAGCAGCAGGCGTCTGCACTACGGTGAGCTAGCAGGAGAAAGGAGTGAGATCCTCACTGAGCGATCCCTTTATACAATAAGGTCTGCGACACTGGAGCAGCAGGCGTCTGCACTCTGGTGAGCTAGCATGAAAAAGAAGTGAGATCCTCACTGAATGATCCCTTTATACAATAAGGTCTGCGACACTGGAGCAGCAGGCGTCTGCACTACGGTGAGCTAGCAGGAGAAAGGAGTGAGATCCTCACTGAATGATCCCTTTATACAACAAGGTCTGCGACACTGGAGCAGCAGGCGTCTGCACTCTGGTGAGCTAGCAGGAGAAAGGAGTGAGATCCTCACTGAATGATCCCTTTATACAATAAGGTCTGCGACACTGGAGCAGCAGGCGTCTGCACTCTGGTGAGCTAGTAGGAGAAAGGAGTGAGATCCTCACTGAATGATCCCTTTATACAATAAGGTCTGCGACACTGGACCATCAAGCGTCTGCACTACGGTGAGCTAGCATGAGAAAGGAGTGAGATCCTCACTGAGCGATCCCTTTATACAATAAGGTCTGCTACACTGGAGCAGCAGGTGTCTGCACTCTGGTGAGCTAGCATGAGAAAGGAGTGAGATCCTCACTGAATGATCCCTTTATACAATAAGGTCTGCTACACTGGAGCAGCAGGCGTCTGCACTCTGGTGAGCTAGCATGAGAAAGGAGTGAGATCCTCACTGAATGATCCCTTTATACAATAAGGTCTGCTACACTGGAGCAGCAGGCGTCTGCACTCTGGTGAGCTAGCAGGAGAAAGGAGTGAGATCCTCACTGAATGATCCCTTTATACAATACGGTCTGCGACACTGGAGCAGCAGGCGTCTGCACTCTGGTGAGCTAGCATGAGAAAGGAGTAAGATCCTCACTGAGCGATCCCTTTATACAATAAGGTGTGCTACACTGGAGCAGCAGGCGTCTGCACTCTGATGGGCTAGCATGAGAAAGGAGTGAGATCCTCACTGAATGATCACTTTATACAATAAGGTCTGCGACACTGGAGCAGCAGGCGTCTGCACTACGGTGAGCTAGCAGGAGAAAGGAGTGAGATCCTCACTGAATGATCCCTTTATACTATAAGGTCTGCGACACTGGAGCAGCAGGCGTCTGCACTACGGTGAGCTAGCAGGAGAAAGGAGTGAGATCCTCACTGAATGATCCCTTTATACAATAAGGTCTGCGACACTGGAGCAGCAGGCGTCTGCACTCTGGTGAGCTAGCAGGAGAAAGGAGTGAGATCCTCACTGAATGATCGCTTTATACAATAAGGTCTGCGACACTGGAGCAGCAGGCGTCTGCACTCTGGTGAGCTAGCAGGAGAAAGGAGTGAGATCCTCACTGAATGATCCCTTTATACAATAAGGTCTGCGACACTGGAGCAGCAGGCGTCTGCACTCTCGTGAGCCAGCATGAGAAAGGAGTGAGATCCTCACTGAATGATCCCTTTACACAATAAGGTCTGCTACACTGGAGCAGCAGGCGTCTGCACTCGGGTGAGATAGCATTAGAAAGGAGTGAGATCCTCACTGAGCGATCCCTTTATACAATAAGGTCTGCGACACTGGAGCAGCAGGCGTCTGCACTCTGGTGAGCTAGCATGAGAAAGGAGTAGATCCTCACTGAATGATCCCTTGATACAATAAGGTCTGCGACACTGGAGCAGCAGGCGTCTGCACTCTGGTGAGCTAGCAGGAGAAAGGAGTGAGATCCTTACTGAATGATCCCTTTATACAATAAGGTCTGTGACACCGGAGCAGCAGGCGTCTGCATTCGGGTGAGCTAGCAGGAGAAAGGAGTGAGATCCTCACTGAATGATCCCTTTATACAATAAGGTCTGCGACACTGGAGCAGCAGGCGTCTGCACTCTGGTGAGCTAGCATGAGAAAGGAGTGAAATCCTCACTGAGCGATCCCTTTATACAATAAGGTCTGCGACACCGGAGCAGCAGGCGTCTGCACTCTGGTGAGCTAGCAGGAGGAAGGAGTGAGATCCTCACTGAGCATTCCCTTTATACAATAAGGTCTGCGACACTGGAGCAGCAGGCGTTTGCACTCTGGTGAGCTAGCAGGAGAAAGGAGTGAGATCCTCACTGAATGATGCCTTTATACATTAAGGTCTGCGACACTGGAGCAGCAGGCGTCTGCACTCTGGTGAGCTAGCAGGAGAAAGGAGTGAGATCCTCACTGAATGATCCCTTTAAACAATAACGTCTGCTACACTGGAGCAGCAGGCGTCTGCACTCTGGTGAGCCAGCATGAGAAAGGAGTGAGATCCTCACTGAGCGATCCCTTTATACAATAAGGTCTGCGACACTGGAGCAGCAGGCGTCTGCACTCTGGTGAGCTAGCAAGAGAAAGGAGTGAGATCCTCACTGAATGATCCCTTTATACAATAAGGTCTGCGACACCGGAGCAGCAGGCGTCTGCACTCTGGTGAGCTAGTAGGAGAAAGGAGTGAGATCCTTACTGAATGATCCCTTTAAACAATAAGGTCTGCGACACTGGAGCAGCAGGCGTCTGCACTCTGGTGAGCTAGTAGGAGAAAGGAGTGAGATCCTTACTGAATGATCCCTTTAAACAATAAGGTCTGCGACACTGGAGCAGCAGGCGTCTGCACTCTGGTGAGCTAGCAGGAGAAAGGAGTGAGATCCTCACTGAATGATCCCTTTATACAATAAGGTCTGCGACACTGGAGCAGCAGGCGTCTGCACTCTGGTGAGCTAGCAGGAGAAAGGAGTGAGATCCTCACTGAATGATCCCTTTATACAATAAGGTCTGCGACACTGGAGCAGCAGGCGTCTGCACTCTGGTGAGCTAGCATGAGAAAGGAGTGAGATCCTCACTGAATTATCCCTTTATACAATAAGGTCTGCGACACTGGAGCAGCAGGCGTCTGCACTCTGGTGAGCTAGCAGGAGAAAGGAGTGAGATCCTCACTGAATGATCCCTTTATACAATAAGGTCTGCGACACTGGAGCAGCAGGCGTCTGCACTCGGGTGAGCTAGCATGAGAAAGGAGTGAGATCCTCACTGAGCGATCCCTTTATACAATAAGGTCTGCGACACTGGAGCAGCAGGCGTCTGGCCTCTGGTGAGCTAGCATGAAAAAGAAGTGAGATCCTCATTGAGCGATCCCTTTATACAATAAGGTCTGCGACACTGGAGCAGCAGGCGTCTGCACTCTGGTGAGCTAACATGAGAAAGGAGTGAGATCCTCACTGAATGATCCCTTTATACAATAAGGTCTGCGACACTGGAGCAGCAGGCGTCTGCACTCTGGTGAGCTAGCAGGAGAAAGGAGTGAGATACTCACTGAATGATCCCTTTAAACAATAAGGTCTGCTACACTGGAGCAGCAGGCGTCTGCACTCTGGTGAGCTAGCAGGAGAAAGGAGTGAGATCTTCACTGAATGATCCCTTTATACAATAATGTCTGCGACACTGGAGCAGCAGGCGTCTGCACTCTGGTGAGCTAGCAGGAGAAAGGAGTGAGATCCTCACTGAATGATCCCTTTATACAATAAGGTCTGCGACACTGGAGCAGCAGGCGTCTGCACTCTGGTGAGCTAGCAGGAGAAAGGAGTGAGATCCTCACTGAATGATCCCTTTATACAATAAGGTCTGCGACACTGGAGCAGCAGGCGTCTGCACTCTGGTGAGCTAGCAGGAGAAAGGAGTGAGATCCTCACTGAATGATCCCTTTATACAATAAGGTCTGCGACACTGGAGCAGCAGGCGTCTGCACTCTGGTGAGCTAGCATGAGAAAGGAGTGAGATCCTCACTGAATGATCCCTTTATACAATAAGGTCTGCGACACTGGAGCAGCAGGCGTCTGCACTCTCGTGAGCTAGCAGGAGAAAGGAGTGAGATCCTCACTAAATGATCCCTTTATACAATAAGGTCTGCGACACTGGAGCAGCAGGCGTCTGCACTCTGGTGAGCTAGCAGGAGAAAGGAGTGAGATCCTCACTGAATGATCCCTTTATACAATAAGGTCTGCGACACTGGAGCAGCAGGCGTCTGCACTCTGGTGAGCTAGCATGAGAAAGGAGTGAGATCCTCACTGAATGATCCCTTTATACAATAAGGTCTGCGACACCGGAGCAGCAGGCGTCTGCACTCTGGTGAGCTAGCAGGAGAAAGGAGTGAGATCCTCACTGAATGATCCCTTTATACAATAAGGTCTGTGACACCGGAGCAGCAGGCGTCTGCATTCGGGTGAGCTAGCAGGAGAAAGGAGTGAGATCCTCACTGAATGATCCCTTTATACAATAAGGTCTGTGACACTGGAGCAGCAGGCGTCTGCACTCTGGTGAGCTAGCAGGAGAAAGGAGTGAGATCCTCACCGAGCGATCCCTTTATACAATAAGGTCTGCGACACTGAAGCAGCAGGCGTCTGCACTCTGGTGAGCTGGCAGGAGAAGGGGTGAGATCCTCACTGAATGATCCCTTTATACAATAAGGTCTGCGACACTGGAGCAGCAGGCGTCTGCACTACGGTGAGCTAGCAGGAGAAAGGAGTGAGATCCTCACTGAATGATCCCTTTATACAATAAGGTCTTCGACACTGGAGCAGCAGGCGTCTGCACTCTGGTGAGCTAGCATGAGTAAGGAGTGAGATCCTCACTGAATGATCCCTTTATACAATAAGGTTTGCAACACTGGAGCAGCAGGCGTCTGCACTCTGGTGAGCTAGCAGGAGAAAGGAGTGAGATCCTCACCGAGCGATCCCTTTATACAATAAGGTCTGCGACACTGAAGCAGCAGGCGTCTGCACTACGGTGAGCTGGCAGGAGAAAGGAGTGAGATCCTCACTGAATGATCCCTTTATACAATAAGGTCTGCGACACTGGAGCAGCAGGCGTCTGCACTACGGTGAGCTAGCAGGAGAAAGGAGTGAGATCCTCACTGAATGATCCCTTTATACAATAAGGTCTGCGACACTGGAGCAGCAGGCGTCTGCACTCTGGTGAGCTAGCATGAGTAAGGAGTGAGATCCTCACTGAATGATCCCTTTATACAATAAGGTCTGCGACACTGGAGCAGCAGGCGTCTGCACTACGGTGAGCTAGCAGGAGAAAGGAGTGAGATCCTCACTGAGCGATCCCTTTATACAATAAGGTCTGCGACACTGGAGCAGCAGGCGTCTGCACTACGGTGAGCTAGCAGGAGAAAGGAGTGAGATCCTCACTGAATGATCCCTTTATACAATAAGGTCTGCGACACTGGAGCAGCAGGCGTCTGCACTCTGGTGAGCTAGCAGGAGAAAGGAGTGAGATCCTCACTGAATGATCCCTTTATACAATAAGGTCTGCGACACTGGAGCAACAGGCATCTGCACTCTGGTGAGCTAGCAGGAGAAAGGAGTGAGATCCTCACTGAATGATCCCTTTATACAATAAGGTCTGCGACACTGGACCGTCAAGCGTCTGCACTACGGTGAGCTAGCATGAGAAAGGAGTGAGATCCTCACTGAGCGATCCCTTTATACAATAAGGTCTGCTACACTGGAGCAGCAGGCGTCTGCACTCTGGTGAGCTAGCATGAGAAAGGAGTGAGATCCTCACTGAATGATCCCTTTATACAATAAGGTCTGCGACACTGGAGCAGCAGGCGTCTGCACTCTGGTGAGCTAGCATGAGAAAGGAGTGAGATCCTCACTGAATGATCCCTTTATACAATAAGGTCTGCTACACTGGAGCAGCAGGCGTCTGCACTCAGGTGAGCTAGCAGGAGAAAGGAGTGAGATCCTCACTGAATGATCCCTTTATACAATACGGTCTGCGACACTGGAGCAGCAGGCGTCTGCACTCTGGTGAGCTAGCATGAGAAAGGAGTAAGATCCTCACTGAGCGATCCCTTTATACAATAAGGTGTGCTACACTGGAGCAGCAGGCGTCTGCACTACGGTGAGCTAGCAGGAGAAAGGAGTGAGATCCTCACTGAATGATCCCTTTATACTATAAGGTCTGCGACACTGGAGCAGCAGGCGTCTGCACTACGGTGAGCTAGCAGGAGAAAGGAGTGAGATCCTCACTGAATGATCCCTTTATACAATAAGGTCTGCGACACTGGAGCAGCAGGCGTCTGGCCTCTGGTGAGCTAGCATGAAAAAGAAGTGAGATCCTCATTGAGCGATCCCTTTATACAATAAGGTCTGCGACACTGGAGCAGCAGGCGTCTGCACTCTGGTGAGCTAACATGAGAAAGGAGTGAGATCCTCACTGAATGATCCCTTTATACAATAAGGTCTGCGACACTGGAGCAGCAGGCGTCTGCACTCTGGTGAGCTAGCAGGAGAAAGGAGTGAGATCCTCACTGAATGATCCCTTTAAACAATAAGGTCTGCTACACTGGAGCAGCAGGCGTCTGCACTCTGGTGAGCTAGCAGGAGAAAGGAGTGAGATCTTCACTGAATGATCCCTTTATACAATAATGTCTGCGACACTGGAGCAGCAGGCGTCTGCACTCTGGTGAGCTAGCAGGAGAAAGGAGTGAGATCCTCACTGAATGATCCCTTTATACAATAAGGTCTGCGACACTGGAGCAGCAGGCGTCTGCACTCTGGTGAGCTAGCAGGAGAAAGGAGTGAGATCCTCACTGAATGATCCCTTTATACAATAAGGTCTGCGACACTGGAGCAGCAGGCGTCTGCACTCTGGTGAGCTAGCAGGTGAAAGGAGTGAGATCCTCACTGAATGATCCCTTTATACAATAAGGTCTGCGACACTGGAGCAGCAGGCGTCTGCACTCTGGTGAGCTAGCATGAGAAAGGAGTGAGATCCTCACTGAATGATCCCTTTATACAATAAGGTCTGCGACACTGGAGCAGCAGGCGTCTGCACTCTCGTGAGCTAGCAGGAGAAAGGAGTGAGATCCTCACTAAATGATCCCTTTATACAATAAGGTCTGCGACACTGGAGCAGCAGGCGTCTGCACTCTGGTGAGCTAGCAGGAGAAAGGAGTGAGATCCTCACTGAATGATCCCTTTATACAATAAGGTCTGCGACACTGGAGCAGCAGGCGTCTGCACTCTGGTGAGCTAGCATGAGAAAGGAGTGAGATCCTCACTGAATGATCCCTTTATACAATAAGGTCTGCGACACCGGAGCAGCAGGCGTCTGCACTCTGGTGAGCTAGCAGGAGAAAGGAGTGAGATCCTCACTGAATGATCCCTTTATACAATAAGGTCTGTGACACCGGAGCAGCAGGCGTCTGCATTCGGGTGAGCTAGCAGGAGAAAGGAGTGAGATCCTCACTGAATGATCCCTTTATACAATAAGGTCTGTGACACTGGAGCAGCAGGCGTCTGCACTCTGGTGAGCTAGCAGGAGAAAGGAGTGAGATCCTCACCGAGCGATCCCTTTATACAATAAGGTCTGCGACACTGAAGCAGCAGGCGTCTGCACTCTGGTGAGCTGGCAGGAGAAGGGGTGAGATCCTCACTGAATGATCCCTTTATACAATAAGGTCTGCGACACTGGAGCAGCAGTCGTCTGCACTACGGTGAGCTAGCAGGAGAAAGGAGTGAGATCCTCACTGAATGATCCCTTTATACAATAAGGTCTTCGACACTGGAGCAGCAGGCGTCTGCACTCTGGTGAGCTAGCATGAGTAAGGAGTGAGATCCTCACTGAATGATCCCTTTATACAATAAGGTTTGCAACACTGGAGCAGCAGGCGTCTGCACTCTGGTGAGCTAGCAGGAGAAAGGAGTGAGATCCTCACCGAGCGATCCCTTTATACAATAAGGTCTGCGACACTGAAGCAGCAGGCGTCTGCACTACGGTGAGCTGGCAGGAGAAAGGAGTGAGATCCTCACTGAATGATCCCTTTATACAATAAGGTCTGCGACACTGGAGCAGCAGGCGTCTGCACTACGGTGAGCTAGCAGGAGAAAGGAGTGAGATCCTCACTGAATGATCCCTTTATACAATAAGGTCTGCGACACTGGAGCAGCAGGCGTCTGCACTCTGGTGAGCTAGCATGAGTAAGGAGTGAGATCCTCACTGAATGATCCCTTTATACAATAAGGTCTGCGACACTGGAGCAGTAGGCGTCTGCACTACGGTGAGCTAGCAGGAGAAAGGAGTGAGATCCTCACTGAGCGATCCCTTTATACAATAAGGTCTGCGACACTGGAGCAGCAGGCGTCTGCACTACGGTGAGCTAGCAGGAGAAAGGAGTGAGATCCTCACTGAATGATCCCTTTATACAATAAGGTCTGCGACACTGGAGCAGCAGGCGTCTGCACTCTGGTGAGCTAGCAGGAGAAAGGAGTGAGATCCTCACTGAATGATCCCTTTATACAATAAGGTCTGCGACACTGGAGCAACAGGCATCTGCACTCTGGTGAGCTAGCAGGAGAAAGGAGTGAGATCCTCACTGAATGATCCCTTTATACAATAAGGTCTGCGACACTGGACCGTCAAGCGTCTGCACTACGGTGAGCTAGCATGAGAAAGGAGTGAGATCCTCACTGAGCGATCCCTTTATACAATAAGGTCTGCTACACTGGAGCAGCAGGCGTCTGCACTCTGGTGAGCTAACATGAGAAAGGAGTGAGATCCTCACTGAATGATCCCTTTATACAATAAGGTCTGCGACACTGGAGCAGCAGCCGTCTGCACTCTGGTGAGCTAGCATGAGAAAGGAGTGAGATCCTCACTGAATGATCCCTTTATACAATAAGGTCTGCTACACTGGAGCAGCAGGCGTCTGCACTCAGGTGAGCTAGCAGGAGAAAGGAGTGAGATCCTCACTGAATGATCCCTTTATACAATACGGTCTGCGACACTGGAGCAGCAGGCGTCTGCACTCTGGTGAGCTAGCATGAGAAAGGAGTAAGATCCTCACTGAGCGATCCCTTTATACAATAAGGTGTGCTACACTGGAGCAGCAGGCGTCTGCACTACGGTGAGCTAGCAGGAGAAAGGAGTGAGATCCTCACTGAATGATCCCTTTATACTATAAGGTCTGCGACACTGGAGCAGCAGGCGTCTGCACTACGGTGAGCTAGCAGGAGAAAGGAGTGAGATCCTCACTGAATGATCCCTTTATACAATAAGGTCTGCGACACTGGAGCAGCAGGTGTCTGCACTCTGGTGAGCTAGTAGGAGAAAGGAGTGAGATCCTCACTCAATGATCCCTTTATACAATAAGGTCTGCGACACTGGAGCAGCAGGCGTCTGCACTCTGGTGAGCTAGCAGGAGAAAGGAGTGAGATCCTCACTGAATGATCGCTTTATACAATAAGGTCTGCGACACTGGAGCAGCAGGCGTCTGCACTCTGGTGAGCTAGCAGGAGAAAGGAGTGAGATCCTCACTGAATGATCGCTTTATACAATAAGGTCTGCGACACTGGAGCAGCAGGCGTCTGCACTCTGGTGAGCTAGCAGGAGAAAGGAGTGAGATCCTCACCGAGCGATCCCTTTATACAATAAGGTCTGCGACACTGAAGCAGCAGGCGTCTGCACTACGGTGAGTTGGCAGGAGAAAGGAGTGAGATCCTCACTGAATGATCCCTTTATACAATAAGGTCTGCGACACTGGAGCAGCAGGCGTCTGCACTACGGTGAGCTAGCAGGAGAAAGGAGTGAGATCCTCACTGAATGATCCCTTTATACAATAAGGTCTGCGACACTGGAGCAGCAGGCGTCTGCACTCTGGTGAGCTAGCATGAGTAAGGAGTGAGATCCTCACTGAATGATCCCTTTATACAATAAGGTCTGCGACACTGGAGCAGCAGGCGTCTGCACTACGGTGAGCTAGCAGGAGAAAGGAGTGAGATCCTCACTGAGCGATCCCTTTATACAATAAGGTCTGCGACACTGGAGCAGCAGGCGTCTGCACTACGGTGAGCTAGCAGGAGAAAGGAGTGAGATCCTCACTGAATGATCCCTTTATACAATAAGGTCTGCGACACTGGAGCAGCAGGCGTCTGCACTCTGGTGAGCTAGCAGGAGAAAGGAGTGAGATCCTCACTGAATGATCCCTTTATACAATAAGGTCTGCGACACTGGAGCAGCAGGCATCTGCACTCTGGTGAGCTAGCAGGAGAAAGGAGTGAGATCCTCACTGAATGATCCCTTTATACAATAAGGTCTGCGACACTGGACCGTCAAGCGTCTGCACTACGGTGAGCTAGCATGAGAAAGGAGTGAGATCCTCACTGAGCGATCCCTTTATACAATAAGGTCTGCTACACTGGAGCAGCAGGCGTCTGCACTCTGGTGAGCTAGCATGAGAAAGGAGTGAGATCCTCACTGAATGATCCCTTTATACAATAAGGTCTGCGACACTGGAGCAGCAGGCGTCTGCACTCTGGTGAGCTAGCAGGAGAAAGGAGTGAGATCCTCACTGAATGATCGCTTTATACAATAAGGTCTGCGACACTGGAGCAGCAGGCGTCTGCACTCTGGTGAGCTAGCAGGAGAAAGGAGTGAGATCCTCACTGAATGATCCCTTTATACAATAAGGTCTGCGACACTGGACCCTCAAGCGTCTGCACTCTGGTGAGCTAGCATGAGAAAGGAGTGAGATCCTCATTGAGCGATCCCTTTATACAATAAGGTCTGCGACACTGGAGCAGCAGGCGTCTGCACTCAGGTGAGCTAGCAGGAGAAAGGAGTGAGATCCTCACTGAATGATCCCTTTATACAATACGGTCTGCGACACTGGAGCAGCAGGCGTCTGCACTCTGGTGAGCTAGCATGAGAAAGGAGTAAGATCCTCACTGAGCGATCCCTTTATACAATAAGGTGTGCTACACTGGAGCAGCAGGCGTCTGCACTCTGGTGGGCTAGCATGAGAAAGGAGTGAGATCCTCACTGAATGATCACTTTATACAATAAGGTCTGCGACACTGGAGCAGCAGGCGTCCGCACTACGGTGAGCTAGCAGGAGAAAGGAGTGAGATCCTCACTGAATGATCCCTTTATACTATAAGGCCTGCGACACTGGAGCAGCAGGCGTCTGCACTACCGTGAGCTAGCAGGAGAAAGGAGTGAGATCCTCACTGAATGATCCCTTGATACAATAAGGTCTGCGACACTGGAGCAGCAGGCGTCTGCACTCTGGTGAGCTAGTAGGAGAAAGGAGTGAGATCCTCACTGAATGATCCCTTTATACAATAAGGTCTGCGACACTGGAGCAGCAGGCGTCTGCACTCTGGTGAGCTAGCAGGAGAAAGGAGTGAGATCCTCACTGAATGATCGCTTTATACAATAAGGTCTGCGACACTGGAGCAGCAGGCGTCTGCACTCTGGTGAGCTAGCAGGAGAAAGGAGTGAGATCCTCACTGAATGATCCCTTTATACAATAAGGTCTGCGACACTGGACCCTCAAGCGTCTGCACTCTGGTGAGCTAGCATGAGAAAGGAGTGAGATCCTCACTGAATGATCCCTTTATACAATAAGGTCTGCGACACTGGAGCAGCAGGCGTCTGCACTCTGGTGAGCCAGCATGAGAAAGGAGTGAGATCCTCACTGAATGATCCCTTTACACAATAAGGTCTGCTACACTGGAGCAGCAGGCGTCTGCACTCTGGTGAGCCAGCATGAGAAAGGAGTGAGATCCTCACTGAGCGATCCCTTTATACAATAAGGTCTGCGACACTGGAGCAGCAGGCGTCTGCACTATGGTGAGCTAGCAAGAGAAAGGAGTGAGATCCTCACTGAATGATCCCTTTATACAATAAGGTCTGCGACACCGGAGCAGCAGGCGTCTGCACTCTGGTGAGCTAGCAGGAGAAAGGAGTGAGATCCTCACTGAATGATCCCTTTAAACAATAAGGTCTGCGACACTGGAGCAGCAGGCGTCTGCACTCTGGTGAGCTAGCAGGAGAAAGGAGTGAGATCCTCACTGAATGATCCCTTTAAACAATAAGGTCTGCGACACTGGAGCAGCAGGCGTCTGCACTCTGGTGAGCTAGCAGGAGAAAGTAGTGAGATCCTCACTGAATGATCCCTTTAAACAATAAGGTCTGCGACACTGGAGCAGCAGGCGTCTGCACTCTGGTGAGCTAGCAAGAGAAAGGAGTGAGATCCTCACTGAATGATCCCTTTATACAATAAGGTCTGCGACACCGGAGCAGCAGGCGTCTGCACTCTGGTGAGCTAGCAGGAGAAAGGAGTGAGATCCTCACTGAATGATCCCTTTATACAATAAGGTCTGCGACACCGGAGCAGCAGGCGTCTGCACTCTGGTGAGCTAGCAGGAGAAAGGAGTGAGATCCTCACTGAATGATCCCTTTAAACAATAAGGTCGGCGACACTGGAGCAGCAGGCGTCTGCACTCTGGTGAGCTAGCATGAAAAAGAAGTGAGATCCTCACTGAATGATCCCTTTATACAATAAGGTCTGCGACACTGGAGCAGCAGGCGTCTGCACTCTGGTGAGCTAGCAGGAGAAAGGAGTGAGATCCTCACTGAATGATCCCTTTATACAATAAGGTCTGCGACACTGGAGCAGCAGGCGTCTGCACTCTGGTGAGCTAGCAGGAGAAAGGAGTGAGATCCTCACTGAATGATCCCTTTATACAATAAGGTCTGCGACACTGGAGCAGCAGGCATCTGCACTCTGGTGAGCTAGTAGGAGAAAGGAGTGAGATCCTCACTGAATGATCCCTTTATACAATAAGGTCTGCGACACTGGAGCAGCAGGCGTCTGCACTCTGGTGAGCTAGTAGGAGAAAGGAGTGAGATCCTCACTGAATGATCCCTTTATACAATAAGGTCTGCGACACTGGAGCAGCAGGCGTCTGCACTCTGGTGAGCTAGCAGGAGAAAGGAGTGAGATCCTCACTGAATGATCCCTTTAAACAATAAGGTCTGCGACACTGGAGCAGCAGGCGTCTGCACTCTGGTGAGCTAGCAGGAGAAAGTAGTGAGATCCACACTGAATGATCCCTTTAAACAATAAGGTCTGCGACACTGGAGCAGCAGGCGTCTGCACTCTGGTGAGCTAGCAGGAGAAAGGAGTGAGATCCTCACTGAATGATCCCTTTAAACAATAAGGTCTGCGACACTGGAGCAGCAGGCGTCTGCACTCTGGTGAGCTAGCAGGAGAAAGTAGTGAGATCCTCACTGAATGATCCCTTTAAACAATAAGGTCTGCGACACTGGAGCAGCAGGCGTCTGCACTCTGGTGAGCTAGCAAGAGAAAGGAGTGAGATCCTCACTGAATGATCCCTTTATACAATAAGGTCTGCGACACCGGAGCAGCAGGCGTCTGCACTCTGGTGAGCTAGCAGGAGAAAGGAGTGAGATCCTCACTGAATGATCCCTTTATACAATAAGGTCTGCGACACCGGAGCAGCAGGCGTCTGCACTCTGGTGAGCTAGCAGGAGAAAGGAGTGAGATCCTCACTGAATGATCCCTTTAAACAATAAGGTCTGCGACACTGGAGCAGCAGGCGTCTGCACTCTGGTGAGCTAGCATGAAAAAGAAGTGAGATCCTCACTGAATGATCCCTTTATACAATAAGGTCTGCGACACTGGAGCAGCAGGCGTCTGCACTCTGGTGAGCTAGCAGGAGAAAGGAGTGAGATCCTCACTGAATGATCCCTTTATACAATAAGGTCTGCGACACTGGAGCAGCAGGCATCTGCACTCTGGTGAGCTAGCAGGAGAAAGGAGTGAGATCCTCACTGAATGATCCCTTTATACAATAAGGTCTGCGACACTGGAGCAGCAGGCGTCTGCACTCTGGTGAGCTAGTAGGAGAAAGGAGTGAGATCCTCACTGAATGATCCCTTTATACAATAAGGTCTGCGACACTGGAGCAGCAGGCGTCTGCACTCTGGTGAGCTAGCATGAGAAAGGAGTGAGATCCTCACTGAATGATCCCTTTATACAATAAGGTCTGCGACACCGGAGCAGCAGGCGTCTGCACTCTGGTGAGCTAGCAGGAGAAAGGAGTGAGATCCTCACTGAGCGATCCCTTTATACAATAAGGTCTGCGACACCGGAGCAGCAGGCGTCTGCACTCTGGTGAGCTAGCAGGAGAAAGGAGTGAGATCCTCACTGAGCGATCCCTTTATACAATAAGGTCTGTGACACCGGAGCAGCAGGCGTCTGCACTCTGGTGAGCTAGCAGGAGAAAGGAGTGAGATCCTCACTGAGCGATCCCTTTACACAATAAGGTCTGCGACACTGGAGCAGCAGGCGTCTGCACTATGGTGGGCTAGCAAGAGAAAGGAGTGAGATCCTCACTGAATGATCCCTTTATACAATAAGGTCTGCGACACCGGAGCAGCAGGCGTCTGCACTCTGGTGAGCTAGCAGGAGAAAGGAGTGAGATCCTCACTGAATGATCCCTTTAAACAATAAGGTCTGCGACACTGGAGCAGCAGGCATCTGCACTTTGGTGAGCTAGCAGGAGAAAGGAGTGAGATCCTCACTGAATGATCCCTTTAAACAATAAGGTCTGCGACACTGGAGCAGCAGGCGTCTGCACTCTGGTGAGCTAGCAGGAGAAAGTAGTGAGATCCTCACTGAATGAATCCTTTAAACAATAAGGTCTGCGACACTGGAGCAGCAGGCGTCTGCACTCTGGTGAGCTAGCAGGAGAAAGGAGTGAGATCCTCACTGAATGATCCCTTTAAACAATAAGGTCTGCGACACTGGAGCAGCAGGCGTCTGCACTCTGGTGAGCTAGCAGGAGAAAGGAGTGAGATCCTCACTGAATGATCCCTTTAAACAATAAGGTCTGCGACACTGGAGCAGCAGGCGTCTGCACTCTGGTGAGCTAGCAGGAGAAAGGAGTGAGATCCTCACTGAATGATCCCTTTATACAATAAGGTCTGCGACACTGGAGCAGCAGGCGTCTGCACTCGGGTGAGCTAGCATGAGAAAGGAGTGAGATCCTCACTGAATGATCCCTCTATACAATAAGGTCTGCGACTCTGGAGCAGCAGGCGTCTGCACTCTGGTGAGTTAGCAGGAGAAGGGAGTGAGATCCTCACTGAATGATCCCTCTATACAATAAGGTCTGCGACTCTGGAGCAGCAGGCGTCTGCACTCTGGTGAGTTAGCAGGAGAAAGGAGTGAGATCCTCACTGAATGATCCCTTTATACAATAAGGTCTGCGACACTGGAGCAGCAGGCGTCTGCACTCTGGTGAGCTAGCAGGAGAAAGGAGTGAGATCCTCACTGAATGATCCCTTTATACAATAAGGTCTGCGACACTGGAGCAGCAGGCATCTGCACTCTGGTGAGCTAGCAGGAGAAAGGAGTGAGATCCTCACTGAGCGATCCCTTTATACAATAAGGTCTGCTACACTGGAGCAGCAGGCGTCTGCACTATGGTGAGCCAGCATGAGAAAGGAGTGAGATCGTCACTGAATGATCCCTTTATACAATAAGGTCTGCGACACTGAAGCAGCAGGCGTCTGCACTCTGGTGAGCTAGCATGAGAAAGGAGTGAGATCCTCACTGAATGATCCCTTTATACAATAAGGTCTGCGACACTGGAGCAGCAGGCGTCTGCACTCTGGTGAGCTAGCATGAGAAAGGAGTGAGATCCTCACTGAATGATCCCTTTATACAATAAGGTCTGCGACACCGGAGCAGCAGGCGTCTGCACTCTGGTGAGCTAGCAGGAGAAAGGAGTGAGATCCTCACTGAGCGATCCCTTTATACAATAAGGTCTGCGACACCGGAGCAGCAGGCGTCTGCACTCTGGTGAGCTAGCAGGAGAAAGGAGTGAGATCCTCACTGAATGATCCCTGTTAGAACTGGGGGTCTCTAGTTGGCAGAGGTAGGTACCACTGTCCAAATAGGGACCCTTGCTTCTAGTCAGGGCAAGGAGATAACCCTCTTAGATAACCCCTGCTCGCCCTCAAGGTAGCTTGGCCTGAGCAGTCTAGGCTAACTAGAGGCAATGCGTTAAGTATTTGTACCAACACTCACAGTAACACAGTGAAAACACCACAAACTGATTCTACAACAGTTTAGGAAAATAAAGATATTTTATTCTAAACTACACAAGACCAAAACGGCAAAAATCCAACATACACAGTTCAAGAATATGGTTTCAAAAAGAGTTCTTAAGGTTGCGTTAAAGTTCTTTAAGTTGCGATCAAATAATCCACAGATGCGTGAAAAGTTCACAGTTGCGTCACGTTTACTCACAGTACCTTTTAGATGCAACAAAGTTCCACAAGCAGGAAGCTGGTGCCGTGGAAACAAGCGATGCGTTACTCCTGAGACCCTGGGGAGGCGATGCGACAGCCCCGCTGCAGCAGCGGGCGTGTTGCGACGAATCCGGTCTGTATGGGGAGGAAGGCCGCTTGCGTAGATTCCGGTGCGTAGGTTCCGTAGGAAGTCTGTTCTCGCAAAGGCACGATGCGACGATCTCGTAGGTGCTGCGACGATCTCCGGGGCGACGATGCGCGGTCCAGCGGTGATCCTCTCTCTCGCAGCTCCTCGATGCGATGGTTCTGCGACGATGTTCGCAGCGACGTGATGCGGTCCGCAAGCAAGCGGTGCGGCGATCTCACCCAGCGACGACAGGCTCTGCGACGACACTCGCAGCGATGTTCGATTCTCCCGCACCGGTCTGGTGCGTCCCGCAAACGAAGGATGCGACGGCTCCGGCAGCGGCGTCAGGCGCTGCGCCGATCTCGACCTTCGTAGCGGCGGGAAACTTCTCGCACTGTCGGGGATGCGCTCCGCAAGCGAGCGATGCGACACTTTTCAGCTTCAAAAGTCTCTCAAGCTTAGTTACAAGCTTCCCAGCTCAGGTTCAACTTCCAGAGGCCCCACAACTGGATCAAGCACTCTAGGAAGGACAGAACTCTCTCAGCAGAGTTCAGGGAGACTGGGGGTGAAGTCCTTTTGTTCCTGGGACTTCAAAACAGGGAGCCAGCTCTTCTCAGGCCCTTGGAGATTCCTTCAAGACAGGGGACACAGCTCACAGCAAAGTCCTTCCCCTCTCCTTGGCAGCAAAGCAACAGCAGGTCAGTCCAGCAGAGCAACAGCAGGACAGTCTTCCTTCTTCAGAGTCAGCTTTCTCCTTGGCAGAGGTTCCTTCTTGATTTCCAGGATGATCTAATTTTCTGTTGTCAGGGGTCCTGTACTTATACCCCTAAAGTCTTTGTTCTTTCAGTGCATGTGGGCCCTGAGCCCGGTCTGAACCAGTTCTGGGTGGATCCTGAGCACTTTGTTTTGCTGGCTGCATCTTTCCTTTCAGAGTGAGGGGCAGGGTCCTCAGCCGCCCAGCAGGAGGTGGAGCCAGCATTGTGGCAGGCAGGCACAGCCCTATTCAGCCCAGGTGCTAACTCCTCCCACCACTCAGGTTGCAATTGCTTCATTCAGCCTAGTGCTGACTCATCCAGCCTCTGGGGGAATTCCCCAGCCCCTGTCACTCACAAACCAGACAGTCAATACACAAACAGGCCCAGGCACACAGAAGGGTCAGACAAGAGAACAGCAACTTTCTAAAAGTGCTGTTCTCAAACACAGGATTTAAAAACCACCTTTCCAAAAAGATGTATTATTAAATTCTGAGTTCAGGGATACTAGATACTTATGTCCTATCTTGTTCCTATGGGAAGAAATGCTGTTAACCACTGTAGCCAGCATCCCCCATGTTAACCTATGGAGCAAGATAGCCTTACAATAGTGAAAAACGAAAATGGCTGTAATTCACTACCAGAGCATGGTACCTGCACTAGTACATGCTCTACCTTTCACATACACTGCACCCTGCCCAGGGGGGTACCTTGGGCCTTCCATAGGGGTGACTGATGTGTACGAAAAGGGAAGGGTTAGGCCTGGTCAGTGGGGACACTGACCAGGAGGACATGGCAGTTCTAAACTGCCCATAGGCGCTGCAGTGGCAGGCCTGAGACACCATTTTAGAGCTACTACTGTGGGTGGCACAATCAGTGCTGCAGGCCCACTAGTAGCATTTGTCATCACCAGCCCTGGCACACCCAGTGCACTTTACTAGGGACTTCATGGTGATACAAATATGCCAAACATGTATATCCAATCAGAATAACAATTTACATAGAGAGCATATGCACTTTAGCACTGATCAGCAGTGGTAAAGTGCGCAGAGTCCTATTGCCAACAACCACGGGTCAGGAAAAATAAGGGAGGAAGAAGCAAAAAAGTTTGGGGATGATCCTGCAAAAAGGGCCAGTTCCAACACAACCCCCTTCCAGCCTAAAGCCAGGGTAGACCAAACGATACCTCGATGGGATTCCCTGCTTAAGGCGATAGAACACGGAACCTGGCCCAACCAGCAGGGCAGTCCTGTTCTACGCCGTCCTAAACCCAGTTGTATCACTCTATCCATACTCTCAGGGTCCACCATGCCAATCCATATGGAACCCTTCACCTCACCTGTGGACACCACCTGTGCAGCACCTAACCTTAATTTCCTCACAGGTGTGTCCCAACAGACCAACAGCAAGCCACAGTGACCACCAACAGTGATCAGGGATGAGACCCAGGCCTCATGCCTCTCATGGCTCTCAAACCCCTGTGGCATCAGAGGATGGGGGGCAGTAGCCCCAGGTGCTTGGCACCCTTTGTCCACTCTCTCTCTTGTCAGTTCAGGGCTGATATTCTGGCACTGACCCTCCAGTCCCGGACCTTTATCCGGCGGCTGGACAGGAGGCTGAGGTGGGCTTCCCCACACCTGGTCCTCCTCTTCCTTGGGGCTCTGTACCCTCCCACCTGGAGCGGTACCCCCTTCTAGAATAGTCAGGGCACCTGTGGCAGGTACCCTGCACCATCCACCCACCAGTTCAGGGGTTGTATCCTGCAACTGGTATTCCAGGTCAGGGGGGACACCCCCGACCTGGCCCTCAAACCTAGGCTCCAACGCCCCCAGGTCAGACAACACCTGAACCTGGCTTCCCCACCCAGGGACCAGCCCCTGCGGTGGAACACTCGCCTGGCACGCCAGGACTTCTGGGGACTCATATAGTACCCCCTTGAGGGTGACACACAATTCATGTGTCCTGTGACAGTCTGCCTGGCGCAGATCTCCCGACCCCTGTCCATCTGACAGTGCAGGAAGATCCCCCAGGACAGAAGTGGTGTCACCATGGTCACTCCTGGGAGACTCAGCCCTTCCGACTGGTCCCTGACCCACTGGTTCACCCACTGGGGACTCCTTCCCCCTTTCACCCCTCAGCCTGGACTTCTGTACCCTCCCAAATGGAGCGGCACTGCCAAACACCAGAACTGATGGAGGCCTGGTTACAGGCACTCCCCGTTCACCAGACACTAGGAGATCCTCCTCAAATGGCCTACAAGTACAGTCTAGGTCCCCATCCTGGTGTTCCCTTAAGGAACCCTCCAGGCCCTGAGACTGGGTTTCGGGCACCGTGAGACACACCGTCCCACACTCATTCCTTCTCGACTGAGACCGGACATGAGCCCCTACACCCCTCCCACTACACTGGGACCTAACCGGGCTACACTGAACCTCTTCCACCTCACAGGTCTGGAAGATATCTAAGCCACTCCTTTTGGGATCACTCCCCAATGCCTCCTCAGACTCTCTGGAATTCACCAAGAGGTCTGCCTCCAACGCAAGCTCTCTGGGGTCAGAGAACTCACACTCCACCGGGTGTTGGCATAGCTCTGGAAAACAGGGACTTAAAATATGCTCTCCATCAAATGAATCACACAGCCCCCCACAGTTGTTAACCAAGCTACCCTTTGCCTCACCCTCCAGTGCCTCACACAAGTACAAGCACACAAGTACCCCACACCACTCTCCTGAGACTGGCAAGACAGTATCTGACTGCCTCTGTCACACAACCCACACTCTTCTGGCTGGTCTTCACACACACACACCAAGGTTTCTACCATGGGGGAACCCCTCTCCCTGTACCTCTCATCTAGAGTCAGTAGGGTGTCCCTCCCACCACTGGGAATATGGTCCCCTGTGCCAGTCCCCCAATCTACTTCAGGGACACTGCACTCCACTGGAACTACATCATAAACCTGAACCCCCTGGTGTATGTTGACCCCCTCCCTCAAGTCAGGCGCCACATCTCTGGGTGTTCGTACCTTTTTCTCAGCACTGGAAACTATAATCTTGCTGCCACCATCTGAGCTGGACTCCACCTCCAACTCAGCAAAGCTCACTTCTTGAGCTACCCATGTTTCTTCTTCAGCTGAGACCCTCATAGCCTCACGCATCTTGAGCTCCAACTCAAGCTTCCTCATTCTTAATTCATGGGCCAAGGTCAATTTCAATTCCTCCAGGGCACGGGCATGTTTGCTCTCCTCCGCCGCCCTTTCTTTTTCCATTTGCTCCATCTTCATTTCAAGCCGCAACATTTCTAATTTATGATCTCTAGCCCTTTGGTTTTCCTCCAACTCCGCTGGGGAAAAACTTTCAGCTGAATGGTTGCTGCCAGCCCTTGAGGCTGCTCTGGACACAGGCAGATCCTGTGGCCTGAAACCATCCCTCTGTGCATCCTCATCCACTTCTGCATCATCTGTCTCCCCAGCCTTTTTGGTCTCCCACCAGGCCCTTAAGGCCTCCTGTAGCTCCTCCTTCTTGGAGCGGCGCTTCATGGGGCATCCAAAGTTCCTGCAGAACTGCCTGAGTTGACCTACTTTATAATCGCTTAACATTTCAATATCAAACTCCAGTTCTGCAACATCACTTGCTGGTTTACCATTCTGAGACATGATGCTTGGATTCTTTCAGGGTTACGATCAAAAATAGAACCAAAAAATAAACAATGTAGTATGCGGTGGCGTAGTGGTCGGCACTCACTAGTGATGTACACCAATTACTGTGGGTCAAGTACAAATACAAGTTCAAATCCCACCGCCTGACCACCAATGTTAGAACTGGGGGTCTCTAGTTGGCAGAGGTAGGTACCACTGTCCAAATAGGGACCCTTGCTTCTAGTCAGGGCAAGGAGATAACCCTCTTAGATAACCCCTGCTCGCCCTCAAGGTAGCTTGGCCTGAGCAGTCTAGGCTAACCAGAGGCAATGCGTTAAGTATTTGTACCAACACTCACAGTAACACAGTGAAAACACCACAAACTGATTCTACAACAGTTTAGGAAAATAAAGATATTTTATTCTAAACTACACAAGACCAAAACGGCAAAAATCCAACATACACAGTTCAAGAATATGGTTTCAAAAAGAGTTCTTAAGGTTGCGTTAAAGTTCTTTAAGTTGCGATCAAATAATCCACAGATGCGTGAAAAGTTCACAGTTGCGTCACGTTTACTCACAGTACCTTTTAGATGCAACAAAGTTCCACAAGCAGGAAGCTGGTGCGGTGGAAACAAGCGATGCGTTACTCCTGAGACCCTGGGGAGGCGATGCGACAGCCCCGCTGCAGCAGCGGGCGTGTTGCGACGAATCCGGTCTGTATGGGGAGGAAGGCCGCTTGCGTAGATTCCGGTGCGTAGGTTCCGTAGGAAGTCTGTTCTCGCAAAGGCACGATGCGACGATCTCGTAGGTGCTGCGACGATCTCCGGGGTGACGATGCGCGGTCCAGCGGTGATCCTCTCTCTCGCAGCTCCTCGATGCGATGGTTCTGCAACGATGTTCGCAGCGACGTGATGCGGTCCGCAAGCAAGCGGTGCGGCGATCTCACCCAGCGACGACAGGCTCTGCGACGACACTCGCAGCGATGTTCGATTCTCCCGCACCGGTCTGGTGCGTCCCGCAAACGAAGGATGCGACGGCTCCGGCGGGAAACTTCTCGCACTGTCGGGGATGCGCTCCGCAAGCGAGCGATGCGACACTTTTCAGCTTCAAAAGTCTCTCAAGCTTAGTTACAAGCTTCCCAGCTCAGGTTCAACTTCCAGAGGCCCCACAACTGGATCAAGCACTCTAGGAAGGACAGAACTCTCTCAGCAGAGTTCAGGGAGACTGGGGGTGAAGTCCTTTTGTTCCTGGGACTTCAAAACAGGGAGCCAGCTCTTCTCAGGCCCTTGGAGATTCCTTCAAGACAGGGGACACAGCTCACAGCAAAGTCCTTCCCCTCTCCTTGGCAGCAAAGCAACAGCAGGTCAGTCCAGCAGAGCAACAGCAGGACAGTCTTCCTTCTTCAGAGTCAGCTTTCTCCTTGGCAGAGGTTCCTTCTTGATTTCCAGGATGATCTAATTTTCTGTTGTCAGGGGTCCTGTACTTATACCCCTAAAGTCTTTGTTCTTTCAGTGCATGTGGGCCCTGAGCCCGGTCTGAACCAGTTCTGGGTGGATCCTGAGCACTTTGTTTTGCTGGCTGCATCTTTCCTTTCAGAGTGAGGGGCAGGGTCCTCAGCCGCCCAGCAGGAGGTGGAGCCAGCATTGTGGCAGGCAGGCACAGCCCTATTCAGCCCAGGTGCTAACTCCTCCCACCACTCAGGTTGCAATTGCTTCATTCAGCCTAGTGCTGACTCATCCAGCCTCTGGGGGAATTCCCCAGCCCCTGTCACTCACAAACCAGACAGTCAATACACAAACAGGCCCAGGCACACAGAAGGGTCAGACAAGAGAACAGCAACTTTCTAAAAGTGCTGTTCTCAAACACAGGATTTAAAAACCACCTTTCCAAAAAGATGTATTATTAAATTCTGAGTTCAGGGATACTAGATACTTATGTCCTATCTTGTTCCTATGGGAAGAAATGCTGTTAACCACTGTAGCCAGCATCCCCCATGTTAACCTATGGAGCAAGATAGCCTTACAATAGTGAAAAACGAAAATGGCTGTAATTCACTACCAGAGCATGGTACCTGCACTAGTACATGCTCTACCTTTCACATACACTGCACCCTGCCCAGGGGGGTACCTTGGGCCTTCCATAGGGGTGACTGATGTGTACGAAAAGGGAAGGGTTAGGCCTGGTCAGTGGGGACACTGACCAGGAGGACATGGCAGTTCTAAACTGCCCATAGGCGCTGCAGTGGCAGGCCTGAGACACCATTTTAGAGCTACTACTGTGGGTGGCACAATCAGTGCTGCAGGCCCACTAGTAGCATTTGTCATCACCAGCCCTGGCACACCCAGTGCACTTTACTAGGGACTTCATGGTGATACAAATATGCCAAACATGTATATCCAATCAGAATAACAATTTACATAGAGAGCATATGCACTTTAGCACTGATCAGCAGTGGTAAAGTGCGCAGAGTCCTATTGCCAACAACCACGGGTCAGGAAAAATAAGGGAGGAAGAAGCAAAAAAGTTTGGGGATGATCCTGCAAAAAGGGCCAGTTCCAACAATCCCTTTATACAATAAGGTGTGCGACACTGGAGCAGCAGGCGTCTGCACTCTGGTGAGCTAGCAGGAGAAAGGAGTGAGATCCTCACTGAGCGATCCCTTTACACAATAAGGTCTGCTACACTGGAGCAGCAGGCGTCTGCACTCTGGTGAGCTAGCAGGAGAAAGGAGTGAGATCCACACTGAATGATCCCTTTATACAATAAGGTCTGCGACACTGGAGCAGCAGGCGTCTGCACTCTGGTGAGCTAGCAGGAGAAAGGAGTGAGATCCTCACTGAATGATCCCTTTATACTATAAGGTCTGCGACACTGGAGCAGCAGGCATCTGCACTCTGGTGAGCTAGCAGGAGAAAGGAGTGAGATCCTCACTGAGCGATCCCTTTATACAATAAGGTCTGCTACACTGGAGCAGCAGGCGTCTGCACTATGGTGAGCCAGCATGAGAAAGGAGTGAGATCGTCACTGAGCGATCCCTTTATACAATAAGGTCTGCGACACTGGAGCAGCAGGCGTCTGCACTATGGTGAGCTAGTAGGAGAAAGGAGTGAGATCCTCACTGAATGATCCCTTTATACAATAAGGTCTGCGACACTGAAGCAGCAGGCGTCTGCACTCTGGTGAGCTAGCATGAGAAAGGAGTGAGATCCTCACTGAATGATCCCTTTATACAATAAGGTCTGCGACACTGGAGCAGCAGGCGTCTGCACTCTGGTGAGCTAGCATGAGAAAGGAGTGAGATCCTCACTGAATGATCCCTTTATACAATAAGGTCTGCGACACCGGAGCAGCAGGCGTCTGCACTCTGGTGAGCTAGCAGGAGAAAGGAGTGAGATCCTCACTGAGCGATCCCTTTATACAATAAGGTCTGCGACACCGGAGCAGCAGGCGTCTGCACTCTGGTGAGCTAGCAGGAGAAAGGAGTGAGATCCTCACTGAGCGATCCCTTTACACAATAAGGTCTGCTACACTGGAGCAGCAGGCGTCTGCACTCTGGTGAGCTAGCAGGAGAAAGGGGTGAGATCCTCACTGAGCGATCCCTTTACACAATAAGGTCTGCGACACTGGAGCAGCAGGCGTCTGCACTATGGTGAGCCAGCATGAGAAAGGAGTGAGATCGTCACTGAATGATCCCTTTATACAATAAGGTCTGCGACACTGGAGCAGCAGGCGTCTGCACTATGGTGAGCTAGCAAGAGAAAGGAGTGAGATCGTCACTGAATGATCCCTTTATACAATAAGGTCTGCGACACTGGAGCAGCAGGCGTCTGCACTCTGGTGAGCTAGCAGGAGAAAGGAGTGAGATCCTCACTGAATGATCCCTTTATACAATAAGGTCTGCGACACTGGAGCAGCAGGCGTCTGCACTATGGTGAGCTAGCAAGAGAAAGGAGTGAGATCCTCACTGAATGATCCCTTTATACAATAAGGTCTGCGACACCGGAGCAGCAGGCGTCTGCACTCTGGTGAGCTAGCAGGAGAAAGGAGTGAGATCCTCACTGAATGATCCCTTTAAACAATAAGGTCTGCGACACTGGAGCAGCAGGCGTCTGCACTCTGGTGAGCTAGCAGGAGAAAGTAGTGAGATCCTCACTGAATGATCCCTTTAAACAATAAGGTCTGCGACACTGGAGCAGCAGGCGTCTGCACTCTGGTGACCTAGCAAGAGAAAGGAGTGAGATCCTCACTGAATGATCCCTTTATACAATAAGGTCTGCGACACCGGAGCAGCAGGCGTCTGCACTCTGGTGAGCTAGCAGGAGAAAGGAGTGAGATCCTCACTGAATGATCCCTTTATACAATAAGGTCTGCGACACCGGAGCAGCAGGCGTCTGCACTCTGGTGAGCTAGCAGGAGAAAGGAGTGAGATCCTCACTGAATGATCCCTTTATACAATAAGGTCTGCGACACTGGAGCAGCAGGCGTCTGCACTCTGGTGAGCTAGCATGAGAAAGGAGTGAGATCCTCACTGAATGATCCCTTTATACAATATGGTCTGCGACACTGGAGCAGCAGGCGTCTGCACTCTGGTGAGCTAGCATGAGAAAGGAGTGAGATCCTCACTGAGCGATCCCTTTATACAATAAGGTCTGCGACACTGGAGCAGCAGGCGTCTGCACTCTGGTGAGCTAGCAGGAGAAAGGAGTGAGATCCTCACTGAATGATCCCTTTATACAATAAGGTCTGCGACACTGGAGCAGCAGGCGTCTGCACTCTGGTGAGCTAGCATGAGAAAGGAGTGAGATCCTCACTGAATGATCCCTTTATACAATAAGGTCTGCGACACTGGAGCAGCAGGCGTCTGCACTCTCGTGAGCTAGCAGGAGAACGGAGTGAGATCCTCACTGAATGATCCCTTTATACAATAAGGTCTGCGACACTGGAGCAGCAGGCGTCTGCACTCTGGTGAGCTAGCAGGAGAAAGGAGTGAGATCCTCACTGAATGATCCCTTTATACAATAAGGTCTGCGACACTGGAGCAGCAGGCGTCTGCACTCTGGTGAGCTAGCATGAGAAAGGAGTGAGATCCTCACTGAATGATCCCTTTATACAATAAGGTCTGCGACACCGGAGCAGCAGGCGTCTGCACTCTGGTGAGCTAGCAGGAGAAAGGAGTGAGATCCTCACTGAATGATCCCTTTATACAATAAGGTCTGTGACACCGGAGCAGCAGGCGTCTGCATTCGGGTGAGCTAGCAGGAGAAAGGAGTGAGATCCTCACTGAATGATCCCTTTATACAATAAGGTCTGCGACACTGGAGCAGCAGGCGTCTGCACTCTGGTGAGCTAGCAGGAGAAAGGAGTGAGATCCTCACCGAGCGATCCCTTTATACAATAAGGTCTGCGACACTGAAGCAGCAGGCGTCTGCACTACGGTGAGCTGGCAGGAGAAAGGGGTGAGATCCTCACTGAATGATCCCTTTATACAATAAGGTCTGCGACACTGGAGCAGCAGGCGTCTGCACTACGGTGAGCTAGCAGGAGAAAGGAGTGAGATCCTCACTGAATGATCCCTTTATACAATAAGGTATGCGACACTAGAGCAGCAGGCGTCTGCACTCTGGTGAGCTAGCATGAGTAAGGAGTGAGATCCTCACTGAATGATCCCTTTATACAATAAGGTCTGCGACACTGGAGCAGCAGGCGTCTGCACTACGGTGAGCTAGCAGGAGAAAGGAGTGAGATCCTCACTGAGCGATCCCTTTATACAATAAGGTCTGCGAGACTGGAGCAGCAGGCGTCTGCACTACGGTGAGCTAGCAGGAGAAAGGAGTGAGATCCTCACTGAATGATCCCTTTATACAATAAGGTCTGCGACACTGGAGCAGCAGGCGTCTGCACTCTGGTGAGCTAGCATGAGAAAGGAGTGAGATCCTCACAGAATGATCCCTTTATACAATAAGGTCTGCGACACTGGAGCAGCAGGCGTCTGCACTCTGGTGAGCTAGCAGGAGAAAGGAGTGAGATCCTCACTGAATGATCCCTTTATACAATTAGGTCTGCGACACTGGAGCAGCAGGCGTCTGCACTCGGGTGAGCTAGCATGAGAAAGGAGTGAGATCCTCACTGAGCGATCCCTTTATACAATAAGGTCTGCGACACTGGAGCAGCAGGCGTCTGCACTCTGGTGAGCTAGCATGAAAAAGAAGTGAGATCCTCATTGAGCGATCCCTTTATACAATAAGGTCTGCGACACTGGAGCAGCAGGCGTCTGCACTCTGGTGAGCTAGCATGAGAAAGGAGTGAGATCCTCACTGAATGATCCCTTTATACAATAAGGTCTGCGACACTGGAGCAGCAGGCGTCTGCACTCTGGTGAGCTAGCAGGAGAAAGGAATGAGATCCTCACTGAATGATCCCTTTATACAATAATGTCTGCTACACTGGAGCAGCAGGCCTCTGCACTCTGGTGAGCTAGCAGGAGAAAGGAGTGAGATCTTCACTGAATGATCCCTTTATACAATAATGTCTGCGACACTGGAGCAGCAGGCGTCTGCACTCTGGTGAGCTAGCAGGAGAAAGGAGTGAGATCCTCACTGAATGATCCCTTTATACAATAAGGTCTGCGACACTGGAGCAGCAGGCGTCTGCACTCTGGTGAGCTAGCAGGAGAAAGGAGTGAGATCCTCACTGAATGATCCCTTTATACAATAAGGTCTGCGACACTGGAGCAGCAGGCGTCTGCACTCTGGTGAGCTAGCAGGAGAAAGGAGTGAGATCCTCACTGAATGATCCCTTTATACAATAAGGTCTGCGACACTGGAGCAGCAGGCGTCTGCACTCTGGTGAGCTAGCATGAGAAAGGAGTGAGATCCTCACTGAATGATCCCTTTATACAATAAGGTCTGCGACACTGGAGCAGCAGGCGTCTGCACTCTCGTGAGCTAGCAGGAGAACGGAGTGAGATCCTCACTGAATGATCCCTTTATACAATAAGGTCTGCGACACTGGAGCAGCAGGCGTCTGCACTCTGGTGAGCTAGCAGGAGAAAGGAGTGAGATCCTCACTGAATGATCCCTTTATACAATAAGGTCTGCGACACTGGAGCAGCAGGCGTCTGCACTCTGGTGAGCTAGCATGAGAAAGGAGTGAGATCCTCACTGAATGATCCCTTTATACAATAAGGTCTGCGACACCGGAGCAGCAGGCGTCTGCACTCTGGTGAGCTAGCAGGAGAAAGGAGTGAGATCCTCACTGAATGATCCCTTTATACAATAAGGTCTGTGACACCGGAGCAGCAGGCGTCTGCATTCGGGTGAGCTAGCAGGAGAAAGGAGTGAGATCCTCACTGAATGATCCCTTTATACAATAAGGTCTGCGACACTGGAGCAGCAGGCGTCTGCACTCTGGTGAGCTAGCAGGAGAAAGGAGTGAGATCCTCACCGAGCGATCCCTTTATACAATAAGGTCTGCGACACTGAAGCAGCAGGCGTCTGCACTACGGTGAGCTGGCAGGAGAAAGGGGTGAGATCCTCACTGAATGATCCCTTTATACAATAAGGTCTGCGACACTGGAGCAGCAGGCGTCTGCACTACGGTGAGCTAGCAGGAGAAAGGAGTGAGATCCTCACTGAATGATCCCTTTATACAATAAGGTCTGCGACACTGGAGCAGCAGGCGTCTGCACTCTGGTGAGCTAGCATGAGTAAGGAGTGAGATCCTCACTGAATGATCCCTTTATACAATAAGGTCTGCGACACTGGAGCAGCAGGCGTCTGCACTACGGTGAGCTAGCAGGAGAAAGGAGTGAGATCCTCACTGAGCGATCCCTTTATACAATAAGGTCTGCGACACTGGAGCAGCAGGCGTCTGCACTACGGTGAGCTAGCAGGAGAAAGGAGTGAGATCCTCACTGAATGATCCCTTTATACAATAAGGTCTGCGACACTGGAGCAGCAGGCGTCTGCACTCTGGTGAGCTAGCAGGAGAAAGGAGTGAGATCCTCACTGAATGATCCCTTTATACAATAAGGTCTGCGACACTGGAGCAGCAGGCATCTGCACTCTGGTGAGCTAGCAGGAGAAAGGAGTGAGATCCTCACTAAATGATCCCTTTATACAATAAGGTCTGCGACACTGAACCGTCAAGCGTCTGCACTACGGTGAGCTAGCATGAGAAAGGAGTGAGATCCTCACTGAGCGATCCCTTTATACAATAAGGTCTGCTACACTGGAGCAGCAGGCGTCTGCACTCTGGTGAGCTAGCATGAGAAAGGAGTGAGATCCTCACTGAATGATCCCTTTATACAATAAGGTCTGCGACACTGGAGCAGCAGGCGTCTGCACTCTGGTGAGCTAGCAGGAGAAAGGAGTGAGATCCTCACTGAATGATCCCTTTATACAATAAGGTCTGCGACACTGGAGCAGCAGGCGTCTGCACTCGGGTGAGCTAGCATGAGAAAGAAGTGAGATCCTCATTGAGTGATCCCTTTATACAATAAGGTCTGCGACACTGGAGCAGCAGGCGTCTGCACTCTGGTGAGCTAGCATGAGAAAGGAGTGAGATCCTCACTGAATAATCCCTTTATACAATAAGGTCTGCGACACTGGAGCAGCAGGCGTCTGCACTCTGGTGAGCTAGCAGGAGAAAGGAATGAGATCCTCACTGAATGATCCCTTTATACAATAATGTCTGCTACACTGGAGCAGCAGGCGTCTGCACTCTGGTGAGCTAGCAGGAGAAAGGAGTGAGATCTTCACTGAATGATCCCTTTATACAATAATGTCTGCGACACTGGAGCAGCAGGCGTCTGCACTCTGGTGAGCTAGCAGGAGAAAGGAGTGAGATCCTCACTGAATGATCCCTTTATACAATAAGGTCTGCGACACTGGAGCAGCAGGCGTCTGCACTCTGGTGAGCTAGCAGGAGAAAGGAGTGAGATCCTCACTGAATGATCCCTTTATACAATAAGGTCTGCGACACTGGAGCAGCAGGCGTCTGCACTCTGGTGAGCTAGCAGGAGAAAGGAGTGAGATCCTCACTGAATGATCCCTTTATACAATAAGGTCTGCGACACTGGAGCAGCAGGCGTCTGCACTCTGGTGAGCTAGCATGAGAAAGGAGTGAGATCCTCACTGAATGATCCCTTTATACAATAAGGTCTGCGACACTGGAGCAGCAGGCGTCTGCACTCTCGTGAGCTAGCAGGAGAACGGAGTGAGATCCTCACTGAATGATCCCTTTATACAATAAGGTCTGCGACACTGGAGCAGCAGGCGTCTGCACTCTGGTGAGCTAGCAGGAGAAAGGAGTGAGATCCTCACTGAATGATCCCTTTATACAATAAGGTCTGCGACACTGGAGCAGCAGGCGTCTGCACTCTGGTGAGCTAGCATGAGAAAGGAGTGAGATCCTCACTGAATGATCCCTTTATACAATAAGGTCTGCGACACCGGAGCAGCAGGCGTCTGCACTCTGGTGAGCTAGCAGGAGAAAGGAGTGAGATCCTCACTGAATGATCCCTTTATACAATAAGGTCTGTGACACCGGAGCAGCAGGCGTCTGCATTCGGGTGAGCTAGCAGGAGAAAGGAGTGAGATCCTCACTGAATGATCCCTTTATACAATAAGGTCTGCGACACTGGAGCAGCAGGCGTCTGCACTCTGGTGAGCTAGCAGGAGAAAGGAGTGAGATCCTCACCGAGCGATCCCTTTATACAATAAGGTCTGCGACACTGAAGCAGCAGGCGTCTGCACTACGGTGAGCTGGCAGGAGAAAGGGGTGAGATCCTCACTGAATGATCACTTTATACAATAAGGTCTGCGACACTGGAGCAGCAGGCGTCTGCACTACGGTGAGCTAGCAGGAGAAAGGAGTGAGATCCTCACTGAATGATCCCTTTATACAATAAGGTCTGCGACACTGGAGCAGCAGGCGTCTGCACTCTGGTGAGCTAGCATGAGTAAGGAGTGAGATCCTCACTGAATGATCCCTTTATACAATAAGGTCTGCGACACTGGAGCAGCAGGCGTCTGCACTACGGTGAGCTAGCAGGAGAAAGGAGTGAGATCCTCACTGAACGATCCCTTTATACAATAAGGTCTGCGACACTGGAGCAGCAGGCGTCTGCACTACGGTGAGCTAGCAGGAGAAAGGAGTGAGATCCTCACTGAATGATCCCTTTATACAATAAGGTCTGCGACACTGGAGCAGCAGGCGTCTGCACTCTGGTGAGCTAGCAGGAGAAAGGAGTGAGATCCTCACTGAATGATCCCTTTATACAATAAGGTCTGCAACACTGGAGCAGCAGGCATCTGCACTCTGGTGAGCTAGCAGGAGAAAGGAGTGAGATCCTCACTAAATGATCCCTTTATACAATAAGGTCTGCGACACTGAACTGTCAAGCGTCTGCACTACGGTGAGCTAGCATGAGAAAGGAGTGAGATCCTCACTGAGCGATCCCTTTATACAATAAGGTCTGCTACACTGGAGCAGCAGGCGTCTGCACTCTGGTGAGCTAGCATGAGAAAGGAGTGAGATCCTCACTGAATGATCCCTTTATACAATAAGGTCTGCGACACCGGAGCAGCAGGCGTCTGCACTCTGGTGAGCTTGCAGGAGAAAGGAGTGAGATCCTCACTGAATGATCCCTTTATACAATAAGGTCTGCGACACTGGAGCAGCAGGCGTCTGCACTCTGGTGAGCTAGCAGGAGAAAGGAGTGAGATCCTCACCGAGCGATCCCTTTATACAATAAGGTCTGCGACACTGAAGCAGCAGGCGTCTGCACTACGGTGAGCTGGCAGGAGAAAGGAGTGAGATCCTCACTGAATGATCCCTTTATACAATAAGGTCTGCGACACTGGAGCAGCAGGCGTCTGCACTACGGTGAGCTAGCATGAGAAAGGAGTGAGATCCTCACTGAATGATCCCTTTATACAATAAGGTCTGCGACACTGGAGCAGCAGGCGTCTGCACTACGGTGAGCTGGCAGGAGAAAGGAGTGAGATCCTCACTGAATGATCCCTTTATACAATAAGGTCTGCGACACTGGAGCAGCAGGCGTCTGCACTCTGGTGAGCTAGCAGGAGAAAGGAGTGAGATCCTCACTGAATGATCCCTTTATACAATAAGGTCTGCGACACTGGAGCAGCAGGCGTCTGCACTCTGGTGAGCTAGCAGGAGAAAGGAGTGAGATCCACACTGAATGATCCCTTTATACAATAAGGTCTGCGACACTGGAGCAGCAGGCTTCTGCACTCTGGTGAGCTAGCATGAGTAAGGAGTGAGATCCTCACTGAATGATCCCTTTATACAATAAGGTCTGCGACACTGGAGCAGCAGGCGTCTGCACTACGGTGAGCTAGCAGGAGAAAGGAGTGAGATCCTCACTGAATGATCCCTTTATACAATAAGGTCTGCGACACTGGAGCAGCAGGCGTCTGCACTCTGGTGAGCTAGCAGGAGAAAGGAGTGAGATCCTCACTGAATGATCCCTTTATACAATAAGGTCTGCGACACTGGAGCAGCAGGCGTCTGCACTCTGGTGAGCTAGCAGGAGAAAGGAGTGAGATCCTCACTGAATGATCCCTTTATACAATAAGGTCTGCAACACTGGAGCAGCAGGCATCTGCACTCTGGTGAGCTAGCAGGAGAAAGGAGTGAGATCCTCACTGAATGATCCCTTTATACAATAAGGTCTGCGACACTGGACCGTCAAGCGTCTGCACTACGGTGAGCTAGCATGAGAAAGGAGTGAGATCCTCACTGAGCGATCCCTTTATACAATAAGGTCTGCTACACTGGAGCAGCAGGCGTCTGCACTCTGGTGAGCTAGCATGAGAAAGGAGTGAGATCCTCACTGAATGATCCCTTTATACAATAAGGTCTGCTACACTGGAGCAGCAGGCGTCTGCACTCTGGTGAGCTAGCAGGAGAAAGGAGTGAGATCCTCACCGAATGATCCCTTTATACAATACGGTCTGCGACAATGGAGCAGCAGGCGTCTGCACTCTGGTGAGCTAGCATGAGAAAGGAGTAAGATCCTCACTGAGCGATCCCTTTATACAATAAGGCGTGCTACACTGGAGCAGCAGGCGTTTGCACTCTGGTGAGCTAGCATGAGAAAGGAGTGAGATCCTCACTGAATGATCACTTTATACAATAAGGTCTGCGACACTGGAGCAGCAGGCGTCTGCACTACGGTGAGCTAGCAGGAGAAAGGAGTGAGATCCTCACTGAATGATCCCTTAATACTATAAGGTCTGCGACACTGGAGCAGCAGGCGTCTGCACTCTGGTGAGCTAGCAGGAGAAAGGAGTGAGATCCTCACTGAATGATCCCTTTATACAATAAAGTCTGCGACACTGGAGCAGCAGGCGTCTGCACTCTGGTGAGCTAGTAGGAGAAAGGAGTGAGATCCTCACTGAATGATCCCTTTATACAATAAGGTCTGCGACACTGGAGCAGCAGGCGTCTGCACTCTGGTGAGCTAGCAGGAGAAAGGAGTGAGATCCTCACTGAATGATCGCTTTATACAATAAGGTCTGCGACACTGGAGCAGCAGGCGTCTGCACTCTGCTGAGCTAGCAGGAGAAAGGAGTGAGATCCTCACTGAATGATCGCTTTATACAATAAGGTCTGCGACACTGGAGCAGCAGGCGTCTGCACTCTGGTGAGCTAGCATGAAAAAGAAGTGAGATCCTCATTGAGCGATCCCTTTATACAATAAGGTCTGCGACACCGGAGCAGCAGGCGTCTGCACTCTGGTGAGCTAGCATGAGAAAGGAGTAAGATCCTCACTGAATGATCCCTTTATACAATAAGGTCAGCGACACTGGAGTAGCAGGCGTCTGCACTCTGGTGAGCTAGCAGGAGAAAGGAGTGAGATCCTCACTGAATGATCCCTTTATACAATAAGGTCAGCGACACTGGAGCAGCAGGCGTCTGCACTCTGGTGAGCTAGCAGGAGAAAGGAGTGAGATCCTCACTGAATGATCCCTTTATACAATAAGGTCTGCGACACTGGACCCTCAAGCGTCTGCACTCTGGTGAGCTAGCATGAGAAAGGAGTGAGATCCTCACTGAATGATCCCTTTATACAATAAGGTCTGCGACACTGGAGCAGCAGGCGTCTGCACTCTGGTGAGCCAGCATGAGAAAGGAGTGAGATCCTCACTGAATGATCCCTTTACACAATAAGGTCTGCTACACTGGAGCAGCAGGCGTCTGCACTCTGGTGAGCTAGCAGGAGAAAGGAGTGAGATCCTCACTGAATGATCCCTTTAAACAATAAGGTCTGCGACACTGGAGCAGCAGGCGTCTGCACTCTGGTGAGCTAGCAGGAGAAAGGAGTGAGATCCTCACTGAATGATCCCTTTAAACAATAAGGTCTGCGACACTGGAGCAGCAGGCGTCTGCACTCTGGTGAGCTAGCAGGAGAAAGTAGTGAGATCCTCACTGAATGATCCCTTTAAACAATAAGGTCTGCGACACTGGAGCAGCAGGCGTCTGCACTCTGGTGAGCTAGCAAGAGAAAGGAGTGAGATCCTCACTGAATGATCCCTTTATACAATAAGGTCTGCGACACCGGAGCAGCAGGCGTCTGCACTCTGGTGAGCTAGCAGGAGAAAGGAGTGAGATCCTCACTGAATGATCCCTTTATACAATAAGGTCTGCGACACCGGAGCAGCAGGCGTCTGCACTCTGGTGAGCTAGCAGGAGAAAGGAGTGAGATCCTCACTGAATGATCCCTTTAAACAATAAGGTCTGCGACACTGGAGCAGCAGGCGTCTGCACTCTGGTGAGCTAGCATGAAAAAGAAGTGAGATCCTCACTGAATGATCCCTTTATACAATAAGGTCTGCGACACTGGAGCAGCAGGCGTCTGTACTCTGGTGAGCTAGCAGGAGAAAGGAGTGAGATCCTCACTGAATGATCCCTTTATACAATAAGGTCTGCGACACTGGAGCAGCAGGCATCTGCACTCTGGTGAGCTAGCAGGAGAAAGGAGTGAGATCCTCACTGAATGATCCCTTTATACAATAAGGTCTGCGACACTGGAGCAGCAGGCGTCTGCACTCTGGTGAGCTAGTAGGAGAAAGGAGTGAGATCCTCACTGAATGATCCCTTTATACAATAAGGTCTGCGACACTGGAGCAGCAGGCGTCTGCACTCTGGTGAGCTAGCAGGAGAAAGGAGTGAGATCCTCACTGAATGATCCCTTTATACAATAAGGTCTGCGACACTGGACCCTCAAGCGTCTGCACTCTGGTGAGCTAGCATGAGAAAGGAGTGAGATCCTCACTGAATGATCCCTTTACACAATAAGGTCTGCTACACTGGAGCAGCAGGCGTCTGCACTCTGGTGAGCCAGCATGAGAAAGGAGTGAGATCCTCACTGAATGATCCCTTTATACAATAAGGTCTGCGACACTGGAGCAGCAGGCGTCTGCACTATGGTGAGCTAGCAAGAGAAAGGAGTGAGATCCTCATTGAATGATCCCTTTATACAATAAGGTCTGCGACACCGGAGCAGCAGGCGTCTGCACTCTGGTGAGCTAGCATGAGAAAGGAGTGAGATCCTCACTGAATGATCCCTTTATACTGACGTAAATAATTAATTTACTCTCTTAATTTCTATGCAGGTAAGTACTTATCAATAATAACTCAGATCGGATGGAAAAAGACAGAGTCCGTGGTGTTAGAGATTCTAAGGGTTTTATTCCTCATAAAGGAATGGTCAAGACCAGGATATCATGTTCTGACCACCACAGGGGTGTCAGAAGGGATAGAGCCAACTTTATTGACATTACATAGCTTATATACTTAATTCACATCATAAGTAATGGTGCAAGAGGCGTAACAGCTGAGAGAAGACAAGATAACAGTATACACGTGGTACTAGTACGTAATCAAGAGGCGTGAACTAGGCGTGGACTGGAGGTGTGTGCTAGAAACGTCACTGATAGGTGACGCAAGTGGGTGGCACCTAAGGGTGGTGCTAACAGAATTGTTGCAATGTCAGCAGAAATCGGAAGCTTGGATGCGCTCGCAGCTGCATGACGTGTGATTGACGGGGTGCAGGGGACTTGACATTTACACTGTCGGAAAGAGACAGAAGTCTGGCATGTCAGATCAACTTGTACTTTTATCGTATCTGATATCTGATGTTTAGGAACCATACTATCTGGGCGGAAAGGTCTCTAGGGCACAAGCTATTTTATGCTAACTGTAGATGCGTGTATAAGCGCCTAAGTGTCTACATGAGAAGCGTGGGGGCACGAGGCCTTCCATGGAAGCATGGTAACAGAGGCTATGAATTACTTGCACTGAGACAGGTCGGCCCTTTGGCTCTGCAGCTGGAGAGGATGTTTACTGGAGCTTAGTAGGCAGGAATGCCTTCTCGAGGAGCGGAACAGATAACTCGAAGGTTATAGTCAGTCTTGGCAGAGAGCAGGCTGAGCTGAGCGCGAGGGGCCGCGCTGAGAGTAAGTCAGAGTTCACGGGTACAGAAGCAGCCTGGGCTTGAGGCTGTCATAATCAGAAGCCAGAAAAAGAGGCTCGATGGCAGAAATTCAGGGCCTACTCTGTCAGAGCAGGAAAACATGTAAAGTACACTACAAAAAGACAGTGGCATAGCATACTTAAGAACGGACTATATAATCCATTCAGGGTGGATCTGAAAGAGGACAAGTTAACGTTGGACGCAAATGTATTTGCGTCTTCATAGCTGGCACAGGAGGGAAGTTACATGCACTATAAGCTGGTACATGGAGTCGGTGGGGTACGCGCTAGGGAACATAACATGACCAAAAATTTATATTTCCTCATTCCCTCCTTGTTCCCTACGGACCCTTCATGAAATATCGATCCTCATGAATCGATCAGTTTGTTCTTGTAACATCATTTGTTCTTCTTTCTTTCGTTTACGTTTTGAGAAAAAACTGGAATGTTCAATACAAGAGGTGGCACACAGTCCACAAATCGCTGGCCCACACTGTAGGCACAGGCAGCAACTGAATACTAGGACTAGGCCAATGCCTAGGAAGGATAGGATCTTCCATCCCCAAGCTGTCAACGTTGTCCAGAACCAACCGGACCAAGTCCAGGTGCCTGGATTCTGATGGATCTGATTTGCAATTTCATGGAGACGTGTAATAGCTTGATATACAGATGGTGCGTTTTGTGGTATGAAAACACAACAACTTGACCCGATGACCTTACAGGCTCCGCCTCTATCTGCCAAGATGACGTCAATAACAAGACGGTTCTGAAGGACAACAACCCGCATAGCGGACTGCTCTTCTGTTAAGTTACCTAAGGCGGAGGCAGTTTCATTCACTACTGCTTCAAGCGTTCTAGTTAATCTGCGTATTAATTTACTATTCTGGACAGGTCCTAAAAAGAAAAAGAATCCTTTATTAAAGTCGGTGTACTGTTCCCATGCCGTTTCTGTGTAGTCGACAAGTGGGATATCTCTTCTGGGTCTATTCTTTACTAGATTGGTATTTCTATGGTAATCAGGGGGAGCTAGGAAAACAGGTGGCAGAAGGAATGCAATGTAACAGGTACCATCCCAATCTGGAGGTAGACGTATGTATGCGGTATGACCACAAACAAAGTAGGAATGACTGATAGCTTTAAAGGACGACTTACCATGATCACTGAATTTGATCACAGTAGTGCATTTACTATGACCTAAGAGTACTGAACCTTTCTTCCTGATACATAATGCACCAGTAACTGGCAATACTGACATAGTGGGTATAATTGGCGTGTCTTCGAATTCAACAGTAAGAATCATGAGGCTAATTGTATAATTACCTAATCCATATACTTCATTTTCTAGATCAGTTCCTATTCTAGTGGGGAGTCCCTCCTTATCTGGGTAACAGACATCGAGCAGGACCAAGTTCAGGTTTCCCCAAACCCAGCCCCCATCGAAAACAGCAATATCAGGATCTAAGGAATTAATTATTTTAAACCATGCTCCGCAGGAGCCATTGTGAGTGAACGGGTACGGAAAGAGGGGCAGAGCTCCCTTGAAATTCTGGAAGGGAGGGAGTCGGCCACATATCCAGCAGTCTGTAGCATTGTTAGTTTGATGAGAATGGTGTAGCATACTGATGAATGTATTGTTGCGCAGCGCAAGTCTGTAGGAAAGTTCGTGTGGAGGTAACTTGCTAAAAATGTGTTCAGCAGAGACATTATAAACAGATTGTTCACGCTTGAAAATAGGGTAATAGATTGGTAATAGGATGCTAGCAACAATGATTAGAATACTGAGAATAAACATGATTAATAGAGTCACTATACAGTGACTACGCAGTGATTTACAGTATGTACGTTTCTTAGCGTCTCTCTCTCTCTCTCTATCTCGATCTAGGGGATACATGTCAGAAACTATTTAACCGATTCACCTAGGGGAGGACTTAAACAATTAAACTGTCTGACTTGCTAGATCGGAGTTTCATGCGATAATTTTCTTGAGGAGTTTTTTCTCGTTCAGATTCTGTAAAGTCTTTTGGTTCGACACAGTCTTTGGTGGGGGTGGACGAGTCTCGATCAGGTTTCAGTCCAAGGAATCTTTTCACATGACTCGTATGAACCCACCCCTTTCTTCCTTCGATTTTCACGGCCGTCCTTGCGGTGAGAAGAACGGTCTTCGGGGACTTCCAGCGGGGCTCCAGCGGACTTTTCCTGTCGAAATTGCGCACCAGGACTAGGTCGCCAGGACGGACGTCGTGTTGCTTTACATCAGTGTTGTCAGGGAAGGCTGCGGCAACCTGTGAACGACATGATTGGAGTGCAGACATCAAGGAGGCAAGGTAATCTGTCAACATATTACAATCAACATCAGTAATCTTTTTCGGAATGGGCGTCCCCCACATATTCGGTGGTCTGCCAAAGACCACCTCGTACGGGGATAGCCCTGATCTTGAATGGGCGACCATTCTCATGTAGAATAGTGCCACTGGCAGGGCGACTATCCAGTCGACCCCTTTCTCCTGACATATTTTGGCAAGGCGGATCTTTAGTGTCTGGTTATGCCTTTCTACAAGGCCTGCTGCTTCGGGATGTCGGACACAATGGAACTTCCACTGGTATCCCAATAATAAAGAAACTTCTTTCATTAAGGCAGATGAGAATGGCTGACCGTTATCTGAGTACACGACACGAGGCAAGCCGTATCGTGGGAAGAATTCACGAACCAGCTGCTTGGCAGTGGTCGGAGCAGTGTAATCTGGGACTGGGTAGGCTTCGGTCCAACGGGACAGAGCACAGACGACTACGAGAACATATTTAAATCCTCGACAACGGTCCATCTGGATATAATCCATCTGGAGGACTTCAAAAGGGTGATCGGGAGGATGAAATCCACCTTGCTCTACAGGGACGCTTTTTCCTGGATTGAACTGACAACAGATCATGCAAGTACGCACTTTCTGTTTCGCTGCTGCTCGTAAGTGTTTATTGTTCCAAAGATTTTGTAAACTGTCTAACATCGCTTTCTCTCCTAGATGTGCAGGACTATGTGCTGTATTTATCATGACTTGAACCATAGAGTCAGGGAGAAACCATGTAGATTTTCCCTTCGTCATCCAACCTTGTTCTGTCTGGATCCCTCCTAGTTCAATCCATTTCTTTATTTCTTCTGGAGTAGCATGTGTCTGAATATCGATAACATCTAATGCGGGATCCCTGACTGTCATGCAATTTGTCGGTCCTATTGTCTTCGTCATGTCAGTTGTCTGAGTGTGAGTCAGTGCTGTATGTTTTGCTGTCTGGTCTGCCAGGTCGTTACCCTGGGAAACAGAATCTGTGACTTTAGTATGTGCTTTACACTTCATGACTGATATTCCTGAAGGCAGATGTATTGCTTCTAACAGTGCTTGAATGAGGGGACCATGTTGAATCTTGGCACCATGAGAGGTCAGAAAACCTCGTTCTTGCCACAGCATGCCGAAGTCGTGTACAACTCCGAACGCATAACGGGAATCAGTGTATATGTTGACATTTCTGTTCTTGGCTAGAATACAGGCTTGGGTCAGAGCGATCAGCTCTGCCGCTTGAGCAGACAGTGTATCAATACGATGTGTTTCTTTAACTTCAGTTTCAGTGGTCACTGCATACGCGGCCACTAATTCTCCTGTACTTGTTCTCATACATGAACCATCCACATAAAGTGTCAGGTCAGGATTTGTCAATGGAACATCTGTTAAATCTCGTCGGGGCTTTGTTACTGCATTAATGATCTCTATGCAATCATGCGGGGCTGGATCTGTCATAACCGTAGGTAACAGTGTTGCTGGGTTCAAGATACTGCAGCGTCTGATTTCTATGTGTGGCTGGAATAGTGTCAATTCGTAACCTGTCAGTCGTGCTATAGTCAAGTGTTGAGTCTGGGTTCTGTTTAAAAGAACCTCTACAGAGTGGGGAACTTGTACTGTTAACTGATGGCCTAAAACAATTGAATCGCTCTGTCTGATTGCTAGCGCTGTTGCTGCTACTGACTTTAAGCACGCAGGGAGTGCCTGGGCTACTGAGTCCAATGTACTTGAAAAATAAGCACAAGGCTTATGTGAACCTGCTTGGTCTTGAGTGAGGACAGACAACGCTGTACCATCACGTTCTGTAACAAAAAGTGTAAACGGTTTGCTGTAACATGGTGTCGCTAAAACTGGTGCTTGGCATAATGCTTTCTTTAATTCCTCAAAGGCCTGTGTATGTTCCTGAGTCCAAGGGAGGGCAGGCGAAGTTGCTGCCTCCTGTGTCGTTAACTGGATGAGTGGTTTAGCTAGAAATGCATATTGAGGAATCCATTGTCTGCAGTACGAGGTGAGGCCTATAAAGGCCCGCACTTCCTTTTGTGTCTGTGGTCGTGGCATATTTACAATTAACTGAATGCGATCGGGAGTGAGCTGTCTCCCCACTTTGGACAGCAAGTGACCCAAGTACACAACTTGCTGAACACAGAATTGTAGCTTCGAAGGAGACACCTTGTGTCCCTTGTCTGCCAGAAAATGTAAAACTGTCAATGATGCTTGTTCACATTCGGGCTCACTTCGTGCGGTGATCAGTAGATCATCGACGTATTGCAGTAAAGCGGTGTTAACTGGCATTTGAATACAATCTAGTTGTCTTTTCAGTGCTTGACTATAGATGCTGGGGCTTTCTGTGAATCCTTGAGGTGCGCGGGAAAATTTGAAACTTCGTCCATTTAAACTGAATCCGAAGAGATATTGGCTCTCCGGATCAATAGGTACACTGAAGAAAGCGTTCTTGAGGTCAATTACGGTAAAGAACGTTGCTTCTGAATCAATAGCAGTCAGTAGGGAAGAGATATCGGGGACCACAGGGTACTGTGGTACAATGCATTTATTCAGTTCTCGAAGATCAATCACCAGCCGATATACTGACGGTGCATTGGGGTCTGTACGTTTAAGAATCGGAATGATGGGTGAATTACAGATATTGGAGTCGGTCTCTACGACCACTCCCTGGGCAATAAGCTCTTCAATGATTTTCAGTAAAGCCACTACAGCATCGGGTGGTAACTTGTATTGTCTGATTCTGGGTAGAACAACACCTGTCTTGAGTGTAACACGATATGGAGTGATATGCATACAACCTACGTCAGCTGGGCCTTTTGCCCATAGGTGATCTGGTACATTTTTCAATCTGACATCAAAATCTCGCAAAACATAATGACCCTTGAAATCCCGTAGAAAGAGTCTAACTCCCTCCGGGGAACAGCATATTATAGCTCCTAGAGCCTTCAGTGTTTTAATTCCTAACAGATTTTCTGGGCATGATTTCGTAAGTAACAAGTCTGTAATACGTGATAATGGACCCACGGCCAACGGTACTGGTTCCGATACTTCATTTACAATAGGCTGTCCTGAAAACCCAAGGGAAACATTCCGTGAGCCTGAGAGGGGTGCCCCTGGGACTTCATTATGGCTGATTGTGGTGCGGCTTGCCCCTGTGTCAATTAAAAACTTTCTGTCCTTTCCCAATACTTGACTGTGTACATAAGGACCTTCTTGATCTACAGGAATTTCAATAAGCGGCAAGCCCAATTCCCTCTCTAGGCTGTTTCATGTGTATCGCTGATAATCGGGGTAAGCAGATTGGGCATACTGGTACATTTGTTGCGAAACTTGCTGAGTCGCGGCAATGGGCTGGGGTTGTGGTACAGCTACTGTCTGTGCTGTGTGGGATGGAGCATGCATAGGCTGTGTATTCTGTATTGGCTGTACATTTTGTGGGGTCTGCTGCTGGACCTGATCTTGTCTAGACGGATGCGGTCTTTCTTTAGTTTTACCTGTTGAGATGTTATGTTTCAGGACTGGGCATTCATGTACATAGTGACCTGGCTGTTTACAATAATTACATGTCCCTTTAACGGGAGCTGTAGTGTGACTTGTCTGGGCCCCACCTTTTCTCTGACCGTCGGCTGGGACCGTCTGAGCTACCAACATTTTCATTTTCGTGTCTTTCATACGCTTCTGTTCCTGATCTTGTTCTTCCCTAATTCTGTTTTGATGATATTGTAACATTTGTAACATCTGGGATGGCGTATTTGCCTGCCAAGTACTTTCAACCTTGTACACTCTATTTTTAACTAATGGTAGGGAATTCTCGACTAATTTTGATACGAAGAGGTGTGGATATGACTCGCTACTTGGTTGTAGGCCACTATTTATAATGAAACATTTCTCGAATCTTGAATAGAAGTCACTAGTATCTTCATCTTGTTTCTGTTTACAGGACGAGATGGCGTCCCAATCTTCCTTTCTAGTTGTCAATAATCTTGGCAAAACCTGTACTATTAATCCGGGCAATGCTTTAGTCCTATCCCCGAGGCCTACTCCTGGGATTCGTTTACTTTCTTCGTCTTCTATTTCTGCCCATGCTATCTTTGTCTCTCCCACCTCCCAATCCTTTTCCTTTAATTTCTCGTAAATGCCCGTGGGCAACAGTACTTTTAACATTTTCATAATATCATCATACGTGTAATCCCCCATTAACAACATGTCTTTAAGCTCTCTGTGAAAACCTGCAGGGTCTTTATCATGACATGGAACTAGTTTCTTCATTTCTAACAGTTCTAACTTAGTCAGTGGTGTGTGAACATACACACGCTTCAAGACTTGATCCGCACCCATAACTGGGTGTACTTCTCGTAAGGGGTTCTGACTTTCAATGCCACTCAGGCATTGCATGTGATACGTTTTCCTTTCTGGAGGCGGGGCGGGAACATATTCAGAACTTATGAAGGTGTTATAATTACGTCGTTGTTCTAGGATTATCTGTATTAACTTGGTACTGAAACCTCTCCATCTATCCATGAGTAGTGCTTCTAATGTTTCGTGTAAGGGACCTGGATCGGAATGGTTGTTTCTGAACTTGATGAGGAGATGCTGAATCATGTATACGCCTGCTAATTTCTGTTCCTCTGGGGAAAGGTTCAAGAATGTCTGCGCTAACGTATCGTCATTATATATGTCTGGGTTTTCGGCCCATAACACGGCTGACCGGGCTAGTTCCTGTTCATCCATAGAATTGAGTACATGGTACCCCATTCGGTCTCGAAGCCTTTTATCGGTTTCCTGGAACTGATGTTCAGAGGAATTCGGGTTTGTTAAAGCAGAGAGAAAAACTCTCTTGTTTTCCGGACGGATGCCCTTCCTAAGGTAGTTTCCCTTACCTACATACGCTATAGTATTTGTAGACCTTCCTGGTTCTGCAAGTTCTTCTTCCTCCTCGGAGGAAGCTTTTTCATTCCCTTTCTGATGTGCCGTTATCACTGCCCTTCTAATTTTCTGGTACATACTGGCTATGCAAGCCCCCCTGTCATGTTTTCCTTCGGCTATATTTTGACCCCACTTTGTTAGTGCATCTAATTCACTTTGATCTGTCTCAGGCCTGTCTCGTTCTCTTATTAGACAATTTATGAAAAATCGTAATATCTGTGCTTGAATGTCAACTTTCTGTTTATCCATGGCATCCTTGATACTGTCAGGGTCTTTCCCTGTTTGAACAAACTCATATATTCTATCGAGACGCTCCTTCATTCCCACATAACATAGCAAGATATCAGTGGCAGATCTTAACCGTAGTGATGCTAATATCATTAGATCGTTTCTTCCGGGTACTGGATCATATCTGCAAACGGAAATGTTTTCTTTAAATGCGTCAAGTCGGGGTGACTGGAACGTGAGAGGACTCTGCGTGTCCCTGAAATTGAATCTGCGTGTTAATGGCGGGGTCCGGAGACCCGAAGTCGCACCTCCTGAAGCGGATGCTTGGGCATTATCTCCCTGCGGAGTCTGTACCTGAACTTGAATTTGTCGTTTGGTGGGATCAGGTAGGACTTGTTTCAGTAGGTCAATCTTGGGTGTGGGAAGTGGCGGAGCTGGCGGAACAGGGGAGGTCTGTCGTGGTACTGGCGGAACATGATCTGGGGGCGTAGTGCCACCCCCGTCCCTGTCAGTGGGCAGGGCACGAACAGGCAGATTGGCGTAAGCTGGTGCTACATCCTCTAGGTATGAATTTAGGAATATGTCTTTAGTAGTCTTATGCATTACTTTAGTTGGAACTAATGGTGGCGGTAGGTTTTTCGGTATTTCTGATAGGGCCTCAGGTGTACCTTCGGCCGCGAGATACATTCCGTTTACAAGATTGTTTCGGGCACGGTCTATTTGTTCTGTTTTTACTCGGATTCCTTCAATAACTAATTCATTTTCTTGGGCTTTTTCTGATTCTTTAAGTCTGCCCTCTCTACGGAGTGCTTTCTCAGCACGCTTATGTGATTCCTTACGCCAGAATTCTATGGCGTCTTTCTGGGATTGTCTAGCTTTCTTTTTCCATAATGCTTCTTCTACCTTCATGATGCACTCGGCATCCCATGTTCCGGTAACAGGCCATCTGTGTCTTTCGTCTAGGTGCTTGGTGTAATCGGCCCATAAATCTAGATACAATATGGCATCTATGCAATGTTTATGGTACATAAAGTTACCTGGAGTGTCCCTAGGGGGAATAGGAATTTCTTCCTCCAGTATCCCTTTCCTAGTTCCTATCTGTTTTAACTTGTTGAAAAACGGCATTTTGCTTATTTATTACTGAATGCTCGATCCTTACTACTTAATACTGGTTACAACTTAATTGATTACAAGAAACACAATAATGCACATTAAACGGTCACATTCATACCACGACATTAATCACATGAAAACATTTGAGACATAGATGACTACCCCCCTATACTGGATGTACTGCTCAACAGTACAGATACACTGGTGTAACAGTGCAGAAATTCGGAATACTAGATATACTGCTAAACAGTACAGATACACTGCCTAAAAACAGTGCAGACCGGACTTGCGTACCCAAACCCGTCTAGATACGACCCAGCAATGGTACTCACCGGGAAGCACGGAAACAGAAGGCCTCGGAAAACTCGACTGGACTCGACTCGGTACTTCGGAAAACTTCGGAAAACCTCGGAAACCTTCGGAAAACTTCGGAAACCTTCGGAAAACTTCGGAAACCTGGTGGGCCTCTTGACACCTCGGACCTTGCTTCTTTCGGCTAGGCTCTGGTCGGGATCCTCCGCACTCCTCACCGCCTCGTCTGGGCACTGATCGCAGTCTTCGTCACCTCCTTGAGTCAGAGGGAGATGCAGGAAATCCTGCCGGTACGCGTAGGTTCCGTCTAACTGACGGCAGGGGACAGAGCTTGCAACGCACCAACCGGCGCGTGAGGTGGGGGAGGGGTCCCTATTCGGGCGCCAAAATGACGTAAATAATTAATTTACTCTCTTAATTTCTATGCAGGTAAGTACTTATCAATAATAACTCAGATCGGATGGAAAAAGACAGAGTCCGTGGTGTTAGAGATTCTAAGGGTTTTATTCCTCATAAAGGAATGGTCAAGACCAGGATATCATGTTCTGACCACCACAGGGGTGTCAGAAGGGATAGAGCCAACTTTATTGACATTACATAGCTTATATACTTAATTCACATCATAAGTAATGGTGCAAGAGGCGTAACAGCTGAGAGAAGACAAGATAACAGTATACACGTGGTACTAGTACGTAATCAAGAGGCGTGAACTAGGCGTGGACTGGAGGTGTGTGCTAGAAACGTCACTGATAGGTGACGCAAGTGGGTGGCACCTAAGGGTGGTGCTAACAGAATTGTTGCAATGTCAGCAGAAATCGGAAGCTTGGATGCGCGCGCAGCTGCATGACGTGTGATTGACGGGGTGCAGGGGACTTGACATTTACACTGTCGGAAAGAGACAGAAGTCTGGCATGTCAGATCAACTTGTACTTTTATCGTATCTGATATCTGATGTTTAGGAACCATACTATCTGGGCGGAAAGGTCTCTAGGGCACAAGCTATTTTATGCTAACTGTAGATGCGTGTATAAGCGCCTAAGTGTCTACATGAGAAGCGTGGGGGCACGAGGCCTTCCATGGAAGCATGGTAACAGAGGCTATGAATTACTTGCACTGAGACAGGTCGGCCCTTTGGCTCTGCAGCTGGAGAGGATGTTTACTGGAGCTTAGTAGGCAGGAATGCCTTCTCGAGGAGCGGAACAGATAACTCGAAGGTTATAGTCAGTCTTGGCAGAGAGCAGGCTGAGCTGAGCGCGAGGGGCCGCGCTGAGAGTAAGTCAGAGTTCACGGGTACAGAAGCAGCCTGGGCTTGAGGCTGTCATAATCAGAAGCCAGAAAAAGAGGCTCGATGGCAGAAATTCAGGGCCTACTCTGTCAGAGCAGGAAAACATGTAAAGTACACTACAAAAAGACAGTGGCATAGCATACTTAAGAACGGACTATATAATCCATTCAGGGTGGATCTGAAAGAGGACAAGTTAACGTTGGACGCAAATGTATTTGCGTCTTCATAGCTGGCACAGGAGGGAAGTTACATGCACTATAAGCTGGTACATGGAGTCGGTGGGGTACGCGCTAGGGAACATAACATGACCAAAAATTTATATTTCCTCAATACAATAAGGTCTGCGACACTGGAGCAGCAGGCGTCTGCACTACAGTGAGCTAGCAGGAGAAAAGAGTGAGATCCTCACTGAATGATCCCTTTATACAATAAGGTCTGCGACACTGGAGCAGCAGGCGTCTGCACTCTGGTGAGCCAGCATGAGAAAGGAGTGAGATCCTCACTGAATGATCCCTTTACACAATAAGGTCTGCTACACTGGAGCAGCAGGCGTCTGCACTCTGGTGAGCCAGCATGAGAAAGGAGTGAGATCCTCACTGAATGATCCCTTTACACAATAAGGTCTGCTACACTGGAGCAGCAGGCGTCTGCACTACGGTGAGCTAGCAGGAGAAAGGAGTGAGATCCTCACTGAATGATCCCTTTATACAATAAGGTCTGCGACACTGGAGCAGCAGGCGTCTGCACTCTGGTGAGCTAGCATGAGAAAGGAGTGAGATCCTCACTGAATGATCCCTTTATACAATAAGGTCTGCGACACTGGAGCAGCAGGCGTCTGCACTACGGTGAGCTAGCAGGAGAAAAGAGTGAGATCCTCTCTGAATGATCCCTTTATACTATAAGGTCTGCGACACTGGAGCAGCAGGCGTCTGCACTACGGTGAGCTAGCAGGAGAAAGGAGTGAGATCCTCACTGAATGATCCCTTTATACAATAAGGTCTGCGACACTGGAGCAGCAGGCGTCTGCACTCTGGTGAGCTAGCAGGAGAAAGGAGTGAGATCCTCACTGAATGATCCCTTTAAACAATAAGGTCTGCGACACTGGAGCAGCAGGCGTCTGCACTCTGGTGAGCTAGCAAGAGAAACGAGTGAGATCCTCACTGAATGATCCCTTTATACAATAAGGTCTGCGACACCGGAGCAGCAGGCGTCTGCACTCTGGTGAGCTAGCAGGAGAAAGGAGTGAGATCCTCACTGAATGATCCCTTTAAACAATAAGGTCTGCGACACTGGAGCAGCAGGCATCTGCACTCTGGTGAGCTAGCAGGAGAAAGGAGTGAGATCCTCACTGAATGATCCCTTTAAAAAATAAGGTCTGCGACACTGGAGCAGCAGGCGTCTGCACTCTGGTGAGCTAGCAGGAGAAAGGAGTGAGATCCTCACTGAGCGATCCCTTTATACAATAAGGTCTGCGACACTGGAGCAGCAGGCGTCTGCACTCTGGTGAGCTAGCATGAGAAAGGAGTGAGATCCTCACTGAATGATCCCTTTATACAATAAGGTCTGCTACACTGGAGCAGCAGGCGTCTGCACTCTGGTGAGCTAGCATGAAAAAGAAGTGAGATCCTCACTGAATGATCCCTTTATACAATAAGGTCTGCGACACTGGAGCAGCAGGCGTCTGCACTCTGGTGAGCTAGCAGGAGAAAGGAGTGAGATCCTCACTGAATGATCCCTTTATACAATAAGGTCTGCGACACTGGAGCAGCAGGCATCTGCACTCTGGTGAGCTAGCAGGAGAAAGGAGTGAGATCCTCACTGAATGATCCCTTTATACAATAAGGTCTGCGACACTGGAGCAGCAGGCGTCTGCACTCTGGTGAGCTAGCAGGAGAAAGGAGTGAGATCCTCATTGAATGATCCCTTTATACAATAAGGTCTGCGACACTGGAGCAGCAGGCGTCTGCACTACGGTGAGCTATCAGGAGAAAGGAGTGAGATCCTCACTGAATGATCCCTTTATACAATAAGGTCTGCGACACTGGAGCAGCAGGCGTCTGCACTCTGGTGAGCTAGCAGGAGAAAGGAGTGAGATCCTCACTGAATGATCCCTTTATACAATAAGGTCTGCGACACTGGAGCAGCAGGCGTCTGCACTCTGGTGAGCTAGCAGGAGAAAGGAGTGAGATCCTCACTGAATGATCCCTTTATACAATAAGGTCTGCGACACTGGAGCAGCAGGCGTCTGCACTCTGGTGAGCTAGCATGAGAAAGGAGTGAGATCCTCACTGAATGATCCCTTTATACAATAAGGTCTGCGACACTGGAGCAGCAGGCGTCTGCACTCTGGTGAGCTAGCAGGAGAAAGGAGTGAGATCCTCATTGAATGATCCCTTTATACAATAAGGTCTGCGACACTGGAGCAGCAGGCGTCTGCACTCTGGTGAGCTAGCAGGAGAAAGGAGTGAGATCCTCACTGAATGATCCCTTTATACAATAAGGTCTGCGACACTGGAGCAGCAGGCGTCTGCACTCTGGTGAGCTAGCATGAGAAAGGAGTAAGATCCTCACTGAGCGATCCCTTTATACAATAAGGTCTGCTACACTGGAGCAGCAGGCGTCTGCACTCTGGTGAGCTAGCATGAGAAAGGAGTGAGATCCTCACTGAATGATCCCTTTATACAATAAGGTCTGCTACACTGGAGCAGCAGGCGTCTGCACTCTGGTGAGCTAGCAGGAGAAAGGAGTGAGATCCTCACTGAATGATCCCTTTATACAATACGGTCTGCGACACTGGAGCAGCAGGCGTCTGCACTACGGTGAGCTAGCAGGAGAAAAGAGTGAGATCCTCACTGAATGATCCCTTTATACAATAAGGTCTGCGACACTGGAGCAGCAGGCGTCTGCACTCTGGTGAGCTAGCATGAGAAAGGAGTAAGATCCTCACTGAGCGATCCCTTTATACAATAAGGTCTGCGACACTGGAGCAGCAGGCGTCTGCACTCTGGTGAGCTAGCATGAGAAAGGAGTGAGATCCTCACTGAATGATCCCTTTATACAATAAGGTCTGCGACACTGGAGCAGCAGGCGTCTGCACTCTGGTGAGCTAGCATGAGAAAGGAGTAAGATCCTCACTGAGCGATCCCTTTATACAATAAGGTCTGCGACACTGGAGCAGCAGGCGTCTGCACTCTCGTGAGCTAGCATGAGAAAGGAGTGAGATCCTCACTGAATGATCCCTTTATACAATAAGGTCTGCTACACTGGAGCAGCAGGCGTCTGCACTCTGGTGAGCTAGCAGGAGAAAGGAGTGAGATCCTCACTGAATGATCCCTTTATACAATACGGTCTGCGACACTGGAGCAGCAGGCGTCTGCACTACGGTGAGCTAGCAGGAGAAAAGAGTGAGATCCTCACTGAATGATCCCTTTATACAATAAGGTCTGCGACACTGGAGCAGCAGGCGTCTGCACTCTGGTGAGCTAGCATGAGAAAGGAGTAAGATCCTCACTGAGCGATCCCTTTATACAATAAGGTCTGCGACACTGGAGCAGCAGGCGTCTGCACTCTGGTGAGCTAGCATGAGAAAGGAGTGAGATCCTCACTGAATGATCCCTTTATACAATAAGGTCTGCGACACTGGAGCAGCAGGCGTCTGCACTCTGGTGAGCTAGCATGAGAAAGGAGTAAGATCCTCACTGAGCGATCCCTTTATACAATAAGGTGTGCTACACTGGAGCAGCAGGCGTCTGCACTCTGGTGAGCTAGCATGAGAAAGGAGTGAGATCCTCACTGAATGATCACTTTATACAATAAGGTCTGCAACACTGGAGCAGCAGGCGTCTGCACTACGGTGAGCTAGCAGGAGAAAGGAGTGAGATCCTCACTGAATGATCCCTTTATACTATAAGGTCTGCGACACTGGAGCAGCAGGCGTCTGCACTACGGTGAGCTAGCAGGAGAAAGGAGTGAGATCCTCACTGAATGATCCCTTTATACAATAAGGTCTGCGACACTGGAGCAGCAGGCGTCTGCACTCTGGTGAGCTAGTAGGAGAAAGGAGTGAGATCCTCACTGAATGATCCCTTTATACAATAAGGTCTGCGACACTGGAGCAGCAGGCGTCTGCACTCTGGTGAGCTAGCAGGAGAAAGGAGTGAGATCCTCACTGAATGATCGCTTTATACAATAAGGTCTGCGACACTGGAGCAGCAGGCGTCTGCACTCTGGTGAGCTAGCAGGAGAAAGGAGTGAGATCCTCACTGAATGATCCCTTTATACAATAAGGTCTGCGACACTGGACCCTCAAGCGTCTGCACTCTGGTGAGCTAGCATGAGAAAGGAGTGAGATCCTCACTGAATGATCCCTTTATACAATAAGGTCTGCGACACTGGAGCAGCAGGCGTCTGCACTCTGGTGAGCCAGCATGAGAAAGGAGTGAGATCCTCACTGAATGATCCCTTTATACAATAAGGTCTGCGACACTGGAGCAGCAGGCGTCTGCACTCTGGTGAGCCAGCATGAGAAAGGAGTGAGATCCTCACTGAATGATCCCTTTACACAATAAGGTCTGCTACACTGGAGCAGCAGGCGTCTGCACTCTGGTGAGCCAGCATGAGAAAGGAGTGAGATCCTCACTGAATGATCCCTTTATACAATAAGGTCTGCGACACTGGAGCAGCAGGCGTCTGCACTCTGGTGAGCCAGCATGAGAAAGGAGTGAGATCCTCACTGAATGATCCCTTTACACAATAAGGTCTGCTACACTGGAGCAGCAGGCGTCTGCACTCTGGTGAGCCAGCATGAGAAAGGAGTGAGATCCTCACTGAGCGATCCCTTTATACAATAAGGTCTGCGACACTGGAGCAGCAGGCGTCTGCACTCTGGTGAGCTAGCAGGAGAAAGGAGTGAGATCCTCACTGAATGATCCCTTTAAACAATAAGGTCTGCGACACTGGAGCAGCAGGCGTCTGCACTCTGGTGAGCTAGCAGGAGAAAGTAGTGAGATCCTCACTGAATGATCCCTTTAAACAATAAGGTCTGCGACACTGGAGCAGCAGGCGTCTGCACTCTGGTGAGCTAGCAAGAGAAAGGAGTGAGATCCTCACTGAATGATCCCTTTATACAATAAGGTCTGCGACACCGGAGCAGCAGGCGTCTGCACTCTGGTGAGCTAGCAGGAGAAAGGAGTGAGATCCTCACTGAATGATCCCTTTATACAATAAGGTCTGCGACACCGGAGCAGCAGGCGTCTGCACTCTGGTGAATGATCCCTTTAAACAATAAGGTCTGCGACACTGGAGCAGCAGGCGTCTGCACTCTGGTGAGCTAGCATGAAAAAGAAGTGAGATCCTCACTGAATGATGCCTTTATACAATAAGGTCTGCGACACTGGAGCAGCAGGCGTCTGCACTCTGGTGAGCTAGCAGGAGAAAGGAGTGAGATCCTCACTGAATGATCCCTTTATACAATAAGGTCTGCGACACTGGAGCAGCAGGCGTCTGCACTCTGGTGAGCTAGCAGGAGAAAGGAGTGAGATCCTCACTGAATGATCCCTTTATACAATAAGGTCTGCGACACTGGAGCAGCAGGCGTCTGCACTCTGGTGAGCTAGCAGGAGAAAGGAGTGAGATCCTCACTGAATGATCCCTTTATACAATAAGGTCTGCGACACTGGAGCAGCAGGCGTCTGCACTCTGGTGAGCCAGCAGGAGAAAGGAGTGAGATCCTCACTGAATGATCCCTTTATACAATAAGGTCTGCGACACTGGAGCAGAAGGCGTCTGCACTCTGGTGAGCTAGCATGAGTAAGGAGTGAGATCCCCACTGAATGATCCCTTTATACAATAAGGTCTGCGACACTGGAGCAGCAGGCGTCTGCACTCTGGTGAGCTAGCATGAAAAAGGAGTGAGATCCTCACTGAATGATCCCTTTATACAATAAGGTCTGCGACACTGGAGCAGCAGGCGTCTGCACTCTCGTGAGCTAGCATGAGAAAGGAGTGAGATCCTCACTGAGCGATCCCTTTATACAATAAGGTCTGCGACACTGGAGCAGCAGGCGTCTGCACTCTGGTGAGCTAGCATGAAAAAGGAGTGAGATCCTCATTGAGCGATACATTTATACAATAAGGTCTGCGACACTGGAGCAGCAGGCGTCTGCACTCTGGTGAGCTAGCATGAGAAAGGAGTGAGATCCTCACTGAATGATCCCTTTATACAATAAGGTCTGCGACACTGGAGCAGCAGGCGTCTGCACTCTGGTGAGCTAGCAGGAGAAATGAGTGAGATCCTCACTGAATGATCCCTTTAAACAATAAGGTCTGCTGCACTGGAGCAGCAGGCGTCTGCACTCTGGTGAGCTAGCAGGAGAAAGGAGTGAGATCCTCACTGAATGATCCCTTTATACAATAAGGTCTGCGACACTGGAGCAGCAGGCGTCTGCACTCTGGTGAGCTAGCAGGAGAAAGGAGTGAGATCCTCACTGAATGATCCCTTTATACAATAAGGTCTGCGGCACTGGAGCAGCAGGCGTCTGCACTCTGGTGAGCTAGCATGAGAAAGGAGTGAGATCCTCACTGAATGATCCCTTTATACAATAAGGTCTGCGGCACTGGAGCAGCAGGCGTCTGCACTCTGGTGAGCTAGCATGAGAAAGGAGTGAGATCCTCACTGAATGATCCCTTTATACAATAAGGTCTGCGACACTGGAGCAGCAGGCGTCTGCACTCGGGTGAGCTAGCATGAGAAAGGAGTGAGATCCTCACTGAGCGATCCCTTTATACAATAAGGTCTGCGACACTGGAGCAGCAGGCGTCTGCACTCTGGTGAGCTAGCAGGAGAAAGGAGTGAGATCCTCACTGAATGATCCCTTTATACAATAAGGTCTGCGACACTGAAGCAGCAGGCGTCTGCACTACGGTGAGCTGGCAGGAGAAAGGAGTGAGATCCTCACTGAGCGATCCCTTTATACAATAAGGTCTGCGACACTGGAGCAGCAGGCGTCTGCACTCTGGTGAGCTAGCAGGAGAAAGGAGTGAGATCCTCACTGAATGATCCCTTCATACAATAAGGTCAGCGACACTGGAGCAGCAGGCGTCTGCACTCTGGTGAGCCAGCATGAAAAAGAAGTGAGATCCTCATTGAGCGATCCCTTTATACAATAAGGTCTGCGACACTGGAGCAGCAGGCGTCTGCACTCTGGTGAGCTAGCAGGAGAAAGGAGTGAGATCCTCACTGAATGATCCCTTTATACAATAATGTCTGCGACACTGGAGCAGCAGGCGTCTGCACTCTGGTGAGCTAGCAGGAGAAAGGAGTGAGATCCTCACTGAATGATCCCTTTATTCAATAAGGTCTGCGACACTGGAGCAGCAGGCGTCTGCACTCTGGTGAGCTAGCAGGAGAAAGGAGTGAGATCCTCACTGAATGATCCCTTTATACAATAAGGTCTGCGACACTGGAGCAGCAGGCGTCTGCACTCTGGTGAGCTAGCAGGAGAAAGGAGTGAGATCCTCACTGAATGATCCCTTTATACAATAAGGTCTGCGACACTGGAGCAGCAGGCGTCTGCACTCTGGTGAGCTAGCAGGAGAAAGGAGTGAGATCCTCACTGAATGATCCCTTTATACAATAAGGTCTGCGACACTGGAGCAGCAGGCGTCTGCACTCTGGTGAGCTAGCAGGAGAAAGGAGTGAGATCCTCACTGAATGATCCCTTTATACAATAAGGTCTGCGACACTGGAGCAGCAGGCGTCTGCACTCTGGTGAGCTAGCAGGAGAAAGGAGTGAGATCCTCACTGAATGATCCCTTTATACAATAAGGTCTGCGACACTGGAGCAGCAGGCGTCTGCACTCTGGTGAGCTAGCAGGAGAAAGGAGTGAGATCCTCACTGAATGATCCCTTTATACAATAAGGTCTGCGACACTGGAGCAGCAGGCGTCTGCACTCTGGTGAGCTAGCATGAGAAAAGAGTGAGATCCTCACTGAATGATCCCTTTATACAATAAGGTCTGCGACACTGGAGCAGCAGGCGTCTGCACTCTGGTGAGCTAGCAGGAGAATGGAGTGAGATCCTCACTGAACGATCCCTTTATACAATGTATGTATGTATGTATAGGCATTTATATAGCGCACTACTTACCCGTTGGGTCCCAAGGCGCTTCGACCGCTGCGAAACCCTTCCTGGCTTCCCTGAGAGATGGTCCCTTAATGGGTATCTCCAGGGTGAGACCAGGCATCCCCGGCGGTCTGGTGGGGCCGTTAGTGAAGATGAGGCAAGCTAATGCCCAGAGTTGCCGAGTGTGATCGCTGATCAGAGTGGGCACCGAGGCGAGAGAATTATCGAGTCCGCTGACCCTGGTCCAGAAACCTGCCGCGCCGGGAATCGAACCCTGGTCCCGGGCCGTCCTCTGCTCTTGGGTCTGCCGCCTCTAACCAGTGAGCCACACTACTTCACTAAGGTCTGCGACACTGGAGCAGCAGGCGTCTGCACTCTGGTGAGCTAGCAGGAGAAAGGAGTGAGATCCTCACTGAATGATCCCTTTATACAATAAGGTCTGCGACACTGGAGCAGCAGGCGTCTGCACTCTGGTGAGCTAGCAGGAGAAAGGAGTGAGATCCTCACTGAATGATCCCTTTATACAATAAGGTCTGCGACACTGGAGCAGCAGGCGTCTGCACTCTGGTGAGCTAGCAGGAGAAAGGAGTGAGATCCTTACTGATTGATCCCTTTATACAATAAGGTCTGCGACACTGAAGCAGCAGGCGTCTGCACTCTGGTGAGCTAGCATGAGAAAGGAGTGAGATCCTCACTGAATGATCCCTTTATACAATAAGGTCTACGACACTGGAGCAGCAGGCGTCTGCACTCTCGTGAGCTAGCAGGAGAAAGGAGTGAGATCCTCACTAAATGATCCCTTTATACAATAAGGTCTGCGACACTGGAGCAGCAGGCGTCTGCACTCTGGTGAGCTAGCAGGAGAAAGGGGTGAGATCCTCACTAAATGATCCCTTTATACAATAAGGTCTGCGACACTGGAGCAGCAGGCGTCTGCACTCTGGTGAGCTAGCAGGAGAAAGGGGTGAGATCCTCACTAAATGATCCCTTTATACAATAAGGTCTGCGACACTGGAGCAGCAGGCGTCTGCACTCGGGTGAGCTAGCAGGAGAAAGGAGTGAGATCCTCACTGAATGATCCCTTTATACAATAAGGTCTGCGACACTGGAGCAGCAGGCGTCTGCACTCTGGTGAGCTAGCAGGAGAAAGGGGTGAGATCCTCACTAAATGATCCCTTTATACAATAAGGTCTGCGACACTGGAGCAGCAGGCGTCTGCACTCTGGTGAGCCAGCAGGAGAAAGGAGTGAGATCCTCACTGAATGATCCCTTTATACAATAAGGTCTGCGACACTGGAGCAGAAGGCGTCTGCACTCTGGTGAGCTAGCATGAGTAAGGAGTGAGATCCCCACTGAATGATCCCTTTATACAATAAGGTCTGCGACACTGGAGCAGCAGGCGTCTGCACTCTGGTGAGCTAGCATGAAAAAGGAGTGAGATCCTCACTGAATGATCCCTTTATACAATAAGGTCTGCGACACTGGAGCAGCAGGCGTCTGCACTCTCGTGAGCTAGCATGAGAAAGGAGTGAGATCCTCACTGAGCGATCCCTTTATACAATAAGGTCTGCGACACTGGAGCAGCAGGCGTCTGCACTCTGGTGAGCTAGCATGAAAAAGGAGTGAGATCCTCATTGAGCGATCCATTTATACAATAAGGTCTGCGACACTGGAGCAGCAGGCGTCTGCACTCTGGTGAGCTAGCATGAGAAAGGAGTGAGATCCTCACTGAATGATCCCTTTATACAATAAGGTCTGCGACACTGGAGCAGCAGGCGTCTGCACTCTGGTGAGCTAGCAGGAGAAATGAGTGAGATCCTCACTGAATGATCCCTTTAAACAATAAGGTCTGCTACACTGGAGCAGCAGGCGTCTGCACTCTGGTGAGCTAGCAGGAGAAAGGAGTGAGATCCTCACTGAATGATCCCTTTATACAATAAGGTCTGCGACACTGGAGCAGCAGGCGTCTGCACTCTGGTGAGCTAGCAGGAGAAAGGAGTGAGATCCTCACTGAATGATCCCTTTATACAATAAGGTCTGCGGCACTGGAGCAGCAGGCGTCTGCACTCTGGTGAGCTAGCATGAGAAAGGAGTGAGATCCTCACTGAATGATCCCTTTATACAATAAGGTCTGCGGCACTGGAGCAGCAGGCGTCTGCACTCTGGTGAGCTAGCATGAGAAAGGAGTGAGATCCTCACTGAATGATCCCTTTATACAATAAGGTCTGCGACACTGGAGCAGCAGGCGTCTGCACTCGGGTGAGCTAGCATGAGAAAGGAGTGAGATCCTCACTGAGCGATCCCTTTATACAATAAGGTCTGCGACACTGGAGCAGCAGGCGTCTGCACTCTGGTGAGCTAGCAGGAGAAAGGAGTGAGATCCTCACTGAATGATCCCTTTATACAATAAGGTCTGCGACACTGAAGCAGCAGGCGTCTGCACTACGGTGAGCTGGCAGGAGAAAGGAGTGAGATCCTCACTGAGCGATCCCTTTATACAATAAGGTCTGCGACACTGGAGCAGCAGGCGTCTGCACTCTGGTGAGCTAGCAGGAGAAAGGAGTGATATCCTCACTGAATGATCCCTTTATACAATAAGGTCAGCGACACTGGAGCAGCAGGCGTCTGCACTCTGGTGAGCCAGCATGAAAAAGAAGTGAGATCCTCATTGAGCGATCCCTTTATACAATAAGGTCTGCGACACTGGAGCAGCAGGCGTCTGCACTCTGGTGAGCTAGCAGGAGAAAGGAGTGAGATCCTCACTGAATGATCCCTTTATACAATAATGTCTGCGACACTGGAGCAGCAGGCGTCTGCACTCTGGTGAGCTAGCAGGAGAAAGGAGTGAGATCCTCACTGAATGATCCCTTTATTCAATAAGGTCTGCGACACTGGAGCAGCAGGCGTCTGCACTCTGGTGAGCTAGCAGGAGAAAGGAGTGAGATCCTCACTGAATGATCCCTTTATACAATAAGGTCTGCGACACTGGAGCAGCAGGCGTCTGCACTCTGGTGAGCTAGCAGGAGAAAGGAGTGAGATCCTCACTGAATGATCCCTTTATACAATAAGGTCTGCGACACTGGAGCAGCAGGCGTCTGCACTCTGGTGAGCTAGCAGGAGAAAGGAGTGAGATCCTCACTGAATGATCCCTTTATACAATAAGGTCTGCGACACTGGAGCAGCAGGCGTCTGCACTCTGGTGAGCTAGCAGGAGAAAGGAGTGAGATCCTCACTGAATGATCCCTTTATACAATAAGGTCTGCGACACTGGAGCAGCAGGCTTCTGCACTCTGGTGAGCTAGCAGGAGAAAGGAGTGAGATCCTCACTGAATGATCCCTTTATACAATAAGGTCTGCGACACTGGAGCAGCAGGCGTCTGCACTCTGGTGAGCTAGCAGGAGAAAGGAGTGAGATCCTCACTGAATGATCCCTTTATACAATAAGGTCTGCGACACTGGAGCAGCAGGCGTCTGCACTCTGGTGAGCTAGCATGAGAAAAGAGTGAGATCCTCACTGAATGATCCCTTTATACAATAAGGTCTGCGACACTGGAGCAGCAGGCGTCTGCACTCTGGTGAGCTAGCAGGAGAATGGAGTGAGATCCTCACTGAACGATCCCTTTATACAATGTATGTATGTATGTATAGGCATTTATATAGCGCACTACTTACCCGTTGGGTCCCAAGGCGCTTCGACCGCTGCGAAACCCTTCCTGGCTTCCCTGAGAGATGGTCCCTTAATGGGTATCTCCAGGGTGAGACCAGGCATCCCCGGCGGTCTGGTGGGGCCGTTAGTGAAGATGAGGCAAGCTAATGCCCAGAGTTGCCGAGTGTGATCGCTGATCAGAGTGGGCACCGAGGCGAGAGAATTATCGAGTCCGCTGACCCTGGTCCAGAAACCTGCCGCGCCGGGAATCGAACCCTGGTCCCGGGCCGTCCTCTGCTCTTGGGTCTGCCGCCTCTAACCAGTGAGCCACACTACTTCACTAAGGTCTGCGACACTGGAGCAGCAGGCGTCTGCACTCTGGTGAGCTAGCAGGAGAAAGGAGTGAGATCCTCACTGAATGATCCCTTTATACAATAAGGTCTGCGACACTGGAGCAGCAGGCGTCTGCACTCTGGTGAGCTAGCAGGAGAAAGGAGTGAGATCCTCACTGAATGATCCCTTTATACAATAAGGTCTGCGACACTGGAGCAGCAGGCGTCTGCACTCTGGTGAGCTAGCAGGAGAAAGGAGTGAGATCCTTACTGATTGATCCCTTTATACAATAAGGTCTGCGACACTGAAGCAGCAGGCGTCTGCACTCTGGTGAGCTAGCATGAGAAAGGAGTGAGATCCTCACTGAATGATCCCTTTATACAATAAGGTCTACGACACTGGAGCAGCAGGCGTCTGCACTCTCGTGAGCTAGCAGGAGAAAGGAGTGAGATCCTCACTAAATGATCCCTTTATACAATAAGGTCTGCGACACTGGAGCAGCAGGCGTCTGCACTCTGGTGAGCTAGCAGGAGAAAGGGGTGAGATCCTCACTAAATGATCCCTTTATACAATAAGGTCTGCGACACTGGAGCAGCAGGCGTCTGCACTCTGGTGAGCTAGCAGGAGAAAGGGGTGAGATCCTCACTAAATGATCCCTTTATACAATAAGGTCTGCGACACTGGAGCAGCAGGCGTCTGCACTCGGGTGAGCTAGCAGGAGAAAGGAGTGAGATCCTCACTGAATGATCCCTTTATACAATAAGGTCTGCGACACTGGAGCAGCAGGCGTCTGCACTCTGGTGAGCTAGCAGGAGAAAGGGGTGAGATCCTCACTAAATGATCCCTTTATACAATAAGGTCTGCGACACTGGAGCAGCAGGCGTCTGCACTCTGGTGAGCTAGCATGAGAAAGGAGTGAGATCCTCACTGAATGATCCCTTTATACAATAAGGTCTGCGACACTGGAGCAGCCGGCGTCTGCACTATGGTGATCTAGCAGGAGAAAGGAGTGAGATCCTCACTGAATGATTCCTTTATACAATAAGGTCTGCGACACTGGAGCAGCAGGCGTCTGCACTCTGGTGAGCTAGCAGGAGAAAGGAGTGAGATCCTCACTGAATGATCCCTTTATACAATAAGGTCAGCGACACTGGAGCAGCAGGCGTCTGCACTATGGTGATCTAGTAGGAGAAAGGAGTGAGCTTCTCACCCTTAGGAGCCCTTATATATATATGGGGTCGAGGTTAGCTTCATCGACACAGACACAGACACAGCAGGTGTCTGCACTTTTGATTTGATTGGCGTTCATGATTTTTCACGTTTTCTCACATGTATAATATGTTTTTCTCTCACATGTAATGTCGAACTGTGCACATTCTCATACGTATGGTATACTAATTAATGTGTTATCTACCTTATTGATTGTAGATGTATATATGTACGAAATAAGTCACAAATGATGTGAAATAAATCTCATGAACTTAGAATTTTTGGTCTAAGCTCACATTTAAGGACTCACTATATGGTATGCAGGCATGACCCACATAGTGTGAGGAGTGGTGATCTTGCCCAGGCTCTGGCAGGGATCACAGTGAGGTGTTTCCGGTAAACAGAGACAGCACCAACACCAGTTGAGCAGGATGCAATGAAGTTGTGGTGCCCACAGATTCCCTAATTGTGTTACCTGGGTTCTTCCTTGGATGTAAACACAAAACTCACTATCCAAGCACGCTATATGCCCACCCCTTGGTGCAGCTGAGAGTACTGAGGTCTTGGTGGCAGGTTCTTGGTCACTGTGGTTCTCCTCCAGCCCTCTTGGTTGTCCTCTTGCGTGGACTGTCGACCGTGGTCCAGTCTCTTAGTGTCGCTTCTTTGCATTCAGTCTTGCAGTGGAACTCAGTTGGACATAGCTTAGTGCCTTCTGGCCATGCAGGTACACAGTCTCGACCATATAGTGGGTCACTTTGGGATCCCCCGGCCCCACCCTCACAGAGTGGTGCAGGCCCTTCCCTGGCCCTTCAGTGGATATCTTTGACTCATCCTTCACAGCCCCTCTTTGTCTCAGCAGCACCTTCCTTCTGCCTCCAATGTCCCATGTCCCTTCTCAGCAGTCTCTTAGCTCTTATCACAATCCCCAAGTTTCTGGCCCTAAAGCTGGCAAAAGGGGTTGGTGGCAAACGCGCAACACGCATTGGACTGAGTGGGCTCCAGCCCCCCCGTCAGCCTCCATGACCTGGGCGGAGCCAGGATGACAAGCACCACCACATGCATGGCGCTGCCCTGACATGTCATCCAAAGGCTGTTGTCTCTTCAAGCATCTCCCCAGTCCCTGTGCAGCCCCTGATCTGTCTCCCTAATTGTGGCATCTGCATTATAAAAACACCAGAGGAAGGTAAATATTACATGTGAATTCACCACTGAACGCAGGAAGGTCGCACAACAATGAAAGACAAAGCATGCAAGTTTCCTGCAGGACATCCTTGTTTTTCCTTCTCACTAAAATGTAACAAAACATGTGTAACATTAGAATATAATGATGCCATTCGTATTCGTTTCTTTTACTATTTCAGTGCTGTGAGGCTATTCATATGTTGCAGCACTATATAAATCTAAACAAAGCAAAGGAAGTGTTGAATTCGGACGTGGGGTTATCTAAGAGATCCTATAAGCCTGTCTATTAATGCATATGAGTGTTTATGAGCACTCATACATATTTGGGTATATGGGTATATTGGGCAGTATTGAGCCTTCTGAATCCTTTTAAGGGGACCCAATATGTCATCCTTGCGTAAACAAGCCTCTTGATAATTACAGTGCTGCAATATGGCAGCATCTACTGTGGCAAGCACTATGATCTCTGCTAATGGACTACATCCCATTGCATAGAACACAACCCTCCTCTCCCTGAATCCTGATAATACCTAGTCCCTTCCAGCCACTCTATTTATCTATTCAATCCCTTCCATGATACCACAAAGCCCTTCCAAATGTCATGCTTTACTTCCATTTAATTTAGGACAAAGAAACAGAAGTAAATACATGGAATTGGTTCTATGAATTCAGAAGAGGAGAGGATGTAGCTGGGAAACCGGGTTCGAGTCATTGCGGCTAGAGCAGTCGACCTCAAAGCTGGAGAACCAGGTTTGAGTCATTGCGACTAGAGCAGTCGACCTCGAAGCTGGGGAATGAGGATCGAGTCTTGGCAAAGACGCTCAACATCCTGTAATTCTGGGCAAATCACTTGCCCCCACATGCATCAATGTAAGGTTTTGCGATTCCTTATTTGTGAAAATTAGGGAATCGCAAATAAGGAATCGCCAAACGGGATGCAACAATTTATTCGCATAATTTTTGCGATTCGGTAAAAATCGCAATTTTTACCGAATCGCAAATATTATGCAAATTCTAATTTGCGATTTCGCATTTCCCATTGATTCCTATGGGCCAAAAGGCCCATAGGAATCAATTGGAATTGCGAAATCGCAAATTAGAATTCGCAAAATGTTAATGCATTCCATGGGTGCAGGGGGGTCCAAAGGACCCCCCCCCCCTGCACCCCTGAAATGTATTTTAAAGTGGATGTTTCACACACACATGTCCTAAGGACATGTGTGTCTGTAACATGACAGTGTTTAAAATGCTAATTTGAGCATTTTAATTCTTTTTCGCAAATTACCACGAGGTTCACCCTTGTGGTAATTTGCACCCCCTAATTGCGAATTCGCAATTTTAAAAACAATCATGCATTGCTTTTAAGGAATCGCAAATTTGCGATTCCTTAGAAGCAATCGCATTTTTGGAAATCGCTAAAAATAGCGATTTTGCCAAAAATGATTGATGCATACTAAAAAGATATTTAGGAATCGCAAACGGCTGATTTTACCGAATCGCACCGTTTGCGACTCCTAAATACCTTGATGCATGTGGCCGCTGATCTCCCTGTGCCTAACAAAAAGGTATGTGTCCTTGTGTAATGTAACTGTTGCTCATGTAAAGCGCTCTGATACCTGATATCTATGGGTCTAGTTCGTGCTATATAAAAAAAAAACTCTAAAAGTAGCATAAACCTAATAACCAATTTTCCACCTAACTAAACATTAGCCTTTGTTTCTACTCGACATGAAGCCCTCCAGCACCTCGAACACCACCTCAGAGATGGTAAACCCTAAAAAAAACAATGCCAATACTATGTATTTTTCACAATAAAAATAAGGAGTCACAAAGTACTGCAGAGAGTTGTAAGTGCTGAAACATGTGAGTTGATTTGCATTTTAGTAATGCATTAATTACCACCATTGAAATGATAACTTTTCCTAAATAATGCATGATGTCATGTCCCGCAGGTCTAAAAGGCGCCTCGCCCCGTGAGTTGCTCCAGACCCCGGATCGCCGCAACCCTCCACCGTCCCACTCACCCGCCTCGCTCCTCGAGGGGGCTCCGAGACGGATAAATCCCACTATTGAAATGATAACTTTTCCTAAATGATGCATGAAGTCATGTCATTTTCTGTCAGTATTGGTGATTCTTCGGTATTATTTAAGAGTTTTCTGTGGAACTATAACATGTTTATTCAAAAGCATCTTAAGGGTGCGGGTCAATGGCCAACTCACACAGCCCATCTCCATTCTTAGGGGTACCAGGCAGGGCTGCCCCCTGTCACCCCTATTGTTCGCCCTTGTAGTGGAACCACTCGCTATTATGATACGCCCTTTTTGCAGACGAGCTACTTCTTACCCGGTCTGATCCCTTGCTCTCGCTTCCAGCAGTACATACCCTGCTCCAGCTCCATGAGCAAGCTTCAGGGCTTAAAATCAACCATACGAAATCTTGGGCCCTTAACCTCACGATTCCGGTCGATCGGGTTCGAGTCATTGCGGCTGGAGCAGTCGACCTCGAAGTTGGGGAACCAGGTTCGAGTTTTGGCAACGACGCTCAACATCCTGTAATTCTGGGCAAATCACTTAATCTCCCTGTGCCTAACAAAAATGAATATGTCCTTGTGTAATGTAACTGTTGCTCATGTAAAGCACTCTGATACCTGATATCTTTGGGTCTAGTTTGTGCTATATAAAAAAAACCTCTAAAAGTAGCATAAACCTAAAAACCAATATTTCACCTAACTAAACATTAGCCTTTGTTTCTACTCGACTTAAAGCCCTCCAGCACCTCGAACACCTCCTCAGGGATGGTAAACCCTAAAAATATACAATGCCAATACTATGTATTTTTTCACAATAAAAATAAGGAGTGTTAGACCTGGCACCTTGGCGTGAGTCTCCCTTCCACTTTTTGCTGATGTGCCTCAGATGTTTTGCTGGTATTTGCTGCTCAGGGCACTGCGCCACGGCCAATCCATGCCGCAGTGCAAGTGCTCCCAATATAAAGTGTAAACGTGAAATTGATTTCCATGATTGGCTTATTGGATTTACTGTCAGTCCCCAGTAAAGTGTACCAGGAGTGCCAGGGCTTGTAAATACCGATACAGCTCGTGGGCCTGCAGCGCGGGTTGCGCCACCCACAGAATCTGCCTTGTAAAATGTGTCTAAGGTCTGCCATTGCAGAACCTGCGTGCATTCTGGTACTGTCATGCCGGCTGGGTAAGTGCACACACTTACCAGCCTCCAGCCCTTCCCTTTACTTCATATCAATCACCCCTTTGGTAGGCCCACGGGCAGGGTGCATTGTAAGCATAAGGTAGGATAAGCCCTGATGTGCGTGGCATGTCCTAATAGTGAATTACAGCCATTCTCGTTTTTCACTATTGCAAGGCTTCCTGTTCTCGTAGGCCAGAATGGGCTGCTGGATTATTACACTCTAATCCCAGTAGACTCCGGGAATGTGGTAGGAAGTCAAGTTTAGTATGCCTGAACTCAGAATAATAAAATACTTCTTTTAGTAAAGTTTATTTTAATATCCTGTGTTTGCAAATGCTACTTTTAGAAAGTTAGCACTTGCTTGCCTAACCATCTCGGCCCACCTCTGCTCTTATGTGTATTTGCTGTCTGGTTCGTGTGAGTGACAGGGCTGGGGGAAGACAGGTGGTGAATAGGAAGATTACACCAGGATGGGTGTAGGGAGTGCCCCTTGACTCTAAATAGGCCTGTGCTCTGCCACCTCAATGCCGGCTCCGCCTCCTGGGGAGCGGCTGACGACTCTGCCCGACACCTTGTAAAGAGAGAGGGGAAGACCGTCAACAGAGTACTCCTGGACTGTACTTGTCTTCACATTGCTGGCTCCACTTCCTGCGGAGCATCTTCGGGGCTTGCCCTGCTCACTGAAAGGAAAACCCAGACTTCGCAAAACAAAGTACTCAAGAGCTGAGATGGACTACGCAAAGGCCCCCCTGGCCGGGAAAGACAAATGAAACGGTGCATAAAAGGAGGAGCTCCGCTCCTACCAAATCAGATCCTGTTTTGACCACGACGAACCTCTGCCTGACTAGAAGGACCAAGAGAAGCTGAGGAAAAGGAAACCTGCAGTGGTGCCTTGATGAGAACGGAGAGGAAAAGACCAGAGAGGACTTTGAAGACTTGTGCCTGAAACGATCTCCAAGGGCTTGATCTCCAAGGGCTTGATCTCAAGCCTGCCCCCTGACCTGAACCCCAGGACCATTGGGTTCAATTCTGCCTGTGCCCGTCTGCTGCTGGGCCCTTAAGTTCTTTTCCCTCGCCGGAGTTGTGATTCGGGTGCCTTCGCCCTTCTAAGGTCGTGACAGCTCGGAGCATGGTCGCCCCGCCGCAGAGAGCCCCGCTCAAGCTTGAGTCGCTCTCCACATCAGTGCCAGGCTGCCCTCTCTCCTGACACCTCGCCTGCCACGGAGCGCGTTGTGCGCCTCTCATCTTCTCTCGCTGGAATCTGCACGGAGTGCAACTGATAGCCTCGGACGGTCCGTACGTCCAAACGTGCCGCACCTCAAGAAGGCTTTGCGTACATTGTGTCACGTTTTAGACACAGTTAGTGAGACTACATGTCCCAGAATGCTTGTTGTGTGGTCTGTTTTCGCTCTCTCCCACTGTCTTCTTCCTGCTTTCTATATCTGTACCCTCCGGTAAGCCCTCGGTGCTTGTCACCTGTGGTGTTGCCTTTTCCAGTGTGCTTATCTGACCTGGACCCTTGTTGACGGAGTTCGGTGCTACTCTGCCCCTTGGATTATAGTTTCTCGACTGGACTAGCGCAGCGGAGGCGCACTGGTACTTTTTCCCTTCGCTTTCTGTCTCCGCGGCGTTTGGTGAACTTTGAACTCTTCTGGGAGCCGCGCTGAGAGAGCTGAGTCAGAGGCTCTCCATTATAGCGGCTGCAGAGACTTTGAGCGTGGTTCGTTTCACCGCGATATACTTTTCTTATTTGAACATTGGCTATACGGAGCACGTACTTGAGCATTCATTCTGCTCTTCTAGTTTCATGATATTATAGCCTTGTTTCTGGAGCATGGATAGCGGCTGAACATTTTTGGATTTGTCAGAGCTGTTGAGAAGCTCAGATTTGGTTCTCGGAGCACACTGGGAGCAAGAATCATTGTCTTTCGGTTCCAATCAGCTACACAGAGAAAAACTACTTGAAGGCAGATAAGTAGCTGTTCACTTATGACTGGGCTTTATTGCTGATAGAGAACCAATATCTTTCAAACCTGGGGTTCGTGGGCTGTTCCCAATTTTTTGCATTTACTTTATTTTTTCCTGTTTTGCCCTTTTTCTGATGGAATGATTGTGGCAGCCTTCTTCAGTAAGTGAGTTTCTACACATTCACATTTACTTGATATTGTAATCCAGAGAGGAGTGCAATTATTTATGTTCTTGTGTCTCTATGCAGGAACTTGAATACGGATCCAACGTCTGGGTTTCTCTTGTTGTCGAGTCCTGTCGATGGTTTATGGCTGCCAGTCCTTTATGTTTTATTTATCCACTTTTCCCCTTCCCTGGGTGAGGTCCTCTTAGGGGAGTGCTATTGGTCAACTTCACTAGAGGTACCGTTCCTAGGGAGGAGTGAAATTAGTAACTACATCGCTCCTGCTGTACATGATATATAAGTTTAGTCAATCTGCATGACTTTGTGACACATTGGTACAGGAGGCCCGGTGCTGCACCCGTCTGCCCGAGAACGCGACGACCCACACAGATCCACAGGTACGACCCGGCGTACTAAGAAGTACGTCCCGCAGGTCTGAAAGACGCCTCGCCCCATGAGTTGCTCCAGACCCCGGATCGCCGCAACCCTCCACCGTCCCGCTCACCCGCCTCGCTCCTCGAGGGGGCTCCGAGCCGGATAAATCCCACTATTGAAATGATAACTTTTCCTAAATAATGCATGAAGTCATGTCATTTTCTGTCAGTATTGGTGACTCTTCTGTATTAATTAAGAGTTTTCTGTGGAACTATAAGATGTTTATTCAAAAGCATCTTAAGGGTGCGGGTCAATGGCCAACTCACACAGCCCATCTCCATTCTTAGGGGTACCAGGCAGGGATGCCCCCTGTCACCCGTATTGTTCGCCCTTGTAGTGGAACCACTCGCTATTATGATACGCCAGTCGCCTGACATCTGTGACCTTACACTTGGGGGCATAGAACATAAGTTTGCCCTTTTTGCAGACGACCTACTTCTTACCCGGTCTGTTCCCTTGCTCTCGCTTCCAGCAGTACATACCCTACTCCAGTTCTATGAGCAAGCTTCAAGGTTTAAAATCAACCATACGAAGTCTTGGACCCTTAACCTCACGATTCCGGTTGATGAGATTGCGACCTTGCAAGTCCTCGTTCCGTATCAATGGGCGACCAATTCTGTACACTATCTCAGCCTTAATTTAACACCAGACTTAGCCACCTGGTCCCAAGCTAATTGGCAAGAATACAAAAACTCAGTCATCACCGATCAACGGGCATGGAAAGCATTGCCACTTTTCAATACAGTCAAAATGTCCATCCTACAGAAAATTCTTTACCTATTCCAAACTCTGCCGACACCCATCCCAAAGCACCAGATCCAGGGGCTGCAACGTGATCTAACCGCCTTTATATGGGGGGAAAGAAACCCAGATTCTCTAGTAAAATTTTAATGCTCCCCCGGGATAAAGGGTGGCTCGCCTGCCCTAATCAGACAGAAAACTATTGGGCGTCCCACCTCCGCTTTATACCAGAATGAATGGCGTGGGAAAGCAAGGTGTGGTTCCACATGGACAGGGAGGTTACTTTTAGCCCCCTCTGGGATCAAGGATGGTTGCCTCGGGAAGCGCGCCAACGCAGCGCCTACATGGCGGTTCCTACTAAAACGGTGCTTGAGATTTGGGACTAAGTGGCGGTCCGTAGGGGCCTCACTACCTTCCTGTCCCCGCACACCCCAATTGCTCGCAACCCGCAGTTCTCCCCTGCGTGTCGTCTGCCCTATTTTGCAAATTGAACAGATAAGGATTTTAGAACAATCCGTGGCTTATTCTTGGGGGAAGACATCAAAACATTCGCTCAATGCAAACAAGAATTTTGGCTAGCTGAGAAGGACATGTTCCAATATATTCAGCTCCGTCACTGGCTACAAGGATCCCCTCTATCACAAGCAGCCACGCGACCTTTCACACCATTTGAACGGCTAGTGCGTACCTTTGGGTCCTCCAAGGGATTATTTTCTCGCATATACCACGTCCTCCAACACTCACACCGCTCAGATCCCCACTCATACCAACTGCAGTGGCCGTCCATATCTGATGCCGACATTGCCCCATCCCAGTGGGCACGCCTTTGGCGCGACATTCTAAAAACTTTTCATAGCATCCCCCAAAAATATCTGCTATGGCTAGAGTAGTGCTTCCCAGCGGTGTGAAATGACTCGGAAAATACAGCAAGACACGACAAATCCCCCCCGCCACATTACCCCTCCTTTCCCACTATCCTTTTCCCATTTTCCATCCCTTCATATTGGTTGTGTCTTCGCTTTCTTTTTGTCTTTCTTTTCTTTTTCATTGTTCATGATTTACAGCTCATTGGTGCAATAATGATATCTTAACACAGTATAGGCATGTTTTATGGAGGAAGAGTGCTAAATTGATGGAACGTGATCTTGCACTGCAGAGGCTTGCTACCACTGCTAGGCAATTGGAATTCTACGATGCTAGCACTAGAGACGTGTACAGCTGACGATATCTTTTGCCACTGACATGATAGATAGAAATACATAATGCGATGTCATCGGATTTCCTAGGCCCACTATGCTAACACTGCTTGGGAGATTATGTGGCCCCTGGACTCTCGCTCTCCTTCCTTCTGTACTGCCTTGAAACGTCTGCATATTGTTGCACTAAGTATTGTGCTGTGTTTCTTTTTTTCTCTATAAATGCTAATAAAAACGTTTAAAACAAATGCCTCTTAAGTGTTGTGCAGTGGCCTTCTTGCACCACAGGGAGCAGGCATCAAAGAGTGCCATGCTACAGCAGGGAGCTACTAATAAGGTACTTTTGCAGAGTCCAGAGCCACAATAAAAAGTTTACCAGTGATACTAATAACCCTGGAAACATTCCAGTCTCTTATCAGAAACGTGTTCTTAAGTTAACAACAGTGACATTCATCCTGATTTAGAGTTTGGTGGGTGGCCCACCATCCAGCCGGGCAGCAGGGGCACTGACATTTGCTTGCCTATAGATTACCGGCCACAATACTTAGAGATTACTGCTGGACTGGAAGAGACCTCTGCCACGGTAGCTCCTCTGAAGGTGCTGAAAATTGGCTGAGCTACCACTACATTTCATGCAGGAACTCTACAAACGTTTTTTGTTTTTCAGGCACAAACTACCAATTGGGAGTTCTAAAAACAAAACAAAAAAAAACAAGCATTGCCATAGCCAATAGGTCTCACCGTTGGGACGTTATAAGTGTTTAGCCATGCAACAGTTGATGTTGTTGCACCAAGGATATTGTGCTGGATAACGAAACACTTATAAGGTCCCAAAGGTGAGGCCTATTACCTATGCCAAGGCTTGTTAAATTGTCTGCTCTTTTCTGGCTTTACTTGCTATAAAATCAATAAAATAAATACATCGGGCCCAATTCACAGAACTAACTTAAGACTAAATCCTAAACTTACTCCTTTTGGTATTCACAGAAGTTAGGATTTTGTCTTAAGACAAACTTAAGACAGACTTAAGTTAGGATTTTGTCTTAAGTCTGTCTTAAGTCTGTCTTAAGACAAACTTAAGACAAAATCCTAACTTCTTTGAATACCAAAAGGAGTAAGTTTAGGATTTTGTCTTAAGTTAGTTCTGTGAATCGGCCCCATCCTACTGCTATCCCTGCCACTGAACTTTAGCCAAATATTTCCCTATTCAAACAAATCAGTGCTGGGTGTGGATGGACTAATGCATCCACTGAAGGGGCCAGAGCTTAACCTCATGGTCACAGGTTCAAATTCTGGCGACTCCACTCAGCCTTTCATTCTTCTGAGGTCGATAAAAGGAGGACCATGGAGTTTGGTAACAATAAACATCTGTTATTCAGCGCCAAGTTATCTTCTGTCAACGTGCGCTTTACAAATATACGTTATGTTAAATGTAGTGTGGTGAAACACAAGAGGCCCAGGGTCCAGGAAAATATGAGAAATCAGAGGGAGGGGCCAGGCTGGGAGAAGGATGGAATAACAGGCCTGTCAAACCAACTTTAAATGGGGTAGGCAGAACTGACCCCATGGAGGGCGGGGCCTGAAATGAGGGGCTGAGTGAGGTTCGGGTTGAATAACAGTAAACCAACATATTGCAAAGGGAGATTAGCAGCTGTCATGGAAGCGGACTCTGGAGTGCAAAGCACTTAACACAAGAACTGATCATTCAGATCTGGAGCCTGCAGGATCAATTCAGACAGAAGAGAAAAAGGGAGGGAATGGGGGGTGGGGGGATTTCTGCCAAAGAGAGAGGAAGCGCTGGGTTCTGCAGAACAGTGCTTGAGTAGTGCCTGTACACTCATAGCGCCTATTACAATGTGTTCAGACAACAGAGCTAGCCCTCAGAGTGCACAGACAAGTTCAAGTTTCAGACAGCAGCACTCTTTTTGTTACTCAGGTCTTAGAAGAATAGACAAAAGAGGAAGTCATTATGCTACAGAGATTTTACAGTCGTTGGTATCAGACGAGTCCTGTATCGGGAAGCATGCTCTCACGTTTCACGCTTTGGAGGACTGTCTGAAAGACATGTGTTCCCTTTGTGGTAAGAGCTGGGAGTATGACCACATGGGAGTATGACTGCACTGTGTGCTGTGGGTCACTCTGACATGTAGCGACAGTACTGCACTGTACAGAGCTTCACAGCACCGGCTCATGTACTGGTAGAGTGTAAGGAGTGGCTGTCCTGTGCCTGTGACCACCCATGAGGCTTCTGTATATTAATGCGCACACGGACAGCATCACCTCTAAAGTAAAGAATGGAAAACAAATGATACTGCTCTTCAGAGAATCAAAGCAGGCAATACCTCGACCTGTTCAAATAGCAACTCCGTGAGGAATAGGCAAACTTGCTTTCTGCATCGGATCGAGAACAAGTACCTCTCTAAAATTCTCGACAGACCTCCAGTGTCAGCTATTTTGTATCGTGGACCACGGAGACGTTAACAACCATTTTGTGTGTCATAATTTTAACAAGGCGTCTGCCACGGAAGAGTGAGGCCTCCTTTAACAAGCCCTCACCCAAAGGTAAACAAGTGATGCCACACACAAGGAGCATCGCGATCGGTGGTCTTCACTTTTCAAGCGCTGCACTCGTGCTTGTGGCGGCCATATGTTTGTAATTAAAGTGGCGGCACCGCTGCTCACTCCCACAAGGTGGATGCCACCACAAGCACGAGTGCAGTGCTTGAAAAGTGAAGACTGATGGCTAAAGGCCCTCCTAGAGTAGCGCAAGCGCACTGCCTAGGCGAGACCTAAAAAACGAATGAGAATTTTTCCCCAGGGTGAGAGGGTAATTTTTTCTTTCTGTTTCAGACAGGCTTTCCACGGTGGTCCCAAACAGAAACAAAGTAAATCAGACGTCCACTCTAAATATGACAGATGGTCTGATGTACTTACACTGAAGGCCCCCTGTCAGTCATGCTGTCAGTGCAAGGTTTCCACCTGCAGAGTCAGTGCCAGATATGGCACCACCATCAGCCTGCCCGACTCCAAATAGAGCTGACAGGCCATCGGTTTGGCAGATAGGCATGCATGCTATTTTATGTTTTTCTTGAATGAACACACATACTTTTATGGTTAGGTCAGGTAGTAAGCATTTATGTCACTACTGATACTATTTTAATGTACATTTGTGTCTGTGAATGCATATTCATTGGTCTTTGGAACCTATGAACATTAATAGAGCCAAATGTACCCTCTTGGTGTAAATGTGCACTGGTTTGAATATATTTGACCTTTTTTTGCCTGATTGTACACTCATATCAAATGTACGGTTGATTAGGCTCCGTTCCTGTGTGTAAGATAGCTAATGAAGTTAATTTCCTGCTAGTTCCTATATGTGCCGCCCATTTCATGTTCTTTAAATAATAATCAAACTAACCAAACTGATTTTGGTAATGACTTCATAGATTGCTATATTTTATTGTAGCATTTGTATAGCAATTGCATATCCCTATTAAAGCCTGAACGTGTTTTCTGGGTGCTAGGGTAAGCATATAGTCAGCTTGTTATGCATTGTTGGTAGGCAGCATGTTTCTTATTGTGGTCTAGATTTAAAGTATTTTGGTGTTGTGTGTGTAGTCCAGGGGTGTGTTACAAACATGTGCCAGTATTCGCTCATGGCCCAAAGGAAGGACTGTCATCACGATCAGTGTTTGATGACCCTTTTTCCATGTCCCATCAAGCATTGCATGTCCCTCTTTGCCTCCAGGAGGGGTGCAGCTCCCCTTGGGTCCATCTACTTATCAGAAGAAGTCTGAAAGGGAATTAGGTGAAGGGTCAATTAGTACATAACTGCAAACCATCAGCTAGATTCATCAAAGCCCCGATTTGCGAGTCCTTAATAGCGATTATTAAGGAATCGCTATTAAGGACTCGCAAATCGGGATTCATGTAGAAATCGTAAAATAAATTGCGATTCCTACAGCCTCCTTATTTGTGATTAGCAAATTGCTAATCGCAAATAAGGATTGACTCCCCATTCATTCCTAAAGGCCCATAGGAATGAATGGGGAGTCAATCCTTATTTGCGATTAGCAATTTGCTAATCGCCAATAAGGATGCGATTTCAAGGGTGCAGGGGTGTCCAAAGGACACCCTGTAGCACCCCTGAAATGTGAATTTACACTGATGTTGTGCACACACATGTCCAAAGGACATGTGTGTGTGTAACATGCAACTTAGAAAAATGCATTTAAAGTTTTCGCTATTTACTACGAGGTTTGACAACGTGGTAAATAGCGCTCCTAAATTGCGAATTCGCAATTTTTAAATGTTTCATGAATAGCATTTAAGGAATCTCTAATAGAGATTCCTTAAATGCTAATCCTCGCAAATTTGCGAATTCTTTATTAGTGATTTTTGCATTTGGGATGATGAATCCCAAATGCAAAAATTGCACTCGCAAAGGGCCAGATTCTCAGAATCTGGCCCTTTTGCGAGCGCATTTCGCTTGATGAATCTAGCTGCATGTTTAGACCAGTTACATGGTTTCAGATATGTACTGATTTAAACTTCTGGCCCCTGTCTCCAGCTTTGGAGAGGATGTAGCTTTATGGCTAGAGCGGTCGACGTTGAAGCTGGGGAACCAGTTTTGAGTCTTGGCAACAACCCTCATCATTCTGTGATTCTGGGCAAATGACGAAATCTTCCAGTGCCCAACAAAAATTATTGTTTCGTCATGTAACGAATCTGGTGCTATGTAAAGCGCTCTGATACCCGATATCTTTAGGTCTAGTTCGCGCTATAAAAACTAAAAAAATAGAAAAAATGCTACCACATCGGAGTCCATGCACCCGGTCCTGTGGGCAGCCTCCCCTGCAGTGAAAACCCAGCTGTGACTGGCAACTGCAAAGAGAATGGGCTGCAAATGGGGCAGTTCAGATACAAATACACTAACACACTCAGGTATTTTTGCTGATGGCGGGTATGAAGGAGCTCGAGGGTTGCCATCAGTCAAGACTTACTTGAACATATTTTATAGTACGTGGATAGGTCTTGACATCTTGAGCTCATCCATGGTAAAAAGGTCCAGCAAGGTAACAACTGCAGAGATGAATGTTTTTGCCCAGAATGCCAAAGTACACTAGAGTCATGTCTAGATTTTAAGAAATTCGTTTTTAATGGTTTTATTGGAAATAGGCTCGGATTGTGACAGATGTCGGTTTACCTTGGTTCAAGCTTGGATCCCTAGCACTGGGTAATCATGTTAGAGAAACGTAAGTGAGAATAGTGTAGCTCTTACAAATTCATACATGTGTAGTGTGCAACAGCGCAGTCGTGCTTTTTAAGCTTCAGAGGTGATAAAGATACAGCTTAGTAGCCTGAGTCTATCTAGTTAAACTGAATTATAGTGAAAATATTGTAGATTTACTCAAACTGGCCAGTATGGAACTGAAATTCAACTGCGCTGGATCTATACTGGATTCATGAAACGGTAGCGTTTCCTGAATAGGAGGAATGTATGACGTTACAACGCAAACATTTACAACTCATGCCTTTACAACGCAGTTTTTACATCGCAACATCCATTACAACGCATGTTTTTACGACGCATACCATTACAATGCATACCATTGCTTTGCATAATTTTTGGGGGGTAACAGTAGGGTGAGTGTTGGATAGTGTAGAGGTAAAAATTACAATTCCCACTCCAGTGAGTGCAACAGTAGGGTAAGTGTTGGATAGTGCAGGGGTAAAAACTAGGCGTTGTAATGGTATGCGTTGTAATGGCATGCGTTGTAGTGACATGCCCTGTAATGGCTGCATTGTAATGGGATGCAATGTAAAGGATGTTACGATGTAATGGCTGCGTTGGAAAGGTAGTGCGTTGTAATGACTGCGTTATAAAGGTTGTTTTCCAATTAGGGGACGTCCCCCTGAGCACTGCTGGAAACCCGTGTGGGCGGGATATATATAGAGTCTGTTGCCATTTTTGCAAGAATTGTAAGCTTGGGTACTCGTGATGAGTTTCTGAAGATTTTATTCATGATTCAATATTCAATTTGTCATACCGAAACTTGATGGTACGAGCTTAAATGAAACTGTTGCAAATTCCAATAATTTCTCCCAAATTTGCGACAGTTTACAATTCTTGGATAAATTGTAACAGACTCTATTCTGTATACACACGGTTTTCCAGCAGTGCTCAAGGGATAGCTCCTCATCAGGAGACGCTACCTTTTCATGATTTCATTACACTCATCGACCAGAGAGTGATACCTCAGAGGCACGCTTCAATCGAGCAACCTCTTCACTCAATCCATTTTTTCAATACTGGATTACTCATAAAAGCTTCCTTGAGTGATTTTTTTAAGCAGGAGTGCCCGAAGGGTTTCAGCATGAATGCTTACCTATGAGAGGAGCCTCCTTCGCGAGCTGTCATAACGTTCACCATCACCACTTCTCATAGCACCCTCACAGTTTTCAGATGCTCACTCGATACAACTTTGTTCTTTTGTCACACACCAACACTATGGAAACGTCCTGGATAGTACTGTATGGTGAAATATGCCATTCAAACCCTTAGACTTCTTAATGGCTAACATTCATAGAGTATAGCCATGAATCATGAAGAATAAAGAATTCATTTGATGACACCATTCCTGTGTGGTTTTGAAACATTATGCTTATGACCAAAATGTGTAACCCTGTTCTTCAACAGTTGAGATCAATTAGAATACCACAGCAGTCTCAAATTCACTGCTCGTGTGCTTAAGGCATAACATGTTAGCAATAGCACAACCTGTGTTACCTGTTGGCTCTGACTTTGCTGCATTTGATAGTCCAGGACTGGGCAATGACCTTTAGCTGCTCTGACTCTGCAGCTGTCTGCATTTGATGACATTGCATGACGTTCAGACTGCACTGGACCTGTTGAAGGCGTTTTTCAGGTCATGCAGGTTTCCAAAGCACAATTAAGCCTCTGAATAGTCTGAGAAAAGACATGAGATAGATAACAATAGGACCAGGAAGGACAACGAGATGTTGGTATATCCAGATATAAGGGCAAATGATTGAAAACACAAAAAAATAGAAGAGAGCTATACAGAGTGAGGCAAAGAAAGAGAATGAGTAACTTGATGAGAGGAAGGACATCTGAGAATAACAGATAAATACCTAAAAGAAGGAATACACATGAGAACAGAAGAGAAAATCCGCGGGGGAGGGGAAGTAAGAAGGATGTGAGAAAGAAAAATAGAAGCGCGCAGGTTACAGGGAATGGTGATGCTGAAAATAAATACCAGGGTTAGAGATGACTGTGAGTTGAGTGAGGAAGAAAGGGCAGTTCTTAAAAGGGTAGATGCAACGTGCAGGTATTTATTGTCTTGAAATGCTTGTTTCCTGCCAGTGTTCTACCTCTGAAAAACAAATGAAGTTGGAAATAGGATTGTTGGTCCTTTATATGTCCCCACTTCTCTGTCTGTTGGAACACAGTAGAACCTGGTATGTCTGCAGCGTACTGCTTTCGTAACACTAATTACACCTGGTGGTCTAGAACCATTCTCAATTCCATCACTGATGTGGCCCTCTCACTCATGCTACATACATGCATTATATAATCTGCACGCATTCTACAGAGTTGAAGATGAGGTCAAGCAAGGTTGCCCAATAGTTTCTTCAGCTGTATTACTATTTGATATTCTACAGCTACCAGTGCTTATTGAGTATGTGTCGATTCTGGCATTGATTCTGTGTTCTGGTGGCACTTTAAATCATCGTCTGTAATGATCAGTTTCTGTCTCTGTGATTGTACAGTCAACATCTTTCCAAACGGAGGTACATTTCATGTCATGACAGCGTCTAAGTATATCATAGCAAAGGCCAATTTGATATCAGCTAAAACTCATGAGTAACATTTGGAGCCACAGAAATGCAGATTCAACATTCTACGTGTTATCGAGCCCAGACAGGAGGAATTCTCTCCCCTGACTGCAAGTCATTTCATCCATGTACTAGCATCTGCCCTGCAAATGTGTTGGTCGTGTGTACTGGTAAATATGGTATGATCATAATAATAAGTACAAAATTTTGCTTGACCAGTAATAATTTTGCAAAACTTAATTAGTATGAGGCCCCCAAATATTTTCCAAGAGTGTATGACAGAATGCATCAATAACTGCTGTTTGACCCAGGAACTGGAACATGAAATTCCACAACCTACCAAGTCTAATGGCTTCATATGTGATACAACAAAGCACCATTAGATATTCATTTTTCTAAAATGCCTTGAGAAAAAACCCTCCCACTCCACGAGTTGTTAAATTGTGTTATGCTAAGCCTAACCTTACTGCCCAGTGCACTTAGAATGCATTATTGGCCACACAGCATTGAGAATAATGACACTCCATATCAGCTATTGTACCAGAAAATTGAAGGGAACCCTAGGAGGGACTTCAATTTATCTCTGAAGATGGCTCTGCCCCCATTATTCTAAATGTTAGCCCCCCCAACATCCCCCTGAAGTCTGGGTCTAGTCGCGCCCCTGGTTGGTGGTATATACTCCAGCCACGGAGCGCAGAGAGTTTTCAGGTCCCCACTGGTGTGGGTACACCAGATTCCTGCTCAAGAAATCTGGGCACACGTGTCTGTTGCATTTTTACACTAAAGTTGCAGACAGGGGTTATGTATTCCAACAGTCCGCTTTGAGACTGGCCTTGGGCAGTTTTGTCCTTTTTTGCTTTTTTCACTCAGACTGGTCCAGTCAAGGTCCTTGTTATAAAGTACAAATAAGAAGCTTTGTTGGAGCTGGGAGGAAGAACCCAAAACAGGAGTACAAAAAAGCGAAGTTTTTCCATTTAATGGCCTGTTAACTTGTGGATGGTGTCCCTTCCAGTGAGCAACGCGCCGAGAAAGGCCAGGGATAAACTACATAAGCTCCAGAGGGTGCCTCATTCTCTTCTCCTTCACACCCACATGTCTGACCCACTAAAAAGCATCCTTGAAATGCCCTGGAGGAGCACTGCTATCCTCACCTGCTGTCTGGACTCCCTCCATCCTTTTATCTTGGGTACAATATGAGTGTAGCGAATACAAAATGGATTCCAGTGTGGCATTGACCATCTGGGTCACACACATCAACAATGCATGCAAAAAGAATGAATATGTGACATCCATGTTTCTTCTTGATGGGTGAAGGACTGGGTTACTGGATTTTTGGCTTTCCAGTTAAAAAGCGTGAAAGGCCATTAAGTCATATTCCCTGGCACAGACAGATCAAAAGGCATGACTTACCAATATAAAGGCTATGCTGGCACCACTGGCAGTCCTCCTCAGCCCCAGTGGCAGCCGCCACAATACAGAGGAGGTGAGACTGGCGTGGGGGACACAGGGGGGCGCATGCGCGGGGAGGGGGTTTATGATACAAAATACAACAAGCATTTACAATGCAATGGTTTTGCCTTTGTTAAAGTTAGAGCTATTGGCATTGCTCTTGGCATTATTTTTATTTATGTTTTTTTTAACATAAATAAATGGCATTGTCATTTTCAATGCCAATAGCTTAATCTCTCGCAAATGCCACACACAAACACCCGCAGAGAGCCCCCCCACACACAGAGCCCTCCACACACACACCCACACAGAGCCCCCCACACACACAGCCACACAGAGCCCCCCCCACACACAGCCCCCCCCACACACAGCCCCCCACACACTGCGAGCCCCCCCACACACACTGCGAGCCCCCCCACACACACTGTGAGCCTCCCCCACACACTGTGAGCCTCCCCCACACACTGCGAGCCTCCCCCACACACTGCGAGCCTCCCCCCCACACACTGCGAGCCCCCCACCCACTGCGAGCCCCCCCCACACTGCGAGCCCCCCCACACTGCGAGCCCCCCCCACACACTGCGAGCCCCCCCCACACACTGCGAGCCCCCCCACACACTGCGAGCCCCCCCACACACTGCGAGCCCCCCCCACACAGGAATGACTGGAGAAGGCCAGGCGGTGCGGCAAGTAAGGATGGTGAGGAGAGGCTTTTCTGCGTGGCCAGAGTCCAGTGGCGGTACATTTCTGTTCATGGGCCATTGAGCACAGCTCCCAGGGATCCAGCGACCGGACAGTCTCCACTGTGTAGGTAGGCAACAAGGCGCAGAGCAGGCACCAGGAAGGGCAGTCGGAAATAGCCAGTGCCCGCTTTGTCTGAGAAGGCCGCCTAGGAGCAAGATAGCAACGCAGCCCACGGCCAGCAGAGCAGGTAGGCCCCAGCAGAGCTGTAGGGGTCTCCCCCTAGACTACAGGAGCCGCACCTGCACCTGGGGACGCCCGCCCCTGCTCCCTGAACCACCTCTCCCAGGGCGAGGTGCCCCGCAACAGATGCTAGAAGAAAAGGGGCCCGGTGGTGTAGCAGCGCCGTAGTTACTGCGTCCCCGCCGGGACACCGGTTGGATAGTCATTTGATTCGAGTAGTGTGTATGGTGAGTGTCCCGGGCCTCAGGCACAGCAGTGGGCAGGGATATATTTCACGGTGCTCACAACTCTCCGCACCTAGACTCTGGTCAGTAGGCTCCTCCGTGGTCTGGCAGGGAGGAAGTTAGGGCCTGTGATGTGCCACGTTCGCCTGGTCCCGCCAGCTCTCCCTATCCAGACACCTTGTGGCAGCAGGCCTTGATTAGGGTCTCTGCGTTGAAGGCTTGGAGATAAGCTAGGCTATAGATCACAAACTCAAAGAAAAAGATTTGGCAGACCTAGCTACCCAAGACCACCAATGCCTCAGGGAAGCATGTTTAAAGTGCTACACAAATGGCACGAGCCACCCCGCAGGTCCCTAATAAACCCTAAAGCGTGTTGGAGGTGTGGATCACCGAAGGGGGACAACAATCAGTTTTGGGGGGGGGGGGGGAGATGCCGAACTTGGACCACATACTAGGCTTCTACTACGACCACATTCATACAGACTGTAACCATCAAGGGCACCCTAATAGCACAGAATAACTTTTTTACAACTCTGATCAATATCCATTTATTGCAAACTAAAAATACAGATGGTTTGGTATGGCCTTGGCCAATATCTGTATACTACCACTATGCCGAAACAAACTAGCCCTACGCCTAACACCTTGCTACAGGAGATGTACAATATAGCTGCATACAAACAATAGCCAACTTGAACCACCAACTTGGCAAGTTTAGGGACATATGGAGAGACTTCCTCGCTGAACACAGAAACCTCGTTGAACCCCGATACTCAGGCGCCTCTGAATCGGATTACGCCCCCCTATCTCAGGCTGGGCGACAAGACAGGCAGGACTAAGAAACCCCTCAATGGATACCAAGTTTCTGAGGCACTCTTTGGACAGCTTCCCCTCAGAAGACACAGTAGACCAAGGCCATACTGGGTCCTTTGTGGATAATTGGAGGGGGAGGGGGGTTAAGAAAGGCAATCAGGGAGCTGCTGGAGAAATGTACACTCTTACAGCAATTTTATCAACATCTATTCCTGCAGTTCCCTATTCTCCTCCCTCCACTCACCCGTACCCATCTCCCTTGCCCCATACAACCCCAGACAGCTGAACATGGAGTCTGACCCCCAATGGGAAGGTGCAGGTTGTACAACTGATCACACCCCTTGAAGGCTTTTATAACTGTTCTTGTTCTTTGCACTTCTGATATATAATGTAGGTAATCATGAGGCTAATGGGGTGTCTAACTGCAAAAGTTGATTCCAGCATGTAAACTGTGGGAAGGCTGCGTTAAGTACAGATTTTAAAGCAGTACTCCTTGAGCGCACTCATGCTCATTTCCACCCAAGAGGATTGATCACCCATGGAAATAGAGGTTGGAACTTGACTAGTTCCTTTAGTCAATACAAATGAATCTAGGAAAAAGCAAAGCACTGAAAACATAGATATTTCAGACATGACCGCTGGATTTTATGGTCTAATTTGTCAAACCACCAACTGGCCAAGTAGCACCATTTCCCTGGAGCAGCGCGTATTCGCTGTTTTTTTTAGTACACTGCAATTGATTCCATCACGTAGGAACCTATCAAAAATAGTGAACAGCAAAAACATCTTTAGTTGCAGTACTCCTTGAGCGCACTCATGCTCATTTCCACCCAAGAGGATTGATCACCCATGGAAATAGAGGTTGGAACTTGACTAGTTCCTTTAGTCAATACAAATGAATCTAGGAAAAAGCAAAGCACTGAAAACATAGATATTTCAGACATGACCGCTGGATTTTATGGTCTAATTTGTCAAACCACCAACTGGCCAAGTAGCACCATTTCCCTGGAGCAGCGCGTATTCGCTGTTTTTTTTAGTACACTGCAATTGATTCCATCACGTAGGAACCTATCAAAAATAGTGAACAGCAAAAACATCTTTAGTTATATCAGAGGCTTGTTTTAAGTTGAAAGAATCTCTATAGCGTACCCGAGAAACCAACATCTTTCCACCTCCCTAACTGATGGATTAATATTTTGACGTTTGGGTAACAAGCTGGTGTTAATCTGATGACAGAGCAAGAAGTTCCAGTCTGAAGGGCTTACAGCTAGCATATGTGCCCCCTACCAACATAGACGTGCTTGCCACTAGCAGACCTACTAGTTGGCCACACATCACTATTATATCCTTGCAGGTTGGAGAGCTGGAACAGTACAAGAAAGCTGAAACCCATCAAGATGGCAGCACAAGAAGATAAGCAAATAGCACAATAAAAGCAGAAAGCAGAAGAGACCAACTAACTATTGAAGAAAGGGACGTACATCATTTCAACAGATCAGCCCAAATATCTTGAATATCAAGACTAACCTTAGAGAATGGGCACACCGCCTAAGATTTAACTACTGCAGTATTACTAGCGGGTGGTACTTTTCATAACTTCAGGGAGGTACTGGGTTGCATACGGTGTCCATCCCCAAATAGTAATAATAATGTACTGAAGATTGGAGGACACACCTACCAGCGCTCTTGGAAGAAATGTCTTTGTATACGTTTATTACACTTGTACACATCCCTTAGTTCCTGGAGAGATGGAACCCGCCTCCTTTATGACCGTTTAATGATGGAGCTGTGATGCAGGAATGAAAGAGGAAGGGGTGGCAACACGATAGGTTCACTGTCAGAGGGCAGTGCAGGGAAGTAGGCACCTACAATCGGAGATCAGACTTCAACGTCTTGTTTACACCCTGCAACCAAGGGACGGTTTAGTCGTACCACCTGTCTTGAAGAAGCATATTAGCATTCAATAGGCCAAATAACCACCCACCTCCGCGTTGGGTCTCTGCCGACCCCGTACTCGCGGGTGCCGCACCTTTTCACGCACTCTGGGGGTCTGAACTCTTGGGTCAGGTCCTTTTCGCTCCAATTCCAAGATGGTCGTCAGAGGCCGCTGCAGGGATGCGTCACGGGCTCAACGACAGCGTCCGGTCACACACGCAATTAGGAACTACAAATCCCAACAGTTCCCATTACAAAGCAGGTACGCACACCAGATTTTCCAGCCGAGAGCGCGCTAGTAAGGGGTGAATTCAGTTTGTATACACCTAACATGGCTGCCTACCGGAAGTGTTCCTTAAAATTGCTGCGCACAGTAGTATTCGTTCGAACACCCCAGGGACATACGTGACGCAACCTAGGGACGCTCTAAACGGACTTACCCTAAATCTACGATTGGAATTAATGCTTGCAATTGTTATTTTATTGTTTCGCCTTTTTTGCACGATGACGATATTTTGAAATGTAACGGTACCAGGTCATTACAGTTTACGGGGAAACAACACGAAGCTACTAACATAAGAATGTTATAAATGTATTGCCTCATGCTAGGCTACTTTTGTGAGCCACCATTTACACGTTGATTTGTGTAGCCACCAGGCAGTGCTGGAATTGGAAAAAATGTATTCCGGGAACACGTGGGATCAGTTTTATTGTAGTGAATCATGCACGAGAATACAAGCTCATACGAACTTCAGACACGTGTGCTTTCCTCCGTGTTGGATGTGACATTGTTATATGTCCCAGTAGGGTGACCAACTGGCATGGAACGAGCGAGGAGCGAGGAGGCGGAGGCGAGGAGCAGGGGAGCAAAGGCCAGCAGAGGAGCAGAGGAGCCGAGGCAAGGAGCTGAGGAGCCGAGGAGAGGTGGGGAGAGGAGGACACCATCTCACTCACCTTCGCTTTTAGTGAGAAGCGACTCAGCATCCAGCCTTTAGCCTCCAGACTCCTGCTGCCTGCCTGCGTGTATTCGGCGGCGGGGGAAGCTCCGTGCTCCGTGTTCCTGCAGCCTGCAACGGGAGAGGACACGGGGGGCGGGAGGGGACACGGGGGGGGGGCGGGAGGGGACACGGACGGGAAAGCACTCACGCAAGAAGGAAAGGGTGCCGGCTCAATGCCGGGACAGACTCGGGGGCGTTCCCGGCGTCGCGTGACGTCGGCAAAAGCCAAAGAATGTCGGGAACGCCCCCGTGTCTGGTCCGGCATTGACGGACAGGCCCCTCGTCCAATGGCAAGGCTCCGTTTACGGAGCCAGCCAATCAAGGACGAGGGCCAAACCAAGCCACACTACAGTTCTCAACAGGTTTTCGCCTGCGCCGAAAAGATGCGCAGAGCGCATCTTCGGCGAGGCAAAACCTAAAAAGGAAACACTTAGTTGGAGCTGCTGCCTGCCTCTGCATCGCACCTCGTCCTTCCTGGTCCCAGCAAGCTTTGGGGCAGCATCACGGACTCTCCAGCCGGCTGTTCTATGCAGCCGGGCTGGAGAAACCTAAGTGCGCATGTCTGTTTTGGTTGACCTGAGATGGCCAGCCAAATACATAAGCGCACTTAGGGAGTGCACATAGCACTCCTCCTCCCCATGCCCCACCCCTCCCTGCACAAGCTGGCTGAGAGCTGGCAAAGACAAAATAAAACAATGCTAGAGCATCGTTTTAATTCTCATTTGCTGACTCTGACCCCGGCAGTGGGTCGATGCTCCTCTGCCACTGCTCAGCCTGGTGAGCTGTCCATAGTCATGCATGGTGTGTCAGTGTTACAAGTGCCTCGAGAACACACGCATGATCATGTGCTCTATGGTGGGATCTAAAATCTCGAGTTTGCTATTATGGACCTGAGGCGGGGACACGCGCTCTCTGAGTGACACAGGGGACCTTTCTATGCCCAACTGGAACAAATAGATGTTTGCCTCAACTTGAGTGGGGATTTAGATATTCTGCCGACACAGAGCTGACGACACCTGCTGGGTCGCATGACACATGCTATGCTAAATCACAGAGGACAGAGCAACGAGGGAGAAGAACAAAGATGTCCATGTGAAACTGTCCTTTGAGCAAAATGAGAGAAAATAATGTTTTGAATTCAATGTTCTTCCAGAACATTCCAAAACGTTATATCTTAACATCGAAAGACATAGGGCATGGGACATAATTAGAAAGCCTAAGGGGATAGGATAAGAACAATTGCCTACATGGGCGTTTTCCATAGATTTTGCAAGAGATAAAAAGATGAAACAATTAAGTGAAGGGAGAATTGTCACTGTATTTAGGACAAGAGCTGAGATATTGAGCAGTCATCGGTAGATTTGCTTTTGATCGGTGCACTTCGAGCTGAGGCATTAGAATTGATTCCTTTCAGGTGAGTAAGGCACGTGCAGTCTGCAGAGTGATTGCTCTTGATCATAAAGTTAGACATCCGCAAAGGAATAGCAGCAGATTTCCCAGACTCGTGGAGAGCACAGGTTATCTAGCGCTTTGTGTGTGAGGGATTGTTTATTATTGATTCTTTATTGAAAGACGTTGACTCGGTTCACTTTCTGCTCGCCTGTAACTCAGCATTGATTCCTCAGCGTGATCTAATCTTCGACATCAGTCAACAGATTGATCATAAAATGGCTTCTAAATTCCTCTTGAAGCAGCCATTCTTCTACTGCATGTATCATAATTCAGTGAAAAGGAATTGTATTACTACGCCCGCCAGGCTATTACAACCATCCATGCATTACCAAGTGTAAAGCCTTGTACATCACACGCATGGCCACAGAACCACAGTCCTCGTTCCATTTGTGCAATGGGCAGGAGTGCAGATAAACAAGCCTTGGTCGGAATGTGACGTATTTTAATACTATACAAAACGAGGTGACAGAAGGGATTTTAGGTTCTCAGATATTCTGGTCCGGCTCAACCCCTCAATTTCATGGAGGCAGACACGGAACTTCTACGCAGGGTACATGCAGGCAGAGCAAATACATGCAATTTTGAATGAATGCCACGTGCAATTTTTAATGAGTGCCATGTGCATTTTTGAATAAATGCCACATGCAATTTTGAATGAATGCCACATGCAATTTTTAATGAGTGCCATGTGCATTTTTGAATGAATGCCACATGCAATTTTGAATGAATGCCACGTGCACTTTTTAATGAGTGCCATGTGCATTTTTGAATAAATGCCACATGCAATTTAGAATGAATGCCACGTGCACTTTTTAATGAGTGCCATGTGCATTTTTAAATAAATGCCACATGCAATTTTGAATGAATGCCACATGCATTTTTGAATAAACGCCACGTGCAATTTTGAATGAATGCCACGTGCAATTTTGAATGAATGAATGCCACGTGCAATTTTGAATGAATGCCACATGCATTTTTGAATGGATGCCACGTGCATTTTTGAATAAACGCCACGTGCACTTTTTAATGAGTGCCATGTGCATTTTTGAAAGAATGCCACATGCAATTTTGAATGAATGCCACGTGCAATTTTTAATGAGTGCCATGTGCATTTTTGAATAAATGCCACATGCAATTTTGAATGAATGCCACATGCAATTTTTAATGAGTGCCATGTGCATTTTTGAATGAATGCCACATGCAATTTTGAATGAATGCCACGTGCACTTTTTAATGAGTGCCATGTGCATTTTTGAATAAATGCCACATGCAATTTAGAATGAATGCCACGTGCACTTTTTAATGAGTGCCATGTGCATTTTTGAATGAATGCCACATGCAATTTTGAATGAATGCCACGTGCAATTTTTAATGAGTGCCATGTGCATTTTTGAATGAATGCCACATGCAATTTTGAATGAATGCCACGTGCACTTTTTAATGAGTGCCATGTGCATTTTTGAATAAATGCCACATGCAATTTTGAATGAATGCCACGTGCACTTTTTAATGAGTGCCATGTGCATTTTTGAATGAATGCCACATGCAATTCTGAATGAATGCCACGTGCAATTTTTAATGAGTGCCATGTGCATTTTTGAATAAATGCCACATGCAATTTTGAATGAAAGCCACATGCATTTTTGAATAAACGCCACGTGCAATTTTGAATGAATGCCACGTGCAATTTTGAATGAATGCCACGTGCAATTTTTAATGAGTGCCAAGTGCATTTTTAAATAAATGCCACATGCAATTTTGAATGAATGCCACATGCATTTTTGAATAAACGCCACGTGCAATTTTGAATGAATGCCACGTGCAATTTTGAATGAATGAATGCCACGTGCAATTTTGAATGAATGCCACATGCATTTTTGAATGGATGCCACGTGCATTTTTGAATAAACGCCACGTGCACTTTTTAATGAGTGCCATGTGCATTTTTGAATGAATGCCACATGCAATTTTGAATGAATGCCACGTGCAATTTTTAATGAGTGCCATGTGCATTTTTGAATAAATGCCACATGCAATTTTGAATGAATGCCACATGCATTTTTGAATAAACGCCACGTGCAATTTTGAATGAATGCCACGTGCAATTTTTAATGAGTGCCAAGTGCATTTTTAAATAAATGCCACATGCAATTTTGAATGAATGCCACATGCATTTTTGAATAAACGCCACGTGCAATTTTGAATGAATGCCACGTGCAATTTTGAATGAATGCCATGTGCAATTTTGAATCAATGCCACATGCATTTTTGAATGGATGCCACGTGCATTTTTGAATAAACGCCACGTGCAATTTTGAATGAATGCCACGTGCAATTTTGAATGAATGCCACGTGCAATTTTGAATGAATGCCAAATGCAATTTTGAATGAATGCCACGTGCAATTTTGAATGAATGCCAAATGCAATTTTGAATGAATGCCACGTGCAATTTTGAATGAATGCACATGCAATTTTGAATGAATGCCACGTGCAATTTTTAATGAGTGCCAAATGCATTTTTAAATAAATGCCACATGCAATTTTGAATGAATGCCACATGCATTTTTGAATAAACACCACGTGCAATTTTGAATGAATGCCATGTGCAATTTTGAATGAATGCCACGTGCAATTTTGAATGAATGCCACATGCATTTTTGAATGGATGCCACATGCATTTTTGAATGGATGCCACATGCATTTTTGAATAAACGCCACGTGCAATTTTGAATGAATGCCACGTGCAATTTTGAATGAATGCCACGTGCAATTTTGAATGAATGTCAAATGCAATTTTGAATGAATGCCACGTGCAATTTTGAATGAATGCCAAATGCAATTTTGAATGAATGCCACGTGCAATTTTGAATGAATGCACATGCAATTTTGAATGAATGCCACGTGCAATTTTGAATGAATGCCACATGCAATTTTGAATGAATGCCACGTGCAATTTTGAATGAATGCACATGCAATTTTGAATTAAATGCAACGTGCAATTTTGAATGAATGCCACGTGCAATTTTGAAAGAATGCACATGCAATTTTGAAAGAATGCCAAATGCAATTTTGAATGAATGCCAAATGCAATTTTGAATGAATGACACGTGCAATTTTCAATGAATGGCCACATGCAATTTTCAATGAAGGCTACATCCTCGCCTTTCTATTGGAGAGGGATAAAGTCGAGGGAGTATTTCACAAAGAGTGGTGTAGCCGGTAACAGATGTATCAATAAATTAATGGCCATGAATTATTACATGCATAACGGGCTGGGTACAAACTCAATGAAAACTATGAAGTAAATATTTTTAATACCGTTTATTTTGGGTGTGTATGGATTTCATACATATTCGAGAGAGAGACAGAGTGTGGTTTGTAGATAATGAAATTCATGGTCAGAGTTTTTGAGTCCAGAAACAAAAGATATGTAACAGTGGTGGTAACTGCCGAAAATCTAAAGTGGTGGCTCAGGGAGAGGGGTTTTAAGGTAATAATAATTTTTGTTCAAACGTACCTGTCACTGCCGCCACACTGATGCTGCCAGCCACCTGGGTGCTCCTTGCCTCCCAGCAGTCACTGGAGCACAAAGCACAGGCTCCCCACCCAATCCAGATGCTGCTGTCATGCTGTACCAAGCATGAGAGAAGCTCCGGGATTGGCCTGAGCGGGATAGTATGACGTACCTTCAGGCACAGGGAGCCTATTCCATTTCCCCACCTGGCTGTGCAGCACAGCTGGGCTAGAAAAATGTAAGTGCGCATGTCCGTTTGGCCGTCCTACGACGGCAGGCCAAACCGACATGCGCGCTTGCAGTGCCCATCACTCCTCCTCCCTGCCGGGGCCCGGCCACTCCCTAGATTCCATGGCTCAGTCAGTAAGTGGAAAATAATATGATAATATTGTTTTATTATCATTTTATCTTTTGCTGACTCAGCCGTGGCCTGTGCAGGTAAGAGCAGGTGAGGCGATGGGGCTGGGGGGGGGGGAGATTTCGACACACGGCGAGGAAATATGTATTACCGAGAAGCTGCCTCTGATATGTACTAAAGGCAGTGACAGTGACTGGGACTCTCCAGTGCCGAGCTCACAACCAGGAGCTGATAGTGATTTGCAAGTTGCCAAGCGCACGGTCCCAGATCCAATACATCGCTAAACAATCATGGATGCGATACCAGCAGTCCAGGGAGGGGCAGGTCTACAAGCGTGGACTCCATTGCGGACAAGTAAGTTCTTCAGACTCTTACCCGTGCGTTAACTGATGCCCTTCTGTGAATATACGGGGTTACTTGCACCGCTTTCCGGCGGGGAACCGCGGCAGCCCGGGGGCCATTGGAGGTGGCTGGGAAGCACATTTCCATGTGCGGCCGCCCCCCCGGTCTCCCCCGAGTGATAGTGGGCTCCCATGCTGACAGCGGGGGGCAAGCGACAACCGATATATTTTGGCAGGATAACCCACCAACCACTGCCGCATCTAAACCTTGCCCCCCTTTACTTCTGTACCACGCAGGGCTCCTACTATTGAGGTGCATGCATGACTTGCCCGCCCCTGTTGAGGCACCTCTTACCCAATAGAGAGGTGAGTTACAGCACGATATTAATCGCATTTCCACTAGTTCCTTTAAACTAAGAATGAAATGAACCACTGGTCTTGATTTCGAGATAGCATATGCACTAACACCATTGGGTGCAATAAATGAGAACGAAGCGTGGATGAGAGAGATTTTAAAGTTTTAATGATTTTATGTTTATTACTGCACTGTAACACTACTACTAAAAGGAGGTTTGGACCACAAGGGATGCCAGTGTGTATAGTTTGGAGTCACATTCGAGACAGACTCATACCTGTTGACTTCCTTTTTCTCCACATTCTTGGTCTCCCTAGGTCCTTGTACAGAGACTACATGAGCTTTGATATGTAGTCATTCCTGGATGGTAGCACGTTATTAGAAGCACCATTCAGTGTAGATATCAAACACCACTTTCACTGCTTTTACACATATCGGTCCTGAAGAATTGCCACAGTATATTATTAACCAACCAGGCAAAAAAACATGTCGACCCAGAGAGTAGAGCATAATAACAAATGACTATCCCTCCCTAGGGGAATTGCCACTCTATTATATACTTTTAATAAGGTGGATTACCAGCCGGAATAAAGCTTATTTACTTGGGCTATCCAACCTTTTTTAAAACACGCACTCACTGCACCGCACTGTATCTACACACCCACGGGCTTCACACACCACCTCATCATACGGCAAAGGAAAAAAAGATCTCTGACAAAGAGCCACTTTGGGGGTGCCCGTTGGGCATTGCAGCCCCGGCCCAACGAGGAGCAGGTCCAAATGATGAAGCATGACACCTAGCTTGCTGGGTGTGTGAGGACCCTAGTTCCCCAAAAGCGGGATCCCCCCATCCCAATTCCTTCTTTTGCTAGTTTCCCCCCTCCCCACTCCACCACCACTAAGTTGCTGGTGGCTGGCACCAAACCTAGAGGAACAGCTTTCATCTCTTTTGTTCAGCATAACTCAGGTGGGCCCGGAACCTGGACCTCTTTAAAAAGCCCCCCTCAATCCCCCTACTTTTATTGAGATAACGGTGGAGGCCCCTTTTTTGCTAACATAACAATACACTTTCAAAGACATCAAGAGAGAATTTGGGATGCCTGAAACTTGCAAATATTACACTGGACCTTACACACCTCTATTTAAACAAGCATTGGAAATGCAATAGGTCTCGCAATAGAAAAGTTTGAGCTTTTGGTGTGGTAAATGTAAATATTTTTTCATTTTTGTTTATGTTTTGCAAATTATAAAAGTATCAAGTTTGTTATTTGAAATGCAAATAGTTATAAATTTAGCAAATGTTACATTTATAGCATTAGTAAAGGTACATGTTTAATTTTCCCCTGTCTTACATGTATTGATCTGACAAATCACAATGTTTTAAAAATGTTATAAATAATGAATAGTGACCTAATGTTAGTTGTAATTTTTAATGGTACTAGATCAAACGTTTGTAAACATTTTTTGTAGTTATTTTAATTTTATTTTTATTGTTTACTAATTTGAAATAAAAGTTTAATATTATTTTTTTATTAGATTTTTGTATTAAAGTGGTATAGTAGTTGTTGATTGTTGCTGTGGTGGTGTGTAGTGATGCTGGCGTTGGGCTGAGTGATGCTGTTATAGTGCTTTTTGCTGCTGTGCTGTTGCTGGGTGGTGCTCTTGTGGTGTAGAGTAGGGTTTCCCTTACTGATGCTGCTGTGGTGTTGAGTGGAATCTGTGGTGTAGCTGAGTGGTGCATTTTTTGTGTGGATTTTTGCTGCAGTGGTGCTGAGTAATGCAGTGGTGGTGTTGAGTGGTGTTGTGGTGGTGCATAGTGTTGCTTTATTTCTTTTTATTGGTGCTGTTGTTTTTTTTGTGGTGCAGAGTGATGCTGTGGGTTTGCTGAGTGGTGTTGTGGTGGGGCTGAGTGTTGCTGGTGTTGCGCTAAGTAATGCTGGTGTGTTGCTGAGTGATGCAGGGCTGGTGCTGAGTGTTGCTGTGGTGTTGTACAGTGATGCTGTTGTGGTGTTTATTGATGCAGGTGTTTTGCTGAGTGTTGCTGTGGTGGAGCTGAGTGTTACTGTTATTGTGTTGACTTATGATGTGTTGATGCTGAGTAATGCTGTGTTGGTTGTGGGTGGTCCTGTGGTGGTGCTGAGTGTTGATGTGGTGGTGCTGAGTGTTGATGTGGTGGTGCTGAGTGCTGAGTGTTGCTGAACTTGCGCTGAGTGATGATGGTGGCTGGTGTGGTGGTGCAGTTGTGGCTTCGAGTGTTAATGTTGGTCTCTTTATTGATAATGCGGTGGTGCTGAGCGTTGCTGGTGTGTTGCTTAGTGATGATGGTGTTGCTCTGATGTTTTTTTAGGTGGTGCTGAGTGATGCTGTGGTGGTGCTGAGTGTTACTAGTGTTACACTGAGTGATGCTGGGATGTGTCTGTGTGATGTTGTGGTGGTGCTTAATGATTATGTGGTGTTGCTGAGTGGTGTTGTGATGGTGCTGAGTAATGTGGTGTTGATGAGTGTTGGTGTGGTGCTGTATAGTGTTAATGTGGTGTTGCAGAGTGATGATGTGGTGCTGCTGAGTGATGTTGGGGTGGTGCTGTGTGGTGTTGTGGTGGTGCTGAGTGATGCTGTAGTGGTGCTGAGTGATACTGTTAAGGTGCTGAGTGGTGGTGTGTTGGTGCATTGTGTTAATGTGGTGTTGCTGAGTGATAATGTGGTGCTGATGAGTGGTGCTGTGGTGGTGCTGAGTGGTGCTGTTGTGTTGGTGAGTGGTGCTATGTTGATTCTGAGTGATGCTGTGCTGGTGCAGGGTGTTACTCTGGTGGTGCAATTAGCACCACCAAAATACTCTGCGCAACAGCAGCATCATTCAGAGCAACACCAGCATCACTATGCAACACATCACTCACCACCACCCTAGCAACACTTAGCAACACACCAGCATCACTAATTAACACCATAGGATCACTCTGCATCACCACAGCATCACTCAACACCATAACAGGAACACTTTGCACCACAACAGCATTACCTAACACCACTACAGCATCACTCGTCACCACAACAGCATCACTGAGCACCACAGTAGCATCACTTATCATGCTGGTGTTGCGTTGACTTTTGTTGTGGTGCTGCTTGATGCTGTTGTGGTGTTGAGTGGTGCTGTGCTGATGCGGAGTGATGTTAGGGTGGTGCTGTGTGGTGTTGTGGTGGTGCTGAATGATTATGTGGTGTTGCTGAGTGGTGTTGTGATGGTGCTGAGTAATGTGGTGTTGCTGAGTGTAGGTGTGGTGCTGTATAGTGTTAATGTGGTGTTGCAGAGTGATGATGTGGTGCTGCTGAGTGATGTTGGGGTGGTGCTGCGTGGTGTTGTGGTGGTGCTGAGTGATGTTGTAGTGGTGCTGAGTGATACGGTTAAGGTGCTGAGTGGTGGTATGTTGGTGCATTGTGTTAATGTGGTGTTGCTGAGTGATAATGTGGTGCTGATGAGTGATGCTGTGGTGGTGCTGAGTGGTGCTGTTGTGTTGGTGAGTGGTGCTATGTTGATGCTGAGTGATGCTGTGCTGGTGCAGGGTGTTACTGTTTGAATAAATCAGAAATATTGTAAGCGATCCCACTGCCATGTGAGTCAGAGCTTGCTTAGCCTTGCAGATGTCTATTGAGGCTCACGAGCTTCGTGGATTGCTTGAGTTTCCAGGTGCAGAGTAGATCTGGATTGCATCCCAGAGTGCACGCGGCCGTTCGACAAGTGTCACGTGATGTACCGTTAGTGTTTGAGAAACACGGTTGCTACAAACGTTTCGCTATCCAGGTGACATCTACAGTATTCCACTATTAACCAACCGGGAAAAAAACATGTCGACCCAGAGAGTAGAGCATAATAGCAAATGACTATCTCTCCCTAGGGGAATTGCCACTCTATTATATATTTTTAATAAGGTGGATTACCAGCCGGAATAAAGCTTATTTACTTTGGCTATCCAACCTTTTTTAAAACACGCACTCACTGCACCGCACCGTATCTACACACCCACGGGCCTCACACACCACCTCATCATACGGCAAAGGAACAAAAGATCTCTGACAAATAGCCCCTTTGGGGGTGCCCGTTGGGCATTGCAGCGCCGGCCCAACGAGGAGCAGGTCCAAATGATGAAGCATGACACCTAGCTTGCTGGGTGTGTGAGGACCCTAGTTCCCCAAAAGCGGGATCCCCCCATCCCAATTCCTTCTTTTGCTAGTTTCCCCCCTCCCCACTCCACCACCACTAAGTTGCTGGTGGCTGGCACCAAACCTAGAGAAACAGCTTTCATCTCTTTTGTTCAGCATAACTCAGGTGGGCACGGAACCTGGACCTCTTTAAAAAGCCCCCCTCTATCCCCCTACTTTTATTGAGATCCCACATCGTTTTGTTATAACCTCTCAATTATGTATTCGTTTTAGTACCCAAGACATTCTGTTCCTTTTGGAACGAGTATTCTAACTTTGCCAACATTTTAATTCCTTCCTTGTGAATTTTGGTGAATGTGGCACTTACCACCACTAAGGCAAGTGATCCTGAACAGTTCAGGACATAGGCTGACCAAAGCGCCTCAGTTTTCCTACGCCAAAGTAAGAAATATTCACTACAGTATGCATCTAATTGCAACGCTCTCGTGAGAGCCCAGTACAAGGATTTTTTTTTTAAATGTGAATTCATTCAAATATTGGAAGAAGAAGCTTTGCCCTGGGAAGACCAAGTTTAGCACAGAATTCATAATAGACGCATTGAACGATTACTGACCACACGCTGGTTAAAAGCACTAGAATGCTACCTTCCCTTACACAGTGCCCTGGCAGGCATCATGCCACAAAAAATAAACTCTTATATGCGGTAATACATACACGGCCGTCCACAGTGAGTGATGAGCACAGCTCTTTTCATGGTAATTTACAAAGTTTGACAGACACTTTAAGGTTAAAACTGCCAGAGATTTCTGTGGACTTACAGTGCTGCAAGGCCATACTAATCGCAATACAATGTACAAACATAACTTACTAATTATTGAAAATATCACTTTTTAAATGAAGCATGTTAATTGCATAGGAAGAGCCCCATTCCTGCTGCTCGCACTACTGAAATTGTGGCATCTAACAAAGAACTAGAGCACTACCCATTCTGACAGTGTCTCAATGTTATGGATGATGGTTAGGTTTGCCATCTAAATGATATTTTACGAAGTCCACCGGTAACTAATGTGTGTGAGCCAGAGCCGGAAATTAATAAATGCCCCCAATGAGGTAGCCGATATTTCTATAACTGTGCCATGTGTATGGGAAGTGCCTGTAAGCCTGATAAATGAACAAACAGCGCAACGCAGGTTAAGGTGGGAGGAAAAAAAAACTCTCAGCATTGCTGTGGGGGGTTGGGGAGGGGTGGGCAGGGGAGCAGCAGCCTTTGATGTGTGAGTGAGTGAGTGGGAGGGAACGAGAGGCCAAGCGCGAGCTGGGGAAGCGGCCTGGCGGCCGTGAAAGTGAAGTCCACCGGTAACTAATGTGTGTGAGCCAGAGCTGGAAATTAATAAATGCCCCCAATGAGGTAGCCGATATTTCTATAACTGTGCCATGTGTATGGGAAGTGCCTGTAAGCCTGATAAATGAACAAACAGCGCAACGCAGGTTAAGGTGGGAGGAAAAAACAAGGGGCGGAGCGGATACCTTTGAAGAGCTGCTGGAGGCACCAAGCTGGGGAACAGATGGCTGGCTTTGATGTGCATGTGCTTTTTATGTCAATGCGCTTGCTTTTCACGGGCACTGCATGGAGTCGCCTGAAAGTTAAACTTTGGATAAGCCCATATATTCTCTCAAGCTCAATGCGCAAGCGCATTGACAGGCGAGACCTAAACAGGGCACCCCAGCAGTCACTGTCTTTTTGAAATTAATGTATGTGTTAAGAAAATACATACACAAGCAATTAATCATAAAATTGCAGGGTTCCTAGGGAAGCTGTGCCTTCACAAAGAAAAAAAAGTTTTACTCATTTAAAAAAAAAAAGTACAAAAAAAATTACCTAATTGTACTGAAAGTGTTACTGCTTTGGCACGTGAACACGACTGGAAGGCGATGGCAGTCAAGGCTTCAGAGGAAAACTTCTGAAGCTTAATTCACAAAGCCATTTCCATGAGAACGTTAGACATACAGTACATGTACAAAGAGCTGAATTTACAAGTGTAAATTCAATTGTAAAGGAATTTGTAAAGGTAATTATCCATGCATAATATCATCCCAGTGTGCTGTAATATCACACGTGGCTTAATCCTCTCCCAACAGTGGCGCGTGGGCGTCACATTATGGGGATGCCCTGGGAAATTCATGCAAGTGGCATCTCCTCATCAGGGGCTTCTGTGGGCAGCCTTTCCTCCTGTGAGGCACCACCTACTGGCCCTTGTCATTACTGCTAAGTATTTAACCGAACAGTGTTCGTGAAATCAAGTTTTGTGTTTTCATGAGCACTTCCTGTTGGCAGGTCAGCCCTCTCGGCCTCGTCTCAAGGCTCCTGATGACAGAAGAATGGGGGGCCTAAGTGGTGGTCCATTACATGAGTTCAAAAACACAGCGCTCTGTAGGTGGATGTCTGGATTTTACATGTGAGGGGCATAATGTAACTACGATCCTCTCACACATACATGATCCCTTTAGTTTAGCAGACATACTGTGCATGCCTAAGGCAGCACCATATATGTGCAAAAATGTGGCTGTATGGGCGCTCATCTGTGCATTCCCTGGGGCCAATGGGGAGCCACATGGGAGCAGGGGCAGAATATTCAGCACTGTTGACATTTCTTATAAGGTTGGGCTTCCAGTCCTATCGAGAAGCTGAGGGAGGGCTTGAGGTGGTTCTTCCAAGCCTGACCATGATGCTCTGTCTGGATCCTTGTTGGGAATCATGGCTTGCTGGCTCCCATGTCCATCACCAGATTCCTGCTCTGCTGCTGCCATGGAACCTCCACGTTGCCAAACAAAGGAAGTAAAAAACGTTGCTTCTCTGGGCATTTGCGCACATGTGTTTGTCAGCAAGTTTGTGAGTGATTAAGAGTGCATGGGAGTGCATGAGAGTGTATTTGAGAGTGTCAATAAGAGTGAAAGTTAGTGGTGACATATATACAAGAGTGGAGTGGTGTAAGCCTGCACTTTTCAGTAACATTACACTTAGGGCCCGATTCACAGAACTAACTTAAGACAAAATCGTAAACTTACTACCATTTTGGTATTCACAGAAGGCACTTACTCATTTTGGTATTCACAAAAGGCACTTACTCATTTTGGTATTCACAGAAGGCACTTACTCATTTCGGTACTCAAAGAAGTTAGGAGTCCTAACTTTAGGACTCCTAAATGCCTCCTGTGAATACCGAAAGTCTTAAAATTTTGAATTTTCTCAATTTTACTACTACTTTATTGAGAACAATCCTCATTTTAGGACTTTCGGTATTCACAGAAGGCATTTAGAAGTCCTAAAGTTAGGACTCCTAACTTCTGTGAATACCGAAATGAGTAAGTGTCTTCTGTGAATACCAAAATGAGTAAGTGCCTTCTGTGAATACGAAAATGGTAGTAAGTTTAGGATTTTGTCTTAAGTTAGTTCTGTGAATCGGGCCCTTAGATTTTATAAATAGCCAAAAGTAGAAAGGTTACACAAAATTGTAAAAGTATACATACACGTGTAAATTACTCAACAATATAAGTTGCTTTTGTGAATCCTCGACCCCTCCCAATCCAGATTCTGCAGCAACCACAGCACCAAGACCCCCCAACTCGCCACCACAGATGACCTCTGCACGCTCTTCGACCAAGGTCACCCCGCAGCCCTCATCCTACTTGAGCTCTTCGCAGCCTTCAACACCGTCTCCCACCACACTCTCGCAGCCAGACTCCATGACGCTGGAGTACAGGGAACCGCCCTCGACTGGCTCTGCTCCTTCCTCACCGGCAGAACCCAAAGGATCAGACTCCCACCTTTCCTCTTCGAACCCACAGAGATCAACTGCGGAGTACCACAAGGATCATCGCTCAGACCCACACTCTTCAACATCTACATGGCCTCCCTCGCGGCCATTGTCAGACAGCATGGATTCAGCATTGTATCCTATGCCGACGACACCCAGCTCATCCTCTCCCTCACAACCACCAGGCTCAGCTTCCAAGAATAAATGAACCTGAAACTTAACTCAGAGAAGACAGAGATCCTTGTCCTTGGACCCACCCCATCATCTTGGGACTAACCCTGGGCAGTGAACTCCGCTCCACTCGCGGAGTTTGCAGAGTTTTCTGCATTCCGTGTTATGTAGAGCTTGCAGAGTTCCAAAAGCTCGCTCAAGTTCATCAACATCAAGTTGGCGACCGCGAGCGAGGAAAATCAACCTCACGGCGAGATTTTCCCTCTTTTACGATCGTCAACATCAAGTTGGCAAGCGTGAACGTGGAAAATAAACATCCCAGCGAGATTTCTCAACTTGGGGTGGTCAGGTTTCTCATTGCATGTGGTCGCATATCCTCGCGACTGCTCGTGTTGAGAAACTGCAAGTTCGCGTTGAGAAAGCTGCTGCTAGAGTAAAAATCTACTTGAGCGGCAGAAAAGGAAAGATGGGAAAACTTGCGCTGTGCAAGGTGCCGTTCGCAATGATTGCACAGTGCTGACAAGCATCCGGCACAGAGCAATCACTGCGAACGGCATTTTTCTATGGAACTCCGCCGCTTGCTGAGCTCCGCGTAGTGCGGCTGAGTTTTTTTGCCACTTTGCGGAGTTCCGCATAGTGCAACTCAGTGAACTCCGCCCAGGGTTGCTTGGGATAACTCCTGGTGGCCCTCGACTCCCCTCCATTCCCACTGGCCACGCCTGGAACTCGACTCCTCCCTCACTATGACCCGACAGATTAACGCTGTCACCTCCACCTGCTTCAACACCCTCTGCATCGTCCGCAAGACCTTCAAGTGGATCTCCCTGTCGCCAAAAAGACCGTAACCCAGTCACTCATAGCAAGCAGACTGGACTACAGAAACGCCCTCTAAGCGGGAATCAACAAATCCCTGCTACGCAAACTCCAGATCATCCAGAACACTGCGGCCAGACTCATCCTCGGCATCCCATGACACGAACACATCACCCAACACCTGCAGGACCTCCACTGGCTCCCCGTCGAGAAGAGAGTGACCTTCAAGCTACTCACCCACGCCTACAAATCCCTCCACAACAATGGACCCAAATACCTCAACGACAGATTCTCCTTCCACGTACCCAAACGGAACCTATGCTCTACCTACCTCGACCTAGCAGAAACCCCTGCATTCGCAGAACCAGAGCAGGTGGGAGAGCCTTCTCATACATCGCAGCCAAAGCATGGAACGAGCTCCCGGTCAACATCAGATGCTCCCCAACTCTGATTGATTGATCTGAGTTTGTGAGAGTATATGAATAAATGAAAGTGAGTGTGAGGGAATATGTGAAGAAGTGTGAGTGTGTTAGAAGGACTGAGTGTTTGGAGAGCACAAGAGGGATGGAAGTGAGTGGGTTCAACTGTCAATGGTGCAGAAGCTGCAGTTATACAAGGGCCCATAGTCAGTGAGTGTGAAAGAGTATGTATGTGTGTGTGTGCTTATAAGTGAGTGGGAACCAGTGAGTATGAGTATTTTTTTTTTTTTTTTTTTTTTAACTTTTATTAGGCGCACAGCTGCTTCAGCAAAGGGGCGTCCTGGCGCCTGATCAAGTGCCACAACACAACAAATCGATGCTGGAAAAGAAAGGGAATCAGTCAACGGTAGGGAACAGATAAGTTTTTATGGCGCGTCTGAAGAGAGTCAGACTGTTCAGGGCACGAATATGGACAGGGAGAGAGTTCCACAATCCTGCCGCTAAAACTCGAAAGGAACGACCTCCCATCCTACTCAGTCTGAACCTGGTCTTAACCGCCAGATGAAGAGATTCCGACCTGAGAGCCCGCGTAGGAACATAGGGGGAAACAAGATTCGCCAGGGCTGGAGGAGAGGAAAGTTTCAAGATCTTAAATGTCAGACAAAGAGCCTTAAATTGAATTCTCTGTCTGACCGGCAGCCAGTGAAGAGAGGTCAAGACTGCAGAGACAGAGCATCGTCTAGGAAGGCCAACAATGGCCCGCGCCGCGGCATTCTGCACCCTTTGCAGCCTAGTAGCCTCTGCCTGATTCACCCCGAGCAGCAGCGGACTCCCATAGTCCAGCCGGGATAGAATGGAGGCTTGGACCACCAGTTGCCGAGTAGGGGGGTCAAAGAATTTGAGGACTGGTCTCAGTCCTCGCAGAATACCATAACAGGTAGCTGCAATCTTCTTTGTGTGGCTGGTAAAGGAGAGTGTAGGATCCAGCCAGACCCCCAAGTTCTTAACTTCGGCAGCAGGGATGGGAGTCACCCCCAATTCTGGAGGCCACCACTGGTCTCCCCAGAGTTCCGCCTGCTTCCCTAGGATCAAGACCTCGGTTTTTTTGGCATTTAACTGTAGGCAGTTAGTGCGCATCCAGTTTGCCACGGCTATGAGTCCTGCGCGGAATCTGGGAGCATTTACCTCAGGGTTCCCACTGAGTTTCACCGCCAGCTGCGTGTCGTCGGCATACGGTATGTTTGTGTGATTAAAAGTGAGTGGGTCCTGATAAAGAGCTAGGGGTAGGCTCGAAACATGTTGATCATACACTGAACTCCTATGCATTACAGTTAGGTTTCCCAGTGTAACACCCCCTTTTTAGATATACCACCTAGGAGCGATAATAAAGTATTTAAGCCCACTAGCAAGGTATTTTTAAATCACTTTCACCCACTCCACCACACTTTGCACCACACATAGTCTTCCACTAAAAGTGCTCCTAAGTATTTCCGCAAGTTGCTGCATGCCCCAGTTCGTAGAGAACTGGGATGGGCCCAATGATGAAGCATGTCACCGTGGGGAAACCCTGGTGAGTGAGGGGATGCATGAAAGAAATGTTTCTTTCTTTAAGGTTTTTCCTGATCACACTGATTAGGAGCCACTCCCTTTGACTAGGTCTCAAAACCTGTGACCTCAGGTTTTCTTTGTATGTATACTTAAGGAGGATGGACCTAGCCCTCTACCTCCCTTACCCTTGTGTACTGTTCATAGCAGCTTTTCAGCTGTGGGAGTTTTGTTTCCCTTCCCCTACACAACATTGTGGCTGACTCCTGACAAACACGCATTTTGTAAACAGGGCTCATTACTCCAACACTACCAAACCAACCATGGCAGAGATAACAGGTCTAACCTTTTCGGACGAAGAGGTGGACAGGGTCATTGCTTCCATGTTACCGTTCAATGGAGCACCAAGTAAAGACAACAATGAGGTTAGCCAATGTTGGGACGAGTTAACTGAATTGCAACACAACCAAATCAAGACTTTAGTCCATGGTATAATGATGGCAGAATTCCTCTGGGCCATCATTGCCTCAAGAGGTTTGATTGTAAGGAACGAACCCTTCATATTTCAGAAAGATAATACATTTTAAGAAAGATTCGTCGCTATTCTCTTGGCACTGTACCAGAGATTGGCTTGTGCTGATAATTAAAGCGGCAGCACGCCTGTCAGAGGCATTGAAAGAGGACATTTACACACTTGAGATCCGCCTCAAATCTTATCAGAGCACAACTGAATTAACCAAACGTTTGGAGGAGTTGACTAAAACCATGACAGAATTTGAGATTGGGCTGAAAGACACGAAATATGTAAAACTAAGGCAAGATCAAAAAATATTCACACATGACAAAGTGTACCCTTATTCCAAGAACGATTATGTACCAAGTGAGAGGAACCCTGGCTACAACACAGACAGCGATGGAACAGATTCTGGCTCAGACAGTTCAGACTCATCTACCAACTGTAATCGCAACAGCAACCGGAGAACCAGGAGGGCACGGGGAAACTACAGAGGCACCAGAGGGGACAGAATTTCAACTGGCACACGTACCCAGGACTTCAACCTTACAGACCACCGCCCCCATTCTTCTACGGACCACCCCAATTCCCCCAGGCCTACCACCAACAACAACAATACCAACATTGGGACCAAGGCCAGGACTAACAGAGCCAGTCTTTTTTAGGACGGGGCAAAGGGATGCAGAGAGGAAAAAACAGAAAAGGACAACAACTCCAGTGGGCACAACCCCTGGAAGCATCGAGGAGCCACACACGGAGCATGGACTCACCAGACAAACCAACCACAAGCAACAACCCAGTCTAGTTGTGAATCTATCTGATGTCACACTAACAACTATACAACTATCTGTACTGGAAAAAGGGTTGGGTTTTATACCCACTCATTCTGTAGACAGGTTTAAACTCTGCTGTGAACTGAAAGAGTTCATCAGGAAAATCAAACTAGAGGTTATCTTTAAGGACAAACCTCCAACTTAAGAACAAAGGAGTGACACTGGGCTGAGGAAGAAATCAAGCTTCACACCACCCACTATCAACCTACCCTTGGAACTATTAACTTTTGAAAAGGCTGTGATGAAGGATGTCACAGAGCTGAACCCAAGGACCATCAAGGTGTTTCACAACACGAGCAACATTGAAAAAGAGGCAATACAACAACTGTCAAACGACAAGTCAATCACCATAAAACCAGCAGACAAAGGGGAAGCAATCATCCTACAGAATACTACAGACTACCGGAACGAGTGTCTCCGCTTACTAGCAGACGAGAGGAACTCCATTCACAACAACGAGGACCCCACGTAACGACTACCGATTGACATTGCTACTCTCATTGAGGAATCACTAACCAACGACTGGTTGAGCAAAAAAGAAGCTAATTTTCTGGAAAACGCCAACCCCACTACCCCATATTTCTACACTATTCCAAAGAATCCATAAATCCCTGGAGAAACGACCTGAAAGACCCATAGTGTCAGGGATAGGTTCCATTTTAGAACCACTGTCTAAGTTTGCAGACGCATTCTTATGTCCCATTATACAAAAAACCGACACCTATTTACAGGACACAAAGGTGGTTCTTTGTCTTTTGAAGGATCTAGAATTTGACCCCACATCCAGCATACTCATTGGCTTGCATGTGGAGAGTCTCTATACCAGCCTCCCTCACAATCCCTCACAAGGAAACACTAGAGATTCTAGAAGAGGTCCTTTTTTGAGAACGACTGAACTTACCACACCCCCAGACACGTAGTACTTGAATGCTGCAGACTAGCTCTTACTGAAAATTTCTTTAGATTTGAGGACAACCTGTATCGCCAGCAACACAGCACCAGCATGGGGAGCACTTTTGTGCCGAGCGTGGCCAGCCTCTACGTGCACCATCTGGAACGGCACAACATTTTGAACAACACCAACCCCCACCCACGTCATGTCCAGTTTTGGAAAAGGTACATAGACGACGTTCTATTAATCTGGGAGGGCACAGAAACAGAAGCCAATTAATTCCTAAGGTGGCTCAACCTACAGGACCCCTACCTAAAATTTACCCACACCATGATTAGATTACATCTGGTTTTCCTTGACCTAAACATACTGGCACGACAAGGCATTCTGGCTATCACCACACATTTCAAGCCCACTGCAAGGAACTGCCTCCTCATTTACGACAGTTTCCACCCTCGGCATTTGAAACAAAACCTTCCATTCGGGCAATTCCTTCGCCTGAGGAGGAACTGCACCGATAAACAGGACTACAACACACAGGCCAGGGATCTCAGTGAGAAACTCCTGAAGCGTAACTACCCAATACATCTGGTATCTAAGACGAGAAAGAGAGCCGCAAATAACAACAGAGAAGCTTTACTTGAGCACAAAACTAACAACAGCTCTGAATTCAAGAGACCCATCTGCATAACCACATTTAAAGTGGCTTCAGATAAAGTCACTAAAATAGTCAAGAAACAATGGCACACACTGAATAGTGAAGGTCTGAACACCCACCCATGTTCAGCCACAAACGTGGTATGAACTTGAACCATTTAGTACACACACGACCCGAAACCATGATGGCAGAAGAAGGAAGTGTCCGGCGGCTACATCCTCTACCCATAGGACACTACCCCTGCAGTAACTGCAGTAACTGCAGTGTCTGACACCTCACTTCAGCCACTAAAACAGTGACTCTGAATAACAATACTACTTTGAAACTACAGCAATTCTCAAACTGTAACACAGCAGGGGTTGTGTACCTCATTACATGCACATGCAATCTTCACTATGTGGGTATGACCACTAGGAAAGTCAGCACCCGCATAGCTGAGCACAGGAGCAACATACGCTGCAGGCGCGCCACTACTAGAATGACTACCCCGTTCATCGAAAAACAACATACACCTAACGACTTGAGGTGGATAGTACTAGAACAAAGAGAACCTAGAAAAGAGGTTGCACAAAAGAGAGCAACGTTGGGTGTTCAAGCTCTGTATTGACACCCAAGGCCTTAATGATGACATACCCTGGGCCCTGTTTTGCTGATTTTTCCTACAGTGTCCCTACATGACCTCTGGACAAGTCTGGAAACTGTGATAAGTTTGGAGTAATACACACCCTAATGAAAAGTTTTGTATCCTGTTACACCTTACTCCAAGTTAATTATTCCATCAAATCTTACCACAGACACGAGCCTTGTGCCTGACTGATGGATGAATTTCATGATCAATATTGTACAATATGGCGCAGAAAGTGGAGCTGTCACCTACACATACACACGTCATCATTATCCACTACATTGAGGGTGCCTGCCTAATTTACAAAGTCTCTCGACCTTTAGACAGACCCCTCCGTTGCCTACTCACCTAAATAACAGTGCCATTAGCATATTCCCTAGTTTCATTTTGTCTTATTTCAGGTTATTTTATTTTATTTTATGTTGACTAAATAACTCAATTTGCCTTTTTAAGGAGTAGGACCACATTGTGGTATCTTTACTTTGAAATACCATCAGGATAACTCGTAGCCCACCCGCGCATCCTACTAACATGACCGTCACCTTTTGCCATCGGTGGCGGCCATCTTGACACGTCTCCCGCGAGCTAGTCTCCATTGATGACATGCGGGCAACGTGGAAGCTTATATTCAGCTCCCCGCCGGAGACACGCCAAGATGCGGTCTGGCGGGGAGAGGATTAGGTGCCCAGACGCGGCGTCTCCGAGATAGAAGTAAGTTTGCTTGCCTCCACAGGTCCTGCGATGAAGGACACAAGCCCATTTTACCTTTACTTTGACTTCTCATTTAAACGCGCTAACGTTTCCTACCTTTCTCCTCATATTTGGCAGAATTTTTCATAGGGAGACACCGCCCCCCGAGTCCATGAAGCGCAACCTCGCTAAAAACAAAGTATGTGCTCAATTACGTCTGTAACACCACCATACCCCCTTGCAGAGGTTGCGGAGTCGTTTGGCGCTCAGATCGTGTCTTACGCTGACGACACCCAGCTCTTGTTTACTTATAACAAGAACGAGGTGTTCGATGGGATCCGTATCAGAGGCTGCTTAGAGGCAGTCTTTGATTGGTTCAAAAGACACGGCTTGAAATGCAACTCCGATAAATCGGAGCTGCTCTTTTTCGGCTGTGTCTCTGAACCAAACTGGAAAAGTTGGTGGCCACAATATCTGTTTCCTCCTGCCAATGCTAGTACCAAGGCTAAAAACCTGGGTATCATTGTTGACAATGAGTTAACCTTTGGGCCTCAAATTGCTTGTCTTTCGGGGAAATGCTTTGGAATCCTGCGGATGCTCAGGAAATTTCTCCCCTTGATTTCGGTGAACCATCGAAGGGTCATAGTCCAGGCACTTGTCGGGTCGCGTTTGGACTATGCAAATGCCCTCTATCTGGGACTCCCAAAATATCTGATAAGGAGACTGCAGGTAGTCCAAAATTCAGCCGCTAGGGCTATTTATGGACTCCCCAGACGAGCTAGTGCCTCTAACTTGTTGAAGGAACTGCACTGGCTCCCTGTAGCCAAGAGGGTTCTCTTCAAAAGCCTGACGCTAACCTATAAGGCTCTTCATGACTCAGGCCCTAGATATATTAGAAAGCGCCTTGCTTTTTACAAGCCGAGCAGAGCTCTGCGATCTACCTCCTTGTCTAAAATGGTCGTTCCATCCATCAAGCGAACCAGACAAGGTGGGCGTTCCTTCCACTACCTGGCTCCGCGCGCTTGGAATGAACTTCCTATTGTTCTTAGACAGGCCCCCAGTCTGTTGTCTTTTAGAAAGGCTTTAAAAACCTGGCTTTTTACTAGTTAATTTTGCTGTTCCTTTTTTTGCAGTTATGTTTCCTTTCCATTAAAGGACTTCTTCGCCAAAGCGCCGGGACACTCCGACTGGAGTAGCCGTTGCGCTATAGAAGAGCCCAATTAACATAACATAACATAACATAACATACCTGTTTATGTTATGTCAGTGGCGTATGTGTGTCACCACTTGAGTTGTGTTTTTAATGTGTGAATATATATATATATATATATATATATATATATATATATATATATACATTCACGCAGCACGTCCGGCAGGCATGTTTATACCTTTCTATGTTACAATCACACTCAGATCCTGGAGCATACCACCATTATGGAGCACATCAGCATGGAAGCATATAATGTATAACCCTTACTCGATTGAGAGGGGAGTTGTTCTCTAACCAGCTCTCATTTTTATCATTATAGATATACTATGTGACATAGGGATCATATGTATAAATTATGCATGCTTTATTAGTAGCAGCGTTTCCTTACTAGTTTTTTTTCCCTATCTTTATTTCCCTATTTAGGTTTATTAGGAGTGGTATACACAGGGCTGGCCCCTTTGTGGTCCTGATGAAGAGCTAGGGGTAGGCTCGAAACATGTTGATCATACACTGAACTCCTACGCATTACAGTTAGGTTTCCCAGTGTAACACCCCCTTTTTAGATATACTAACCTAGGAGCAATAATAAAGTATTTAAGCCCACTAGCAAGGTATTTTTAAATCACTTTCACCCACTCCACCACACTTTGCACCCGACGTATTTCCGCAATTCGCAGCACGCTCCAGTTCGTAGAGAACTGGGATGGCCCTATTGATGAAGCATGTCACCGTGGGGAAACCCTGGTGAGTGAGGGGACTCAAGAAAGAAATGTTTCTTTCTTGAAGGTTTTTCCTGATCACACTGATTAGGAGCCACTCCCTTTGACTAGGTCTCAAAACCTGTGACCTCTGGTTTTCTTTGTATGTATACTTAAGGAGGGCGGACCTAGCCATTTACCCTCTACCTCCCTCACCCTTGTGTACCATGGTTTGGACAGGACAACTTGTCCCTGAACTTTCTAAAAGCAAAGGACAACGCTGTTGCCTTAGCTTTGTGGTTAATGAAATGCTGTCTAAAGGACATATTATCGTTGAATGTTAATCCTAGGTATTTATAAAATTTCACGGTTTGGATATGTAACCTGTTATTTTTCCATTCTTTCTTATCTGCTTTTGTAGCACCTATCGTCATTATTTTTGTCTTTTTTGTATTAATTTGCAAACCATTAAGGGTGATATAATGATTAAAAGAATCAACTAGTCTTCTTAGGCCTATAATAGAAGGGCTTAACAAGATAGTGTCATCAACGTATTGTAAATATTTGATGTCTTTGCCTAAGAAGGTGAGTGAGCATTAACTTCTTTAAAATGTAATGGTAGGTCGGCCATGAAAAGATTAAAAAGGCATGGAGCCAGAACAGAACTTTGTTTCAACCCAGTCTTAGTTTCAAGTCGGCGGGTTGTACTTCTGCCATCTCCGACTTTGATCTGAACCCATGTGTTGGTATATAACAATTTAATCATATCAAGCGATTGGTTTGGGATACCCTATTCCAAAAGTTTGGCCCAAAGTAGATTTCGGGGAACAGAATCGAAAGCGGCTTTAAGATCAACAAAACAGATACATAACTTTTGATTTCTATATTTTGCCAAAACCCATTCTAGCTCTAGAAACAGAGGTTGTCTCGAGTGTCTCAAAAAATAGTTTCCATGGTGGAAATGGGTCGGGAACAAACACAAGTTTTACATGGTATGTGGGTTCTTCGGGTGGAGAAATATTTTCCCCTTGGAGAAAAGAAAGCCAATTGCCCAATACAAAACAAGGCATTTTTGCATCAGCTTTCTTCGCCCTGCAAAAGTATAGATGAGAAACTGTCATAGAAATAATTACATTTTCATACATTTTCTTGGCAAACTATGTGAATAAAAAAAATAAACCTGAATCCATACGAAGGAGTAAATGTACACAACGGAATTTCCACTTTGTTTGGGATCACTCCCCTAGAATTTTCTGAGAATTTTTAAGTATTTGTTAATTTCCTCCAATGATAAGTGTACACCTATTGAAAGATTAGCTTGCGAATATCGTTGTAAATCAGGCGTGTAATTTTTAATTAATGCACCTAGATCACCTGCTCACAAGATATCTTTATCATGATAGGCCAGTAAATGCTTGCTTGACACATTTGCATTATTACTAATTACTATGTAGATGTCCCTGAAGACTGTGAATTTAGGCTATCCTGTCATGTTGCCTTATGCTAAATAGCTGTAGGTAACGCTGATGTGCTCATTTGCATTTGATTAGCATCTCATGTTGCAGCTGGAGCAGTGTGGTCCTTTTACCAACTTCCATAGGAAAGATTGAAGCTTCAGGCTGTGAGAGTGGCTTTTCTGGAGAAGCACCCCTTAGAATGTGCTGTGCTTTTCAACTTGTTCACTCAGGGATTGAATGACATCTTTGACACATTAGAGCTCTGAGACATGGTCCGAACCCTGCAGGGGGTCTTAGGGTTCACGATAAATGCCCCCAATGCCCACAGCTCTTTCAGTTTCCAGTGCATCACTGTAGATGTTGCATGCATGGGATTTCACAAACTGACTGCAAGTCCTGTGTGTAATAGTCAGCATTGAATGACATGTTTGAAATATCAAAGCACTGGACATGGTCCGAACCTTGTGGCGGGCTCCAGGTTCACGATAAATGCCCCCAATGCCCACAGCTCTTTCAGTTTCCAGTGCCTCACTGTGGATGTTACATGCATGGGATTTCACAAACTGACTGCAAGTCCTGTGTGTAATAGTCAGCATTGAATGACATGTTTGAAATATCAAAGCACTGGACATGGTCCGAACCTTGTGGCGGGCTCCAGGTTCACGATAAATGCCCCCAATGCCCACAGCTCTTTCAGTTTCCAGTGCCTCACTGTGGATGTTACATGCATGGGATTTCACAAACTGACTGCAAGTCCTGTGTGTAATAGTCAGCATTGAATGACATGTTTGAAATATCAAAGCACTGAGACATGGTCCGAACCTTGTGGCGGGCTCCAGGTTCACGATAAATGCCCCCAATGCCCACAGCTCTTTCAGTTTCCAGTGCCTCACTGTGGATGTTACATGCATGGGATTTCACAAACTGACTGCAAGTCCTGTGTGTAATAGTCAGCATTGAATGACATGTTTGAAATATCAAAGCACTGGACATGGTCCGAACCTTGTGGCGGGCTCCAGGTTCACAATAAATGCCCCCAATGCCCACAGCTCTTTCAGTTTCCAGTGCCTCACTGTGGATGTTACATGCATGGGATTTCACAAACTGACTGCAAGTCCTGTGTGTAATAGTCAGCATTGAATGACATGTTTGAAATATCAAAGCACTGAGACATGGTCCGAACCTTGTGGCGGGCTCCAGGTTCACGATAAATGCCCCCAATGCCCACAGCTCTTTCAGTTTCCAGTGCCTCACTGTGGATGTTACATGCATGGGATTTCACAAACTGACTGCAAGTCCTGTGTGTAATAGTCAGCATTGAATGACATGTTTGAAATATCAAAGCACTGGACATGGTCCGAACCTTGTGGCGGGCTCCAGGTTCACGATAAATGCCCCCAATGCCCACAGCTCTTTCAGTTTCCAGTGCCTCACTGTGGATGTTACATGCATGGGATTTCACAAACTGACTGCAAGTCCTGTGTGTAATAGTCAGCATTGAATGACATGTTTGAAATATCAAAGCACTGAGACATGGTCCGAACCTTGTGGCGGGCTCCAGGTTCACGATAAATGTACCCAATGCCCACAGCTCTTTCAGTTTCCAGTGCCTCACTGGGGATGCTGCATGCATGGGATTTCACAAACTGACTGCAAGTCCTGTGTGTAATAGTCAGCATTGAATGACATGTTTGAAATATCAAAGCACTGGACATGGTCCGAACCTTGTGGCGGGCTCCAGGTTCACGATAAATGCCCCCAATGCCCACAGCTCTTTCAGTTTCCAGTGCCTCACTGTGGATGTTACATGCATGGGATTTCACAAACTGACTGCAAGTCCTGTGTGTAATAGTCAGCATTGAATGACATGTTTGAAATATCAAAGCACTGAGACATGGTCCGAACCTTGTGGCGGGCTCCAGGTTCACGATAAATGCCCCCAATGCCCACAGCTCTTTCAGTTTCCAGGGCATCACTGTAGATGTTGCATGCATGGGATTTCACAAACTGACTGCAAGTCCTGTGCATACTAGTCAGGATTGAATAACAAGTTTGAAACATCAGAGCCCTTAGGTAGGCGGTCTCCAGGTTCACGATAAATGCCCCCAATGCCCACGGCTCTGTCAGTTTCTGCTGCATCACTGTGGATGTTACATGGATGGGATTTCCCTGGCGGACTCCGAGTCCTGTGTGTACTAGTCAAGGCAGGGGCTGCTTGCTTAGCACTCGGCGCGCGCCCTTCAGCGCAGACAAGGGCGAGCGCGTGCAGCGGAGCCTCCTAACCATCCCTGGTCCATGGAGGACCTTCCTCAGTGCTCCGCCACTCATTCCAGCTGCATTATTCATTCTAAAGCCTCTCACGAGTGTCTCCGTCCCTCTGTGAAAGCCACTAAAAGCCAAGGCTGTGTGGCAGGCATAGCAGGGCGCCGCGCGCCGCATCCATTTTATCTCAAGTTCTTCGCTTGCAAACCCAGCCAGGGGCTTCGCCACAGGCATCCTCTCAGCGGGCGAAGAATGGGATAAAAGGCAGCGGAGTGATTTCAAGTAGCGTGAAATGGATAGAGCTGAGTTTACTCAACATCTTCATCCTAGTGGAAACTCCAGTTGACCAGTTACAAATGGTTTCTACTATAACAAGCTGCGTGATAAGAGTCTTGAATGAATGATAATGATTAATGCTAACCCTCATAGGGCACAGTACTACACATGTCTCCTTGTCACTTGAATTGTAATGTCCAAACAGAAGAAAGAAGTAAAGAATGTAGTGGCTTAAAGAGCAGACCTGGGAGGAAGAGAATGGGCAGAAAGGAATTCATGCTAACTGTGATGGTTTGAGACTAGGGTCCAGACTTATCAAGGGATTGTGATGTCATTGCATCATGCTATGCGACGCAAGGCCACATAGGGGCATATTATCAAGGGGGTTAATCTCCGCTTTTTTGGCTTTAAAAGCCAAGAAAGCGGAGATAAAATTATCTCCCTATGATATAGCTGTCACTAACACCAGTTAGCGACAGCTAGTTGGAGATAGCGACCATCTTGGGCCCGCTTTGCATGTCAGTGAAATGTATCACTGATGACATGCAAAGTGGGCGTGCCAAGATGTTAGCGACTGGAAACAGTGGCTAACATCTCTATCTCCTATTACCAACTTTTGGAGATATTCGCGCTAAGCGCGAATATCTCCAAAAGCTAACGCCTGCCCTGAGCAGTTCTTAGCCATGTTATCCAATGGTAGGTGGATAACATGGCTAAGAGCATTAGCTCGGTAATGCATGAATATCGCTGACTTTTCAGCAATATTCATGCATTTCGGCCGATTTTTATCGCTTAGGAGATAAACCTTGATAATAGCAAGGTTCCTAAGCGATAAAAATCGCCGCAGCTCGGCGATAAAAATATCGCCGCTAAACCAACATAGTGATAATTATCGCTAGTTGTTGGTAATATGCCCCATAATCCCTTAAGTGAGCTCTACTGTGCCACGTAGAGCCACCTTGCATGGCATTGTAAATCTGCAATAAGACAAGGCAGCACAAGTTGCTGGCACAGGGTGCCGGGTTACACACACACCCCCACTTCTCTATAGGAACCTGTATTATGGCCATTTTACAGCAGTGACACAAGCTCCCATAGAGAACAGTAGGAATTCGACTGAACAGTGTTCAGTTGCATCGTAATCACCTTGTAAAAACCACTGACCTCACTTCAGTTGGTCCGGAGTCTGAGACGGTGTCGGTCGGAGGCAACTCCTACCGACATCGTAATAAGGCTGTTGATATTCAATGCGCTGAGGGCCAGTTGCATTCGTCTGTGCATGTTCAGACCCAAAAGTTAAGGCATCAATAGGTCCTCATTATGTTATATTTCAGTGCAATAAGTTTGCAGCGAAAGTCACCAAAAAGTATTTGAAATTCTGGAATGCAAATCTCCCTATTGCATTGTGAGGGTTATTTTCTTATGACACGTGATTTCTGATATCAAAATTCACCTTTTATAAATACCTCACTACTCGCTTGTAATAACGGATTAGAGTTAAATTATGACATGATGTCCATGTGCATCTTGGTTGCTGCCAGGCTGGCCCCCTCCTCCCATCTCTCTGCCCTTACTCCTGTGAGGAGGCAGTTTGTGTTTTGTGAAAGGGCATGGATGGCGGAAAGATTACACACATGACGACACTCCTAGCTTTCATTTACAAGAGGCTGCACAAGACAACCCTGCTAGCTCCCATAGTCCAGCGCCTATTTGGGGGTACAAATAATATAGGATAACATACTCCCAAACAGGCACACTAACAGGGCATTGTAACTTATCTTGGGATAGCAGGCACTGTGAAAGGTACTTGGCCTTTGGTTTCCGCTGATTATAAAACTCCACGGGGACTTGCAATATCCTTATGATGTACAGCACTCGGTATCTTATCCTGTAAATAATGCATCAGGGGCCTACAATCCCAGCATAAAAGGCCATCACTGATTTCTTTATTGCAGGCCACTTGTGACTTCTCTAGCCGACTGTAATAATGAAATGATGTAGGTGCTTAACTGTAATAATGTATTACAGTTGAGATCTGGTGTCACAAAGTCTGCTGCGAGAGCCAGCAGCCAAGCTGAATGGCAGGAAGCATAATTACAGCTATAGCTCAAACAGCATATACAGGGAGGATTTTGAGGGTCCTGGGCCAAATTATTTTTAGTGGCCCTGTTGGGAACTGCTTTGAATTCATGATTCAGTTGTAGCTCTTTCATGCCCTCTTTGCCAGGTCACTGAGCGTGGACGGGTGCCCTCGTTCAAATTCTAAATGTGTTTTCCTCTAATATTCAGGGGGCGTGTTTTCAATATTATAACAAAGCAGCGGCTCACTAATATTACTGCAAATAGTTTCTGTGACACCCTCCCATTTCTCATATGTGAGGTGCTATGGTGATCTAAAAGAAACCTTTTTATGGATGTTGCATGAAACATAAACACAACATTTCTCTGAAAAACATCGGTAATAGATTCTCATACATCACCCACATTAAAAATAATTGAAAGGAAACAGTATTTCAAACAACCAGTTTAAGAATGATTTAAGGCCATCAGACTTAGGGTCACATGTATCAATCAATTTTGCATTCGCAAACGGGCCGATTCAGAGAATTGGCCCATTTGTGAACGCAAAAAAGGCTTTTTACATGTAGCAAAACCGATTTCGCGATTTGGTAACGTTTACCAAATTGCAAAATGGGCTTGCAATTCTGTATTTGGAAGGGGCGTGTTTAGGTCATCCCTTCCAAATAGCGAATCCTAATGGTATGTATGAATGTTTTATGACCGTGAATGCGGTCGTGAAACATTCGCATTTTACCAACTAATTGAGGTAGGTGGTAACCCATTCATAAATGGGAAGGGGTCCCCAAAGGATTTGAGCAATACCAAGGAGGGGCGCAAACTGCGATCTACCTCATTAATATTAATGAGGTAGGTCGATGTGTAACCCTCTAGGAATCGGTATACTTTGGAAATTGCAATGATCTAATTGTGATTCTCAGAAAAACGCAATTAGGTAATCGAAATTTCCAAATTTGATACATGTGACCCTAAGACTCTCTGCAGAACAGAGCTGGCTCTATCAGTGGGCCCCTGAAAGGCTGGTGTTCTAGGCCAGAGCCCACTTTGCCCATGCCTGGTGGGGCCCTAGGCCGGAGCCCACTTTGCCCATGCCTGGTGGGGCCCTAGGCCTGAGTCCACTTTGCCCCTGCCTCAAAACGTCTCCCAGTACACGAAAACTCAGGTGTCATTCTTCTGATCAGTTTTCCACACAGTTATGAGCAGAACGGAGATAATTATGGCAACATATATATTTTTTTCCACACAAAAGGTCATTAAAGGGACAAATAGAACGACGCTGCCTTTTTCTACACATATTGAGCCTCAGCACTTTCTTTATTCTGACTTAAACAGAGTCTAGTATACTTTTTCCACCAAATCACTTCCAGCTTTTTGTGTGATGTTTTCACACTAGATTTTGCTTCTATTATTCTTGTCTGCAACAATAGTACCTCTTTCATATGAAAGAACAAGACACCAAGGATATAAGTGGTTTGTGGAAAGGGTGGTGGTGTGACCATGTATTATAAGGAATAAAATGTCCACTGCTGTACATTGTAAGGATATTGCAAGTCACCTAAGAGTTCAATGACCTTACAAAGATACTTTGGCTTCTGCCTCTTTTCTCTATATGGTCATGGAAGTCCTCTGTGGCTTTCAATATCCTTACAATGTACTTCAGGGTATACTTCATGCATATATTACTGGCTTGTTCTGGATTCAGAGCAAACATGTAATAAACCCCCCACTATTCTAAAACAATTGCAGCATATTTTCAGCCACATTCCCCTCGGAAGCACCTGAATGCATCATACTTATTGGACATTGTGGAACTGAGGACAAGTAAACAGCAGAGGTGCACCACCTGGCTGCTGCAGGAGGAAAAAAGCTGCCATCATAGTGAAGCTCTGTTTTGATGCCAGGACTTTGATTTTACTGCAGGGACATTAGTAACACAATGGGATACTCACAGGCTGCAGAAATATACCTCTCAAGAGGGTGAGGCGCCTGATGTATCAGGCACAGAATGTTTTGTGAAAATGGCTCTTGTCCTCTAGATTTAAATGGTTTTATGCATCTGGTTCACCTGTTGACACTGACCAGACTAGAGCACATAGTCATTACAGAGAGATATTCTCCCCAACCAAGACGCCATTCACCATTTCACCATTAATGATATAAAGTTTTTTCACAATTTTTAAATAAAGGTGTGGATAAGTTTAGTAGGGTCACGTTTTAGTAGATATTAAAGGAAAGACATTGGAGCAGGGAGGATCAGGAATAAAACACACTAAAAGCTCATTTTTAATAAGTGATATTGACTCTGCTTAATTAGATGACCCTTCACGGGTGATATTTTATATAGCATCCTTTTAAAATGTCTTGACGCTGTAGATTTAATGATGCCCACATTGGACTGCTTCTTCCATTCATACTTGTACAGTGCTCTGAAATCTATGTAGGATAGATGTGTGCTATGTGCAACCAATGCACCTACAAATATTTAAAAACAATGATACAGGATTCATTCTGATTCATCATGTCCCATTTTAAGGAGAGAAACAATCTTATGAAAAACAGTTTTGTACCCACCACAAGAAGACAGCCCAGCCAAACCAACTGTGCCACATCTGAGCAGCAACACATATAAATGTATGGATGTGATATTTACATGTGTGTAATGTATGTAACTCATGAATACACTGTGCAAGAAGTCTTGACATTACATCAGATTAGACCAGCCAGCATCCGAAATGCCTGCCAAATAAGCAATTAGTGAAATGTGCATTTGTTTGTATGTGATCAATATAGTGTGACTCTTGCTTCAAAGCAACATAGAGGTTATGATGGGAGAGGAGGAGGGTGGGAAAAATTGTGCAGCGAGAAGAGTTAAGTGGCAGAAACGGTGAGGAGAAGATGCAGGTATGGGAGTGAAAGGGTTTGCAGAAGTGAGGTACTCCTTCCAGTGGGGCAGAGCTCTTACCAGAGACAACTTGAAGTCACCATTTTGTATTCTCCCAGAATGCTGTGCACAGCGGCTGGGATGGGGGTGGAGGGATAATGTGGTATCCCAGGGTTGGCCAGGGTGGCTTAGCTTCTAAAAGTTTCCACCACTCTTAAAAAGGCCCTGGACAAACGAGAGAGAGTTGAGAATAGCCGGGACCTAGGAGTGACAACAGCAAAAGGGTGCCGGAAATGCCTACTTTTCTGAACAGGCTTCCTAGTTGAGCCAAGAATCAATGCAAGGTGGCCAGAGTCTAAAAATATGAGTTCTTTTTAATACTTAATTATAACTGGGAAAACCATGTGTTTTTTCTTCACAAGTACACAGAAGAGTACCAACAAGGTGGGTTCAATCCATTTTGACATTTTATGAGAAATAGATGTGTATGGCATAGTCCAACAAATCATGAAGCGACCCGGAATCAATCAGGGATTATTAATGTTTGTAGTGCTGCTGTGGTTTAAAGCTTTAGTAATTTAATTCTTCTAACAATGGTAATCCTGAGCACTAATTATTTCATAGTAAACAGCCACGGATACACAAGTTGTAAATGGTAGAAGATGGCTTGAATGATACATTTGAATGGAATAGCCGGATATTTTGAAAGATCAGTTACACTTTACTTGTCCTTCCTGCCCATGAAGAACCTGTATCAGTATGTGGTCCAAATATGTTCTTCATGTGGGACATCAATCAATCAAAAGCCTAATGCCAAATGTTCTATAATTTGGCGATTATAATAAGGGCATCAGAAATAGCAGCTCCTTGGTACTTACAGCACCGTGGTTGCTTCTTCCACCAAGGGAAACAAAATCTTCTCAGGTTGCTTTCTTACTCCTCAGAATCATCCTCAACAAAAAAAACTCCATGGTATCACAAATCAGTGCCGTCACACCCTCCCGCTTCTTCATCCAGTGCATGCTATGCAAGTGGCTCCCCCAGGACTCAAGGCGCACCGTTACCCCGGCCCTGGTCATGAGCAGACTGGATCATGGCAATGCACTCTATGTAGGAATACCAGCCCAACTGCTCCAAATACTTCAGACCATCCAAAATGCTGCCGCCAGACTCATCTTTGACCTCCCTCTTCACACCCACACATCAGCAGCTGCACTGGCTCCTGGTTCAGAAATGATGCCAGTTGAAGCTCCTCACACATGCATTCAAGGCACTGCACAACACCGGACCCTCCTACCTCAACCACCACCTCAACATCCACCAACCTGCCAGGCATCAACTCCCTGCCTCCATCTCACTCGCCCATGTACATTGTATATGCAGTAGCAGAGCTGGAGGCCGGTCCTCCTCCTACCTTTCAGCAAAGTCCTGGAATGACCTCCCACTCCACATCAGGACGTCTACATCACTGCTGAAATTCCAAAGGGTCTGCAGACCTGGCTCTTCTGATCCCTCCATCGCCCTCAGCCAGACTCAGATAAAACCCTCTTAGATCTGGATATCCTCACGGGGGATGAGCCATACCCTACAATTCTGTGACAAATTCATAACATAAAGGAGGCATTTTTACCTGGATATAGAAAACAACATGCATAAGATCGCTAACAGTATTGAAACTGTGGGCACAACTCATGCATTTGAGAGTATTCATTTGGAACTTTGAGCTGCAAAAGAAAGCAAAAACATTACACAGACATTACCACAGTTACCACAGGCGCTAATAAAACATGCCAGTTTGTTGTCAAAACAACAGACAGATCTGAGGTGAGTTTGCCCAGGGGAAAGGTAAATCACTTACTGAGGTAAACAAAAATGAAAATATATATGTATATATATATATATATATATATATATATATATATATATATATATATATATATATATATATATATATATATTACCTACTGGCGGTCGCCAGTAGGTATATATAGTTAGGATTTTTTCTCTATGGAACTTTTGAAAATTCTATGTCTAATAACTTTTGCGTTTGTGGACGGAATCGGCTGAAATTTTCAGGAAAATGGCACATTTTGTTTCAGAGCAGCCCCTGAAAATATGGGGGGGTTTTGACAAGGGGTGGCCGAGAAAAAAGGGGGGTCCCAAAACGCGTTTTTCCTATTCATTTTTCCATAGGGCGTTTGGCCTCACTTTTAGCTCGAACGGCTGAATGGATTTACACAAAACTTGGCAAAATTGTAGGGACTGTTAGCCCGATGTGCCTTTGCTGGGTCTCAATATATGTGCTCCAGTGGATTTTGAGAAATTAACGTTTAAAAAAACAGATATATCTGTGACAGCGTCCCGGATAGCGCTCCAGATCGCGTACTTTTCGCGTAACGGAACTTTGCGTAGCGAAGCTGATTGGCTCTCCGGTGTCTGTCAACATTCTAAACAGTCCGGAGCGGCCGCCATCTTGTCTCTCGGTAGGATCGAGAGACAAGAGGAGGAGAAAAACGAAGGGGGAATTTAATGAAAGGGGGCAACGTAGACCCCTCTTGACCCCCTAGGAATGATGTTGGGGTTATTAAAGGGTCCCGTGGGGCAAAAAAAAAAAATAGATTTTTCGCGGTAGAAGCGCTTCTCGGTTCGCGAACCGGGTCGCAAACTGGTAGCGAAACGGGAATTTTGTCATTTTGTGTTTCGATTTAATTAAATTACAAGATGGAGGAAAAGCAATGTGAGTATTGGGTATAAGGGGGTATGGGAGACGTATCCTGACCCCCTATGTTTTCTGAGGGTGGTTGAGGAGGCTCATATATGTTGATACTTGTCTTTTGCGGTTGCGCGTGAGCGTTTTTTTTTTTTGCCGCTTGACTTCTGTTAACGTTCGATTCGAAGGAAATCAGGAAGTGCTGACCGCCATTTTGACACTGCGAGTAAATATATTGTTAAAAATAATTGTTATAAATTAATCCGTATTGATAAACATTGTCTGCGCCATCTTGCCTTTTTTCCAATGCCACACTTTTGTCGTGCACGGCAGCCATTTTAGATGCCTTGACCAGACCCACTCTCTGCACGCCGCCGATCCTCAGCATGGCTCCCCACCCTCGCAAGCATCTTCCCCACGCACTGGTCACCCCCGCTCTCTGTCTCATGCATGGGCCATAAACCTCCCCCCATCTGCGCTGCTCTTCCCTGAGAATCACACCCTGTGCCCGCCCGACACCACCCTTTCACCCTATTCACTACCGCACCCTCTGACACTCCTCTTCCTCTGTGTCCGATTGTCCAGGCCGGTCCCAGGCTATCACCTAGCCCTGCGGATGTAGTTTATGGCCCCAACTGTAAAGAATCACCCCTGTTCAAAGGAGTTACAGTAGATCAAGACCCCCACCTCATGAGATCCGTCACACCACACGCGTTCCTACTATCTGATAACGATCCTGTATTGTGATTGGGAAGGGGATTCTCACTGTAAGGGTGTGTGGGACCGAGCCTGAAGCGGAAGATTCCAGGGATGCCTTTTTGTACATCAAAGTCTTCACAATTATGTGTCACATAAAAAATATATAGCACTCCAACAAAGTAGTAGTATTATAACACTTTAATAACTTATAAATATATACAATGCTCCAACAAAGTAAACACGTTAAAAAAAAACTTTTTAAAGAACTATTTACATGACATTGCTTTAACCAGGATAGACAAAGAAATGACACAGTGATGTAAAAGTTTCTGAAAGAAAGGCCAAGAACGTCCCATGTGAAAGTGAATTTTATCTGGCAATTTTTTTCTTTTCCTTCTCATGAAAAGAAAGTTAATGCCAGGTTTGTTACCTGCCTCATCTGCAAAAAAAAAACTCTTGAGAGGGACCGAAAAAAAATATAGCTATGGTAATCATACCGTGCATCGGCACATGGAGAGGTGGCACCCTCTTAATTATTCTAAAGCACAACTTCGAGATTTGGTGGATAATCCCCGACCGGCAAAAACATCCACCAATGACTTAGCAATAAGTGAGTCAGAGGCAAGGGAAACGGTACCAAATCTGTAAAAGAACTTTAGGCAGATGAGATTGACTTGTGTAGCATGTGGAAAATTAATTTCATGCGGAGAGATGAGTATTACTTTAATAAATAGATCATATGAAAATCATCAATGTCCAAAACGTCCTAGAAAGTAATTTTTGTCATTTTTGAGGAAGAGAGATAACCTACAGTGGTACGGGGTCGTTTTCGTTCGTACTAGGGGGGCCAGGTGACATTCGTTCGGTTTTGGCTTAGGGGCATTTAAAACAACTTCCCTGATACAGGTAGCATATAAAGTAGAGGCTAAATACCAGGATCTTTATCGATTGCTTTATGCTGTACAAAAATGAAAAACACACAACAAACCTGGACCATTCATATTTTCAATGTTTCTGCGTACTATACTTTTTAACCCTTAACTAATTGAGCTGCTTCATTTCACCTGCTTTTTAAAAATAAAAAAATAAAAAAATCGGAAACAGTGGCCATTTATTCGAAACTTACCAATCTACGCGTTACAACTACGTTTGCTTTTTCAAAAACCTTTCATAAAAATGTTGGTGCCCAAATACGGGCCTACAACCCCGTGGGCCGGCCACGGAGCAGGCTGGAACTGTAAATGGGGGGGGGGGGGGGGGGGGGATATGGGATATTTATTTGTGGAAAACATAACAGAGAGTCAGTGGTCGTTGATTTCATAGTAAAAAGTGCGACAAGTGCAACAAAATCATATCGATAATTCATTGTGAGCAAGTACCAAAAGTGTCGACAATTCGAACCTTCAATAAATACAGTAATCAATGATGCATTAGAACTTAATATCAATTCATTGTTCGAACGTGTAATCAGTACCTGTCCCATGTCAATTCATTGTTCGAACGTATAATTAATACCCATCCTGGATCAATTCATTGTCCGAACATATAATCAGTCTTATCCCATATCAATTCATGTGCTAAAAACTGCATACATATCTCATGATATCAAGGCTGAGCAATCGGGGCACAACAAGGAGTTGAGAGTTTCATTTGTCCCGGGCCATTTTGGGTGAGGTCAGGAAGGTCCAAGTATAGTCAAAATGTCTCCACCAACTCGTGGTTGGACCGGGACCTCTTTCGGCAGTCCAAAAGTTTTCGTTGAAGGGTAGCAGAGGGGACTGCCGACATGAACCATCAGTCAAAGTGGGGTGGGAGGCAACAATCTCTCCTACCGGGTCATACTGGTGTCCCACCGGAACTGATCAAGTTGGTAGTCTTGCAGGATTTTGGTGATTTCAAGACTGAGGCCGGCGCCGGCATGAGCGCGCCGACGTCCCGCGGCTACGTCATGGTCGTTCCGTGGGTGATCATGGCAGTCATTCCCCATCGGGGGTCGGGGGCCCCCGTGGCTCTTATAGAATCTTCAAAGTTGAGGAGAACGTTTCTGGATGCAGGAAACTAGAAGCGTCGTTGCACCGCAACAGTGGACGAGACCCCCGCTGGGTGAGCGGAGCATCATTGCCTCGCAATAGTGGACGAGACCTTTTGTCGGGTGAGTGCAGCGCCGCTGCATCGCAAGAGTGGAGGAACCCTTTTGTTGGGTGAGTGGAGCGTTGGGGGTGCAGCTGAGGGGCCCCCACCTGTGGGGGTGGGAGAGGCTCGTTCGCGCCGCCTCTCCCTCCCAGCGCACCCCACGCCGACACCTGGCGTTGATATCCGTGATGTCCTGACCAGGCGATAAGAGGGGGGGAGTCGGAGGCAGAGGCAAGACATCCCCCCGTGGCCTGCAGGGCGCCGCTTCAGGCCCGAACGGGGAGGTCATATCAAGCCGGGGCCAGACCAGGAGATACGAGGGGAGGGGGGGGGTCGGTGGCATGTGCAAGACATCCCCCCCAGTGTTGTCGCAGCCATTATTGAAGAAAGAAGATCCTGTCGGCCTCGGCTCCTCTCCTGGTGCACCCCACGCCGACACCTGGCCCCACGCCGACACCTGTCATTGATATCCGTGATGTCCGGACCAGGCGATAAGAGGCGGGGGGGGTCGGAGGCAGAGGCAAGACATCCCCCCCCGTGGCCTGCAGGGCGCCAGAAAAGAAAGGGAGGACCAGCACATTCCGGGCCGACCATCCCACGACTTCTCCGGCTGATGGCGGCTAGTCGGGCCCCGCCCTGCACGTGTCGAGGCCTCATCTTCCGGATGGGCGTAACCGTGGACCTGTTGCACTTCGGGAGTTTCCGGAATGGGGGTAGGTATCTGCTGATTTGTATCTATTTCATGTTACCGTTATTGGGCGTGGCGGGCGGTGGGACAGACATGCTTGGAGCAGTGGGGGGGTGGCGGAGGTTAGCTACCTCGTGGCTGTCGTAACGTCAAGCTTGGCTTCTTTCACCACTTTCATGTTTCTTATTTCTAGCGAAGTCAAAAACTCATCAGTGGCCTACTGATTTTGTTCGATTTATTTCCCTTCCTTTTCAAGTGTGTTTCATGCTAAAGTTTCTGTTTAACAGGATGAGTCTGATACAGGGCGGATCTCTGTATAACTATGGATAATTAGATATTAGGATGGCATACAAAGCTCCCAACCTTCTTACTTTTTCTCTTAAAGGGTTTCAAATTGGGGACAAATATTAGGCTGTGCTCTAGAGGTTGACGGTGTTGCTCCACTGGTACTCGGGCCTTCTCATGAAGCAGAAGGAGCCGCTCTCAATCTCCTTAACTCTTCCCTTGCAAAGTTGACCGGATTCTTAGTCTGCAACTGATTCAGCATACTTGCAGTTCCACACAAGTCCTTTTTATTGGGGTCTCCTCTTGAAAGCAGTCTTGCATATGCGGCAAGTAACTTTTCTTGCATTCACCTTTTTTAAGACTTGTGAAAATTAATTTCAAAACATTCAATAAATACGGTCATTGTGTCAAATGCTTTATTAAAAATATGCAGAAAATGTTCCCTTTATTTGTTGTTAAGGTCTTTACAAGAGAATTTGAAAGGAGAAAGTAGGAGATGAATAACACATGTAGGACGTTATATCTCAAACTGCAAAAATTGATAAAGAGGGTGGACCAAAGTCTCCATGATGAATGCCAGTGGAAGCGTTTCAGGCACACTGCGAAGATTTAAAAAAATATAAATATTGTCAAGTTTTACTTTGACTTGTGATGTTTGATCTCATTTAGTCACTTCAATCTAATTTTAAACACTAATTTTCTTTTTGTTTTGCAGATTAACTACAATACTTATTTTGGACTCCATATTATATGTTGTTTATTATATTGTTTTGTTACTTATAGTTCTAGTTATTTATTGTAGTGTTATCTTTTAGTTATAGTTCCAGTTATTGTTCTAATAAAAGTTAATTAAAAAAGTACATACGTCTGTTTTTTTGTGGGGGTAGCAGTCATCAATAGAAATGATATTTATAATTTGAAGTATAATGCTGAAGCTCACTCATTAGCAACATATTGTGGTGAACTTTTAACCTATGTGCTGACGTAAGTGTTCCATAAACTACTACTATGGTAACAGGCAAAATACTGTTTGGGGGTAGGGTATAATACGCAGGAATGCTGTAAAAATAAATGGGCAAGGGCTGTTTTGTTTTCCACTGTTGCAACATAAAGTGATCGATAAAAATCTGATTATCAGGCCTATCAGCGACTAAGACAGCAGGCCGAGTCTCTTTTGCTCAACGGCTCCCTCATGGGACGAAGAAACGCCCTTTTTCACGAAATAGGAATTTTTTACTTGCAGGACAGTTGTTAATTTCCCGTGAAAATACATTAGCCTGGAACATTGTTAGTGATAAACTGTAAATGCATCTGGGTCTTTGCTTAAAAAATAAAATATGAAATATATTTTTGAATTAGAATAGGAATACATTTTACAGCTTTTGATATTTGCTATTAAAAAACCATTGAAATTCACTGAAAAAACCATAGGTTATAGACCATATATAGTTAGGGATTAGCATTTACAAAACCTTAATTTACTCGCACAAAACCATAGAAATTTGCATATATAGTTAGATGCAATAACTATATATCGCGCACCGCAATCCACTGCTGATGATGTCACATATTACATCATTCGTGACATGGTCAGTGACATCACTGATGACATCACTGATGACATCTCAAATGACATCACTGATGACATCTCAAATGAAATCACTGATGACATCACTGATGACATCTCAAATGACATCACTGATGATATCACTGATAACATCTCATTTGACATTACTGATCACATCACTGATGATATCATTCATGTGATAATACGATGAACCTCTTCAGACTCTAATATAACCTTAGATACACTCAGTGTAAACAGACACTCACAGATTGTCACTCATACATCTAGTCAGTCATGAAAAGAATCAATCACTCCTCCATTTCCCCAACTATACAGTTATACACACCTTACGTAATCAAACATATAGTAACACATATTTACTCTCTTATACAATCACTGATACAAGTTCACAATGATCCATACAGCCACTCACACATTCACTGGCTCTTATGCACAGTTATTTATATATGTCAACTCTTACATGTACTGTGTTTTACATATGTACTTACTTTGACATGTAGCACTGAGAAATCCAATCACTCACCAATACACTCATGCAGACAGTCAACCGCCCATACAGCTGTTTCCACATGCACTTTTGAACCCATACATCTACTGAATCAACTGCTCACACATCTATGCACAGAGTCACATACCTCCCAGCCACCCGCACACACACACTCACTCTCCCATACAAATATTTGGGCAACCAATCAATAACCCATATAGTTACTCATATAGCTACTGACCAACACATGCAGCAGTTTACAGAACTACAGAAATAATGATGCCAAATTAAGACTGTTTAGTCACTAACCCATGCACTCAGTGAGACACATTTAATCATTCTCTCATACAGTCAGTCATGCACCTACTAAATCCTTCATCCAAACACTTATACATCCACTCATTCTTCAATATGTAAGACATATTTTGACTTTACTGAATCATACAGTCACTGGATGTTGTCATCAGTGATGTCATCAGTGATGTCATTTGAGATGTCATCAGTGATGTCATCAGTGATGTCACTGACCATGTCATGAATGATGTAATATGTGACATCATCAGCAGTGGATTGCGGGTGTGAGATATATAGTTATTGCATCTAACTATATATGCGAATTTCTAAGGTTTTGTGCGAGTAAATTAAGGTTTTGTAAATGCTAATCCCTAACTATATATGGTCTATAACCTATGTTTTTTTCAGTGAATATATATATATATATATATATATATATATTGCCACAGCTTCTTCTCTCCACTTCTTACGGATCAAAGGACACGGCACAGCAGCAGTAGTTTTTAGCGTTTTATTATTTACACACCAGTGCAAACATAACGTGCAACAAAAAAGGACGGTCATATATGGGCCTCGCATCTTTGTTTGGTCACGACATGTGCTGGTGAGCTGCTCCATGCTCACTGTTCCGTGAGGCCACCCTGAAGGGTCGGGGGCTCCTTGGAATTGGAGACTGTGTTTGGTATTTAATAGGGAGCATGACCCACTGCAGTCGCCCTACCTATCAAGGAAATGCCACAAGTGCAAAAAGAGCTGACTGTGTGGAAGGGAGTCGGAGGGGAGAACATCCCGTGCTCTGACCGCTCAGAGAGACATGCTGATTTGGAGACTCGTGTTAAATGTGAGCACTTGCATGAAATTGAAGCAAAATCCATGACTGCAGGACTTTATGTCCACTATTATGATGCAGGTACTAAATAAAATAATGCTGAAATAATATGCTGATTGAGGATCAATTGTGATTCCATGTAAAATGAACTTATGAACAGTACAGTGCATTATGGGATCAGTAGTTCAAAATCAAGGTCATGTGACATTATGTTTAAAAAGCAAGCACAACGCACTTTGCATTTGTTGAACTTCTTAACTGTGAGCAAGGCGACAGCCGAAACGCGTAAGGTGATAGAAGATTAGTGCTGCTGTCTTCAAAATAAATGCTTTTCTCTCCGAGATGGGCCTCGCATCTTTGTTTGGTCAGGACATGTGCTGGTGAGCTGCTCCATGCTCACTGTTCCGTGAGGCCACCCTGAAGGGTCGGGGGCTCCTTAGAATCGGAGACGGTGTTTGGTATATATATATATATATATATATATATATATATACTAGCAGCCCGTTCCGACGTTGTCCGGGTATGAATTTCTGCCGGCCAGTAGTATATTGTTTTGTAGGATTTCGTTTTGATAGCATTTCTTATCTGTGACAGGCCTGTGAAATGCTCCTATTCACAGTGCACTGCTGATGCACTTAAGAGTGCGCGTTCAGTAGTGTGTGAACTTGAGTTTCCCCACTATATTTTTTTCTTGCAATATTATATAGCGCGAACTCGACAACATGGCATGAGCACAATTTACATTACAGAAGAACACATTCATTTGTGGTAGGCACAGGGAGACAAAGCGATTTGCCTGGAATCACAGGATGTTGAGCTGATGCCGAGATTCGAACTTAGCTCCCCAGCTCTAAAGTTCGCAATTCTAGAACTTGTGGCGGGAGGTGAATCTAAAAGTGTATGTCGGTGCAGGACATCAATGAGAGAGACCTGTGCATTTTTCAAATCGGTAGTGAAAAAATATGAGTATGTTGCTGGAGATGTGGGCCACCGTGCCACCAATGTACTTACCGGGGGAGGGTAAACACCCATTATTCCGCAACTTTCTTTCCGCATACCATCACTCTGCATACTTTCATTACAAAAGTACCATGACTCCGCAATGCCATTATAACGCATGGCATTACATTTTATATGCTTTTCCAACGCATACATTTACAACGAAATTTGTTGTAAATGCATGAATGGTAAAAGCAAGTTTTTTTTTAATGTTTGGATAAGGTAAGTATGGGTATAGGGGTATATGTATTGGGGTACTGAGGTATATGTTTTGGGGTGTTTGGGTATTTTAAGGGTTCAGATATAGTTTTGGGTTATGGGGTACAGGGGTAGTTTTAGGGTTTAGGGATAGGTATGGGATTTGGGGTACAGGGGTATTTTTAGTGTTCAGGGCTAGGTTTGGGTTTTGGGGTATTGGGGGATTTTTAGGGTTTAGGGGTAGGTTTGGGTTTTGGGGTACAGGGGTATTTTAGGGGTTCAGGGCTAGGTTTGGGGTTTGGGGTACAGGGGTACTTTTAGGGTTCAGGGCTAGGTTTGGGTTTTGGGGTACAGGGGTATTTTAGGGTTCAGGGGTAGATTTGGGTTTTGGGGTACAGGGGTATTTTTAGGGTTCAGGGCTAGGTTTGGGTTTTGGGGTACAGGGGTATTTTAAGGGTTCAGGGCTAGGTTTGGGTTTTGGGGTACAGGGGTATTTTAGGGTTCAGGGGTAGGTTTGGGTTTTGGGGTACAGGGGTATTTTTAGGGTTCAGGGCTAGGTTTGGGTTTTGGGGTTCAGGGGTATTTTTAGGGTTCAGGGCTAGGTTTGGGTTTTGGGGTTCAGGGGTATTTTTAGGGTTCAGGGGTAGGTTTGGGTTTTGAGGTACAGGGGTATTTATAGGGTTCAGGGCTAGGATTGGGTTTTGGGGTACAGGGGAATATTTAGGATTTAGGGATAGGTTTGGGTTTTGGGGTACAGGGTATATTTATAGGGTTAAGATGGGTTAGTGTTTAAGGGTGTTGGGGTATTTTAAGGAGTAAGGGTGGGTTATGATTATGGGGTGCAGGGGTATTTAAAGGGAGCAGGGTGGACACCCGGAGCTGGAATGTACAGAACCTGGGAAGAAAAAACAATGAAATATTGGGCACAACGCTCGCTTTTTTTTCCCCGTGATTCCGTGCCCCGCACACGCCCACGCCCCCAGCACACGCCCACAGCACACGATATGAGACATGGCACGAAGGGCGAAACATACCACACGCCCCCAGCACATGCCCACAGCACAATGCAGACACGCCCACAAGGGACTACTTTGCTGGCACGGTTCTTTTACCTTTTAAATGTATATGGTGGGCGTCTGCATACCTATGTCCTTCTGCTGCAACTGCCCTTTCCAACGCTGTATTGGGTGTTATGATTGGTGCTGTCGTTCCTGAGAGTACCCGCCTCAAAGGTTTGGGCTCTCTCTTTATTATATTAGTATGGATATATATATATATATATATTCACTGAAAAAAAACAGTGGTTACAGAGATGTTATAGTTAGACTCAGATTTCCCTCTTAGAATGTCGCGTTCTAATCTAGAACCCTGATCGATACTGTGACCTTATGCCCCTATACGGCTATAAATCCATTTGTTCCCTATATTGGCATAACCGATCAAATGCAATATTCAGAAACTCGTCTCTGGCCTCACACGAAGCGAGCCACATTTCAGAATCGCTTTCTCTGCAACTTCCTTTGCAGCTCATTAGTGCAATGACATAGCAGAAGTTACTATCTAAGATTCCTAGATTAACACTCCGAGTTCTTCAACAAGATAAAAAGTCAGCAACCTGGGAAAGCCCCGCTTGCTATGTTTTGATTAGTAATAGAACTCTAATGAGCACTGATAGACGATCACTTCCTAGTGACATCTTTATTGACGTCTTATGTCCAAAAACGTACGTCAAACCAGGCACCTTTCAGGTATAAATATTACCAACGTTGCCTTAAGCAAATGCTGATGATACCATCGCTGCTGCTGTTATGCTGAAGCTATCACTGTCAAGCTAATGCTGACACTATCGCTACTGCTATCGCTGCTAACAAGCGAACGATGATGTGGTGAACACAGGAGCTGAACAGCCGTCCCCTGCAAGAGCCCAGCAGATGCAAGCTGCCCGCGGACGCTGCCCCTCCTCCTCCTCCTCGAAGCGCTGAGAGAGACGCTGTCTTTTCTCCTGCCGAGAAAATCCAGCTCCGGCGTTTCCAGCCCACTCTTGCGAGTGACTGGGATATCGAGTTCCCTGAAGGAGATACCAGACCTCCAGCATTCTATTCCAGAGGTATGGTGTTGACTAAACCCTTAGAGAGAATTCTTGAAGCAAACCTTGGCAAAACCAACTTAACTTAAAGCTACTTACTTACTCCCCTCCCAAGTATTAGGCTTAGGTCAGGTACACTGGGGTAGGCGTAGTTAGAAGCACCAGTTGAGTATTTTAGCCAAATGTATATATGAATGTATATATGTTTTATTCATTTTAAACCATTGTATGGCTAAGAAACCATATCAATGCTTTTACAGTATTATTTCGCAATACTCATCTTACTGTACGTACTTTTTATAATAACAAGTCTTGCAATTGTGGCAATTCATTTCTCTTGTACGAGAAGAAAGACTGTTCAATAAATGTTACCTTTTATTGAAAACGCCCGTCTCTCTATTCTCTACATATTGTGAAAGTAATCTGCACAACAACTGACTGAGTAAAATAACTGTCTATTGTTCACACGACTCTAGAGATTGACTCTTATCTGAGGAGCAAAGTTGTCATGTTGCACGATTGTTGGAAAACTGAATCCCTTCTTGGCTGTGCCAGGGAAGCTGATCACTTCCTATTCAGTCAAGAAAGTTTCCAGTGACCTCTGAGCTAGTTGGTAACAAACCCAATTAAGTTTAGCATAGTCAGTAGAGGCCTGGAAGATCCGCACTTCTACGTCGATACTACTGTTTATGTTATTCCAATGCGCAGGGCCTATTGGGAAAATAGAAACTACACTGCATGGCGCCCAATTCTTTGGTAAGGCGATAAACTAACGCAAGACGTTAGAGTAACTCAGTCGTGCATTTTTCACACAGACCCCTTTCTCCCGTAAATACTCCAATAGACGTCTGGAGTGGGTGAAAGGTTAAAATCCGCCCGAACTCAGTAGGAAGAGATTCCTATGTAAAGCTCTGGTTTATTCAACGTTGAAGGATACAGTGTTCCAAAATATTGTGCACCTAATCTTTGTCTCCTTGGAGACCTGCTCTGCAAAACCTGCATTTATAAAATGTCAGTGTTAAACAACGGAACGGATGCCGTAGCAGATGCGACTCAGCAGGGTCCCGATGGGACTACTGAACCGGGTGCAATAATCATCCCGGCACATTTAAGAAAATCTATAACGTTAAAACTTATAGAAAATGGACTGACCACACAAGGTGGCACAGTCGTCTTCGTGATAGAGGCACACGAATATCGGCAGACAGAGGTATTCTATTCATGGATAAAATTTCCAGCGGCAAACGCCGCAACACACGAGTTCCACTATTACAAAATAGGGGATCCACCGGAAGAGTACGCTCCTTTCGAGGAGATTGAAATCCCATTAAAATACCAAGAACATTTACTTTGATTTAAAGGCGCCCTAAAACATAATGATCATATTACCAGGCTCGGTCCACTAGGTAGACCAGGAGCAACGTGGCCGGTTCTAGCCAGCTACACACCACATTCGGACATTGCAAAAATGTCTAAAGAAGAGCTGTTAGCACAGCTAAAAACATTAATCAAAATACATAGGCAATTAGTCCAATATGTAATGCGGACTGCAACAGTCCAACCAGCTGTTAATGTACCACAGCTGACCCCTCATCAGGGGAACACTAATAAAATTACACCACAGAACATACAATCATGTCTTGGTAAAACACCCGTAAAACGGGAACAAATTCCTTTCTGGTTAGCGCAGAAAATCACTCAAATAGAGGCAGTATTTCCGAATACTACCCCTATTGAGAAACACAGAATCTTGACCATCTGCCTTCCAATGGGGGTCGCACCACACGTGGAGGACTGTGACACTTGGGGTACAGTCTTTGCTTCCATTTACACAAAAACACATGGTGTTCCATCTATGGCGGTAATACCAGAACTGCTAAAACAGATTCAGAATGAATACGGTCCAGAACCCGCTTTAACTCTTGGTATGAATATACTGAAAGACTTCAAGCAGGTCTCGGCTATATTACTAGCCAATATAAAAGGAGAAGCAGCATCTGTGGCGATCCGCCAGAAGTTGAAGGAAACAGATATAACAGATCAACCAATTGAGCTTGCCAGAATCATAGAGAAATGCTATGAAGAATTAGGTAGAGACAGCTTGGGTGGGAAACCAGTAAAACCCCAACTGCTCGAAAATCCTGAAAAATGATTTATTAAAAGTAATTCAAACACTCCTAAAAAGAGCTGGGATGGAAATAAACAATCCACTCCCAAGGAAAAAGTTTTCCAGTCCAGAGGAAGGTCTCCTCGACGGAGGGAAAGAACTCCGACTCGAGAACACCAGTCTCCCCAGAGGGAGCCCTCTGAGAAAAGATATAACCTTAGAAATAGGGATAATTTGAAAAAACCTGATAGATATCAAAGTATTGATACACGTCCCTCTCGATCTTTTTTGCAGAAATCGGAAAGAAGAGGACGGTCAGACCCAGGAGAGCACACCAAGTCCAAAGACAAGGAACCTGCTCAGAGTAAAAAATCTCAATTTCCAAAAAAGAAGGTAGCCAGTATTAGAGTAATCGAACAAGCCGAGAATACTGAGGACACAGTTGAAAAACGGGGAGTGGGCACAGACAATGTTAGACAGTGCAGCAGAAATCACTATAGCCCGCAAGATCTTGATGAGTCATCTGGAGACAGTGGACACGAATGAATACATTCAGGTTGAAACTGCCGACACCAGACTTAGCGAGCCCCATAAGATATACGAAATAACACTTCATATAGAGGGTGATAAGACTAGGAAAATAAGAGGTGTATTTTGGGATAAACTCTCAAAAGGCTATGATATTCTGTTAGCTGAAAAAGATTGGCCCCCAGAGTTTGTCAGGGAGTGCCCTCGTGGCAAAGAAATGATTATGCCTGCCTTCTCGAATCACATTCCGATTCACAAAAAATATACATATGCAAGGAAATGGGCAGTAGCCCAGGCACCAGCATTATATAAAAATCATGTAGGATGGGATGAGGACTCTCCTCCTCACAAAATCCAATTAAAAAATCAACCGACTGCACAAAGGCAGTATCCCATTAAGCAAGAAGCTAAAAAACAAGTCAGGGAGATTTTAGATCAACTTGAATATCAGGGGGTGATTGAAACATGCACTTCTCAAATGAACAATCCTTTGTTTCCTGTCTCCAAGCCAGACAATTCATATCGTCTAGTTTTGGACTACAGACACCTTAATGCATGTTGCAAAACATTTGCAGTACAAAATTCGCATAGTGCAGCCCTAATGAATAACATAGTTAGGAAAAAATATAAAACGACATTAGACATATCTAATGGTTTCTTTTGTCAAAACATTGCACCAGAAAGCAGATACTTGACCGCTTTTTCAATAATGGGGTCTCAGAAAAATTTCTGTAGGCTCCCACAGGGGTTCAAGAACATCCCAGGACTATTCTCAGCTAGAGTAACAGAGTTACTACAAATATATGATGATGAGGCATTATCTTACGTAGATGATATCTATCTCACAGGCGACGACTTGGAGACTCACTTGAAAAGAGTGAACACCATTATACTTGGGTTCCCAGCAGAGGGTTACAAATTCAACTTTAAAAAGTCCCGAATTGCCCATCTGACAGTGCTATTTTTAGGATACGAATTATCAAGTGAAGGGAAAAGCCTAGCGGACAACTTCTTAGAGAAGTGCGCTGTACTCCAAGCTCCAAAAACGCTGAAGAATTTACAATCGATTCTAGGTTTTCTGAATTTCGGAAGAACTTACATTCTAAATTACGCAGAGAGGGTTAAACCTCTCTACGAACTAATCAAACCTGATTTTAAACAAATCACCTGGACTCCAAAACACACAGAAATTTTGAGATCATTGCAAACAGACATGTTAGCAAAAACAAAATTAGATACACGTGACAACACACGCAATCTTGTAATCCGAGTCATCCCAGGAAGATGCGGATTCACGTACCTGACCTCTAATGAGGGAGAAAAGGTACCAATTTCAATTAAATCCCACTTGTACACACAAGCGGAAAAAACATTCAGTCGCACAGAAAATACTGTGAAAGCAGTGCAAACTGCAATAGCAAATGAACGAGAACTAGCACACGGCAAAAGGATTAATATCCTCACAGCGGAATCCGCCTTCGAGGCGCTATTCAGCCCAGTAAACCTGCCTACAGTGTCACTGGATCCGAAATGGATACAGTGTGTAGATTCTCTTGGAGCGGATGATGTGAAATACTATTTCGCCCCGCAATTCGAAAAACTGAATGATTTAGAATATGAAGAAGAATATCCTCTGCCAATCGAACTTCTGCCTCTCCCACAGTACGTCTCTATAATCTATACAGATAGATTTGTACAGCATTTTAACGTAGAGAGCAAATCCTACGATGCAGCCTACGCGATTGTTAAAGGTCGCTGGCTGAGCGGTAAATTCAGACCGAAAATAACAAAAACTGAATCAGTGAAGTACTGTTCGGCTCAGAGAGCTGAAATCAGATGTTTAAAGATGGCGCTCGAAAATGCAGAACGTGAATTCCCGACAATTATCGTGTGTGATTCTCATTTATGCGTCAACTCTTACAACAATAAGTTGCAGAGCTGGATTGAAAACGATTACAAAGATGACACAGGTGCCACAATAAAGCATAAATTGCTCTGGAACCAGGTAGCTCTTTTACAGAAAGAACTACAAAAGACTCACGTGATACACGCACAGAGTCTTCAACGTGATGGCGTTCACGTTGCAGGGAATTCATTGGCTAACACAGCCACAGCAGAAGCAACTAACCCGGCTTCCGTAGCCACAAAAAAGCGTGCAGAAAAACACATAGACAGGGAAACCATGCTGGCAGTCAAAACGTCCGTAAAAGGCGACTGTGCAGCACTACCCTTGAACTATCCACTCAATTATGCATACGTAATCGATGCAAACTCCGTTCCTTTTGCTCGAATCCCTGGAGTGGGGGATAGGGTAATTCCAAACAGGAACCGGAGGGGCTTCCTCTTGCAGGAGGCACATATGGGGTTGGGTTTGAGACACCAAACAATCAGGGACTCTCTGAAAGAATTGCAATCAGAGTACTGGTGGCCGGAAATGAGTGAAGGTATTCATGAGTTTGCAAAAAACTGTGAAGACTGCAATAGAGATTGCAGTGGAGAACCAGCCAGTGTAGTGTCAGAAGCCCTAATAAAAAGCATTAGGCAATCTATCCGCGCTATCAAAAAAGAGAAACGCGTCCCATTGTACATCATGAAGGCTAAATCCACTTAAAAAATGTGGCCTCCAGCGCTCGGCTGACGCTAGAACGGTTATAAAAGATCTGCGAGTCTTTATCGGCACATACGCAATTGCCATGTTCCATTCTGACCAGGGTCCTGCTTTTAGCTCTCGAGCTTATAAGGAGGCCATTGCCAGCATGGGAGTTGGGTTGCGGTATTCTTGTCCGTCACACCCCGAAGGGTACAGTGTGGTAGAAAGAAAAAACCGGGACATAAAGCAATCTATAACAGCGAAGGTATTAGGTTCAGGCGCTGGGTGGGTCAAACATTTAATAAGTGTCCAGATCAGTCTTAATAATTTGCCAAGAAATTCTCTAAAAGGTTTCAGCCCATACGAACTATTGTTCGGAACTAGAATGTGAGTTCAGGACTTAGATAATCAGGTATCAGTGGTACAAGATAAGAAAACAGACTTTGACATCAAAGATCGTTTGGCTGTTTTACAGGACTTGAATGAAACAAGAAAATCCTTAAGCAACATAAAGTTAAAGCAACAGCCAGCTATCACTGACGAGGCACCACCAGCAACAGCCCCAGCAAGGCCTGTCTGGATTCCAAAGATTGGGGATCTAGTCAGCGAAAAAATAGCAGTGAAGAAGGAATTTGGGCCTTCTTACAGAAAAGCAGTACCTGTCTTAGCTATCAACGGAATAAGATCAGTAGTACTACCGCCCCTTGCTGGTAAAAAGGAGAACAGAGTTGTATCAATCGACCTGGTAAAACCACAAGCATGTGGCCTATAATCAACAGTAGGCCCAGTGGACTCCCGAGAAACAACAGAATACCCAAACTTGCAACAATCCAAGAGGTTCAAACTGAAAGACTAATCACATTCGATCAGCCTGCAGTGCACAGAGAGGGACTATGCAATAATGCCATGGAACTCGTGCCTCTTGAAACACAGATTGAAACAGTTCGTCAAGAAACACCAGTCTACAATAATGTGACATCTGAATGTGTTACCGAAAGACAAATTGAAAGAACAATTCCAACAATCAACAGAACTGCCTCTGGTTATTTCATCGACTTCGATAACTTTTCCGAGGATCAAAGCAACCCCGAAGTGATGCCAGAAACAAAAAAGACTTTTAAAGAAAAAGCAACGGAACTCTTTCATCAACTGAAGGAAATGTACCTTATTTCCCCATGGTTAGAGTTCTGGTTCGGTCTAGGTGTATTTTTCCTCCTGCTTTGGCTCATCATGGTACTTTGTTTGGGAAAATTCATTGAGGGAAAATATAGTACAATGGACACAGCAAGTCAGAACATCAACTTAGTCCTCAAACCACACAGATCATCCCACGTGAAGAAAAGAGAACTGTCAACAGTAAATGTCACAGCCATTCCAATACCCGGTGGGGTAGTATGGGAGAAAACTGACTATGAGATCTATGGTCCGGTCGAGATCCTGAAGTATCCTCATCAACTCAAGGTTTCCTTAAGTGACTTTGTAAAACCTAGTACATTCTCTGATGATTGGGACTTTGACGGTATTAATAACATGATGTCTGATTTAGTAATGTCAGCTAGATTCACAGAACATGATTATTTACAAGGTTCGTCTAGTTATGAACAGATGTTCTGTTTCACACATTATGGTGATCATTACTTGAATAAGTCTGCACAGCCTAGAAATGTTTTTAAGTATAATCAATGGGAACATTGTGCTACACCACCTAAAAGCAGTTCTAAAACGTTCTTTGAGAAATTCAAGTACTTCTCAGGGTTTAACACCAGTGATGCAGAAACGTTTTATTATAAACTGTTAGATAAAACAGGATTGAAAACAATGCTGACAAATACTAAATTGATATATTCAGAAGCATTTTATGAAAATATGATGACATTTGGTTTTGATTATTGGAAAAATAACATTGAAACAAAAACCATCTGGGGTACAAAAGAGTGACAGGTACAAGGCCTAGAAGCACTGTTTCGAGCCTGCATGATCCCAGAACAAATGATGTTTTTAAATGACACAATTCAACAAACAACCTGTCTTGGCCTAGCTAAGATCAAAGACCTTAACAAATCGTCTATTCCAAAGCCAATACCTGAAAATACAACAACAGATATTGAGATAGACGTATCCAAAATTTTACATTTAAACAGAACACATCCTGATTGGAAAAAGTGGTTAATCTGGCCTACTGACACAAACAACTGTCAAGATAGATTCCTGAACAAAACACAGGGGTTAAAAAATGTCCAGACAAGACCCTAGATACTCCCAGAGACAACATCCAGGGATAGTAACAACATACAGTGTAGGGAAACTCTGCCTTGAATGGCTAGGATCATCCACACTGGCTGAATTTAAGCAACACTTGTCTTTACTTAAAGAGGGTGCTGATTTGCGCGATTTTATTATGGGACCACGCAAACAGCGTCAAAAGCGTTTCATAGCGACCAGCATCTATGCTGCATACAATGAGGCTTGGAAAGTCACACAAATTGAAACAGCAGAAAAAATACGAGAAATTGATCGTATTAATTTGGAAAAATCACTTTCTGTAGTGGACAATGGGTTAATGACTCTGTCCTCCAAAATATATTCGTTGGACAATATTGTATCCTCTGCCTTTGATATAATAGACAGAGACTTGCTAATGTTACAGCATGGCCAGTCGCAATTACGTTCTATTGTACAATTAGGCTGGACGCTGCAAAATCTTCGTTCAGGCTATGTGCCTTGGCGTTTATTCAACACAACGTCATTGTTTTCCATCTTTAACCTTACTGATAAACAAATCTGCTTGGCACAGAAAGGAGCAGACTATACAATCCTGAGCATCGAAAAACTTGAGAGATTACCATTGACAATGTCAGAAAGTCCTGTCATTGAATGGATAATACACGGGATTATCACAATTCCGATAACAACTTTCCGATTTAAAAATTGCCTTGAATACATACCTACCGGCCAGTATGAACGATTAGGTAAAGGATATGTAAAATCAGCATGGAAATTACCATACACACATTCATGCTATAGTGACAGCGACAAAAATGTATTCTTAGTGGTGAAAACTGTAAACGTTCACTAAGCGGTATACTTTTGTGCCAGGGTATTAATTTACATGGAGCCTGTGAAGGTAATTCTAACAACCTTTCATGCCACCAGCTTGTCACACCTGCAACGCAGATAGAGCCTTTCTTTATGCAACTCGCAAATGGGAGTTACATTCTAAGAACGGATCACAGATGTTGTGGCCTTTTGCCAGGAAAAGCGTATCTCGTAAGCGTAACTTCCATGGTCAAATGCTGTATGCAAGCATTGTTTCCGAGCGACCCTGGAGACATAATGACTCCCATCTGGCCTCGTCTGAATTTCTCTTCTATACGAATTGATACTTTGAGCAAAATGAAGTCTGTGCTTTTGCAGACAACAGTGCCCATCACGTCATCAAAAGAGACGTATGATCTCCTAGTTGCAAGGACAGCTATGGAGGTTCATGACCTTTTATCAACAAATTGCCCCGTGCATTTTGTAGAAATGCTGAGCCAACTTCTTAACATGTCTAGTGCCATAGGCATCCCAGGCATATTTAAGACGATTTTTACGGGACTGCTAACACCATTTCAAGCAATTCTGGGAATCGTTCCCAATTTTGTCCATTCAGTCTTTGGCGACATACCCCTATTTTAGGGACTTGTAGCAGGGATTTTATTTTTGACCCTCCTGCTCCGATATGGCAAGCCACAGCTCAGACATGACTCCTATGGGAATGGAAGAAACAATCCTAGCGGTGCGCTACCGGGACAGAATAACTAGAGTCCTTGGATTGGCCAGGCTGAGAGATCTAAACATGACCTGGTTCCTTTCATTCAGACCTATATGGCAATCCTGCATCTTACCTGTACTACGATGTATGCTATGCGGAGATGAATGCGTGTTGGACACCTGTCTTGCACTTCCATCAGCAGTACCAATGGATATCGATACTTTGCTCAGTCCGATATCGGCTCACGCATTGTGTTGTCCCCAGCGGCTACCAATCCTGATGACGGCATTCGTTGAGACTCCTGTACTACGACTAGGTGGTAACAGTGGAGCGAGTGACAAAAGCAACATCACCCAGGTACGACCTTCTGTGAACATTGCTGATCCAGCCTTTGATGACAGCAATCATTCTCACACCTGCCAAGTTACAGCACTATCGATTTTGGTCGAACTGTCACCTGATTTTGTAGACCAATTCTTTGAGAGCCTGTCTGGTATGATGTTCTCACCCGAACAGAAACAATAACTTTAGAGAAGCATTCCGACACACAGCGTTACCATGAACTCTGAATTCGGCCTTCAGTTTTGAACAACAAAAACTGCTAAAAGCGTTGGAACTCTATTCCCCCGTTCACAAGAAAATATTTTTTGGATTGAACTATTTTTCATAATATTTTCCCCTTTTTTCTGGCACAAAAAAATTATTTGCTTAAAGTAGACTTATTCATAAAGAACAGAAGCTTCTACTTCTATTTTTAGGTAAATCTAGAGACATAATAACTTTCAACCAGCCTCTAGCACAGTTTACTGAAATGCATTTATATGTGATGAAATTATCTCGCCCTTCTTTTCTGTATTCAGAGATATTTCATGTGTAATTCTTTTTGCAAAATCGTTCATTGATTGCATATGCTATAATTTTGAATGGTTTCTATGCTTCGAAAACGTACAGTACCTATATTTTCACGTATTACAAATACGCCTATTTCAAATGCATATATGTATTTTAGGGTGGGTAATGTTACACATGCATCTTATTGCTCTAGTTTTAGTAATTTGATGGACATAAATTCGTGGAGTGGGTGTCGCGTTCTAATATAGGACCCTGATCGATACTGTGACCTTATGCCCCTATACGGCTATAAATCCATTTGTTCCCTATATTGGCATAACCGATCAAATGCAATATTCAGAAACTTGTCTCTGGCCTCACACGAACAGAGCCACATTTCAGAATCGCTTTATCTGCAACTTCCTTTGCAGCTCATTAGTGCAATGACATAGCAGAAGTTACTATCTAAGATTCCTAAATTAACACTCCGAGTTCTTCAACAAGATAAAAACTCAGCAACCTGGGAAAGCCCCGCTTGCTATGTTTTGATTAGTAATAGAACTCTAATGAGCACTGATAGACGATCACTTCCTAGTGACATCTTTATTGACGTCTTATGTCCAAAAACGTACGTCAAACCAGGCACCTTTCAGGTATAAATATTACCAACGTTGCCTTAAGCAAATGCTGATGATACCATCGCTGCTGCTGTTATGCTGAAGCTATCACTGTCAAGCTAATGCTGACACTATCGCTACTGCTATCGCTGCTAACGAGTGAACGATGGTGTGGTGAACACAGGAGCTGAACAGCCGTCCCCTGCAAGAGCCCAGCAGATGCAAGCTGCCCGCGGATGCTGCCCCTCCTCCTCCTCCTCGACGCGCTGAGAGAGACACTGTCTTTTCTCTTGCTGAGAAAATCCAGCTCCGGCGTTTCCAGCCCACTCTTGCAAGTGACTGGGATATCGAGTTCCCTGAAGGAGATACCAGACCTCCAGCATTCTATTCCAGAGGTATGGTGTTGACTAAACCCTTAGAGAGAATTCTTGAAGCAAACCTTGGCAAAACCAACTTAACTTAAAGCTACTTACTTACTCCCCTCCCAAGTATTAGGCTTAGGTCAGGTACACTGGGGTAGGCGTAGTTAGAAGCACCAGTTGAGTATTTTAGCCAAATGTATATATGAATGTATATATGTTTTATTCATTTTAAACCATTGTATGGCTAAGAAACCATATCAATGCTTTTACAGTATTATTTCACAATACTCATCTTACTGTACGTACTTTTTATAATAACAAGTCTTGCAATTGTGGCAATTCATTTCTCTTGTACGAGAAGAAAGACTGTTCAATAAATGTTACCTTTTATTGAAAACACCCGTCTCTCTATTCTCTACATATTGTGAAAGTAATCTGCACAACAACTGACTGAGTAAAATAACTGTCTATTGTTCACACGACTCTAGAGATTGACTCTTATCTGAGGAGCAAAGTTGTCATGTTGCACGGTTGTTGGAAAACTGAATCCCTTCTTGGCTGTGCCAGGGAAGCTGATCACTTCCTATTCAGTCAAGAAAGTTTCCAGTGACCTCTGAGCTAGTTGGTAACAAGCCCAATTAAGTTTAGCATAGTCAGTAGAGGCCTGGAAGATCCGCACTTCTACGTCGATACTACTGTTTATGTTATTCCAATTGGCAGGGCCTATTGGGAAAATAGGAACTACACTACAAGAAAACCATAGAAATTCAGCAGTTATAAATACCTGAGCTAACTATATATTACACTCCACTAATGCACTGCCTATGATCTCACATATAACATCACTCATGACATGGTTAGTGACATCACTGATGACATCTCAAATGACATTACTGATGACATCACCCAGTAATTGTGAGTGTTTTTTAAACGTTACTGAGTGTTAAAGATATATATAAGGTAAGTGACTGTGGGAGTGTCTATATGGGTGGGTGAGTGGGTGTGTAAGTTAGAGACTGTATACATGAGTGAGTAAACAAACAGATACAGAGACATACTGTTAATGATTCCATGAGCATCATACAATTTGACAGTCCTTCGTGTGATTCCGGGACCTGCAGGTATTGCTTGATATATCAACATTGTAAATCACACGGCCATGGCAGCTATGTAACAGTAAAACATCTAACAATGCTAAGAGACATTACTGGCATTGTTTGCAACCTAAACACTCCGCCTCAACAGTACATTTCAGCATCTAAGAACAGGTCCCAGAGGCATCTGCAGGACTCTCCACTGCGATCTCAGCTACGCTGCGTGACATACCCCTCCTCACTAGTGTACGGGGCGTCAGCTCACCCATTTTCATTATCTGTGGTAGCTGAGTCAGTTTAGTACCATTCCCAAAAGTTCTTAGGACGGTTACGTGAGGAAAGGAGGTCCCTATAGTTTTCATTCTGCGTATTGCAGTATACCGTGTCTCTCGACCAGCAGGCCACAGTGGGAGTCGGACCGCGGGATCAACAGATCGCTACTCTACGTCTAGCTATAAACAACCCCATATCTATTAGTCTTCTATAAGCTTTCGTCAGTTGTTCGGAGTACCCCAAGAGGGCAAGCATAGGGTCAGGTGTTAGTGTTGTATCAGTGATATCCCCTAGGGTTTTAAAAATCATGACCCAAAAGTTGGCAATCCCTGGGCATAACCAGTCTAGGTGAAAAAGGTCTGGCGAATGCGCACTACATCGTTCAAAGTCAGCAGAGTATCGTAATCCATATCTGTACAGCCTCTTGGGAGTGTAGTAAACTCTGTTGAAGAATTTGAAATGTATCAGCATATGGCTCCCGTTCAGGGAGATTTGTTTTGTGCTCTCGCAGCAATATTGCCATATTTTATCATCTATATCTTTGCCCAGATTTGCCTGCCAAGCCAGTCTAGCCTTAGTGTAGTGGTTTTCCCGGTACCCCTGGGCCATTTTATAAAATTTGGACACAAGTTGTACTGGTGTATCAGTTTCTATCATGTATGTGGGAGGGGCGACTTCCGGCGGTTCAGCTAAGTCAGCGCCCAGGATCTCTTTCGAGTGTCTCATCCTGTGAAATTGGAATCGAGCAAGCAGTGTGTCGTGTTGGCCTAACGTCTCCACCTCACTCCATGTCTTCACTTTGCACTCTGAGAACATATCTCCTATCATCTTAATATTGATGGCATTCAATGTCCGAGTTACACCCCGTCTTTGCATGTAGGCAGCCAGAGGCACCACTCCAAAGAGGTCAATGGGGAGTATAAAATGGCTCCTGCCTGCAGTTTCAGTATATGATGCCAGGCATGAGCTGCCGTATTAAAAGAATTCAGAATTCCAGTTCCACTGTCAGGTGAATTGAACAAGAACGCCGGCAAAGGGAGAGGTAACGCTACCACTTTCTCAATCTGAATGTGGGGAGTACCAGTACCTTATGTCTTTCAAATTTTTTATTTAGTCAGGTTTGACTTGCCAAAATTTAACAACAGTTGAGATATGTGTTAAATACAGCCAAATTCGTAATTCTAACCTGTGCATTGTGAATGACCAGAACACAAGCAGCTGTTGTTCCTTGCACTTGAGATTTCATTAAAATATGCAAAAGTAAGCCATGCACATTTTGCACACTCTTACTAAAATACCAGCTTTTTATTTTTAATAAATACTTGCCTAAATATCAGGTTGCCATTTTCATCAAGTACTTGGAGCCTTTTAATGAGTTTGGCGGGTTGTTGAACCGCCGTATCGGCGGTGACGGTCCTAGCGTGGTGAACTTGGCAGTCTGACCATTGGGTGGATCAGCTTTACCAAGACTGCCACTGAACCGCCAAGACTGCCAGCAGACCACCGACTGACAAGTTTCCGCTCGGGGGAAGGGAGCAACCATATGGTGGTAGAGGGGAGCTGCACTGCTGTCCATATTATGAGTTGTCGGTTCCATGAGCAGATCGCAGCAGTCCGACCGCCTGATTCATGGTGGCGGTAACAAAGAATTTTTGGGTGGGTTCTCACCCTTTTACTCTTCTTCCAGGCAGATTCCGACCTCAGTCCCTTTCTTCAGGTCCCGCCTTCACAGCAGGATTTTCACACAGAAGATTATGACCCTTTTTGTGGCGATCAACAGGTAAGTCTTTTTTGAACCATAAATTCATTGCCAGGACTTCCCACATGTTTGCTGAATCCCGGTAATGGGTATATGGTATTTTTCTGCATATATCATGTATATGTGTGTTGAAATGCATACACAGGCATCGATATATTTGTGAAAAATACTCACCACACTGCAAGATCCCTACCTCCACACCACAGGCACCATGGTCAACTCGTACTACGGTGGCCTTTGGACCGCCAGCACCATAGGCTGCTGGTGGTGGCAGTCGTACAGCAGTAGGACCGCTCAACTCATGAAAAGGCCCTAATACTCACTGTGCCTCTTATGACTAAAAATCTGACTTGCATGCCTACTTATCACCATCTCATGCCATGGATTCCCACAATATGTCAAGAACTGCCATCATTATGTCAGGGCCCGTATTATACCAGTGGTGGGCATCATCATTACATTGGTGCCCACAGTATGTCAGAACGTCTTTCAGAGGTCTATGGGACGCGCAGGGGTTACTGGGCCCAACCGTGGTGATTGAGGAGTTTTACTCACATGTCCTGGTGTCCGACCTACTACGGATCCAGTGCAAATTGGCCAAGTACAGTTTCTGCACTTTACTCTCAGTGGTAGCTGTGGATGAGCAGCCAAAGGCTTTCTTAAGGGGGAAATGTAGATACAAGTTAGTGAACACGACTCATAACTCAGAGTGCACAGCAATGTCAATAAATCAATGTCCAGTCAAATACATATTTTTTTATTAAAAGGAAATATTTATTTCTAACTACACACATTCAAAGAAGCATTATGACATTTATTATCAATAACACAAACCCCTTGAGTACTGAGTTTTAGTGTTTCACCTGCAAGTTCTTCCCACCCGCCCCTTGTAATGAAATGAAATGAATGAAATGAAATGAAATTTGATTTGTAGAGTGCATGGCTGCCCGAAAGCGTCCCAGCGCTTGCTTAGGGAACCCGTCCTGGTATTCCCCTGTGAGATAACCCATTACTGGGCATCCCCAATCAATCAATCAATCAATCATCGTATTTATAAAGCGCACTACTTACCCAGAGGGTCTCAAGGCGCTGGGAGGGGGGGGGGGGATCTGCTACTGCTCGAACAACCAGGTCTTGAGTTGCTTCCTGAAGGCGAGGTGGTCCTGGGTCAGGCGGAGGTGGGTGGGGAGGGAGTTCCATGTCTTGGCGGCGAGGTAGGAGAAGGACCGTCCCCCTGTGGTGGCTCTACGGATGCGGGGGACGGCGGCGAGGGCGTGGCTGGTCGATCGAAGCTGGCGTTTGGGAGCGTAGAAGTTGAGGCAACTGTTGAGGTATCCTGGGCCTTGGCTGTGAAGGGCTTTGTGTGCGTGGGTGAGGAGACGGAAGGTGATTCTCTTGTTGACCGGGAGCCAATGCAGATCTCTCAGGTGTCCGGAGATGTGGCTGCGACGGGGGATGTCCAGGATGAGTCGTGCTGAGGCGTTCTGAATCTGCTGGAGTCTCTTCTGGAGTTTGGCGGTGGTTCCGGCGTAGAGGGTGTTGCCGTAGTCCAGACGGCTGGTGACGAGGGCCTGGGTGACCGTCTTCCTGGTCTCGGTGGGGATCCACCGGAAGATCTTACGTAGCATGCGCAGGATGTTGAAGCACGACGAGGAGACGGCGTTGACTTGTCTGGTCATGGAGAGGGAGGAGTCCAGGATGAAGCCCAGGTTGCGTGCGTGGTCTGTTGGTTTGGGTGCGCTGCCTAGGGCGGGGGGCCCCAGGAGTCGTCCCAAGCGGCGGGTGAGGATCCCAGGATGAGGACTTCCGTCTTATCTGAGTTCAGTTTCAGGCGGCTGTTCTTCATCCATTCGGCTACCTCTTTCATCCCTTCGTGAAGGTTGGCTCTGGCGGTGGCGGTGAAAGGTGAAAGCCAGGCATCCCGATGCGAGGGGCCGTTGTGGAGATTAAGCAAGCTATTGCCCAGAGTTACAGAGTTGGACTCCATGATTGGAATAGGCACCGAGGCGAGAATTGTCAGGTCCGGGGAAATTTTGAGCCCAAGACCCGCCGAGGCGGGGAATTGAACCCTGGTCCGGGCCAAACCTCTGCATCAGGGTCTGCCGCTCCAACCACTTAAGCCACACTTCTCCACTAATGTGGTTGTTATTCCATGCTCACTAGTGCGACTTACTTAAGAGCCCACTCCAGCTCTTTGAAAGTAGGCAAAAGTGTCTGTGGTGCTGCAGCCCATTTAGCAGTGAGTCCCCAGGGCCCGGTTGGCCCGTAACAGGTCTTACCCGCTCCAGCATCCAGGAAGCATTCAGCGTCTCAAGGGGTGCCCCTACCATGGGCACCGCAATGCTCTAGTCTTACTTGGTCAAGTGGGTCTGCATGCGGGAGGCACAGCTTCACCCAGCAGGTGCAGGCCCTCCCTGAGCTACATTGCTGGCTAAAACAGTGATCAGCTTCTGTCAGCACAGTAAGTTCAGCGCATCCCCAACAGGTGGGTAGATGTGGACAGCACCCGTGATGGAGAACGCAGAGCTTTGCCTCTGACAGTGACATATGAAGCAGCCTGCGTTTGTGGTGGAACAGTGAGGGGGAGTCTGTCATGGCAAGGAGCATTATCGGGCCGATGCTTCAGGATGGGGATCATTATTGTTTCCCGCAATGTAGAACCAACTTCACCCCAGAAGGTGCTGACGGTAGGGCAGTTGTGCAGGATATGTGTAATGTTGCAGCATGGTCGACCACAGCACCAGCAGTTAGAGTGCTGCAACAGGTCTGACTCTTCAAGTTTTGTCGGTGTCCAATGCCATTCCAACAGGGGGAAGACTTCATCCTGGTGCTCCAGATGTGGTTCCAGCAAAGTGGCAATGCCCTCTCTGCATTTTCCTGAGTCCATGGGACAGGTCATCGCAGGTCTCAATGCTTGTTTTCACCCACAGGTTGCAGCTTTCTGTTCTCTTGGTGGTAGCCCGAACTTCTGAGCTCACTTCGTACCAGTAGCCCATCCTGGCATACGGAGTTGCCGCTATACTCAAAAACAAGGTGCTAATCATCACTGCATGGCAACCTATACCATGGTGGCAGGTCCTGGTGTACGGGGTCACCACTAAGACCCACACAGGTCTTGGCGCTTGTCAGCAGCAGTTACTTACATGCCGGCCCCTCCTGGCATACAAGGGTCACTGCGATGATGCAATGCAGGTTACACGCTTCCTGCACGGCACTCAGTTTATGGATATATTACGGTGCCCCTCTCCCGGCAAGCGGGAGTCACCATCCCGATTCTGCACACGGGCAATGACCCATTCGGTGCAAGAGTCATCTCCTTACACCGTGTACCTGGAGTCCTCTTGACAGGGTGTTTGGACAAAATATTGAATAAAATATGTCAAGAATATCGGAATGTCAAAAATATCATCAACAGGAATATTGTTTTATGTGTTGTTTGTGATATCATTGTAAAGAATATTGTTTTATAAATTTTTGTTGTAGATAATATTGTTTGTAAGTTTTATTTTGTATGTATTTTATTGTAGTGTGTTTGATTTTATATTTGTAATAATTTGTATAATTTGCGAATTTAATACGATAATTTATTCATTATGGCATTTTTGAAATTTGTATTTTTAGTTGTATTAATGTGTAAAGATAATGTATATTTAATTTTGTTCAGTAGTGGGATGCTGATTTTTAGGGGATTAGGGTGGGGAGATTTTTAAAAAGTGAATGTTTCAATTTAAACTTAATGTTCTTTATTGTTTTGTTCCATAATTGTTCTAAATAATACTTTATAATTATTTTGATTGAATATATGCATTATATTAAATGTTAAAAAAAATGTTTATTGTACTTTTTTAATCAGAAACTGACTTGTACTTTCAGTTTCAAATATTAGGCATTACAGACATATGGTTTCCGTATTAATTCAATTTTTGCGCTTTACAAATACTGGACATTTACATTTACCTCTATAATGTCCAACACCTTCCATAGATTGGTTTAGATTGGAGTAATTACCCCCTTCAGTGTCCAAAACCTTCCCCAAATTGGTATACATTAGAGTGAGAACAGTAAATGTCACCCCTTTAGTGTTCAACACTTTCTCCAAATGATTTTAGATTGGCATGGTTTAGTAAATGTCTCCTCTTTAGTGTCCAACACCTTCTCCAAATTGGTTTATATTGAAGTGGGACTAGTAAATGTCACCACTTGAGCATCCCACACCTTCCATAAATTGGTCTAGATTGTGGGAATAGTAAATGCCGGCCCTTTAGTGTCCAAAACCTTAGGTAAATTTGGTTAAGATTGGACAGGGAATAGTAAATGTCACCCCTTTAGTGTCCAATATTTTCCCCAAATTGTTTTAAATTGGAGTGGGAACAGTAAATGTCACCCCTTTAGTGTCCAACACCTTCCCAAAATTGATATAGATTGGAGTGGGAATAATAAATGTCATCCCCTTAGTGTCCAACACCATGCCCAAATTATTTTAGATTGGTGTGGGAATAGTACATTTCACCCATTTAGTATACAACCCTTTCTTCAAAATGGTTTATGTTGGAGTGTGATTATTTAATTTAACCATTTTAGTGCGAAATACTTTTTTTAATTGTTCTATGTAGTAGGAGTAGTGTATGCCATTTAATTAGCATTTTTGGCGTTTAGAAAGATAATTTAAAAAGTAGTTACTTGTATTTTGTAATAAATAACATTATTATTTACATACTTTCCTAGAATAAAGGCATGTAACATATTTCTTAAATTTGTATTCTTTAAAACTTCCTTTAATGTGTATTTTTGCATTTATAAACATATCTTTCTAGCTAAAAACATTTAAATATTGATAAATAAAGCAATTTTAACACATTTGTATTAATAAATAAAACAATGTAAATCATATTTAAATAGTATTGTATGGTTTACATTTTCCAAGTTATTTCCTATTGTTTAATATTTTTGACCATTCCTTTAATTGTTTCCTATATATATTTTTAACATCACTTTAACCTACATTTTTTCAGTATATATTAAATAATTGTATTTTGGAAGCTATTATTGAATTTATTTTTGGCAATTTTCTTTAGATGTTTTACAACTTTTTTTTCTGCAGACTAATAAAGTACACATGGTACAGCACATGTCTGTTTGACCAGTGACCTGGTGTCCGGGATCCAGGTGATGAGGACGGTAATAACAAGTAAGCGCAGAATGTGGCATTACCAAGGGAATGGGAGTTGGAGGGGTCAAGGGGCAGGGGAGAGGTGGATTCTTGGGATGGGCATCAGGAAGGGAGGGCCATGGTGATGCCTCCTGGTGGACAGTCGGGCCGTGGCTTAGGCCCATATGGCACTATTAGGGGAGGAGAAAGAGAAGACTAGGAATAGGTGGGTCATGTAGCAGGGGCCACCATTGGTGCGTTGATCAACGATCACCAGTATCTATGCAGAAAGTGCGGCCATATGTGAAGGAATGTGTCAGCCTTATCCTGCAGGTTATAGATGCACAGATTTTGTTTTCATTCGTGTCTCTGAGGCTCAGGAGCTGTATGAAGAGGCAAAAGGAAAAATGGAAATGGCAGAGACGGTCCTGCCACAGAGAAACTAATCAGATTCGAGCTCATTACTAACTACCTGGGTTACCATATATCCATAAAGAATTGTTTATTTGTGGTAATACATTCTAGGTTTAGTTTGCTCCATCTTGGCTTCCTCCTCCTATGAGGTCACAAAGCCACCTCAACCATGATCACTCGGTGAACAAATATCTATACAGGCTTATCAGAAATTAGTGCGAGCCCTGGGGCCAAACTACAAGAGGCCCTCTGAATGCTTGTCTTTTCAGGTGCGATAACCAGCTCCTACTCCCAAGTATTAAAAATTGTACTTTAGGGAAAGAAAGACATGGGGCCTCATTTACAGCAATTTGAAGCAGGGCAGAGCTGCACGTCACTTTGTTGCGCTGCCCCGCATCTAAAGAAAAGGGCAAAAATGCGCTGTATCTATGAGATGCAGCGCCTTCCTGTCTTCTTACACTGCGCTGGGCACAAATAGCTGCCCCTCACCAACAAAGGCACCCCTGCACCATGGCGGAAGGGTGCCTGCTATGAAATCAGGTTGTTTTTGTGCAGGAAGGGGCACCTTAACTCACAAAAGCAACTGTTACGTGACCCCTGGAGCGGAACAGAGTTTGTACACGTTCCCCGATTTATGCTATGTTGTAAATCTGGGAATGTGTCATAAACCGTGGCGGTTGAGTGGGAACAACCACTGCAATGCTCAAGGCACACCTTCCCGAGGTAGTGAAAGGCAAAGCAGCGACTTGCACTATGTTACGTTACAGCTTTTCTACGAGGCCATGAAAAGCCACGCAGGGTGTCTTTCCGTGGCCTCGTACATATGAGTCTGCACTGTGTGCTGCCAGAATGCCAGCGCTGCCCTGGGCTTGTAAATAAGCCCCATGGTGTCTGGTGGGATCTCGTGTTCTGGTCACAGAAGTCATTTCAGTGAAGGAGGCGGGCCTTGCACTTCTATTACACAAGTGTTTCTGAAAGAGAGTGAGGCCTTGGAAAGGTTGGGGCCTGGAGCAGGAGGCCCTGGTGTGGACTGGCCTAGTCCAGGAGTGTCCAAAGCACAAGGAGCACTGGCTGCTCCCTGGGAGAGCATGCTTGGGTTGGGCCCTGCAGAGAGAACAGATGCCAAGCAGGCGGCATCTGAGCCTCGCACAGGCGCCCATCAGCGCTGCCGCTCATTAGAAGCCACATCAGAGGCAGGAAACTTGACAGGAATGAAAGGGCTGCAGCATCCCTTTTGGAGCAAGAGAAAATACATCATTTGTACCTCAAACCTTCCAAGCACCATCTGTTACAAAAACAAATATTGTTCCACGCCAGGCTCGCGCGCGTGATATCAGAGTTAATGTTCTAGACGAACTGGGGGATTTAATAAGTTCCATGGTAGTCTCCTGACGCACCTTGAAGTTTTACTTTTTGAATTCTTAATCTGAATTTCCTACGCTTTTATGAAATGGTATGATGCCCTGCCTCAGAAATGGCTTATGACTTTAGGGAGGAGAAGGGAAAATGGCTCACATTTGTTATCAAACCCAAAAATATGCCTTCAGGTATTCCCTGACCGGCTGCAACAAGGCACATGCAGAACTGTGCCTGGTTCCATCACCCCGGACTGAGGACCAGTCCGGGGTGATGGGGTGGAGTGCAAGTGTGAAGCACTGCTGCTTTTGGTACTTGGTCAAAAAGGGACAAGGGGAACCCATTAAATCGCTCGGGACCATGGGTAGCAAGTATTTATCAAAACAACAAGTGGTCCTGAGCATACGAGAATGAGGAAAAAATGATATATATAGATCACAATGGAATTCTATATAGTTCAGGATTCCTTGACCAGCCGGCCAAGGAATATTTATTGGTTCAATAAGTTTGTGATCTCAAAAATACAACAAATAACCCAAGGAGTAAGGGTTAAATTGGGGCACAGTCCTGTGCCATAAAGGGAGAGGAAAGGTAAGAGAGTAAAGGTAAGTGAGGAAAGTTATCAGGCAAACAGAGTGAGCTTGCAGGTCACTGATATTAGATATACATTAGCAGTGTATCCTGGAGTCATTCATACAAACAATAGTATCATGGAAGTACATGTATGAATTACTCTAAGGTCGACGTTTCGATCCCCAGCTCAAGTATCACAGGATCATCATCAGGGCAAGAAAAATAGTTTTGCCTGAACAAAGTTATTTACAACACCAAGTTGGTGGCTTGAAGTAGGAATAGCTTCAATTGGGAAGGTCCTTTTTGGGTCGCCCACGCGATTCCTTCTTAGTGGGTGAACCGTTCTTCGAGATGCGGTTGGGTTGGGATTCTGAATAGGCGCCGGGATAGGTATATAGGTGAAGCCCAATCTTCTGGGTTGTTAGGTAGAGTGACACCGAAATCACGGGTCTTGAAATTATTCAGTTAGGGACATCTGATCCTATGCGTTTATTTGCATAGTGTGGTGAGAAGTATCATTGTTTAGCAGAAGTCCGTTTCAGTTACTGGAAATACAGTCTAATATATCTAGTTGGAGCACGATGCGCTGGCCAACCTCGGATGCCTTCAGGGCAGGATCGCCGTCCTCAAGCGTCTTGGGATAGCGCCGGGTGAGGAGGTGCGGCCAGACAAATAACTGGTCTGCGGTGGGAGCAAACAGTTCTTCGAAGGCCTTCGAAGAACTGTTTGCTCCCACCGCAGACCAGTTATTTGTCTGGCCGCACCTCCTCACCCGGCGCTATCCCAAGACGCTTGAGGACGGCGATCCTGCCCTGAAGGCATCCGAGGTTGGCCAGCGCATCGTGCTCCAACTAGATATATTAGACTGTATTTCCAGTAACTGAAACGGACTTCTGCTAAACAATGATACTTCTCACCACACTATGCAAATAAACGCATAGGATCAGATGTCCCTAACTGAATAATTTCAAGACCCGTGATTTCGGTGTCACTCTACCTAACAACCCAGAAGATTGGGCTTCACCTATATACCTATCCCGGCGCCTATTCAGAATCCCAACCCAACCGCATCTCGAAGAACGGTTCACCCACTAAGAAGGAATCGCGTGGGCGACCCAAAAAGGACCTTCCCAATTGAAGCTATTCCTACTTCAAGCCACCAACTTGGTGTTGTAAATAACTTTGTTCAGGCAAAACTATTTTTCTTGCCCTGATGATGATCCTGTGATACTTGAGCTGGGGATCGAAACGTCGACCTTAGAGTAATTCATACATGTACTTCCATGATACTATTGTTTGTATGAATGACTCCAGGATACACTGCTAATGTATATCTAATATCAGTGACCTGCAAGCTCACTCTGTTTGCCTGATAACTTTCCTCACTTACCTTTACTCTCTTACCTTTCCTCTCCCTTTATGGCACAGGACTGTGCCCCAATTTAACCCTTACTCCTTGGGTTATTTGTTGTATTTTTGAGATCACAAACTTATTGAACCAATAAATATTCCTTGGCCGGCTGGTCAAGGAATCCTGAACTATATAGAATTCCATTGTGATCTATATATATCATTTTTTCCTCATTCTCGTATGCTCAGGACCACTTGTTGCTTTTGGTACTTGGGGCCGAGATTGCAGCATTGTTGCAAAACCGGCCCCCAGTAACCAGAAACCGGCCCCCACTGCTGCAAAACCAGCCCCGCCTTTCCAGCCTCCCAGGTAAACGCCCAATGCCTGCTACGACCTGTCCGGCCCTGGGTTCCATTCAAAGGGGACTACATGCTTCTGCGTACATGCATATTTACACTGCACATATGCGCGCTCTCTATGCACGCTCGACCATATCTGGCAGTCAAGATCAGGTTTCTCGGGTGAGTTGACAGATGACAGGGAGGTAAAATTACATTAAAAAATAAACAAAATCACTTACTTTGCGCTCGCTGCATCGCCAAGTCCGCAACGTGGTAAGTGGTTTTATTTATTTTTTAATTTAATTTAACCTACGCCATTGTCTGTCGACTCCAAAGGTACCTCTTCCCATTTGCAGATGAGTGAACACCTCCTTTGAGTTGTCAGTAAATTTCACTATTTTGCAACCAGATTTTGGTCTCAAAACATTGATACCTACCTTAATGACTCGCAATTTGGAAGGGATGCCCTAAACACGCACCTTACAAATAGCAACTTCTTATGAGTTTCTAAACCCAATTGCAATTTGGCAATCACACAATGGATTTAGTAGATAACAAAAAGCCTTTTTGTGATTGCAAACCCTAAAATGTTGCACATCACAGGCTGTGTGACTGTAAAATGAATTTGTACATTAGTCCCCTGGTCTCTAAAATGAAAGACAGCATCTTCCATCAGGGCAAGGTCCCTGCATCAGGATTAGCAAGTTATTAAGGGTTTGAGGATGGCGACGCTATCAACTGTCATGGATCAACCTTTGGCAGCAGGGCACCATGAGTAGCAAGATAGCCTGGGACAAGGATGGCACTTCATGGTCACAACAAGCAGCAGAAGGATGTAGACAATGTGAAGGCTTTAGGAAGCTGCCAAGTATTGACTTGTCACTTGTACCTTCTTTCTTTTCCTCCTCTACAGTTCCTTCCTTATCTGCTCTCTATGCCGGTTATGCTGACCTTGCTTTTGCCATGTTGTCAGATGTGTAGCTGCATGCACTCTGCCTGATTAGTGAGTCATTCTATTGCCAGGGGATCCTCAGTAATACCCGTGCTGTACCCAAAGACCACAGGACGAAGCCCTGGAGGTCATGAATGTTGTGTTAAATTTGAGAGAGCGTCCGCACCAAGTACCTACTGAATTTATAACCAGTCTAGCCAAATTGTGCCTAAAGAATAATTTTTTTAGGTTTAAGGAAAATTTGTATTTACAGATCTCAGGAGTAGCCATGGGCTGTTGCTTCTCGCCTGAGATAGCAAATTTAGTCATGTCCCAATTTGAAGACAAGTGGATATATAGCGACATCAACCCATTTATACATCATGTGGAGTTCTGGTGTCGCTATATAGACGATATCTTTTTAATTTGGAAGGGAGACCAGACTCAGTTATCTGATTTTCACAATTGGCTGAACTCACGTACCTTAGAGTTCAACTTCACTGTGTCTAGCGACCAATATAGAATCAACTTTTTAGACGTATATGTTCAACACGAGGAAGGTCATTTAGCTGTTAGTTTATATACTAAACCAACTGACAAGAATACGTTATTACACTTCTCAAGCAGTCACCCCCGGTCTCTAAAAGAAAACCTTCCCTATGGCCAGTTCCTCCGGGTCAGGAGGAACTGTAGTTCCAAAGAGGATTATTTCCACCATGCTGAAAAGTTAAAAGCTAAATTCATATCAAGAGGATATCCTAAGAAATTGGTGAAGGTGGCTTTAAAAAGGGTGTGGTATACCCCACGTGAAACGTTGTTGGTACCTAAAATAAAGGATGAAATGAATACCCCTCTTACTTGTGTATTAACATACAATCCTAGAGCGAACAAGGTAAAAAAGTTGATTCTACATAACTGGAAACTGATTGAAAAGTTGGACATCCCGAAACCGCTTTTTGCCTTTAAAAAAGGAAAAAATATTAGGAATCAATTGGTTAAATCCACAACCAATAAATTGTCTCCTTCTAAAGATACTCGTGACCTGTTGAAACTGCCCCCAGTGATTGGACACTATAGATGCCATAATTGTCTGGCATGTGGCTCTACTAAAGACTAAGTCAATTGAGATCAATGGTAAAATCCATCACCAAAGATCATTTTCTAACTGTAATACGAAGTCCACCATATACTGTATAAAATGCCCATGTGAGAAGTTTTATATAGGGCAAAAAGTTCAACCTGTTAAAAAACGTATTTTACAACATATGTCCAGAGTTAGATGCAATACATCTGGGGCTCCACTTGTACTGCATTATCTAAGTAATAACCACTCGGAAACAGATATGGAATGGTCAGTATTATGCACAGTTGCAAATACAAATAGAAGGGAGACTGAAAATAAACTCAACCGCTTGGAGGCCAGACTAATTGAAAAGTACCAAACAGCTAGAACTGGTCTCAATGACAGAGATGAGCTTTGGGCACTATTGGAATAGACTATGAATTATTTCTGTGAGTAATATGTATAGGCTGTTAAACAAACACATGTACACATGTTGATGAGTTATTATTAGCCTGTACTGACACTTCCTATATTTGATCTAATACTTAGTTCGACCTTTCAATCGATGTTTGGATTGTAAGAGGAGTTGGCATCACACTGGGCTATAAGGTACTATTTTGTATTTATTTGTTTTTATTTACTTTTTTGTTTATTAAATTCACCTTCTTTACTTTCATTATTTTTTTTATTGTTTTTATCGTTGTTGCTGTTATGTAGTCTCGAACTTGGTAAAGCCACATCTTTGTCGAAGAAGACTCCAGTGTAGTCTTTCTTCTTACTTTACACTCGATCCCGATGTACCTATCGTGAGATCTGAATGTGTTGTGCTCTGTAGTCCGTTGTTACTTTCTATTCTTAGATTAACGCGGGCGGCGTTTAAAACAGGAAATTACTGTTGATTCCTTCTCTGTGGAGTGTGATGTAGCGAAGGGACCCTCTGCTTCAAGGACCAAATGGATTTTAATGCAGGTAGGAGAATACCGTGCACGTTGTTTCCGACACCTTGACTGTGACTAAAACGGAGGAATGGATAATAGATGGAGTTTTAGAGTCGTTTATGTCCTTTTTTGTTGTAGGGTTGACCGGATAAATGGATATGGCTACCTTTCCCTAGATCTGGGACACTCGTATTTAGAAGGTAAGCTTTATTGCTTACGAGAGCCCTATCACATATGGAGTATCTTTTTCTTTAGGATTTAGTACATGTCGGTCCTTTTGCATTTTTCTTTTCTTTTAGCTGCACTGATCAAAGCTGCATGGTAGAGATTTCCTGACCATCATGTATGGATACACTATGTATGTAACTTTTTAGTTATTTCAGTTGGAATTTAGTTGTGGTATTTAGGGGTGCACGTGTATATATATATATATATATATATATACAAGTCACGGGTGTTTTCTTAGGATTCTAGTGAAGAGGACCTGTATTTATATTGGTTGTAGTTTTTTTGACTTGAACACATTATGGAAGGTGTTTTGGTACATAATACAAATGATGTTGATGCCAATGACCTCGAGATTAGTTACTTGATGATGTCAACTGAATTGTGTGCACAAAAAACTTAGAATGTTATCCCCGAGTATATTATATGTATAAAAGTTTAGTTATTTGCTTGTTTTAGGTATGATACTGTTGTTTGCCCTCGTAGTCCTGATGAGGCCTGATTTAACAAGAGGCTGAAACGCGTCGACACAGCTTTTTGAAGACACCAATGCAAACTGAAAATATTTTGATCAAGATAAAAATTTGATAAGGAGTGCTAGAGAGAGGGAGGTTAAAACATGGTTAACCTTATACACTCCTTTCTTGTTTGGTTTGTTATGTTGATCAGAATATAAGGAATGTTTTTGATTAATTGTGGACAAACTTCCTTTTCTGAAATAATTTGGGCAAAAGAACCTTTAGTTGGGTTCTAAGTAAAGTGTGTAAAAAATATAAATGTATTAAATTTGTTTGTCTTGTATAGATATGTAAAAATTGTGTATATATATATATTCACTGAAAAAACCATAGGTTATAGACCATATATAGTTAGGAATTAGCATTTACAAAACCTTGAAAATTCACTGAAAAAACCATAGGTTATAGACCATATATAGTTAGGAATTCGCATTTACAAAACCTTATTTTACTCACACAAAACCATTGAAATTCCATATATAGTTAGTTGCACTAACTATATATCGCGCACCCGCAATCCACTGCTGATGATGTCACATATTACATCATTCATGACATGGTCAGTGACATCACTGATGACATCACTGATGACATCTCAAATGACATCACTGATGACATCTCAAATGACATTACTGATGACATCACTGATGACATCTCATTTGACATTACTGATCACATCACTGATGATATCATTCATGTGATAATACGATGAACCTCTTCAGACTCTAATATAACCTTAGATACAATCAGTGTAAACAGACACTCACAGACTGTCACTCATCCATGGAGTTACTCACACACCTAGTCAGTCATGCAAAGAATCAATCACACCTCCATTTCCTCAACTATACAGTTATACAAACTTTACTTATTCAAACATATACTAACACATATTTACTCTCTTATACAATCCCTGATACAAGTTCACAATGATCCATACAGCCACTCACACATTCACTGGCTCTTATGCACAGTTATTTATATATGTCAACTCTCACATGTACTGTGTTTTACATATGTACTTACTTTGACATGTAGCACTGAGATATCCATTCACTCACCAATACACTCATGCACACAGTCAACCGCCCATACAGCTGTTTCCACATGCACTTTTGAAACCATACATCTAGTGAATCAACTGCTCACACATCTATGCACAGAGTCATACACCTCCCAGCCACCCACACACACACTCAGTCTCCCATACAAATACTTGGGCAACCAATCAATAACCCATATAGTTACTCATATAGCTACTTATCAATACATGCAACAGTTTACAGAACAACAGACATAATGATGCACAAATTAAGACAGTTTAGTCACTAACCCATGCACTCAGTGAGACACATTTAATCACTCACTCATACAGTCAGTCATGCACCTACTAAATCCTTCATCCAGACACTTATACATCCACTCATTCTTCAATATGTAAGACATATTTTAACTTTACAGAAACATACAGTCACTGGATGTTGTCATCAGTGATGTCATCAGTGATGTCATTTGAGATGTCATCAGTGATGTCATCAGTGATGTCACTGACCATGTCATGAATGATGTAATATGTGACATCATCAGCAGTGGATTGCGGGTGCGCGATATATAGTTAGTGCAACTAACTATATATGGAATTTCAATGGTTTTGTGTGAGTAAAATAAGGTTTTGTAAATGCGAATTCCTAACTATATATGGTCTATAACCTATGGTTTTTTCAGTGAATTTTCAAGGTTTTGTAAATGCTAATTCCTAACTATATATGGTCTATAACCTATGGTTTTTTCAGTGAATTTTCAAGGTTTTGTAAATGCTAATTCCTAACTATATATGGTCTATAACCTATGGTTTTTTCAGTGAATATATATATGTATACATATATAAACATATATCATCTGTATATCTATATAAATACAAACATAAATGCATGCATACATATACTTATATGCATACAGATGCATGTTATTTACATGAAAGTTGAAAAAACACTAATAAAAGCAAAGCTAAAAAGCCACCTCATTACAAACAGAATGGCTTTAACTTAAACGAGGGCGAGATCTATTGCATTTTCAATGCTTGTTTACTTTGGTTCCATCAAGAAGGCATTCAGATGTGTCACACATTTGCCATAAATTCTGAATGTTAGCACTCTAGTTGCACATTAGCTCACTGTAGTAAAGCTACTGCTCACCAGGGACGTCTGCTGCTGGTATTCAAAGTGCATGTTTCAGTCTGCATGTCAGAATTTTTTTAATGAAATAGAAGAGGATTTGAGAAGTCACTCAAAATGATCCCTAATTTTTCTTTCAGAAGCACTAATCATACTTTCTATGGCAAAATTAACCCCCTCATGTTGTTCCTTTTTAAATTGAGTGTTTTCAGACTTACCACTTCATTCCAATCAAGATGGCTTCTGGTGTGCCATACTTTTGTCATAAGTAAGACTGTTAGCGCTCTAGTTGTTCATTAGAACACTCTGGGACATTCTGTCATTGGGCTATACTTGGGGTACATCTGGGTGATATTTGGGCTACATTTAGGCTCTTTTGTCTCTGGTGGCCATCTTGGGAGACTGTATGTCAGAATTTTTTAATGAAATTGAAGAGGGTTTGAGAAGTCACTCAAAATGTGCCCTAATTTTTCTTTCTGCAGCACTAATCATAATTCATATGGCAAAATATACCCCCTCATTTTGTTCCTTTTTAAATTAAATGTTTTAAGAGTTACCACTTTATTCCAATCAAGATGGCTTCAGGTGTGCCATACCTTTGTAATAAGTAGGACTGTTAGCGCTCTAGTTGTTCTTTAGAACACTCTGGGACATTCTGTCATTGGGCTATACTTGGGCTACATCTGGGTGATATTTGGGCTACATTTGGGCTCTTTTGTCTCTCGTGGCCATTTTGGGAGACTGCATGTCAGAATTTTTTAATGAAATAGAAGAGGATTTGAAAAGTCACTCAAAATGTGCCCTAATTTTTCTTTCTGCAGCACTAATAATACCTTCTATTGCATAATATACCCCCTCATTTTGTTCCTTTTTAAATTAAATGTTTTAAGAGTTACCACTTTATTCCCATCACGATGGCTCCAGGTGTGCTATACCTTTGTAATACGTAGGACTGTTAGCGCTCTAGTTGTTCTTTAGAACACTTTAGGAGGCTGCAGTAGAGCACAAAGGAATCAACTGACAGTCTCTGTCCTTGTTGGATGTACATGTTTTACTGAGAATGTCAGACTTCATTTTCACATGACTGAGAAAGATAATGTGAATTTACAGAAAATATGCTTTCAGTTTAGCTTATAGATCCCCTTCCAAACCACTGTGGGAAAATCATGAGATATTAGTTTTCTTTCAAACAATATTCATGATATCACAGCAGAAGGTTTTTTCACATGGTAAAATCACCTTAGAACCCACCACAATTCCTAAAACGAGTATGGTACCATCAACAAATGATTTATAATGTAACTAAAGTCCTAAAACCCTCTATTAACTACAATGCTTTTTAATGAGGTGCTATCATGTATATTGGTCCCAAGATGGCTGCCAACACTTCTTGGATGAAGTGCTGACAGCCAATCAGATCAGATGTGTGGTTAGGCTCCGCCCAGATATATATCTTTTTTTGAACCTAAATTACTCAAAATCCACTGGAGCACATATATTGAGACCTAGCAAAGGCACATCGGGCTAACAGTCCCTACAATTTTGCCAAGTTTCGTGCAAATCCATTCAGCCGTTCGAGCTAAAAGTGAGGCCAACCGCCCTATGGAAATTAACATGGGAAAAACGCGTTTTGGGACCCCCCTTTTTTCTCGGCCCCCCCTTGATGAAACCCCCCCCAAATTGTCAGGGGCTGCTCAGAAACAAAATGTTCAATTTTCCTGAAAATTTCAGCCAATTCCGTCCACAAACGCCAAAGTTATTAGACATAGAATTTTCAAAAATCCCATAGAGAAAAAATCCTAACTATATATACCTACTGGCGACCGCCAGTAGGTATTATATGTGAACTGTGAGATATTAACTTTTATGGAGAAATATGGTTTACATTAAATGAATCAGTTAAACCATATATGTGAGCCTTATTTTTGGTGGCTGTTCAACAGGAGAAACTCTATGGTTCAAAATTATCTTTAATTTAGTTATGGTGGAAATGATCAAACCCAAGAATGGATAATTTAAGGTATCCATTTTTTTGATAATTAGTTAGGTGTCTAACTATTCCGTAGGCTTTGCCTTCTTTATTCTTAGTATTGCATACCCAGAGGCCTACGGGTTAATTGGGTAACCCCTGTAGTATACTCGTGTACCCAAAGACCTTGGCATGCTGTGTGTGGGTCTACCTCTGTCTCTATGTATTTCTCTCCCTTTGTCTCTCTGAATCCAATTTCCCTCTCCATTTAGCTCAGGCCTTGTCAGGCATGGCCTCCTAGGAACGGTGGGAGCCACATTCATTGAAGTGAGGCAGATAGCAGTCAGAACTCGTCAGGTAACACTCGCAAAAGCTGACACCATGGCTGCGATGGCAAGGATTCCAGAAGCCAGAGATCTCATCATCGAGCCCCCGCTAGAGACATTGGTTTTGGCATCAATAGCTCAAAGCACAACAAACCTTTATGTTGTAGCCGCCGAGATTGATTAGCGTCTGTCTATGTTTGCGACTTTGCCGAGGTCCAAGATTCTATTTTCAGATTTATTCACCTTTTTAGTAGGTCAAATGCGGGGACAGCCTGGAAGCTGTATCTGGCCAGGGATCCACGAGGCCACATACCTCCACTCCAAAGTCTTGCTGAATCCATTTCCAGTCAAATAAAAGGCTCAGAGCAGGGCAAACAAGGTCTTCTTGTCTGAATTGAGTATGACCTCACTGGACAAGCCACAGCACTTTGTCCCAGTCCTCCTGAGGTGAAAAAATGACTAAGGGCCAGATGTAGGTAAGTAACATTTACCGAATCTTAATTACCGAAAATTACCGAATTTTACCGATTCGGTAATTAAGATTCGGTAAATGTGAGGGGTTGGTATGTAGGGAATCCAGATGTTCCCTTTTACCGAATCGGTAAAATTCGGTATTTACCGATTCGGTAAATACCGAATCGGTAAAGCCTATTGATTCCTATGGGCTTCAAAGCCCATAGAAATCAATAGGCTTTACCGATTTGGTATTTACCGAATCGGTAAATACCGAATTTCACAAGGGTGCAGGGGGTGTCACTTTGACACCCCCTGGCACCCCCTAAACAGGATTGGGTGCCATGTGGCAGGCATACCTGCCCTAAGGGCAGGTCTGCCTGTCATATGGCACAGGTGTGCATGCACACATGTGCATGCACACCAGAATCGGTATTTTACCATCAAATAGTTTTTGATGGTAAAATACCGATTCTGTAATGCTTGTGGGACTCAGAAGAGTCCCACCTACATATCAATTTTACCGAATCGGAAAAAATACCGATTCGGTATTTTACAGAATCGGTAAATTTACCGATCGGTAAATTTACCGATTCTGTAAAATACAGGGCCCTACATCTCAAATTGCATTTACCGGTCGGTAACGGCCGAATTCGGCCGTTACCGACCGGTAAATGCCTACCTACATCTGGCCCTAAGTCCCACTCTTCTCTCACTACGGAAAAGTGTCTTCTGTTTCGCAGTACAACCTCTAGCTGCCAGGTCAAGCTTCGAGCCACCAGGTCTCTCTCCAGAACTGATCTCCTTCAGAGTCGTGTCCTCTGTAGTTCTACTGTTTTTTGTGGGGTTTTTTCGGTCCCTGAAGCCAGCAAAGAAGAGGTTAACCACTTGACCTTTAAGAGCAATTTCAGTCCCTGGGTGCCCACAGGATGCAGGAGTCCTTGAGTTTTTTTAGTGACTCCTCTTCTTCCAGCAGGACCTTCTTCTTCAGGTGGCACCTTCTCAGGTCCAGAAATGTCATGAGGAAATGGTGGTGGAGGTGACAGATGTTTTCTGTGCACTAGCCAGTGATTGGGGAAATTCTGCCACCCAAACATATTCCTCAACAGTTCCTCAACAACTTTTTGCAGATTTTCCTCTTTGCCTTCCTTACTGTAACATTACTCAGGAGCCTCTTTTTAAATATAGCCGAGCTCTTCTATCTCCAGACAGGCCTTTCTTCAACTCCTTGGCTGCCACCCTATTGAGATCTAACCAGGTCCAAATTGATTCTTTTCTCCACTCTGACTGGACCCTGGCTGCCTGAGAGTAAATAGTAAAAGGACTTGCTGGCAGCTCATATCAAAAGAGGCAGTGCCAAGGCTGTCCTTTGTTCTGCCAGATGTTCCTGCCCATTCCCAGGTTGCTAATCCCTGCTACATGGCCAGCAGTTAATACCCATATGTCAGATCTGAGGAAGGCGTTTGTCCTCAGAGCCAGAGTCTCTTACTCTCCCAGCCAAGGGTCTGTATTCCAGCTCTGAGTGGAAAATCTAGTTTTCGGCTAGTTTTGGCTCTGGCAATCTCAAGTACACATTAGACTTGCCCTCTCTGCAGGATCACCCCCAAACCTTTTGACTTTATTCTTCCTAATTTTTGCTGAATTCATTTATGTTGGGTGTAGGGCACCAGTAGGTCCTTTCTGTTTTAGGCTGATGAGACTTTAGCATTACCTGGTATGCTCATTTCTCTAATAATCGTTGTCTTGGGGATTACCCTTTTTCAAAAGGGAGTCTCGCCTCCTAGAATATAGTTTGCACCTTTGAGGTAACTATGTGATGCGGACTCTTTTAGCACTAAACTGACAGGCCACCCACATCAGTGTCTAATGAAAAAACTGAATTTTGTAATCGGTGTTATTTCTCTATGTCTGCCTTACTTCGAGTAAGTGCTTAAGGTCACAAATGTTCTAGGACATTAAAGGCACTAGAGCAGGCTAGACACACAAATAAGAAGAAAGCGAGGATATGGATTTATTTATGAGAGGGTGTCCTCATGGAGAGGCAAGAGAATGAGCCTTCTTGACATTGGCTTCACTGACTGGTGCAGCAGGAAGCGCTAGCTTCAAAGCGATGCTGGTGATTTGCTGGTACACAATCAAAGGTCTAGGTTCACCTTAAACATGGTGTATCATATCGGCTATTCCCTATTCCAAAAAGAACAGAGATGGCCAACATGCATTCTGTGTTATGGTTTTAATCGCCCAATCCTCCAGGTGCCCACACTTCTTCAGGTTGTAAAGGGGTCTTGTGTAGCAGTTTGTGAGGATGGCAAATTTGTATCTCAAACTCTTTGCAAGTTCCTTACAAAAACTTTAAATTTGAAGCAGAGTTTTCAAAATTCTATGTATTTCAGATTTTGCATGAAAATCCGGACTTTCGCATGTTTATTGTTTGCGGGGTTGCTAAGTTTTTGGCCAGCGCCTGGATTATCCGGTCAAGGTTGTCGTCCCACTCGTGCACAGATCATGATTCAGTATGAATTTTAATTATGATATTTCCCCTTTAGTTTTAATTGTTTGTAATGATGCAATGCTTTTAGGAGGAATTGTAATACTCGAAATTTTTGTATGTATTTTTATGTTTGTACTTTTATGATACATGTATCGAATAAAGTATTACAACAAATTACATTTACAATGTGTATTTTTTGTTTGCGCCACAGCGCACCTTGAAATAGGTGCACCATGTACAAATAGGGAAATAGCGCCATATTACCGTGAATGCGCTGTCCCCCATGTCATCCATGAACCTGTGCTGCCCTGGGGGAAGTGCATTCAATTGAAATGTGGAGCAGCTGCTTCAAAGTCGCTCTGTGCTTCACTATGCAGGCGGCAACCGAGGGGAGAGACATTCCCTTGCAGGCGGGTGCAGTGAGAGACTGCACCCTCTTACAAGGGGATGTCTAGGGATCCATAGGACCCTCTTTCCCTCCTCCAGAGGGCTGCCATCAGAGGGTGTGCTGACAGTGCGCCATCTTATTTTTGCACACATTCAGTGCATTTCCTGACAGCTTCTTTGCGCCCGCGTTCATAATATGGCATGCCCGCAGAAGCAAAAAGATTCCCACTTTTGCATGGGGCCACATCCCATGCAAATGAGGGAATACTCTCCTGAGATAGTGCTGGCGCTACATGTGCACAAGCGCTGTCTGTATTACAGAAAGGGCTGCACAAGTGTCTGCTGCACCTTCTGTAATACCAAAGTGCCACAGGAGTGCATAAAGCGAGCACACATGCTCGTTTTGATCTTCCTGGGTACTTTCTGTATTACGGCCACAGTTATCCTCTGATACACTTCTTCTCCAAACAAAACACTTCAGATAGGAAGTCTCCTACAGTCGACACTCATAAAGAGTGAAGAAAAGTGGTCTCCTTCTAAATTTCAAAGCTGGCTCCTGATAATGCTCACACATTGCTTTGCAATGCACTGCTACTAACCCACCCGAAATGCATTAACAACCTACAGCACACAGTTGAGTCATAGAGGATGTCACCTCTCAACCCCACAACAAATAACAGAAAAGTACTGGGCATCCTCTCTAGCCTAAACATAGTTTCAACTCAACCCACCGGCACATGCCTACTCCACCACCACAATAGCCCTATTGCACCTTGAGACCACACAGACGCAGGAGTGGATCGAATCACTGCACATTGTGGCACCCATATGAATGACTTGCTCACTTTGCCACTGGATTCAAGCTAGCCTGGCTGATGAGGGTGTTCACCAAAACAGATCCTAGGATGCTCGTTTTCGGTCCAGGGAAGACCTAGCTTGGCAGTTCGGGATGGACTGTTCCAATGAGGCACAAGGTCAAGACTGATTTGCATACAGCTGGGTCTGAACTGGGGTGGTAAAGTGAGTTAAAGAACGCCAATGGATTCAACCCAGATCTGTGACTGGGGTGAGTGTCTGAAAAGTTTAAGCTCTCCATCCATCATCTCCTTGTGTTGGCTTTGTTCCCCCTAAGTTGGCATGGTACGCCCTGACGTGGGTCCTTGCTCACTTTGCCACTGGATTCAAGCTAGCTTGGCTGATGAGCGGTGTTACCCCGAAACAGGTCCCAATTGCTTGTTTCCAGTCCAGGGAAGACCTAGCTTGGCAGTTCGGGCTGGACTGTTTCCACAAGGCACAGGTTCTCGACTGATTTGCATATAGCTGGGTCTGGACTGGGATGACAAATTGAGTTAAAGAACGACAATGGATTCAATCCAGATAAGTGACTGGGGTGAGTGTCTGAAATGTTTCAGCTCTCCGTCCATCATCACCTATTGTTTGCTTTGTTCGCTAAGTTTGCAGGGTATGCCCAGACATGGGTCCCTTGCTCACTTTGCCACTGGATTCAAGCTTGCCTGGCTGATGATGGGTATTACTCCAAAACTGGCCCCAGGATGCTTGTTTCCGGTCCAAGCAAGGCATGGCTTGGCAGTTCAGACTGGGCTGCTCTCATGAGGCACAGGGTCAAGAATGATTTGCATATAGCTGGGTCTGAACTGGGGTGACAAAGTGAGCTAAAGAACGATGTTGGATTTAACCCAGATCTGCCACTGGGGTGAGTGTCCTAAAAGTTTCAGATCTCCATCCATCATCTCCTTGTGTTTGCTTTGTTTGCCCTATGTTGGCAGGGTATGCCCAGACGTGGGTCCCTTGCTCACTTTGATACTGGATTCAAGCTAGCACGGCTGATGAGGGGTGTTATGCTGAAACCGGTCCCATGATGCTTGTTTTCAGTCCAGGGAAGACCTGGTTTGACAGTTTGGGCTCCACTGTTCCCATGAGGCACAGGATCAAGAATGATTTGCATATAGCTGGGGCTGAACTGGAGGGGCAAAGTCAGCTAAAGAACGATGATGATTCAAAACAGATCTGTGACTGGGGGTGAGTGTCTGAAAAGAGTCTGCTCTCCCTCAATCATCTCCTTGTGTTTGCTTTGTTAGCCCTAAGTTGGCAGGGTATGCCCAGACGTGGGTCCCTTGTTCAGTTTGCCTCTGAATTCAAGCTAGCTTGGCTGATGAGGGGAATTACCCCGAAACCGGTCCCAGGATGCTTGTTTTCGGTCCAGGGAAGACCTGGTTTGGCAGTTCGGGCTGGACTGTTCCCATGAGGCACAGGGTCAAGACGTATTTGCATATAGCTGGTTCTAAACTGGGGTGGCAATGTGGGCTAAAGAATGATGATGGATTCAGCCCAGATCTGTGACTGGGGGTGAGTGTTTGAACATTTTCAGTTCTCTGTCCGTCATCTCCTTGTGTTTTCTTGGTTCGCCCTAAGTTGGCAAGATATGGCCAGACGTGGGTGCTTTGCTCACTTTGCCACTGGATTCAAGCTAGCCTGGCTGATGAGGGGTGTTACCCTCAACCCGGTCCCAGGATGCTTGTTTCCGGTCCAGGGAAGACATGGCCTGGCAGTTCAGTCTGGACTGTTCCCATGAAGCACAGGGTCAAGAGTACCGGAATACGGCAAACGCTAGACAAACTAGCCCCTATGCGGGAATCAAGAAAAAAAAACAGTACAACGGAGAAATGGTATATCCCTCTCCTCAAGAGCCTTAAAAACGAATGCCAAAAAAACGAACACCGATGGAGACAAACGAAAGACATTGAAGCTAGAGCAAACTATGTCACCAAACGAAAACAATATATCCTAGCCATCAAAGACGCAAAAAAGGAGTACTTCACTCAACGAATTCATGAGAACCACAATTCCGCTAAAGAACTGTTCAAAATAGTGAAGGAGTTCAGTAACCCATCCAGCACCTCACAAACCCTTACCCCCTCAACCGAGGCCTGTGAACGCATCAGCACCTTCTTTTCTGATAAAATCAACAAAATCTACTCCACCTTCACTCCCCTAAACACTCATAGCCTGCCTGACAATTCTGACAAGCATACTTCAACATCAGATAGATGCAATGACCAATCAGACTCAGGCAACACACCGCGTCTAACTAGTTTTCAACTATTCTCTGAAGAAGAGGTATTAGCGGTACTGAAAACAGTTAAATCCGGCTCTCCCGCGGACCCCTGTCCCCACTTCGTGTTCTCCAAAATTGCACCAACGCTCTGCCCTCTTGTCACCAAACTCCTCAATAAATCGCTCACCACCGCGTCTTTTCCGGAAGTCTGGAAACACGCATCCGTGACCCCCCTTCTGAAGAAAGCAGGATCCGACATCTCCAATCCGGAGAACTACAGACCAATTTCCCAGCTCCCTTATCTCTCCAAAGCCTTGGAGAAACTGGTCAACACACAACTGACCCGGTATCTGGAAAATAACTCACTCCTGGATCCCTCCCAGATCGGCTTTAGAGCCAATAATAGCACCGAGGCAACGTTGCTGGCAGTGTCGGACAGTATCAGATGCACCACAGATCAAGGTGGATCTGTGGCTCTGATACTGCTTGACCTGTCAGCGGCGTTTGACACGGTATCACACGATTGCCTACTAAACACACTCCTGAGTAAAGGAGTGCAATCTACAGCATTAAACTGGATTAGATCTTTCCTCAGCAATCGTACCCAGGCAGTGCATATGGGTCAATTCTACTCAAAACCCTATCCCATCGGCTGTGGGGTCCCACAGGGGGCCTCGCTGAGCCCCACTCTCTTCAATGTCTATATTTCATCTCTGGCTGACATCGGAAGGAAGTGGGGCATCGGCATATGCTCCTATGCCGATGACACACAGCTGATGGTGACAATGGATGAAGGGCCGGAGACAACAAAGAAAAAGATACACGGCTGTCTCTCTGAAATGGCCCAATGGATGCACAACCACTGCTTAAAACTAAACGCCGGCAAATCGGAGATACTCCTGTTCGGAGGAGCAAAACTCATATGGAACGCCACATGGTGGCCACCCTCATTGGGATCAGCCCCCACCCCAAAACAACACGCCAGAAATCTAGGCATCATCATGGACGACGCCCAGTCCATGAAGGACCACATACGATCACTCTGGGAAAAGGGCTTTGCAATACTCAAACTTCTTGCAAAGATTTTTCCTTGGATACCCCTGGACTGTCGACGCACAGTCACTCAAGCCCTACTGGTTAGCCGCCTACACTATGGCAACGCATTATTCGAAGGGATGAACAAACAACTCTTCTCCCGCCTACAGGTCCTGCAAAATCAGGCAGCCAAACTGGTCTGCAATAAAGGCAAGCGAGACTCAGCATCTGCATGCCTCAGGAAACTTCACTGGCTACCGATGCGCCAGAGGGCTACTTTCAAAATACTCTGCCATGCGCACAGAGCTCTTCATAAAACTGGCCCCACAATTCTCCAAGGGAAAATTGACTTCTATATTCCCAACAGGAACCTAAGATCGAGTCACTCAGCTCTGGCCAAACCCAAGCACATCCACAAAGTAAGAGTAGGCGGACGCGCTTTCTCATATCTGGCAGCCAAAAGTTGGAATGAGCTACCTGTCGACCTCAGACACACCAAAAACTACCTTCAGTTTCGCCAAAAATTAAAAACTTACCTCTTCCCCAACAAATAATCCCCCAGCATAGCCCTCAGTAGTCTCCCTCGTTTTATAGCGCCGTGATATCCCATGGGATGAGTGTTGCGCTTTACAAATACCGGAAATAAATAAATAAATAAATAAATAAGAGTAATTTGCATATAGCTGGGTCTGAACTGGGGTGGCAAAGTGAGCTAAAGAATGATGATGGATTTAGCCCAAATCTGTGACTGGGGGTGAGTGTCCGATTAGTTTCAGCTCTCCATCCATCATCTCATTGTGTTCACAATAACAGATGCTGCTTTATACTATATCAAGAGTAGAGAGAGACACCAAGTATCTTTAAGCCTTCAGGAGATAAACAGCGCAAAATGGCCTGACACATAATTGCAGATATCCACCATCTTCTCCAGTCTATGGTCACCCCTATCTCTTCAGACTGCAGGCCTTCCCTTCCTTCTATCTGAAGGCAGTTGTCTCCTTTAAAACTGCAGTCTCTTCCCTCCCTCCCTTCAGACCGCAGTCACTACCCTCCAGTGTCGGCTCCTCCGCTAAGGTGGAGGAGCGTCACCCCACTGCTCAAAAGGAAAAATAAAATAATAATACCGTAACATTATTATCATTTTATTTTCCCCATTGCAGTCAGTGGTGAGGCGGGGCTGGCCAGAGCAGGGGGAGGAGTGGTGGCACTCCCTAAAAGCTCATGACTTAGGCCAATCAAACAGTCATGCACACTTTCCATGTTCCTCACCAGGCTGCATTACACAGCCTGGTGGGGAGAATGCAGAGACTCCCTGTCCCCTTCTGAGCACCGAACCATGGCACTCAGAGCAATCACAATGTAATACTGCATTGAAGTGATGTGATTGGCTCAGGGGAGCCTGTGTGCCCGGCTGCTACCTGCTGCCGGCCGGCACAGGAAGAAGGAAGATGAAGAGGATGAGGGCGTAAGAGAGGTGGCGGCCGGCCTCTTCAGATCAAGTAATTCCTTTTTTATTTTGATTTACTCCCCGGTCCGACTACCCACGTCCGGAGCAGCTGTTACAGCTTCCCTCCCACCCTTCAGATTACAGTCACTTCCCTCCCTTCAGTTTGCATTCACTTCGCTCCCTTGTCCAGACTGCTGTCACTTTCCTCTCTTCCTCCAGACTGTAGTCACTTTCCTCTCTCCCTCCAGACTGCAGTCACTTCCCTCCCTTTCTCCAGACTGTAGTCACTTTCCTACCTCCCTTCAGACGGCTGTCACGTCCCTCCCTTCCTACAGACTGCAGTCACTTCCCTCCCTTCTCTCCCTTCCTCCAGACTGCAGTCACCCCCTTTCCTCCAGACTGCAGTCTCTTTCCCTCCCTTCTCCATACTGCAGTCACTTCCTTACCTTCTTCCAGACTGCAGTCACTTCCCTCCCTTCTCCAGACTGCAGTCACTTCCCTCCCTTCTCTCCCTTCCTCCAGACTGCAGTCACATCTCTCTCTTCTCTCCCTTCCTCCAGACTGCAGTCACCCCCTTTCCTCCAGACTGCAGTCTCTTTCCCTCCCTTCTTCCAGACTGCAGTCACTTCCCTCCCTTCTCCAGATTGCAGTCACTTCCCTCCCTTCTCCAGACTGCAGTCACTTCCCTCCCTTCTCCAGACTGCAGTCAATTCCCTCCCTTCTCTCCCTTCCTCCAGACTGCAGTCACATCTCTCTCTTCTCTCCCTTCCTCCAGACTGCAGTCACCCCCTTTCCTCCAGACTGCAGTCTCTTTCCCTCCCTTCTTCCAGACTGCAGTCACTTTCCTCCCTTCTCCAAACTGCTTCCCTCTCTCTCTTCTCCAGACTGCAGTCACATCTCTCTCTTCTCCAGACTGCAGTCACTTCCCTCCCTTCTCCATACTGCAGTCACTTCCTTACCTTCTACTAGACTGCAGTCACTTCCCTTCCTTCCTCCAGACTGCAGTCACTTCCTTACCTTCTTCCAGACTGCAGTCACTTTCCTCCCTTCTCCAAACTGCTTCCCTCCCTCCCTTTTCCAGACTGCAGTCACATCTCTCTCTTCTCCAGATTGCAGTTACATCCCTCCCCCGACTGCAGTCACTTCCCTCCCTTCTCTCCCTTCCTCCAGACTGCAGTCAGTTCCCTCCCTTCTTCCAGTCACTTCCCTCCCTTCTCCAGACTGCAGTCACTTTCCTCCCTTCTCCAAACTGCTTCCCTCCCTCCCTTCTCCAGACTGCAGTCACTTCCCTCCCTTCTCTCCCTTCCTCCAGACTGCAGTCAGTTCCCTCCCTTCTTCCAGTCACTTCCCTCCCTTCCTCCAGACTGCAGTCACTTCCCTCCCTTCTCCAGACTGCAGTCACTTCCCTCCCTTCTCCAGACTGCAGTCACTTCCCTCCCTTCTCTCCCTTCCTCCAGACTGCAGTCACATCTCTCTCTTCTCCAGATTGCAGTTACTTCCCTCCCCCGACTGCAGTCACTTCCCTCCCTTCTCTCCCTTCCTCCAGACTGCAGTCACTTCCCTCCCTTCTCCAGACTGCAGTCACTTCCCTCCCTTCTCCAGACTGCAGTCACTTCCCTCCCTTCTCTCCCTTCCTCCAGACTGCAGTCACATCTCTCTCTTCTCCAGATTGCAGTTACTTCCCTCCCCCGACTGCAGTCACTTCCCTCCCTTCTCCAGACTGCAGTCACTTCCCTCCCTTCTCCAGACTGCAGTCACTTCCCTCCCTTCTCTCCCTTCCTCCAGACTGCAGTCACATCTCTCTCTTCTCCAGATTGCAGTTACTTCCCTCCCCCGACTGCAGTCACTTCCCTCCCTTCTCGCCCTTCCTCCAGACTGCAGTCAGTTCCCTCCCTTCTTCCAGTCACTTCCCTCCCTTCTCCAGACTGCAGTCACTTCCTTACCTTCTACTAGACTGCAGTCACTTCCCTTCCTTCCTCCAGACTGCAGTCACTTCCTTACCTTCTTCCAGACTGCAGTCACTTTCCTCCCTTCTCCAAACTGCTTCCCTCCCTCCCTTTTCCAGACTGCAGTCACTTCCCTCCCTTCTCCAGACTGCAGTCACTTCCCTCCCTTCTCCAGACTGCAGTCACTTCCCTCCCTTCTCTCCCTTCCTCCAGACTGCAGTCACATCTCTCTCTTCTCCAGATTGCAGTTACTTCCCTCCCCCGACTGCAGTCACTTCCCTCCCTTCTCCAGACTGCAGTCACTTCCCTCCCTTCTCCAGACTGCAGTCACTTCCCTCCCTTCTCTCCCTTCCTCCAGACTGCAGTCACATCTCTCTCTTCTCCAGATTGCAGTTACTTCCCTCCCCCGACTGCAGTCACTTCCCTCCCTTCTCTCCCTTCCTCCAGACTGCAGTCAGTTCCCTCCCTTCTTCCAGTCACTTCCCTCCCTTCTCCAGACTGCAGTCACTTCCTTACCTTCTACTAGACTGCAGTCACTTCCCTTCCTTCCTCCAGACTGCAGTCACTTGCTTACCTTCTTCCAGACTGCAGTCACTTTCCTCCCTTCTCCAAACTGCTTCCCTCCCTCCCTTTTCCAGACTGCAGTCACATCTCTCTCTTCTCCAGATTGCAGTTACTTCCCTCCCCCGACTGCAGTCACTTCCCTCCCTTCTCCAGACTGCAGTCACTTCCCTCCCTTCTCCAGACTGCAGTCACTTCCCTCCCTTCTCTCCCTTCCTCCAGACTGCAGTCAGTTCCCTCCCTTCTTCCAGTCACTTCCCTCCCTTCTCCAGACTGCAGTCACTTCCTTACCTTCTACTAGACTGCAGTCACTTCCCTTCCTTCCTCCAGACTGCAGTCACTTCCTTACCTTCTTCCAGACTGCAGTCACTTTCCTCCCTCCTCCAAACTGCTTCCCTCCCTCCCTTTTCCAGACTGCAGTCACATCTCTCTCTTCTCCAGATTGCAGTTACTTCCCTCCCCCCGACTGCAGTCACTTCCCTCCCTTCTCCAGACTGCAGTCACTTCCCTCCCTTCTCCAGACTGCAGTCACTTCCCTCCCTTCTCTCCCTTCCTCCAGACTGCAGTCAGTTCCCTCCCTTCTTCCAGTCACTTCCCTCCCTTCTCCAGACTGCAGTCACTTCCTTACCTTCTACTAGACTGCAGTCACTTCCCTTCCTTCCTCCAGACTGCAGTCACTTCCCTCCCTTCTCCAGACTGCAGTCACTTCCCTCCCTTCTCTCCCTTCCTCCAGACTGCAGTCAGTTCCCTCCCTTCTTCCAGTCACTTCCCTCCCTTCTCCAGACTGCAGTCACTTCCTTACCTTCTACTAGACTGCAGTCACTTCCCTTCCTTCCTCCAGACTGCAGTCACTTCCCTCCCTTCTCCAGACTGCAGTCACTTCCCTCCCTTCTCTCCCTTCCTCCAGACTGCAGTCACATCTCTCTCTTCTCCAGATTGCAGTTACTTCCCTCCCCCGACTGCAGTCACTTCCCTCCCTTCTCCAGACTGCAGTCACTTCCTTACCTTCTACTAGACTGCAGTCACTTCCCTTCCTTCCTCCAGACTGCAGTCACTTCCTTACCATCTTCCAGACTGCAGTCACTTTCCTCCCTTCTCCAAACTGCTTCCCTCCCTCCCTTCTCCAGACTGCAGTCACTTCCCTCCCTTCTCCAGACTGCAGTCACTTCCCTCCCTTCTCTCCCTTCCTCCAGACTGCAGTCAGTTCCCTCCCTTCTTCCAGTCACTTCCCTCCCTTCTCCATACTGCAGTCACTTCCTTACCTTCTACTAGACTGCAGTCACTTCCCTTCCTTCCTCCAGACTGCAGTCACTTCCTTACCTTCTTCCAGACTGCAGTCACTTTCCTCCCTTCTCCAAACTGCTTCCCTCTCTCTCTTCTCCAGACTGCAGTCACATCTCTCTCTTCTCCAGACTGCAGTCACTTCCCTCCCTTCTCCATACTGCAGTCACTTCCTTACCTTCTACTAGACTGCAGTCACTTCCCTTCCTTCCTCCAGACTGCAGTCACTCCCTTACCTTCTTCCAGACTGCAGTCACTTTCCTCCCTTCTCCAAACTGCTTCCCTCCCTCCCTTTTCCAGACTGCAGTCACATCTCTCTCTTCTCCAGATTGCAGTTACTTCCCTCCCCCGACTGCAGTCACTTCCCTCCCTTCCTCCAGACTGCAGTCACTTCCCTCCCTTCCTCCTACTATACTGCAGTCACTTCCATCCCTTCCCCAGACTGCAGTCACTCCCCTCCTTTCTCTCACTTCCTCCAGACTGCAGTCACCCCTGTTCCATCATACTGTAGTCACTTCCCTCCCTTTTCCAGACTGCAGTCACTTTCCTCCCTTCTCCAAACTGCTTCCCTCCCTCCCTTCTCCAGACTGCAGTCACATCTCTCTCTTCTCCAGACCGCAGTCACTGCCCCCCCGACAGCAGTCACTTCCCGCCCTTCTCTAGACTGCAGTCACTTCCCTTCTTTCAGATGCAGTCACTTCCCTTCCTTCTCCAGACTGCAGTTGCCACTCTCTCTTCTCCAGACTGCAGTCACTTCCCTTCCTCCGACTGCAGCCACTTCCCTTCCTACTCCAAACTGCTGTCACTTTCCTTCCTTCCTCCAGTCACTTTCCTTCCTTCCTCCAGTCACTTCCCTCCCTTCTCCAAACTGCTGTCACTTTCCTTCCTTCCTTCCGCCAGTCACTTCCTTCCCTTCTCTAGACTGTAGTCAACCCCCTTTCACCAGAGTATTACGTTTCAACTTTTCTCCTACTCATCTTCTGTGCAGAGTCATAGCAATGGTGCCTCTGTATTCCTCGTTATTGATTTTGTTACCCTTGTATCTGCTGTTTGGGATGGATAAGGCAGCAGTGGTGTGGAGAGGCGGTGAACCTAACAAAACAAAAAGAGGGAGTATCCCAAGGACAAACAACGTCCTCGTGAATTAGAGAGATGGAGAGAGATAGCATAGGAAAAAGTATTTCCTTATTCAAGAAACCCCTCACTCACCAACCTAGTTGTTGACATGCTTCATCATCGAGGTCCACTAAAGTAGCCGAATGCTACTCGGGTGTGCTTCAACGCCTGAACTACAGCGGAGCTGGTTTTTCTTGAACAGTGTGAAAATGGTGCGAGTGGATTAAAAATGTCTTTATTGTACTCCCTACATTTTTATTTGGAGCAATAAAATAAGATTAAAACCAAGTGTGATACTTAAGATGGCTAAATTGAACAAAAAGTATCAGTGTTGAGTGACAAAATTATCGGTCAACATGTTTCTACCTATCTGTGGTAATTCAAGGTTTTCAAAGTATTGCAACCCCTAGGTAGAGGTTGTCGCCTGGTGCACAGCGTATTGAAACAAAACAATGTTTTAATCAAATGTTATCACCAGATTTCAATTGCGGAGTCTCTTATTCTGGTAAGTTTTTTATTCTTGATCACTTAATTTCAATGATCCAACTTTTTCATTGTTAAACATCTTCACAACTTTTGAAGTTTGAATAACTCATGGTTTAAGCATGTCCAAAAATATATGACCATAATCCCAATGCATTTCGGGCATTGATGTTGCCCTTCGTCAGGGATCAATCTATGGGAAAAAATGGAAATGAAGGGCTCTTAAATGGGGAGAATCTCGAGCTGGCTCCAAAAATCAAATTAATAATAGTTCATGCAGGTGAGAAGAAGCGCACGTGACGTGGCTAGGTAGGAGTAGAAGGGAATATTAACAATCATGCAACAATTTGAACAATCTGTTAAAAGAAAAACACGATGTGCAGGGTGTAGTGGTATAAGCTGGAGATAAGGTTAACACATTATGATAGTCGATGTGTTGGTAGGATTTAAACCTCGGCCCATGAAAGAAAAGCATGCCAGCGCAAAACAATATCAGGCGAGTGAAGAGGGACGGTCCTGGTGTCTATGAAAAGCGTGGAAAGTTAGGAATCAGGTGTGCAGCTAACGGAACGCGGTGTGTCTAAGGTAAAAACCAAGTTCACACGTGTACGTGTGTGAACGGTAACCCGACGTTCTGTAAGACAGAATAGAATCAAAACCCCGTTAACAAGGTCCACAGAGAATACGCTGGAAGCGTGAAAGTGGCTGACAGGTCCGCAAGATTGCGGTACTTACAGTTGTGAAGCAGACTGCGGGAGAAAAGTTTCTCAATTGTTAGTCCGAATGGCTGGTAGGAAGCTCATGTACGGCGTGCGCTCGAGTGAGCTGGGTGAGGTTAATAGTGAAAAGGGTGACCATAGCAAAGGGGGCTGCTCGGCTAAAAAAGCACGGGCGCCATCTTGAAAAGGTGAAAGAAAAGATGAAGGATGTAAAAAACGGACTGTTGAGAGCCCTGAAAGATGCTCAAAACATAAATAATACTGAATAAAATGAGGCTGTCCATGTGAAAGCAATAAAGTCAAGAAATGCATATAGAAAAGTAAACGAAGAACAAATTCATAGTCAGTATATATGAGTCATGAAAAGCAAAAAATCGTTACACAGAGTCATATTAAACAGTTACAGATAACATAAAAACTCCATCCTGTTATTAAGCCCGTGGGGCTGCATGGTGCGTAAATAGCGAATCCAGTAGTTCTCTCTTTGGAATAGTCTGTTTTTGGTGTTAATGCCCTCAATGGGTTTGGTTATTTCTAGTACAAGAAATTTTAATTGGGCTACATTGTGTCTCTTTTCCTAAAAAATGAGTGGCAACAGTTGACCGGAGGTTTCCAGTCCTGATATTGCTCTTATGTTCCAATATTCTAATGCGAATCTTTCTTTCTGTGTGTCCCACGTAGCACGATCCACATGGACACTTCAACATGTACATAACATTTGAAGTGTTACAGGTAGCATTCACTCTTAGTATGATTTTTGTCCCTTTCATTGGATGGTTGAAAGTGTTGCCTCTGATGACATTGTGGCAATTACTGCAGTTGTAACATGGTAATAAGCCTGTGTACTGATAAGGTGCAGTATGTTCAATAGGTTTAGTTAGTCAGTCTTTAAGGTTGCTGCCTCGAGTATATGCGAAAATGGGTTTGCTCCCAAATATTCCCATGAAATCAGCTTCGCTGCTCAGTAAAGACCAATGTTTGAGTATCATGTTTCGAAACCGATGACTTGAGGTAGAGTATTTAGAAACCACTACTATTCGCTTGTTGGTCTCCTTCTTCTTGACGGTCCGAAGATCTTGTCTGTTCAGTGATTCACATCTGGTTTTAGCCGATCTCAAGATCTCTTCCGGGTATCCACGATCTTTGAATCTTGTTAACATTGCATCAATTTGTTGATCACACTGTCCCGGGGAAGATACTATGCGTTTAACTCTGAGTAACTGGGAAAAAGGTACGTTGTTTTTAAGGCCCTTTTGATGAAAACTATTATAATGCAAGATGCTGTTCTGATCTGTACTTTTTCGAAACAAGGTAGTGGAAAGTTTACTTTCGTTGAATTGAATCTCAACGTCAAGAAAGTGAATGAGTTTTTGGTTCAATTCCCACGTGAATTGTATACGATCATCAATCGTATTCAAATGATGTAGCAAGTCGACAAGAGTGTGACCTGTGCGTGACCATAGGATAAAGATGTCATCTATGAATCTTAGGAACAGCTTTCCGTGTTGTTGCCAAATGAGTTGGTTGAGTATGTGTTGCTCTTCATAGTGTCTCATGAACAAATTCGCGTACGCCGGCGCAGCGCGTTTGCCCATGGAAGTACCACATAATTGCAGGTGCCATTTGTCATTCCACTTAAAATAGCTGTGATACAAGGTAAACATGAGTAATTCCATCAAGAAAACTTGAAGGTCTGCATCCATGGTTTTATTTAGTAGAGTTTGTTCGATGGCTTCAATTCCAAGATTGTGGGTAATGGATGTACACAGGGATTTAACGTCCACTGTACATAGCTAAAATTCCTCTGATTCAGGTATTTGAGTCTGCTGGAGTTTATACAGGAAATCAGAGGTATCTCTGATGTAGGATCTGCTGATAGTCACGTGTGGTTGTAAATGTCTGTCTAAGAATTTCCCGACAGGCTTGTGGATGCTGCCCCTGGTTGACACAATCGGTCTAAAGGAAGGTTTTTGGGCGTCTTTATGAATCTTCGGTAGCATGTAGAGGGAAGGTGCTTTGGGATTCCCTTTAATGAGGAGCTTCTTGGCTCTCTCATTTATGGTGCTGTTGTCTGCTGCTCGATGAACGATGGTCATACGTATTGATGCATACTCTTTAGTGGGGTCTCCATCCAGTTCCACATAGGTGTTCATGTCTGATACATGTAGGGTGACTTGTTCTTGATAATAAAAGCTGTCCATGATGACAAGTGCGCCGCCCTTGTCAGCATTCTGACACGTGATAGATGGATTGTTTGCCAGTTTTTTCAAGATATTCCGATCCTTCATGGTGAGATTATGATGTGTGGTGGTAGCTTGAAATGGCAGTGTAGAAATCTCATGTTTGAATTGTTGTTCAAAAGTGTCAATAACTTTGTGGCTGATGGGAGCCATGAAAGTGCTGCGAGGACTTAATCCTAAAAGAATGCCATCATCTGGTGTCGTGGTTTGAATTATATTTTCAAAGTAGTGTCGCAATCTGATATTTCTCATTAGTTTGAAGAAACTTACTTCCAGTTCCAGAGTGTTGGTCGTGGTGGTGAGTACAAAAGTTTGTCCCTTTTGTAGGGTCCGGACCTCGTGTTGCGTTAGTTGATAAGACGATATATTGATCACAAGGTTATTGAAATCCATAATTTTCTCCGGTTGCTCTTTTTCTTGACTTCCACTGGAGTTTTTGGTGTGTCTGCGGTTTTTGGCCCGCCTGGGTCTGCCTGCTCGCTTTGGCCTTCCTCTAAAAAATGAATCACGGCTGTTGATGTTGTTGCTGTTTGTGAGGTTCCGCGTTCCGGTCTCTGTGTGGCTTGTGATCTAGCGTCTCCATCCGAGGATGAGGTATCCGTTTCTGAGTATGGATTGTAGGGGCGATGTTGGCGTCGGCGGGCATACACTTCTGCCCAAGTGTAGACCTCGCCGAGCTTGTTCAAATCGTTGCATGATTGTTTATATTCACCTCTACTCCTACATAGCCACGTCACGTGCGCTTCTTCTCACCTGCATGAACTATTATTAATTTGATTTGTGGAGCCAGCTCGAGATTCTCCCCAATTAAGAGCCCTTCATTTCAATTTTTTCAAATAGATTTATCCCCTGACGAAGGGCAACATTAATGCCCGAAATGCATTGGGATATGGTCATATATTTTTGGACATGTTTAAACCATGAGTTATTCAAACTTCAAAAGTTGTGAAGATGTTTAACATTGAAAAAGTTGGATCATTGAAATTAAGTAATCAAGAATAAAAAACTTACCAGAATAAGAGACTCCGCAATTGAAATCTGGTGATAACATTTGATTAAAATATTGCTTTGTTTCAATACGCTGTGCACCAGGGGACAACCCCTACCTAGGGGTTGCAATACTTTGCATATATTTACAACACTGTTTGGTTCGGACAGTGAAGCCTTGCCTGCACACGACAACTTAACAACTCATCAACCTTCCACAACAACAGGCTGTGCGTATCCACACTCTTTATAATTCAAGGTTTTCTTCAGGACCAAATGTTAGAACCGGGAGGTCTGCGCAATCTAAGGAGCACCCATCCCTGGTTCAGCAATTAGCCAGATCGTGTACTTATGGTGAGGCAACCTTACAGCATTCTGTATAAGGGGGAAAAAAAATTCTGAAATAGATAGAGCAGAACATTTATACACAGTTGTTCGCATTTCTACTGTGAATATGTTACTGCATCATATTTTTTATTTGCTCTCCATTATTCCAGTGTGGTTATTCTTTAGCACACACATTGCATGTCATATTGTTGTGACATAATTCTCATGCACTATATACGTGATGGGTCTCAATTAGGAGTCTAAAGTGTACTCTTATCTTCCATTCAATACCCACAGTCATTCATGGTTATAGGTGGGTGTCATGCAGCTCTCTTAGTTTAGAGTGTTTAACATGTAGAGCATGTGAGTTTCTGGTCATGCATCACCTGTATAGCTGTACTTTTGCTAATAGTGCCAATCAATATCGAGCGACAGTCAAAGGAAGGAACCAAGGTATTTAAAAACAAACTTACAGGAAACGATATGTAGTTCCAGCCAATGGAAATCATGGGGGGGGCTGGTTATGGTTGCATTCTGTGGGGTTCAAAGTTAAGAAAGTCAGGCTACTCAAAGTTACGTTGCCTCCAAATGAGAGAAAGAAAAGGAGGGGCATAAGCGGTGCCCATCGGCATTTACAGTTAAGAGAGCCAGGTTACTCAAAGTTAAGTTGTCTTTAAATGAGAGAGAGAAAAGCGCAAGCGGTGCCCATACGCATTTACAGTTACTCACGTTCTATAACTTCAGAGCCCGTCGTGGAACCTGCCAGAGACCCGCACGGAATCCCGAGGATAATCGTGGGTCTCTACCAGAGGCTTATATGCTCAGTCTATTACCTGATTACTTCCATACACGTGGTACGCGGTGTGGTCATGTGACCGTGTGTGCATCAGGGATGGGGGTGGGGCGGGGGAAGTGACTCAGTGGTTTCGTATTTGTGAAGGGGTTTAGATTAAATGCTCGTAACTCCGCTAGCGTTAAGGGAGTGGCGGCAAATAACAGAGCCTCGTGGATATTATGGGCTCAGTAGTGAGAGTTGTAGCCACACTCTTGTGTAGGGTGAAGGGATAATACGTAACTACCATGCATATGATTATTTTGAGCGGAGAGTGTAATCGTGGAATGTATAATTAAATGGGATTCAAGGATGCATAGCAAATAGCTTGACTCTATAACGTGCAGGTGTAAGAAAAATGGCACAAGCAAACGGTCCCTGAAATGCACCACACCAAGGGGTGCAGAAGGCCTAATGGGTCCAGAAGAAGATCTGGAAATGGAAGATCTGTGATGGGAAATTGCAGATCGCCAGTAGAACATGGATCCGGGGCTGAGACTTCCAAATTGGAGTAATTGGAATTAACTCCGCATGTTGGTTGTGCTCTTGGGTTGACACTCTGGGAATCAGGAGGAATGGAGGGAAAGCATAATGTTGCGAACTGTTCCAGCCCTATAGAAGATCAATTGCGGCTAATGCCATCACGTCCGGGCGCCAAGGAGTAAAAGTTCGGAAATTGATTGATTTAGCGAGAGGCAAGCAGATCCGTGTTGCATGGGCTTGATTGTTTCTGGAGTAACAGGAAGATGGACGGCGAAGCATCCACTCGGTGGTGTCTTGGAGGTGCTGTGAGTTCCAGTCCATCACAAGATTGTCGCACTTCGGGAGATATCCCGCAATCACTAAGATGCGGTGAAGGAGGCAATAATGGCAAAACTCTGTTGCAATCTCCACAAGAACCTGGGATTTGGTCCCGCCCAGTCTGTTTATGTACTGGACTGTTGAGGTTTTGTCCATCTTGAGCAGTACGCAACCACTGGAGGAGTGCAGACCTTAGGTCTTGATGGTGAACGAACCTGCCAGGAGTTCGAGGCGAATGTCTGACATATAAGCTCAAGTACAAGTACATAATATCGACAGACAAAATATCTACATACAAAAATATCGGGACAAAAATATCGAAATCAAAAATATCGAAGTCATATCTTCATAAAGGTAAGTACAAAAATATCGAAAAATTAATATCGTAGTACAAAAATATCGAAATTAAAAATATCGTTTTTTTAAATGTATTAATAATAATGTAAAAATAATTTTAAAATACATATAATTTTACAAATATTAAATAAAAATATTAAAACATAATTAAAACATTAAAACTAATACATATACATTTAAAATAAATTAAACACTTAATAATTTAATATAATTTTATTTTTTTTAATTTCATTTAATTGATTTAATTTAAATTTATTTTATTTTTACCCTCTACGCCTGTACCCCAAAAACCCAAAACTGACCCTGAACCCTAAAAATATCCCTGTACCCCAAAAACCCAAAACTGACCCTGAACCCTAAAAATACCCCTTTACCCAAAAATCCAAAACTGACCCTGAACCCTAAAAATACCCCTTTTCCCAAAAACTGAAAACTGACCCTGAACCCAAAAAATACCCCTTTACCCAAGAACTGAAAACTGACCCTGAACCCAAAAAATACCCCTTTACCCAAGAACTGAAAACTGACCCTGAACCCTAAAAATACCCCTTTACCCAAAAACTGAAAACTGACCCTGAACCCTAAAAATACCCCTTTACCCAAAAACTGAAAACTGACCCTGAACCCTAAAAATACCCCTTTACCCAAGAACTGAAAACTGACCCTGAACCCAAAAAATACCCCTTTACCCAAGAACTGAAAACTGACCCTGAACCCTAAAAATACCCCTTTACCCAAAAACTGAAAACTGACCCTGAACCCTAAAAATACTCCTTTACCCAAAATTAATTATTATTATTTAATTACCAATTAATTATTAATTAACAATAACAATAAAGTAAATATATTAGCACATTAGCTGTAATTAATTAAATTTAATAATTCATATTATTTTTTCCCAATTAATTAAGAATAACAAAAATGTATATATATAAAAAAATTACTCTAATTAATGTAATTAACTAATTAATATTAATTAATTACCAACTAATTAATAATTAAAAATATGTACAAAATTATATTAATTAATTAACTAATTAATATTAATTAATTACCAATTAATTATTAATTAAAAATATTTACAAACATATATTAATTAATTAATTATTATTAAATTACTTCCCACCCTATTCCCCTATAAACCCATAACCCGCTACAGAACATATTTATCAATTAATCAATTAATTAAAATTAATTAAAAATTAATTCTCAATTAATTAATTAATAATTCCTACTAATTAATAATTAATTTAACATAATTAAATTACTTCCCACCCTATTCCCCTATAAACCCACAACCCGCTACAGTACTAAAAGACAATATTTAATTAAATTACATTAAAAATAAATAATAAAACATAATAAATACAATATAATATACACAAAATTTATTTAAAAATTGATATTAGTAACATCGAAATTATTTATTTCAATATTATTGACATCGATATTTAAAACTTCGATATTACTAATATCATACTAATATCGATATTAAGACTGTCGATATTACTTACCTTCTATATTATGTCCCATCGATATTTAAACTTTGATATAATTGTATATCGAAATTTAAAACTCGATATTTTGTCTGTGTACCGTTCGAGGCAATTTATGTGAAGCTGTGATTTGTCTGGATTCCATCTCCCACCAGTGGAGGTGCTTCTGCATCTGGCCCCTCAGCCCCACCGGCTGGCATCTGATTCAACACCAGTTCTGGATGGGAGCTAGAGATGGCCCTGCTGTTCCAGGCTGCCATATGGTCGAGCCACCATTGCAGTCCTCTTCCGGTGTCTGGCATGAGGCTGATAATTTCTGAATAGAACAGACCTCGTTGGAGATGACAGATTTTCAAACGTTGAAGTGCCCTGTAGTGCAGGGGGGGCTGGACACCGCTTTAATTGAGGACTCAAACAGGCCCACAATCCTGGCTAGCACCCTCAGGAAAGCCTTGTCCTGACTAACTTTAGCTTCTGCCGCGGAAGAGAGAGTAGAGCCGACACTGAACCGATTTGGAAGCAGAGGAACTCTATGCATTGAGAGGGAGAAAGAATGGAATGTTCTGGTACATTAGGAAACTAAACTCCTGGAGCAAATGAATAGTCCAGGACAGATGATTCAGTAACTGGTACTTGTCTTGCACCGTGAGGAGAATATTGTCAAGATGTATGATAAGACAGACTCCTCTGACCTGAAGATGTTCTACAACCGTACCCATCACCTTGGTGAAGCACCATGGTGCAGAGGACAGACTGAAGGGAAGGATTTGAAAATGGAACAACACACCCTTCCAAAGAAACTGGAGGAACTAGCGGTGTAGAGGAAAAATGGGAATTGAAAGGTACGCAAATCAGGGCGGACAATCTAATCTCCATGATCTCTAAGGAGATCAATTCCCTCTATTTTGAAATTATGGTAAAGGGTCCAAGAGTTGAATTCTTTCAAATTGATGACCAAACAGGAACGTTTTCCTTTTTTGGGGACCGCAAAGATGTTGCTGCAAAACCCCAGAGGGGTCGGGATAGGATTAGCAAATTGCTCCTTTCAGGAGGAGCTGGAGCATTTTGTCTCAAATTAAGGACTGATTTCAAGGGAAAAATAGGATTGGTGGTGGGAGGGAGGGCTGATGGGGCACCCCCAAAAATTCCAGTTTAAACCTGGAGATGGTCTCCAGAACCTATGGATCCTGCGTGATAGACCTTCATTGTGGAAGGAAATGTTTTGTCCTGCCCCCCCAACTGTGCAAACAACGAAGGAATGAGCCTTACCTGAGTCACCGGAAGAGGCGTTGAAATTTCCCTGGCCTAGGAAGGAGCCTCTGCCATATTGGGAACATCCTTCTCTGCCTCTGGAGGGGTAGAAGGTGGTGCCGTAGGAGCGGTTTCTGCCTTGATGGGCTCTGGAAGGGCCTGGTGTTTATGGATGGACAGATGAACGCCCTTTGTATTGACTGGCTCATCCAAAAAGGTGCTGGTTGTGGAACACCTTATGCAGTGAGGACTGTGCTTTATCTAGAGCCGTCAACGTCTGGACACATTTTCCTATGTCCTTGATGAATTTGTCTCCAAGGAGGAGGCAGTTAACCTTCGATGCCAGTTCTGCAGTGGGTAATGCAGCCAACTTGGTGTCTATAAGGATGAGTGTGGACCTACAACACTTTACCGACAAGGAGCAATTAGCATTTCCCAACAGGCATAAGGACAGCTGGGCCCAGCCAACCAATGTGTAGGGGTCAATGGGGGGACCTGTGCAATTGGCATGACTGCCATTTTGAGGCTTTTACAAAATGGGCCTGTCAAATCAAGGACCTTATCTTGACAGGCTTTCCCAGACCTGTCAATCCCTTTCTTGGGATCCTTAGAGGAGTGTTTGAGGAAGGACGCTAGAATGGGGTTCAATTCTGGGGTTGATGTTACCTTATCTGTGATGTCGGCATAATGGGCACTCGGAGCGCAACTGGTTGCGCAATTCTTTGTCATATCCCTTGCGGATGTGGCCATGGATGTAATCTGTGACAAGGGGAAGGGAAACCCAATCTGAGGAGTGAGCGGGAAAGATGGAGTCTGGGTCGAAGTTCAGGGGAGTTGGGGGGATTGGGTGGAGGTGGAAGAGTGCGAGTAGTTATCTTGAGTCTTCTTCGGCCGCTTCTGTGGAGGAGAGGGAAAGTCATAAGTGGCTGAGGGAAGAGAAGAGGACTGGTATGAGTCTACGTCTTGGTCAGTAGACTTCGGTGGTGGGGCCAAATCCTTCGTCGACAGGGTACACAGTACATGTGGTCAGAGGTAAAGGACTGGGAGATTTGGGACATAAAAGCAATGTGGGGTCAGTCATCATGTAGGGGGCTGCCATCCACATGCGACGGGCCAGGAGGCACGGCAGAACTGAAGGCATACCGCTGAAGCTCCCAGGGCTTGATTAACCAAGTGTGTGACTGAGGCATCCAAAGCTTCCACAAGGTTTTATTCAAAGACTATTTGCTTGTCCTCCATGTCCTGGTTAAATACCTCATCAGTGAAATACCGGTGCTGTGCCAATGCTCTGTATAATGGGATAGTACCATAGGCTGATTGGTGTATTCGTTGTTACGTCAGTGAGGGAATGTTAGGAAATGTAGAGGGATATTCTCAAGAACGTGCGATAATCATCGCTAAAAATCAGTTAATGCAATGTTTCATATCGCCGTCTATTGCGGGGAAACAACTCCATGTTAACTTCCGATTCACAATAAGGCGGTAACATGCAATAGTTTCCCGATAACCCGTCAAATGTCCGCGATAAAGTCACTGGGACGGCGATAAAAATCGAAACCCCTATGTGAAAAAAGTTGTGGTGGGCCCAACTGCGATAACAAAAATCAACAATAATCTTCACCAGGCCCATCAGGGAAGGGCAAGGACAAGAAGAAGAGGAAGAGGCGGTTCAGTCCGCAGGAAAACAGGATCCTGATAACAGAGGGGATAGAACACCATCAACTACTGTTCTGTACTGTCCTGTGCTGCCTCAGTGGTAGTCCGGAGGTGGGGGTGTTCCTGGGGGTCTCCATACTGCATAATCATTGGCTCCATGGTATCTGTTGATCTTCAGATGTGGCTCTGGCCTGGGCTTCCTTTCATACTGGAGGTAGTCGTCTTGCTTAACACCAGTAAAAGGCAGGTGTTAAATCCCTGCTGTTAACGCGCCTTATCGCCTGTTTTGTGTTCTTATAGCCGATCTGGACGGTCGTTGAGAAAGTTGCGAAGAGGTGTTGTTGTGGCTTTCTGCACGGGAACGCCTACTCTGCATATCATTAGCATTAGTTGCCAGTGTCATCTGTGATGATGTTTTTTGCGGCTGCTATCGCAGGGAAACTGGTGATATCGGCTGTTTTCACCAGCTTGAGATAAATTTATCGCCACTTTGGCTGCGATAAATTGCAGATAACTCGGCGATAAGTCCTTGAGAATATGCCTCATAGTTTTGGGAGAATATTTACATTTAATTAGCTCCTGTAAAAATATGTTAATAAACAGCAATGTGTAGTGTGTGTGGTCAAGGCTGGGGTGGCCAATGGCTATATAAGATTTGGGGGTGGCAGAACGCGGCTGATCAGATGAACGTCATATAATGGGATAAACATGGTTCACAGGGGAGCAACCGAGCCTGGATCAGTGCTGACGCTCGAAAGCTGAAAAGAAAAATGTTTTAATTTTGAATCAGAAGACAGAAGAGGGGTTTCTTTTCTCGAGAGAGAGATAGCGAGAGAGAGGGGGAGAGCAAAACCTCCACCACAGACAGGAAGTTATAAACCCCGAAAGGGCCATTACATCGTTTTAATTAAAGTTCGGTACCGCTCTATTTATTTTCTCCAGACTCCCGTTCAACAGTCTGAATTTATGACAGTTATTTGACAAACTTTCCCGCCTGCTGCTTGCCTGCTGCCTGCAGATACAGGGAGGCAGGAATCTGAGCACCATTGATCAGAGGAGGCTCTGTTGTTCAGGGGGTACTTATCCCAGAAACACTTCTCACCTCACAATTCATATTTTAAAGACATGCACCATGTTGTCCAAACACTTGCATATTTTTTCTGAGTATTTTGTGCATTCTAGGGGCCAGGGGCCAGATGTAGGTAGCCCTTTACCGATCGGAATCGGCCGAAAATACCGATTTTCGGCCGTTTCCGATCGGTAAAGGGCTATTGAGATGTAGGGGCACATTTTCGGTAATTTTACCGAATCGGTATCATTACCGAATCGGTAAATTTACCGATTCGGTAATATGTACCGAATCGGTAAAATAATTACCGATTCGGTAATATTTACCGATTCGGTAAAATTACCGAAAATGCAATGTAGGTAGGCAATGTACCTCCTGCACATGGCTTACAGAATCGGTATTTTACCATGGAAAACAAATCCATGGTAAAATACCGATTCCGGTGTGCATGCACATGTGTGCATGCACACCTATGCCATGTGACAGGCAGACCTGCCCTTAGGGCAGGTATGCCTGCCACATGGCACCCACGCCTGTTTAGGGGGTGCCAGGGGGTGTCAAAGTGACACCCCCTGCACCCTTGTGAAATTCGGTATTTACCGATTCGGTAAATACCGAATCGGTAAAGCCTATTGATTCCTATGGGCTTTGAAGCCCATAGGAATCAATAGGCTTTACCGATTCGGTATTTACCGAATCGGTAAATACCGAATTTTACCGATTCGGTAAAAGGGAACATCTGGATTCCCTACATACCAACCCCTCACATTTACCGAATCTTAATTACCGAATCGGTAAAATTCGGTAATTTTCGGTAATTAAGATTCGGTAAATGTTACTTACCTACATCTGGCCCCAGATGTAGGTAATTCCTATTTACCTACTCTTAAATACCGAATTTTACCGATTCGGTATTTAAGAGTAGGTAAATAGGAAGGGGGCAGATGTAGGTAATTCTCATTTTAGAATTTCCGAATCTGTAAGATTCGGTATTTACCGATTCGGTAAATACCGAATCGGTATTTCCTATTGATTCCTATGGGCCTTCAAGCCCATCGGAATCAATGGGAAATACCGATTCGGTATTTACCGAATCGGTGAATACCGAATCCTGCAAGGGTGCAGGGAGTGTCACTTTGACACCCTCTAGCACCCCAATTACATGCTTGTGTGCCATGTGGCACACATACATGCCCTAAGGGCATGTCTGTGTGTCACATTGCACAGGTGTGGATGCACAGATGTGCATGCACACCTAAATTCGGTATTTTACCACACAATAGGATTGTGTGGTAAAATACCGACTCTTAAGGGCCTGTGGCACTGAAAACTGTGCCACCTACATTTGGAATTACAGAATCGGTATATTTACCAATTCGGTAAATTACCGATTCGGTAATTTTACCGAATCGGTAAATATACCGATTCTGTAATTTTCAGCCCCCTACATAGCAAAACCCAAATACCGGTCGGTAACGGCCGAAATCGTCCGTTACCGACCGGTATTTGGGCTCCTACATCTGGCCCTAGATCTTTTGAAACATTTCCTTACTTTTACACAAATTGAATGTAAGTATGTTTGTTTTAAGTCCAGCAGTGGAATAGTAATTTACAGTTCTCGAATTTTGCGCACAAGAAGAACAGAAAGGGCTAGATTAGGAAATGTTGACCCCTCCTAAATTGTGTTTTGAGGGATGGAGATATTAGTAAACAGCCAGTTCTGTAATACCGAACGCCTGTTTTCGCCTGGTACTATGTTCACCAAATATGGCGCCTCCAAGCATCAGGACCCTCTCACATAAACATGAAGTGTTGGGTGACCGGCTGCTGTGTGGGGGCCTATTCACAAGACGCCTCAGGGTAATTGTTTGCGCTTTATAATACCCAAATCAAATATACACTTGAGTAAATCTACACGTGCAAATTTAATGAGAAATCTTTATAGTACATTTTCAACGTTTGGGTATTCACTATTTCCAAGTGATCACATGTAAATACCTCTTTTTGTATGATCACTCTCAAAGTTTTGGACCAATACTGCTGGCTTTTCGACACTGAGGGGCCCTGAGGCCCAAGTGGCAAAGCTGACTTACTTATAAGTCCCTGGTATTTGGTACCCAGGGGCCTGTAAGTTACAGTGTCCACTCAGGCCTGTAGCACTGATTGTGCCATCCTGTGTGTGATAAAGTACACAAATGGCTCCCAGCCTGCCGCTGCAGTCTGGAAGAGCAGTTTTAAGACTGCTAGTACGACTTTGCCATTTATGTAAGTCTCCCCTAAGGAAGTCTATAGAGCCCTGAGACAGGGAGCTCTATACTGTTAAGTAGGACATATATTTTTTTGTATGTTCTAGCAGCACAACCTCCAAACTGTTGTTTTACTGCAGAAAATGTAGTAACCCCATTGGCTAACCTAGAGTTACTGGCTGCCCTTTGAGCCCGGCTAACTTCTGAATTGGGCTACTAAAATGAGTACTTCAAGGTATCAATTTAATCATGGCATTAAACCAGACTTGATGCCTAAGTCGAATTTAATGACACTGCCCTCCTGGATAGTAGTGTGAACGACGTTCATGCCCAAGAACAATAGAAGCCTGCTACAGAGGGAGGTGTTACCTTCCCCTTGAAGGAAGACACACAGGGTGTTGACCCAAAAGGTGAACTTCAAAGGCAAAGCTGCCTTTTGTAGACAAATGCCAATCTCATTCATTTAGGTCTGTCCTTTTGTTCAGGCTGACAGCGGGAGCAGAGGGGGAAACCAGTGACCAAACTGGTTTTCCTGTGGGTCTGAAGCCCCTTGGCAGCCACACCTCTAGGGTGGGCTACCAGAGGCCCAACATCGAAGGAAGGGTTCAGACAACTTCAGAGTTGGCAGAATAGTGCACTCTGGGATTGCTAGATTTCACACACAGCCGGACGTTGTCACAAGGCGGGAAGAATCCTGGTAGCCCATTAGCCAGTTACAGCATCATCCCCCATAGGGCACTTTCTGGCCATAAATGTAGCACCCTAGGCACTAATAACATCAGATCACAATGGAACTGGAGAAAGGACCCAAGAAGCACGCCCTGCTGATCCCAGGATGTTGGAAAGAGAGGCTACAATGACTGCTGGAATGCACCTGCCTCACTTTGGGCTAGTAAAGAGAGGGCTGTGCCTATGGCTCCTGGCTTGTGGAAAAGTTGCTCCTTAGTCCCAGGCCAAAGAAGTGACTCCACAAGTCAGTATGCTGATCCTCTGGAACCAGCACCAGATCCATCAAAGCAGAAGTAGCCCAATCCAGCAAGTCAGTAGCCACGCTCTTTGAATCACTGCTGATTGCCGACAACCACCCACCCTTCCACATCCAAAAGTTGTTCCCGAGTCTTGTGGAACTGGGAGTGTTGTGGGAGTCCAGATTGGTCGCCAAAATGAACGCCAGCCTTAACCAAACAAAAATGTGGAACCTGCTGTGCACGGAGATTGGAAGCCCAGCCTCAACTAGCCTTCTACTGGCTCAAAGAGGACTTCGAGGGACACGACTCATGTGGCCAAAGTTGCCCCACTTGACCCGTGGACTGAGGAATACCCAAAAGGACACTCCCATTGACCACACAGGACACAGAACACCTTTCATCATCTCAACATCCTGCCTATTTGGCATCAGGACTACTCCTTTGAAGACTATGGTGGTCTTGATGCAAAGTGTAGAGCTACCCTGAGACTGTTTTGGTGACCAGGTAACTGTCCAAATAAGCCTTATTGCCCCCTAACCTTTTCCCTGTCGGAATTGGTCAACCAACTCAGGCTGGAGTAGCCAAACACAACGCTTTGAACTTTTCAAAAGTTTCTAAACTTCACGGTTAACAATGCTTGCTTGTGCTTTTAACTGAAAAGATAAAATGTACATTTTACTTAATAATCTATATCTCCGGAAACCTCTGGTTGATTTTCCACATCTTACTGTCTAAATATTCATAAAAATATAATCTGTTTTTATAAATTGGTGTCAGATTTCTTTTGTGTTGTGCAACTTTATTTAATTGTTTGCTGCTTCTAAATTAGGGCTGGGCGGTTAATCCGCTCCGTGGGTGGAGTGCACGGAGTTTTGCCACTTTTGCAGAGAACGCAGAGTTTTGCAAAAAACTCAAATTCCCCCATGTGGCAGAGCTTGCCCCCACCACCGCCCATCCCTACCAACTACCATGATGCCGAGATACTAGAAGTATCGGGATTGCATGAAGAAGCAAGATATATGTCCTCCAAAAATACATCGAAATAAGTCCAACACCGCGCAACAATCACAATGGTTAGCAAAACACATATCCCAATTTACAGTATGAAATGGCGGTGAACGTTGTGCATCCCTCATGATGCGTTTAAAATGGTGGGGAATGTTGCACGTCTTTCCTAACATGGAGGCCCAGAGCAAAATGGCTCCCCACATTGTTACACGTAATTCCTGATGCGTTCATGCTGGTATTCCCTGTCAATGACACATTCAGGAACCTAAAAGGCGGTTCCGTGGTAACATCCATGTTGTTCGCTATACCCAAGCTGCCAAGACAGCGCAAATGACACTGAGACTGCCCCCAAGTTAAAGTCATGCCCAAACCACACAATGCCTCCAAGTGCAAGCATTCACAAGTCTCATCGGCACCATGGGACAACTCTCCTCACAGATGCATTGCCACTATGTGATATCACGTGCACTCACCAGCTTTATCACAGGAGTGCAATTTGCAAGGTTAGTGTTGCTCCTACCCCCGGGCACTACCGCTCTTCCGTGGAACAGGCAGGAAGTTAGCCTCTGTATTCTGTGTCAAGCATGCACCTTCCCTTCTCACCGCCTGCCTCCTTCTGACTCAGCTGTATGCTGCTGCCTGCTCCAAAACACCTCCCTCTGCAGCATTTTCCTGGCGGTGTCTATGAAGTGAGATCACCTGGTTCACCTAGAGCCAATGTACAGCTCATGTCAAAGCCCTGTACAGACAGGTACACAACTAGGCAAGAGCCCCTTGCCAGAGGCTGCCTTAGGTGCGTCTGGCATTTGTTTTAGGCTTGTAAGTTGTATCCTCGAGGGATTTCTTTCTCAGCCCATGAAAACTTTTAGTCTAAGATGTGGGAGAAGAGAGAATGAGGGTGCGCATGCTGCTCAGAAGTGAGCAAAAAACCATCATGGCAGGCGGAATGGAGCTCTGAATAATCACACTGAGTTTTCATGTGACTCCACTTAACTCCGTGAAGTACAACTCCACTGGCTCCACCCACCCCTATGATAAATGCCTCACACTAAGTCCTTTCTTTAAGCCACAGTTACACAGGGTTTAGCTAAAGGTTTTACAAACGAGCCTGAATGGAACCAAGATGGTTTTGAGAGTGTATTTTGGGATATGGTTGCCCAAACATACCATATGACACACCACAATTCTCACAGTACAGTTACTATTTGTAGCTTTTCAGTCCTAGGGGAGATCTCTGCACCCTTTGTGGAGATCTCTACCACATGTTGGAGATCTTCCTTTGGGAAACATTATTTAACTTTATTCATTTTGGTGTGGGAGGAAGAGCCTTCTCTGAGGTACTCTTAGTAGTGCATGTTGGAGAGAGATGGCACCTGGGCTTCTTCGCAGTGTGGGGACAGGGCCCAGCTGTATTGGTCTCTCTCAGCTACCAGCACACCCTCTGTTACTCCCCAGTTTCACTCTGCAGACCATCACACCCCTTAGACTACCAGTGGCCATAGAGAGATCCCAGCCTGCCAGGCCCTCAGGCTGCTATCACAGTTCACATCTCTAATGCATTCATCCAGTCCCTAAATGCCCTCAGCCAAACCTTAGGCTTTCAAGTGAGACCTCATCCAGCCACCACCAGAGACTGTCCCACAGGTCAAGGCACCCTGTGCTGGCCTTCAGACTGCCCTTCAGGCTCACTCTGTCAGTGTTAAGACTCACTCTTCCTGTGTTAGGCAGCGTTACTCAGCCTCTGACCTTCAGACCATGATAAGTTACCCTCTGACCACCCTCAGAGGGCCAAGAGGCCTTTAGCCAAACACAATAGATCCTTACAACCCTGATTAGCTCATAGCTATCCATCAAACCCCAGTTGGCTCTTAAAGACTTATAATCTCACCCTGTCTGCTGCAAGAACATCTAAAACCTCCTCAATTGGCTGGTAGAGATTTTCACCTGATCTGAAAAGTGCCCCTCAGATTGAAGCACTTCTATTAACCTTTAGATTCTCACTTTGAGGACTATGGGCCAGATGTAGGTAGCCCTTTACCGATCGGAATCGGCCGAAAATACCGATTTTCGGCCGTTTCCGATCGGTAAAGGGCTATTGAGATGTAGGGGCACATTTTCGGTAATTTTACCGAATCGGTATCATTACCGAATCGGTAAATTTACCGATTCGGTAATATGTACCGAATCGGTAAAATAATTACCGATTCGGTAATATTTACCGATTCGGTAAAATTACCGAAAATGCAATGTAGGTAGGCAATGTACCTCCTGCACATGGCTTACAGAATCGGTATTTTACCATGGAAAACAAATCCATGGTAAAATACCGATTCCGGTGTGCATGCACATGTGTGCATGCACACCTATGCCATGTGACAGGCAGACCTGCCCTTAGGGCAGGTATGCCTGCCACATGGCACCCACGCCTGTTTAGGGGGTGCCAGGGGGTGTCAAAGTGACACCCCCGGCACCCTTGTGAAATTCGGTATTTACCGATTCGGTAAATACCGAATCGGTAAAGCCTATTGATTCCTATGGGCTTTGAAGCCCATAGGAATCAATAGGCTTTACCGATTCGGTATTTACCGAATCGGTAAATACCGAATTTTACCGATTCGGTAAAAGGGAACATCTGGATTCCCTACATACCAACCCCTCACATTTACCGAATCTTAATTACCGAATCGGTAAAATTCGGTAATTTTCGGTAATTAAGATTCGGTAAATGTTACTTACCTACATCTGGCCCTATGACTTTTCCACTGTGTCCCTCAGAGTCAATTAGACACCCTCCCAGAGTTCCAGAGCACCTTTCATTGCCCTCACAGCCTAGATAGGCAAACAGAATAGATCACTGAGTTGAGCACTGTGCTCTAAAACATGTCAAAGCCTTTCATCCTTTACATTGAAGACAAAGCAATTTATTGTTATTATTTTCCTGCCTGCCAATCTACCTTCAGCTGCAACTCTCTCGCCCACAGAGTTCATAGACACCGGCATCCATTGGACAGAGAGGCACTTCACTGATCTGCTGCTCTGAAGGTACCATGTACAGTGGTATATAAACCCATATGTCATTGGGAACTGTGAAATACGGGAAGTATTTCATGGCTGTCTTAGAAATGCAAATTGCATCATAATAAAGAGAGACTCTGAACTATTCGACAGAGCTTTAACATTGTTACTACTGGTATTATGTAGTAAGGCGGACCAAATTATGCGGCAAGGTTATATAAATTGTGGGGAACATATGCAAATTATGCACTATATTCTCCAGTAGTATTATTTTTATCCACTCGATCTAGAAACTTTTTGGTAAATGCTGAATAATTATCAAAATATGTGGTCAATGTGGTAAATCCGTAATTATACAGTAAATGCTGCTGCCACAGAATTGCTTCTATCCAGAGGTCCTCTCCATTGCTTATTGTTTTATCTGTAAATTAGCCAAGAGAGGTAAACAAAACCTAAACATTCTAAATCCAAACAGTGTCCATTGTTAGCTCTGCTTTGAAGAAAACAGCTCTTTCATGCTAAATACCAAGAAATCATGTAATAAAGTGCAATATGTACAATCATGCCCCTTGGAGCACGGGTGACATTTACAAACCATTTGACTTTGTGCCTTGTGGTCTATGATGCCACCTGAACCTCTCAACTGGTCATATTGCATAATTACATATTGTCTCTCTCTCTCTCTCACTCTCTCTCTCTTTCTCTCTCTCTCTCTGACACACACACACCCACTTCCCACATGTGCACTTTTTTTACATGCTACTAGTTTTGAGGATCTTCCAGTTTAACAGGTCTCCCTGTTTACATGGATTGAGACACTAGAGCTTGGCTCTGAGGTCGAGCGGGCATTCCTAGTGCACCCCTATGTTTCAGAGAGTGGATACTACCCTCTCTATTAAGTCTGTGGTAGACTGACAGTGGTGGGAGCAATACATTTAGAGTCAGGAGGGGTGAGTCCCTAGGCACCCTCCTGACCAAGTCTGTGCTGTCCGCCATGCCTATGGTCCTGTTGCCTTTGTCTACCTGATGTGTGTTTGAGAGCCCGTGGGTGTACTGGGGAAGAATGGTGAGCTGAGCCAGTGTGAGGAATGCAAGCTGTGCTGCTGGACATCCCAGCTCCCCCGTGCCCCTCCCCATTTCCTTGGAAAGGCTTGGTTGGCTGGAGTAGACACTCAGCTCTTATCTGGGTTTAGCTGCACTTTCTCTGCTAAGTGGAACCTCCCCAACTGGTCAGTGCCTCCTGGTCTGGAGTTAATTAAAATTCCTCTTTAGGGATTTGCACAGGCTGGTACCAGGAAACATGGAGGGTAATTGTGCATGCTTTAGCCATGCATTGAACATGCCATGAATGGTTTGTAATTGGAGGTGTATTCAGGATGCAAAAGTAGCAGACCCTCTGATTGGATGAGCCTATCAATTAGAAGTGATAAACGTCTGGGCTGAGTGGTCAGCTGTTGATCAAGACAGGTCTATGACTGAAGAGGCAGCCACACCAGGTCTGTCTGAAGATAGCCAGGCGCAACCCCCAGTGTGAAGGCAGGAGATAAGACACTGCTCACTGCGTCTGGAACTTAAGGAACTTTTCTACATGACGGTTGGAGTCTGCTGCCAAGAGTTTAATGAGAATTCACGGCATCAGCAGCATGGGAAAATGCCTGATGTTTCTATGAGACTTGTGGAGCGTGCACTTTTGAACAAGGAAATTGCAGACAGCTGCCCAAGGTGTGGAAAGGAAGCTTACAGTACATCAAGGGAGTTGGTGTGGATAGGAAGCTTGCGGCACCTCAAGAAAGCTGGTGTAGAAAGGAAGCTTGCAGCACATCAAGGGAGTCAGAGAGGGGGAAGCTTGATTCTATTCCTTGAAGGTGAGATCAAATCCCCTCTAAGCTCCTCCCCTGTGCTTTGGGAGACTGTACAAGCAGAAGCTGGGAATAGAGGCCAGTGAAACAGGACCCCACCTTACTTTTTGTGATCTCTGGGGGTATCAGGTGAACTGGCACTCTGTCCAGCCACTACTACTGGACCAGTGGGACTCCAGTAATTGTGTCAATACATCATGCACCTGTGGTCAGATCCCTGACACCACTAGAGTAGTGTCCTCGCTCTGGACGGGAGGGCACTTCTGTTGCTTTGGGTGGGGTTTATTGGGCTGATCAATAACCTTTGACTTCACATCATATGCTGAAACTATATCCTTTCAATCCAAAGATTGGTATCAAGGCTCTAGTGAATGAGAGCAGCCCTGTGAAACATGGTCTGTAATATGCAATGCTAATTGTGTGTTTTCATGTTAACTGTGTTTTTATAGTGCTTGGGGTCTAGGCGCTATAATATTGTTTGGGGTCAGAACTCTGGCCCACAGGGTTGTAGAGACATCTGGTTTTCACTGTTTATCCACGTTTTATGTGTAGTATAATTATCCTGTGTGTATTAAAGTAAGCTCATGAGTTATAGACTCCGGCATTACCCACTTTGTCCTTCCAGTCATATACAACCATGGGGTGAGGGTGAACCAATGGGCTCTGTTAACTGGTCAGGGGTCTGCTGGGCAGTAGCCAACATGGGCAGGTCAGCAGGTCCTCCCTCCGATAATCTGTCATCAGAGTCAGTCTCCCTTTGAGTTTCGTTATTGGGTAATTAAGTAATCTGCCCCAAATTTCAAGGTCTCGCTCTGCATTGTTATCTGCACAAACTCTCTGGAGTCTTCATTCTTCTGCCACTGTCCACTCCCGAAGGTCAGATACCTATTTGGTCAACATCCGGGGAGACGGGCTCGCCCAATGTATAGCTATGCGCCTACGGGCTGATACCAACCTGAACTGGGCAAATTTGTACTGCATTTTTTTCCCCTTCTTGGAGAGATGTAACAACCCCAACAAACAATAACGGATTGTCAAGTCTGCATTCACATGTGTTACTCTGCGCACCTCACCTAGCAACGCATCCCAAAAAGGGCAGAGCAATGGACATTGCCAAGTGACCTGCCTGTGGGATTACATTACAACCAATACATCCCTCAGGTCAATCCGGGTAGACCCTTTGTTGGCACTCCGTGTCAGGTAACCTTTGTATATATAATAACATTGGTTCGGCTGGTGTTACTAGCCGCCTCACGTCTTGTGTCGGTGTCCTTTTCCATTCAGTGTCTGTGAGCTGGGATTTTAGATCCTCATCCCAAGCAGCATGCTTCAGAGCTATGTTAATCCGTCTATCAGACTTCAGGGCTGCATTCAGTTGAGATATAATACCTTTCGTGGACCCAGGGTCCAGTATCACTTGTAACACCTGGGAACATCGTCCAGATATCTCAGGCTGTGTGCGAGATACTGGCAGACTGTAAAAACTGCCCCACACCTATCCCAAAGTATGTACCCATTTCCTCCCAAGACATGAAGACCGTTTAAAATGAAGTCTCCTGCCCTCTGACCACCCCCAGGCCAGTCACCTAGAGAACTGTGCAGCTCGGCTGCTCCAAAATATCCCTAAACGTCTCTCAGCCAAGCCTGCTCTTGCCTCTCTGCATTGGCTCCCAATCCAGGAGAGAATTCAGTTTAAGGCTATGTGCATTGCACATAAAGCACTTTCTGGAGAAGGATCCCCGATGATTCGCGTTATGATTCACCCCTACCAGCCCAAAGAGCTTTATGATCCAAAAGTAAACATCTGGCGACAGTCCCAAAAATTAAACAAACGAGAAGTGGAGGACGCCTTTTTTCATATAATGTCACTAAGACCTGGTACCCCCTCCCTCTCCACACGTGGTCACAATCAAACTATATGAAGTTCGTAAGCAGCTAAAAACTTTCTTTTCCCCCTGATATGTCTTTTGGACTTGGTATTTGCATAGCTTTTAGCGCTGGGCTGCCCTCGAGTAACCAGGCGCTTTATAAATGTCATCTCATTCACTCATTCATTTATTGATGGAGTCCCGTATATGTACAAAAGGGTGCAACCACAGACTGGAAGGAGCTTAGCGTAGGGTGCCCTCTCCCAGGCCACCTGTGTGACCAAAAATGGGGTGCCCGCTGGAAGCGCACCACCACACATAAGTAGCCAGGGAGATAGCCCAACTCAGCGGATCCTGATAGGAGTTTCTTTTCCGAGTTGGGGACTTCCTCACACCACATAGCGACGCATTGCAACTGGGCAGCCAGGTATTACGGTTTACGGTTCGGAAGGCTAAGTCCTCCCTGGCTGGGGTCTAATTTAAGGATCTCAAGACGGACTCTATTCTTCTTACCAGCACAAGGGTCACTAGTGGGCTATTGATACTTTGAAACAGGGAGGACGGCAATGCACAGAATTAGTTCTGCATGGTATATAGGCAATGGGGCAATAAGGCCATTTTGCTCAATGCCACCCTGCCCATAACTGCCAGCAGCAGGGTAGTCCAAAATCATTTTGAGGCAGTAATTCCGGCCTTACTCTCCCGATTTTCAAATCATATTGCTCTTGTTGATCATGAGTTATTTACATTCCCAAAAAACCAAAAGCTCACCATCTCCCACTGCAATCTTACCGGGGGGAGTTTGTGAGCAGCGATGTCTACCAGGTGAAACAGCACTGTCTATTGCTGATTGACACGGTGCCCCAAACCATCTCCTAGCTGTGCTATTAGCCGAAGAAGTTGAGGTATCTACTGTTCCGGGTCCACAGCGCAAATTAATGCGTTGTCGGCACATAGATTCGCAATATGTGTCATAGCACCCTCAAGCACGCCTCAGTCATGCATTTCAGCCCTCAGATAGATTGTGAGTGACTCCATAGGGTGGGCAAACAGGAGTGGCGACAGCGGACAGTCCTGACGAGTACCTCTCTCAAAGGGGAATGCCTTGGAGGCACTACCTGTATGCACTCTTGCAGTTGGTTGAGTATACAAGAGTCTCACCCATTTCAGAAACCCCTCGCCCAGTCCCATACGACTGAGCACCTCCCACAAATACTCCTAGGATAAGGTGGGCTTTTCTATGTCAAGTGCTATCAATACCACACCTAGTTCTGTGCCCCTGGTCGCATGCATCACATGAGAAAGACATCTTAAATTTGTGTGCCCCTGGCTGGCATAAAACGGTTTTGGTCTTCTAAAACCAAATTCATAACCACCCGGCTCAATCGCAATGGCAGCGAATTGAAATCAATGTTGAGCATGGAAACGGGCTATATGAAGCAGGATCTGTGGAATCCCTGCCCAGCTTAGGGAGCATTACGATAAGAGCCTTACACATCTGGTCTGGCAGTGTACCAGTTCTGTGTGCCTTGCGTAGCACTTCCAGGAGGACAAGGAGCAAAATAAGTTTGGAAATATTCAACAGGGAGCCTGTCCGGGCTGGGACACTTCCCTCTAGACCTTTCCCCAAGGGACTCTTGCAAGTACTCCAACAGGCCCCTCCGCCTGTGCTTCCATAAGGCGGGAAGGGGCAATGTCATCCAAGAAGCACCTCACTCCGGCGACATCCACAGGAGCAAGGGGCCGAATACACTGTCCGCAAGTGGTCATAGAGTGCTTTATTAGTTGCCACCTGTCCAGCTATCAGTCATTTGGACTGCGCAGGGCTAGGATAAGAGGCGGGGGCGTTCCCGCTTCAGCAACCATGCTAGCATGTGGCCTTATTTATCGCCGTCTCGATGGAAAGGCTGGTGGTACCCTTTTGAACATGACAGTCTAGCCTGTCCCAAATCACCTCAACTCGTCTATGCACCTCCACCGGGCCCTCTCGACCACACGCCCATCGCAGCAGACTCTTTTTTTTTAAATAATAATAATAATAATCTTTATTTAGATATAAAACATATCTTTAAAAGAATTTACAAATTCACAACCTGACCAAGTATAAAGACAAAAACTTCTAAGAAATAACCACACAATATAAATATAAAAACACAATCCATTGGCAATCTTTAAAAAAACAGGAATTTTTGTCTCATGGTGTACTTTAAAATCACAAAAATTGAAACAGGGCACCAGCTTGCATTGAGTATCACCAGATTATGTCTAACATTACTAAAAATAATGCCAGTTGTTACTCATTTCGGTGTGAGAGAAAGGAAAATTAGGCACTTTAGCGTGGTCTCCTTAAATTAAAGATGTAATATGCTCGCTGAACAAATTTTGTAAATTTTATGTTTAGCACTATGTTTTCCGGGTTTAAGGCTGCCATGATGGCTTGCCTGCAGGTCCGAACCCCCAGCCTATTCCATTCTAATTTTAGTCCGGAACTGCGTTCTGTATTAAGGGCTGGGCAGAGGCAACTTACATGCAACATGGTTTCCGTTGTTTTCCCACACCCTCTACAGGAGAGATCTTCCGATGTACATCGCCATGATGGTAAGTCCTGCAAGAAATGCCAGTCACCCAGTCTGATGGCAAGAAAGCCACGTTTCAAGTATAATGGGTATGTGCTGTCCAAATAACTGACTGGGGCTGGGTGTCTGTAGGAATTTATCATGGCCCAGGCGTGGCTACGTTTCAGAAAAAGTGCTTTATCAGTGAGACAAGAAGTCATTCTCACACATTTTTTTATGGCTTTTTTAAAAGCTATCTGGCCAGGGTTTAGGGCCCACAGATCGCTTGCTGACATTTGCTTAATGGCGTCTGTAAAGAGTAGTCCGTACAAACCCCCCGGGTTAATCTGGCTGATTTCTTGCCAGACTAGGGATTCTAAAGTTCCTGGCTCAGCTTGTCTTAACTTGTGACACAGGTTAAGGTACGCCCCGGTGGCTGAGGCCTCGTAGTTTGTCAGCCCCATCTCCAACCTAATCTGTGCTGCGGAGGATGTCTTTGGCAGCCGAAGCACCCTTTTATAAATTTTAGTTGTCTGTTGGTTCAGGGTTGTGTTCATTTTACCACTGAAAATCTCAATCCCGTAGGATAAAGTGGGGCCAACTTTTGCTCTCATTACCTCCAAGAGAGGGGCTAAGGTTGGGCCGGAAAGATCTTTAGCAAGTTTGCCTAGTGACACTGTAGGAAGGGGGAGTCTCTAGTTGGCGCAGTGCAACACTAGCGACAAGCAGGGACTCTCCTCTTCCTCGTCAGGGCTGAGGGTTACCTTCCAGACAACCTCTGCTTACCCTCTAGGTAGTGTGGCTTAAGCAGTCGTAGGCTAATCTTTGGGGCATATAGGTTAAACACTTGCAATAGTACACCTCTACAACCAACCCACCACACAACGAGACCAGACTGTATTCTGTAAAAATATATATCTTTATATAGATTTTAAGCAGGCTTGTGAATACAGTCAACGCACTTTATGATAACGGTTGCAAGTTACTCAGTTCAGGTTTACCACAGTTCTTTCTAGCAGTTTTAAGCGTTCTCTTAGGGCCCTCAGGCCGGTGTCAACAAAAGTTCTGGTGGAGCAGGCGGCTTCCGGGGGATCTGTCCCACGTCGCGTTGCCTTCCCGGGGTCGCTGTTCGTTGCGGCTCTCAGCCGAGCAGTTCACGGGTCATCCGGGGCAGCGGTGGTCTGTGGCGGCAGGGTCCTCCTCTCGTCGTCCGCTCCGACCCTGGAGGCGGCGGCTGTGCGGTGGCGGCAAGTGGCAGTACGGTCCCCAAGTGCAGGACGTACCCAGCCAAGGGCCGGTGCAGCTGTGCGCTCACAGCTGGGCTGTCGGGCAGGCTACCGACCTTGCGGATTCTCACAGGGCAACTGTCCGTCTTTGCAGGTGAGTGGCTGCTCGTTGCGCAGTCAACTCGAGAGCTCGGACCGGACGGGTCCTCCTTTACTTTGCTCTCGGGCTCCCGGTGCAGTTGCGGTCACGGCGTTCGGGCCAGCGGCGGCTGGTCCTCACTTTGCTTTCGCTGTTGCTTTGGGCCCCGGTCACGGTGGTCAGGTGGATGTCGTTGCCTTGGAGGAGATTCCTCCGTCGGTACTGCGGCGATGGTCAGCACCCGCAGTCGCTTTCTTACAGGGGGTAGCGTCCACTGGTCCTGGGACGCTGGTCAGGGGGCAAGTTCCGTTGCAAGCCCTTGGAGATCTCTTTAGCAGAGTTTGGCACAAAGTAAAGCAAAAGTCTTCTCGTAGTCTTTTCTTCTTCCCCTCCTTCGGCAGCAAGGCACCAGACACAGGCAAGAGTCAGCACCCTTCCTTGTCTCTCCCGGTCCTTCTCGTCGGGCAGAGTCCTTCTGTAGTCCAAACTGGATCTAATTCTCAAGGAGCAGGGCTCCTTCTTTTATAGGCCAATTCTTTTGTTCTCGCAGGCCAGGGGGGCCTTTGCATAGCCACTCTCAGTCCTTGAGTACCCCGGTGGGTGTACTCCGGCGTCTGCTTTCAGTGTGAGGGGCAGGCGCATCAGACGCCCCACAGGAGGTGGAGCCAGCATTGTGCGGACAGGGGCGGCCAGAGTATCTTGTTGATGGGGGCTTCGCCCTTCCTGGGCCAGGTGTCGGCGGAATCATCCGACGCTCCCCAGGAGGGTGGAGCCAGCATTGTGGTGGCCGAGCACAGCTGCAGTTCGAGTCAAGAGGCACTCCTACCTCCCACTAAGGTGTAATCTGCGCATTCACCACCTGTCATTCTCCCAGCCCCGCCACTCACACGTCCCAGACAGTCAGATACACATACCAGCAGAGGCGGACTGAAATGGGTAGGCAAGCAAAGGCTAACTTTCTAAAAGTAGCATTTGCAAACCCAGGAGGCTAAAATAAACTTTACTAAAATAAATATTTTATCATCCTGAGTTCAGGCATACTAAACACGACGCGCTACCATGCTCCTTGAGCCTGCTGGGATTATAGGGTGTAATAATTCCAGCAGCTCAGTCTGGCCTAATGGAGCAGGCAGCCTTCAATAGTGAAATACGGTTTTGGTTGTAAGTCACTACTAGGACATGCCACACACCTCAGGGCTTGTCCTACCTTACACCTACAACGCACCCTGCCCGCAGGCCTACCATAGGGGTGACTAATATGTAGTCAAGGGAAGGTTCGGGTGCTGGCAAGTGGGTGCACTTGCCCAGCTAGCGTGACAGTACGAGACCGCACGCGGGTTCTGCGGTCGCAGTTCCCAGACACATCTTTACGGCTGCTTCGGTGGGAGGCGCAACCAGCGCTGCAGGCCCACCAGCAGTATTGGCATCTACAAGCCCCGGCACTCTTTAGTGCGCATTACTAGGGACTGACAGCAAATCCAATGCACCAATCATGGATACCAATCGCATGTACAATTTACAGTAGGGAGCACTTGCACTGCGGCACGGGTTGGCCGTGGCGCAGTGCCCTGAGTATCGGGAAACCAGCAAAACATCGGAGGCACATCAGCAAAAAGTGGAAGGGAGACTCACGCCAAGGTGCCAGGTCTAACAGACACCATTAGGGTCACTGCTTTGGCTCCGATCTCTCTGCGCTGTTTTTTGTAGCCACATTTTGAGTCCAGGTGGACGCCTAGGTATTTATAGGTCTGGCCAATTTCTAAACTGACATTGTTGAATGACCAACCGCCCCCTGCAGCAGACTTGTGAGGGTCTCTTCTCCCTCCTGCAATTTCCACTTCAGTTTCCTTTTGATACCATATACTTTGTTGAGGCTCTCGTCGCGGACCACTACTTTAAGCTCTCCCCATTCCTCACCTCGTGTTTGAGAGGAGTTCCAATTCGAGGGCAAACAGCCCTTCAATGCCTCCTCCATATCTATATTAAATTCCCTGCCTTTTGGCACCTCAGGGTGCAATCACCATAGTGGGATTTTAGACCTATGTCCCCAAACACTACACTCCAATAATAACGGGGCATGATCGGACAGGAACCGCACTTGGTAAGTCACCTTCAGATCACCTTCGTTGGTTATTAGAAAACAGTCCAGATGACTATGCGCCCATGGGTGGGGGAACAGGAGAACTCTGTGACCAAGGTGTGAAGCTCCCTCCAAGTGTCCAGAAGTTGAAATCTAGACATAGTGTCTCATAAGCTAGCCACCATGTGGGGTTTTCTACCCAGTTGGGGCGGATGTCTGTCAAGTCTACCATCTAGCACGCAATTAAAGTCACCCACCCAAATTATTAGGAGTCCAACACAGGGCATTAATTCCGTCTCTAGTGTCCTGAAAAATTCACCATCGTCAGTGTTTGGACATAAAGCTGTCACCCATTTAATAGGCCATGTAGAAGTTTGTAGTGCCTTGCCACGTCTGCGACCTGGCCACGCAACTGAAACGGGACCCCGGTGCCACCCAAATGGACACCCCTCTGGCGTAGGATGAATAAGTGGAGGAGCACAGTTGTCCTCTATTGAGTATTTACTGAGTTTATATGTTGGGGGCAGAAAACCAACAGACCCTACCTCGTGGGTGATCCACTCAGCAGTTACGAGCCCTAGTAGACTGAGATTCTCACACTGTGAGTTAATTAGCCAAACACGGCACACCTGAAGAAGAAATAGGAACAAAGAAGAAGGAAAGAGGTAAGAAAGATGAACAAAGGAAATGGGGGTAGGCTACTGAGGGTCTAAATCCATGCCCCTCTATCAGTGCCGCCACTGCTTCCCGTCCCATCCCACTCAATGTCCATGCAGAAATTACTAGGAGTGCCGAGGTGGGCTACAACAAGTGGAACAAACTATTACACCTTCTAGATGGGTAGTAGTCCCCCTTACAGCCTACCTTTTATCTGTCCCACCAGGGTCAAGTGCAATATAATTCTACAGTACCATCAGGTAGGTCCTCAAATATGTATTCGCAGAGTTGTCGGCCATCTGTTTCATCGAGTGTTCGTGGGTGCCCACCAGATCTGAGTCCGCACAAGAGGAGGTGGCAGCAGTAACAGCCTCTACCAACGCCCAGGCTGCTTCTTGCTCCCATTATTGTGTCTATAGGTCCAGAGTACCATCAGATTGCACTAACACTCTCACAATAGATCTTAAACAACATCTACATCGGCTTCTTCTCCTTGGAGAAGTTGGGGGACCACTCACACGCTGTAGCGCATCTCGAGCCTGTCCAGCAAACGCTGATGGCTGAATGATCATCATTATGGACTTCCAGACAGTCCCAAGTATCCTCAGGTATCATAAAGAAATTAGAACGGCCATCACTCAGCACCTTCAGTTTGGCGGGGTAGAGCAACATGTACTTCATGCCCATCAATGACAGCTTCTGTTTGACACCACTAAAGGATTGTCGTTGCACTTGGATTGCCTCTGTTTAGTCAGGGAGGATGCGTATTCTACTTTTTTCAAAGCTCGGGTCTCCGTGGTTCCGCACCCCCTGTAGGATTTTATCCCAGTCCCTCTAGTTGAGAAACTTTGCTATTATAGTTCTGGGTGGGGATCCCGGTTTTGGCGGTAAGGGCCAGTGACCAGTGGGGCCTTTCAACTCGAATATTTTTTAATAATGTTGCATTTTGAAGCGCTGCCATGATCCATTTCTACAGAAAAGTCTCCAGGGCACTACCTTCAGTGCCCCAACAGATCATAGGTTACATCTGCAGGAACGGCTCGCTGCGTCTCCCAGCGGTGCCTCCAACCTACTTGAACGAGCTTCAAGGGTGGTCACCATTGCCTTTAGTGTAGAGACCTCCTCCTGATGTTCCATGACCTGCGCCAAAGTTTCTATTGAATGTTCTGCTACCTTGTGCAGGTCGGTCCGGAGGAGGTTCACATCAATGACCATGGCCTCAATTTCAGCATGAACAGCCAGGCTGGAGACCTCGATCACCGCCAGTATCTGGGTCCCTGAGGGTTCAGCCACAGGATGCGTTGCCTCTCCAAGTGATTGGGATGAGGCACTACCAGCACCTTGTGTTGTTAATTGATCCATCTTCATCTGCTGGGTGCCCCTGGGTGGTTTGTCCCTACACATGGCACCGTAGGAGGCAATAACCTTCAGAGGTAGTACATAAGCTGTATCCCTTAATGTCTTTAGGATTTCTGGTGAAAACGTTATAATTGCGACCACTCCTTTCAACAAGTCCAGTCGTATTCCCTGAAAGATCACAGGTCAGCCCCTCTACAGGTGGTCAAGGAAGGCACCGCAGGGGCAGTGCCACAGAGGATGCACAGACACCACCAGTGTGCACAGATTGTCAGGTAGTCATGTGACTGTGAAGGCAATGCCCATAGTCCAGGACCATCTAACAAGCCAAGTTCCTACTACCGTGCAGGGTGGGACAGGAAGAAGTACCAAGACCATTGGGCAGGTTCCGAGCCATATAGCATGCTCACCAGCCAATGGGACAAGCCGACAAAAGCTTGGGCCCATGTACAAACCAGCATACCGGTATGCCGCTAAAGCCTGAGGCCCTTATAACCTCAACTCCCCAGAAAAATTCTCAAAAGCCACAATCTGGGGAGTGAGGTCAAACAACTGCTGGCAGTCTCTCTCAGGTAAATCTAAGTGTATGAATGCTGTAAGCCAGGCCTACACCTCTATACTTACGGGGGGATCCAGAGCTCCTATGGACCCAATTTCTGGGCCTGGGAAGACATGGCTTGGCAGTTGGGGCTGGACTGTTCCCATGGGGCACAGGGTCAAGCCTGATTTGCATATAGCGGTGTCTGAACTGAGGTGGCAGAGTGGGCTAAAGAATGAGGAGTGATTCAACCCAGACCTGTGACTGGGGGTGAGAGTCTGTAAAGTTTGAGTGCTCTGTCCGTCATCTCCTTGTGTTTGACACCATTCCATCACCATCCAAACTATGCCAGAATTCCTACCATACCGCCAGGTCCAGCATGACATTGAAGGCAGAATTATCATGCCACAGATGCTCACACTACACCAAGGATTACTGCCTTAATCTGGTTTATTTGACTATATGTTTGTGGGTGAGTTGGGAAAACAATGGGTGCCTGTGCATTTTCTTTGTTTGATCACGTTAATCGCTGTGGGCAGAGCACCAGGCCCCCTGTGCAAGCAATCCTCAGCATCAGGGCACATTTAATTCATTTTAAAGCTTAGCATATAGCACCACTTTACTTTCAAAACCAGGGACTTAGGGTATTTTAAGACATTCTCGAAATGCTTCAGCAAGGAAATGGATTTCTATAAAACAAAACCTTCTTAAAACATTAAGGGGCAGATTTATGAGGCCCTTGCGCCACGTTTACGCCGCTGTTGCGTCACGCAAGGCGGCGTAAACGTGGCGCATCCCTACAAACGATTTACAACGTGACGCATCTAGGCAGATGCGTCACGTTGTAAAGCCCTGCGCCGCTTGTGGGCGTTTCGGCGCAGGGTGGGCGTTCCGGGCAGGTGCGCCTCGCAAAAGTGGCTGAGTGAAATCTATGAGATTTCACTCAGTCACTTTTAAGCCAATGCTGCGTCAAAAGCCTGCGCCTGCTTGAAGCAGGCGTAGGTCCTGACGCAGCATTGTTAAAATGGGGCACCCCCGAGCCTTGCTGGAGCTGCGTCGCGCTTGCGACGCAACTCCAGCAATGCGCCACATTTCCGGCACAGATGCGTCACGCATCTGTGCCGTTTTTGCACCATGGTGCGCCGCATTATAAATGCGGTGCACCATGGCTGGCGGAGCTGTGGCGCACTGTGGCGCATGTTAACTGGCGCATCCCTGGGGATGCGCCAGTTAACATAAATCTGCCCCTAAGATTTTCTGGAGGAATTCGGAAAGACGTTCTGCTCAATCGTAGCCGCATCAGAGGGCTGTCTTCAAAGGGGTTTTGAGAGCAGGGAGCTCTTTGAAGGAGACCTTTTGCTGTGTGCTTTCCCAGATGGTGAGCCAGGAAGGCTGACATTTAACGCAGACTCCTGTCGCTTTCATTACCGGACGCCTGGGGACATTGTAGGAACAAGCTCCGCGCACTGGGGCCATGTGTCGCTCCCAACCCATGAGGGATTTCCTTCCTTCTTCTTAAAACGCTGCAGGTGTTCCAGGATTGCTGAGACACCTGTGCTCAGTTCCTGGACTGATGCCGCAAACAAAACACTGCGAGAAATAGGAAAGATGTCAAAGATATTCAATGCAACAAGAGATTAGTATGTGGTGAGCTTAAATCTTAGAAATGTTATGTGACTCATTGGGCCAGGCACAATGATTTAAACATAATCCTTTTTTCCATCAGTAACCAGTGGAGGGCCCTCAGTCTGTGTGCGACTGGCTCAGATCTGGGAATGTCCAGCACTAACCTTGCAGCTGCATTCTACAGACGCTGGAGTTTTGTTAAATGTTGGGCTTGACTCCCTGCATAGAAAGCATTGCCATAATCCAATCTGGACAGGGCCAATGCCGTAACTAACGTTTTACGTGAGTCAAGGAGAATGAGTGGGCGTATTCTTCTGATTATTTTAATTCCAGATGGTGAAGAGAGGTTGTTTATCTGGGCGTTAAAAGTCAATTTATCGTCAAATATGAATCCCAGGTTTTTAACTTTGCCCACTGGTTTTGGGCAATCGCCCAGACTGGCAGGCCACCATTCAGGAGATCAAAAGTCGGAATCTGATCCTAGTAGCATAACTTTCGGTTTTATCACTGTTCGGTTTCAGGCAGTTAGGCTGCATCCATTGATTAACCTGCATCATACAGTCATTAAAGCTGTCATCGGTTTCCTCCACATTGCTTGAAACTGACACCACTATTTGGGTATCATTGGCATACGAAACTGGCAAAAACCCACATTGCCTGATGATCGATGCCAGGGGAGCAACATAAATATTAAAAAGAGTGGCACTCCACAAGGCGTCTTTAAGGATTTGGATGCAAATTCCCTCAGTTTGACTGAGAAAGTTCTGTCCATTAAAAATGATGACATCAACGTGAGTGCAGAGTCTTGGACCCCCAATTCTGCTAGACGGGCGTAAAGTATCTTGTGATTCACTGTGTCGAAGGCCGTCGATAGATCCAATAGAATCAGGGCGGCCTTCCCTCCTGCATCTAGTATACTCCTGAGTCCCTCTGCTGCCATAACTAAGGCTGTCTCTGTCCCATGCTCCTCCCTGAACCCATATTGTGATTGGTCCAAAAAGTTTCTAGATGCTATGAAATCTGTCAGTTGTTTATTAAGCAGTTTTTCAAAAACTTTGGCTGGCAATGGAATTCTTTAGATTGGATGGTAACTGCTGGGTTCTTTTGGATCCAAGTTAGCTTGTTTTAAAAGTGGGAGGACTGAGGCGTTTTTCCAAGCATCTGGAAAGTGGCCTTTCTGGATTATCTCTGTGAACACAATAATTCATTGTTTGCTTAGTATTTCTGGAAACGTGCATCACCTTAGGTGGGCAATGGTCCGTTGGGTCCCCGGACCTAATAGTCTTCCCTACCTGGCTGATCTGTTCAAATGAAGGGGGCGAGAAACAAAAGCCAGTTTTGGGGTTTGAGGTATCCATGCCTTGCTTGGGGTGCTTAGCTGAGTCATAGGTGTTATTATTAATCTTAAAAGATTCATACACTGAGGTGACTTTATCTACAAAGAACTGTCCAATTGTATTACAAAGTTCTATACTACTTACCATCTGTTTTACAGCGGGGAGATTTGCAAATTTTTTAACTGTAGCAAAGAGCTCCCTGCAAGAGTTCTTGGGCTCACTTATTTTTCTTGGAAAATAATTACTTTTTTCCCCTATACCCAGTTTTTTGTACAACATATTGCCACTTTCATGAAGTAGTAATAGGATAGCATTTTTTTTAAATGCTTTATATATTATGGACATATGGATTACATTTTTTTATACATTAGGAACTTTGCACCCATTTGAGGAATGTCCCCACATTTCAGCAGACTTCTTCAAATGGTTTAATTATGGAAGGAGATAATGTTTTGTGTGGTTGGCTGAAGGGGAATGTAAAGAAAAAAGGGTCCCAAAACATGCTTAAAGGGAACATATTTAACATACACTTTTAAATTTTGCACTGTGTGCAAACCGGGAGTCATAGTATGTTTAAATTTGGCAGGATTATATAATATGGTGCAGATGTGTTTATTTTTTCTAGCACAGGTAAGTTATGTAATTGTTTTATATGTTTTAATGTATTTAAAGTTAGTAATATTTGTTATTGTTGATGTTTTGTGAAATATGGGGGGAATTTAGCTGTAGTACCACAGTACCATAGTAAACACAAGTCATTGGCTTATTAGGTAATAAGTGGCTTTACAAATGTTAAAGGCAGACAAGTTGTTTTTCGGTACACTTTCTCCGTGTTGTGCATTATGCCTTCCAATGTAGATAAGTATTAGTTTTAGGTTTGGTATTTTTGCTCTATTACCACTTTAGTGAAGTGGTAATACGTAGGGTAAATTGTTATAACTTTCTATATATACATTTTTTTTAAACTACAGAGAAGAATTTTGGATCGATGGTTCAGCAGTACCACTGCCTGGTACTGCATGACCCAGAGCAGCAGTACCGAAAGGGAACCAGACCAAAAGAGCCCCACAGATAACCGCCATTGAGGAGGCTGCAGGCCATGCACAGTGAGGGTTGGCTGCCTGTGGTGGGTTGGGCATTGAGCCAAACCACTGCTGCCCATGGCTAGAGACTGTGTGCAGTCGGGAGGGTTGGGCAACCAGACCCTCCAACCAACTCCCTGTGGCACATGGCAGAAGACTCAAAGCAGCAGCAGTTTGGCCAGACACAGGGGACTGTGCACCCATGCAGATCTGGGCTCAGAGCCTGGCTGGAGGGCAGGCCCTGTTACCATCCAACTTCAGCAAATGTGCACAGCGTGCAAATTGTGGTGTTGGACAAACACTTGTGGGCATAGGGCCTTGCCAGAGAGTGGGCACCTCAGGGTGTGGATGCTCAGGCAGAGCCAGTTAAAGGGCCTGATTAGGGTGTTGTGTGTCGATTTAAATACCCGTACATAGGTTTCCTGATTCATGCCCATATATTGGCACAACTCTCATTTGCCCTTATTTAGGCATAGAAAGCCAGCCCTTATTTAGGTATTTCCCATGCAACCCAAATACAGGCATGGTCACCTACATCCGTCCATCCCACGTCACAACGAGTTCTTGGAAAACCAGACTCTTAAGCCTATAGGACTTCCCCGGCTTGGATTATTGATTTCTCCAAGAACTCATTTATTATGCATGAACATCTATTCCTTAGGGGTTCATTCATGACATTCCTGTACCCGACTTTTACGTCAATACTGGCATTCCTAAACACCTTCAAGGTATAAATATTCCTGCACTTACCCTGGCAAACCACGGCTCGGCTACACAGCTCGATATGGCTGATGCTGTCATCCTCCTCGTAGAGAATCCAGCTCCAGTGTTTCTGACTCCCTTTGTGGGGTGTTAGATATCGAGACCCAGAAAGAGATTCCAACCTCTCTCATTCTAAAGGTATGGAGTAGACTAGAACCTACAGGGCCAGACTGGCTACCGGGCATTTTGGCATTCTGCAGAGCTGGGGGCTGATGTCACTGCGGTGGGGGCTAATTTCGTAGATGGAGACCTGCATGTGCTTCGAAATCAACAATACAAAACGAATTTCTTTTTGCACATGCAGGTCCCCATCAACTAAATCAGCCCCCAGCTCAGCAGCATGACAAAAAGCCCAGTAGCCAGTCTGGCCCTGAGTCCCTAGAGGGACTCTTGGCAACACTAATACTAACTATAGCTAAACTAGACTATAGAAAAACAGCACCTACTTCATACCTCGTACTACACTTAGGTTAGGCACACTGGGGTAGAACTAGCTAGAAGCACCAGACGAGTATTCACATTTTAGCCTGTGTTATTTATGTGTGTATTTTGTGAATATAAGTCATAGCTACAAACAATGCTATTGCAGTATTATGTTATCTTACTGCTAATGCTGTATGTATTCTATTTCACATTCTGTCGTACGATTGTAGCAGTTCATATCTCTTGCACAAGAAATAAGAAAGTTCAATGAACCCTTTTATTGAAACGCCCATCTATCTATTTCTGTGTAACTCTGCAGAAACTTAGCATGCACAATTGGCTGGGTGAAACTGTTATCTATTGTTTCCATGATTCTTCGACGTGTTCCAATTCTAAGGGAAACAAAGTTGTCATGTTTATGCGGTTGTCAGAGACTAATCCCTTCTTGTTCAGTCGAGAAGTTTCTAGTGAACCTCTGAGTTTGCTGGCACACACAAGTAATTAAGTTTAATGTACTCGATAGAGGCATACTAACCTCAGTCCTATACCACAACTATAGTGTATGTTATTCCAATGTGCAGAGCCTATAAGGGAAATAGGAACTACACTACAAGAGGCCAAACACTGTGGCCAACCCTAGAACTGTGATGCTAGCACCTGTAGTGAGGTACTGCAGTACTGTAAAACCATTTAGAAAAAATTAAGAAGGGTATGTTCATAAGCAGTATATGGAAGGGGTAAAAGTGAAGTAATGTGTTGAATGATGTCCTTTGAGATGTCATTGGTGATGTCATCAATGATGTTGTATAACATTTCCTGACTGATGTTATATGTGAAGTCGTAAGCAGGACATTGGCAGGGGCGCTAGTTATAGTTAGCTCAGTAAACTACAACTGGCGGGCTGGGCTCCATCAAGTTCATGAGTGAAGACCTGCATGCTCAAATGGAGGGAGTATATTTCAGAATGCTGTTTTAGCAAGCCCTTCGTAAACCTGTGGAAAGACATCAGGCTTGTTGTGTATTCTAGATGGTCAATTTCTGTGCATTTTAGTCTGGCCTTAAAAAGATTTAGCTGTCTTGCCAGTTTCATGTTTTCCCAAAAATTTCATCAAAAAATACATACATATATAGAGGCTGTCCATCAACACATTTTCACCATTGGTCTGTTCAAACGTCACTCAAATAATGCTTTCTACCACCATAGCACAGGGTCTAAATCAATGCTTCAGCCCACATCAACTATTGGATGTCTTCAATGAGTGACTGCATTTTTTCCCTTGTACACATATACATGCACCTAAAAACACAGTTCCCCAAGAATAAAACAATAACAATCAAGACATCTTATGTAAGTTGCAATATTGAAATATTTTTTACTTATCCTTTAGTAAAATTAGCACAAGACACAAGGATAGCAACAGCGTATATGTACATTTCTAGCTTTAAGCCACACCTCCTTAGATTTGTGACTGACACTTCAAGCAATTATATCTGACTGAAGAGGGACCTCCATTAACAACTTGAAGAACTGCAGCAGCTTTGCATACCTTGCACTGATTTGTGATTGGTGTTGCAGTTACCTGTATTGATTGTGTGCAAAAATTGCAGAATGCTGAAGTCGTCCCGGAATAGTTAGGAAGATGCCAATCTCCAGAGAGGTGCACATCCAAATTCTTTAAAAAAAAGGAACTGTTTAATGGTTGATGCCAGCCATTGGCAAATGTGATCTTGCGAAAGTTAATATGTTTGTTTATTGCGATTGTGTGAGGAAAACCTGGACCTAGATGTCAACGTTGCGTTGAACTCTTCTGTGTGGACCTCTGTTGATAGTAGAGTGCAACAAGTTTTCCATTTAGATTGTACTCTTCTGTGAGGACCTTTGTTACTAATATAACACAACTGCAGCTTTCCATCTCCACCTGTGTTGTACTCTTCTGTGAGGACCTCTGTTACTAATATAACACAACTGCAGCTTTCCATCTCCATCTGTGTTGTACTCTTCTGTGAGGACCTCTGTTACTAATATAACACAACTGCAGCTTTCCATCTCCATCAGTGTTGTACTCTTCTGTAGAAAAAGGGTAGGGCCGATGTCGACCGAGAACCTTTTTAAGTATTGCCCGGTGCTAACCGCCTCTCATACCACTCGAATCTATCAAACAAAGAGGCAGGCGCTGGAGACTGGAAGGCAGGAAACAGGAGTTTATTCCGACGGAGCAGAACACATCAAATCAGACAACAGGGTATCTTCTCGAGGTGCTCTAACCGCATCTCTGAGGCCTGGCCTCTTATACACAGGTTTATGACTTTATTGCATGAAACACATTTTTGTCAACACTTTGATGTATGGAAAGACATCCTCGGAGTCCCCGCTTCAAGCCTGTTCCCACACACATTTACAGTAGAAGTCCCCACCCCGGTCACAACAGGTGATGATTTTCACGCAGCTGGGCATTCCGCCGATTCCCGGAATGCATGTGGTTGATCGGATCTCATGGGGTGGGGGCTTTGATCAGGTGTGGATTCTTTGATGGGGGAAGCTTCCTACTGTATGGGGGCAATAAACAGCATCCGCACGGCCAGGTGGCGGCCTGGGAACGAGCAGGACAATCGGGGACAGAGGAAAGGGGGTTTATCAAAGGATGCGGGATCATGAAAGGAATGGAGGGAGGTGTTGAGCTGGGAACAGGAGGGGGTTCCGAGGCAGGGTTGCGCTGAAGGGAGTTTTATAGCCTAAGCATGTGAGAGCGGGGGCTGTCAGTGTGCGGGGGATGCTTGCGAGGTTAGGAGAGAGAACTGATATGTTAGGAGAGAGAGGAGAAACTGATATGGAGACAAACTATCGTACGGTATAAAAAGGACATCATCGCAGCCAAAGCAAACTATTTCGCCGACTTAATACTCCACAGTAAGCATGGGCGGAAAATCCGTTACGCTCGCGGATTTTGCGGATTTTTGGGAAATTCGCAATCCGCGAGATTTGCGAATTTCCCGCAAAATCCGCAAATTCGCACGCAGCGGATTTTTTTGGCGGCGCGCGGCGTTGGTGATACAATTTTTGCGGCGCGCGGCGTTTATCATCGTTTGCCGAGTTGTTTTTCTCGATAGTTTGCGAGTGCTGCGCCATTTTGGATCTTGCTGTGTGATCCCGCGGGAATTGGCGAGCGCGATACGTCATCGCGGCTTGCCAGCGATAGTTTGTCAACGCGAGTACGGCGAGATCACGTCTCGCGGTACTTCGCAATTGCGAGATTTGAGATGCGGCGAGCGAAAATATAAAATTTGCAATTCTGCACAAGAAATCCACCAGCAAGCAGCATAAACCTTCTAGAAATGATGATTTTTATCTGAATAACTCCTTAGTTTGACATTTGCCTGCACTTTTTTAGCGAGGAGTCCATTTTGGGGAGGGGGGCAGGGGGGTGGGAGGAAGGAAGTGCCCCACAGTCTTCAACTTCCTGTTCCTGTTCAGCAGGCTCCTCCCAGTGCTTTGTCCATCTCCTGGTCACTTTTCATTTGGGTCTGGAGCTGGAAGGATTACTTTTTGTGGATGCTGCTGGATATTTGGATTTGAGGCCTTTTTGACTTTCTTTGGATCACTGTTGGATTAGAAATTTTACAAGTAAGTTTGTTTGGGGCATTACAGTTGCTGCAATTAAAATTTTGGAATTTTCGATTTTTGGGCTGTTTTGGGGCCTTTTGCCCAGGGGTACTCAGTGGTGGGTGGACTGAGTCTTTCTGTGGGTTGTCTTGAACTTAAACATCATGGAGGCCATGGATGGATTGGGATTGTGCTGATTTTTCAGTGATTTTCGTTTTTTGGGGCTGTACTTGTGGCCTTTTCACCAGGGGTATTTGAGTCTAGCATGGGCCTAGTCTTTCTGTAGGTTGTCTTGAATTTAAACATCATGGAGGGCACGGATGGAATGGGATTGTGCTGATTTTTCAGTGATTTTCGTTTTTTGGGCCTGTACTTGTGGCCTTTTCACCAGGGGTATTTGAGTCTAGCATGGGCCTAGTCTTTCTGTGGGCTGTCTTGAACTTAAACATCATGGAGGGCATGGATGGAATGGGATTGTGCTGATTTTGCAGTGTTTTTCGATTTTTGGGGGTGTTCATGGGGAGGGACATGCCATGTGGCTGGTGGCCATTTTGAGTGCAGCTACAGGCACTGGCCATGTGCTGGCAGGCAAGTGGCCATTTTGAATGCAGGCTTTGTTGTTAGGCCTCCAACCATTTTGCCTACTTTTCAACCTTTATTTATGCCCAGGGGTAGTGAGTCTTGCATGGGCCTAGTCTTTCTGTGGGTTGTCTTGAATTTAAACATCATGGAGGCCATGGATGGAATGGGATTGTGCTGATTTTGCAGTGTTTTTCGATTTTTGGGGGTGTTCATGGGGAGGGACATGCCATGTGGCTGGTGGCCATTTTGAGTGCAGCTACAGGCACTGGCCATGTGCTGGCAGGCAAGTGGCCATTTTGAATGCAGGCTTTGTTGTTCGGCCTCCAACCATTTTGCCTACTTTTCAACCTTTATTTATGCCCAGGGGTAGTGAGTCTTGCATGGGCCTAGTCTTTCTGTGGGCTGTCTTGAATTTAAACATCATGGAGGCCATGGATGGAATGGGATTGTGCTGATTTTTCAGTGATTTTCGTTTTTTGGGCCTGTACTTGTGGCCTTTTCACCAGGGGTATTTGAGTCTAGCATGGGCCTAGTCTTTCTGTGGGCTGTCTTGAACTTAAACATCATGGAGGGCATGGATGGAATGGGATTGTGCTGATTTTGCAGTGTTTTTCGATTTTTGGGGGTGTTCATGGGGAGGGACATGCCATGTGGCTGGTGGCCATTTTGAGTGCAGCTACAGGCACTGGCCATGTGCTGGCAGGCAAGTGGCCATTTTGAATGCAGGCTTTGTTGTTAGGCCTCCAACCATTTTGCCTACTTTTCAACCTTTATTTATGCCCAGGGGTAGTGAGTCTTGCATGGGCCTAGTCTTTCTGTGGGTTGTCTTGAATTTAAACATCATGGAGGCCATGGATGGAATGGGATTGTGCTGATTTTGCAGTGTTTTTAGATTTTTGGGGGTGTTCATGGGGAGGGACATGCCATGTGGCTGGTGGCCATTTTGAGTGCAGCTACAGGCACTGGCCATGTGCTGGCAGGCAAGTGGCCATTTTGAATGCAGGCTTTGTTGTTAGGCCTCCAACCATTTTGCCTACTTTTCAACCTTTAATTATGCCCAGGGGTAGTGAGTCTTGCATGGGCCTAGTCTTTCTGTGGGTTGTCTTGAATTTAAACATCATGGAGGCCATGGATGGAATGGGATTGTGCTGATTTTTCAGTGATTTTCGTTTTTTGGGCCTGTACTTGTGGCCTTTTCACCAGGGGTATTTGAGTCTAGCATGGGCCTAGTCTTTCTGTGGGCTGTCTTGAACTTAAACATCATGGAGGGCATGGATGGAATGGGATTGTGCTGATTTTGCAGTGTTTTCGATTTTTGGGGGTGTTCATGGGGAGGGACAGGCCATGTGGCTGGTGGCCATTTTGAGTGCAGCTACAGGCACTGGCCATGTGCTGGCAGGCAAGTGGCCATTTTTAATGCAGGCTTTGTTGTTAGGCCTCCAACCATTTTGCCTACTTTTCAACCTTTATTTATGCCCAGGGGTAGTGAGTCTTGCATGGGCCTAGTCTTTCTGTGGGTTGTCTTGAATTTAAACATTATGGAGGGCATGGATGGATTGGGATTGTGCTGATTTTGCAGTGTTTTTCGATTTTTTTTGTGCTGTATAACTGAACTGATGTTCCTCTGTCTTCCATTTTTTTTAGGTGCACAAGACTCAAGAGAACCACCAGTGCCAGGAAGAAGTCCTGCAGCGGTGTGTGTGTGCAGCATAACGTCACGCGACGTCACGTCTGGCCTCAGACAACTCTACAATTCGTGCAACTGCGGCCTGCTGTCTGACCTGCTCTGAAGAAGATGGCCCCAAAGAAAGGTCTCCGTAGCTCCTCTAGCAAGAAAGTTGCTAGTAAGGAGCAGAAGAAGCAAGTTACCAAGGAGGCTGGTGTGCCACCCTCCACGTTTTTTGGGAGAAAAAAAAAAGTACGCCTGCAGCAGCAGGATCTGCTGGGGACCAAGCTGGGAGCAGCACCCCTGCTCCATTGGGTTCAGTGCCTCCACCACCACGCCAACTTAAGTCAAAGCCCTTGAGTGCTTCAGAGGCAGTCAGTGTACTTCTCCAATCACCATCGACCAGTGATGTTGGCTCATCGCAAGAAAGTAGCAGCAATGTCCCTGAATCAACACAGGTTGTTGTAACTCATCTGACAAGTGTTGAACAACCACAGCCGCAACAACAACACCATGTGCAAGTACACGCCCAAGTACATGTGGAAGGAGAGGCAGCAAAAGGAGATGCGCAAGCAAAGGTGCATGGAGGTTCACAAGTGCCCACAATAGTTGTTCCTCCCGAAGTAGGGGCACATCAGGAAATCGACAATGAAGCCGAGGTATCATTGGAAGCCACTCCTCCTGATGATCATTCATTGTCTTCCACATCCCTAGCAAGGAAAAGATCAAGGGGGTGTCTACATCTTCTTCAAGCCCACCTCGTTCTGATGCAAGTGATCTGTCTTGGGAACCACAACTGCGGTCTGACAGTGAGGCACACCATGATCTGACACAGGTACCTAAGCGTAAAAGGAAGGTCGTCCAAAAACTCATACCTATGGAGTGTGATGAGGCTCAACAAGAAGTGACAGATACTGCTGGTGATGAAGCCTCTCACGATGACGACGAGCCAGTCATCACAAAGGTCACTGCAGCCCCACCGGGCATGCAGCAAAGAGACATTTTGACCCTATCCCGAGAAGCTGCTGAGCGTGATGATGATGTCGGCGAGGAGGCAATGGAAATGGAATCATTAGATTTGGAGTTAAGTAGTACACCAAAACCTACCGCTTCCATATTTCTTCCTCGCAAGAAGGTACCCACCTCGTCCTCGACCTCAATTCGTGGTGGTGAAAGTGCAAAACGTACTGAAGTTCGGCAATCCACATCCTCCACTTCATCTGGCATTAGCAGCAGGACCACCACCACCAGTATCGCCGCCTCCTCCGGCCCCCAAAGACATTTCAAGTCTGCAGTTTGGGACTTCTTTAGTGTTTGCCCAAAAAATGAAACCATAGCCATTTGTAGCATGTGTAAGCTTCGAGTTAGTCGTGGTAAGTTGGGTTCCAACTATGGTACCGGAGGCCAGAGAGGTCATCTTGAAAGAAAGCACACTGTCAAATGGTTTGCGCACCTACAGGCGATCGAGGAAGCCGGAATTGCACGTAATGCTGTTTCATCTGATAATGACGAGGAGGAAGAAGACGATTCAAACACTTCACTTACACCCAGTACCCCTGTCAGCAGCACACCCCATGTGAGCCACACTAAGAGTGTGGGAGAGAGTGAGACATCAATGCGGAAAAGTACATCAGCGAGCGTAACTGGGTCAAAGAGATCATCATCATCCCGTAAATCCTTGGTCCAGGGCAACATTAAAAAGATGTTGTTTACAGAAGCGCAATATGAACGCAACCACCCAATGGCGCGTCTGTATAACACTAAGCTGGCTATAAAATGCTAGCTCTGGACCTTCTCCCTTTTTCTTTTGTAGAAGGGGTTGGTTTTCTAGAATTAGTGGCAGCGCTCTGCCCTAAATGGAAGGTTCCTAGCCGGTTCTATTTTGCCCGAGTTGCGGTTCCAGCACTACATGAAGATGTTCTGAAGGTGATTGGGGCAGCTTTGCAGAAGAGTGCTGTTCACACTATACATCTGACAACAGACATGTGGACCAGTGGCGCAGGCGCTGATTACATGTGCATCACTGCACACTGGGTCTCTTTTTCAGGGGCTAAAGCAAAGCTAAACGCAGGTGTTGACACGGACATTGTTTTTAAAGCTGCTCGGAAACATGCAACACTAGCCATGTTTGGTTTGGAGAAACGTCACACAGCAGAAAACATTTTGGATGTCTTTAACACAAAGGTCCTTAACTGGCTGTCCCCACTAAAACGCCAGGTTGGTTATGTTTCCACGGACAATGGCGCCAATATAGTTAAGGCCATGAGGGACGGTTACTATTTCAGAGTGCCGTGTTTGGCGCACTGTATAAACCTGGTTGTCCAAAAATTCTTGGCTAATAAAGCCAGTGCAGCGTACAGTGTATTGGACACCTGCCGAAAAATGTGCAAGCATTTCAGCCATTCTTTTAAGGCCCGGAAGCAGCTGAGGAGCCTGCTATATCAACGTAAAATGCCAGTGAAAGCACTCATCCAGGAGGTGGTAACACGTTGGAACTCAACCTTCTACATGCTTGAGCGTCTGTATGAGCAGTATATGGAACTCGATCAATATTTCCTTACAGAGTGTACAGAGGAGCTGAGGATGGGTGGGCCGCAATGGAACATAGTTCAAGGCCTGACACGCATGCTTCGTCCTTTTGAGTTCTTCACGCGTGCAGTCAGCAAGGAGGACTCTAATTTGGGAAAAGCTATCCCATTGTTGTACATGCTGGAGGACCAACTGAAGGAGGTGTGTTCTGTGTTTGAAAAAGATGACAAAAACCAAGACTCTTTGCTTCTGGCTGAGCAATTATTAGAGCTCCTACAAGGTGATGAACGTCTTAAAAAGATCCACTCAGAACAGCATTACATTTGTGCTACTATTCTGGATCCACGCTACAAAAAGGCGCTGGCAGGCCAAGCATTCTTTCCTTTTGATGATGAACATGTTCCAAAGTACAAACGTTGGCTAGCCTTGTCAGCCAAGAAGTTTGAAACAGAACGGCTGAAAATTGAAGGAAATGGCAGTACATCAGCAGGCCATCCCCAGTCAAAACAATCCACTTCTGCACCTGTGGCTGTGGCACAAGTGACCTCTCAGCCGTTAAAGACACCGGCAACCGGATCATCTGCACGAGACACAACAGAAACATTGGAGGCTGAAGACGATTGGCTAGCTCTGCGTGGGTTTGGTTCTCAAAAGGTCAGAGGCACAGCAAGAGCTAAGCAAAGTGGAGGAACCTTGGAAGAGGACCTTGAGTCGATGGTGAAGGACTATCTGAATGACTCAACAGAGGTCTATGTTAATTCTGACCCATTGGCGTATTGGCATGGGAAAAAAGAATTGTGGCCACAGCTCACCAACCTGGCTTTAAACTACTTGTCTTGCCCACTCGCAAGCGTGTCTTCTGAACGGGTTTTCAGTGCTGCTGGTGGCATTGTAACTCCCAAACAGAGCCGCCTCTCGCCCAAAAATGTGGAGAGGTTAACAATGATCAAGATGAATCAGCACCTCATACCACCAGATTTCAGAGTACGAGAAAGCGTGCCGGATGAAGAGGAGGTGGCCAGCAACATAGATGAGGGAATTTCTACTCTGTCAGGTGACACTGAGCTCACCCTGCCTGAATTCACAGAGTATGATGACGAAGCCTTATTCTTATTCCTGGACCGTGATACCGAGCCCTGAAAATGAGACAACGAATTAATAACTTTCTTTTTCGTCCCTATTCACTTTTATTCTTGTCTGTCTGTCTTTCTTTGTTGTGCACAGTTAATGTATTACAAACTTTAATCAGATAATCACAAAATCAAGCCCATCAGCAGAACTGTCTTCACTGGTTTGCTAATTGATTTGAAGTTGCCGCAGTCTGCATTCCTCAGGTTCACAATTTCAGAAGAACATGCTCCTCTATCCTCCTCCTCCAGACTCCTATTTCCATCAAACCAGAGGGCTGGTTTACGCCCAATGAAGAAAGACTCAGCACTTGTGGGGGTGTTGTTGTACCTCTTTGCAGGTGAGTTGACGGCTCTGGGGCCATTGCTGGGAAGCTTTAATACCGGATAAAAGTGTTTTGGACCAAATCCCAGGCGGAAAATTATTTGTGTTTTTGATGACTTGCTTGCCTTTGAGGTGCTCTTAGGGGGGCTTCCTGGTGTTTGCGGGTGAGTTTCGTGGTCTGGGAGCACTGCTGGGACACTCTAATCTTGATTGCATTTGCTTATCAGGAAATCCGTCGTGGCAACCCCGACTTATGGCCTAGCTACGCAGCGCGTTTGGACCGAAGGCCGAGAAATATTGCAAGTATGAGATTTTGCTTTTGGCCTGTTTGGGGGTGTTATGCTTCTTGGCGGGTGGGTTGGTGGGTCTTGGGGCATTCCTGGGAAGGTCTAATACCGGGTAGAAGTGGTTGGGACAAAATCCAGGCCGATTTTTTTTTGGCTATTTCTGACATTTTGCTCAATGTGGCCTTTTCGGGGGCCTGTTTGGGGGGCTTCCTGGTGTTTGTGGGTGAGTTTCGTGCTCTGGAAGCACTGCTGGGACACTCTAATTTTGATTGCATTTGCTTTTCAGGAAATCCGTCGTGGCAACCCCGACTTATGTCCTAGCTACGCAGCGCGTTTGGACCGAAGGCCGAGAAATATTGCAAGTATGAGATTTTGCTTTTGGCCTGTTTGGGGGTGTTATGCTTCTTGGCGGGTGGGTTGGCGGGTCTTGGGGCATTCCTGGGAAGGTCTAATACCGGGTAGAAGTGGTTGGGACAAAATCCAGGCCGATTTTTTTTTGGCTATTTCTGACATTTTGCTCAATGTGGCCTTTTCGGGGGCCTGTCTGGGGGGCTTCCTGGTGTTTGTGGGTGAGTTTCGGGGTCTGGGAGCACTGCTGGGACACTCTAATCTTGATTGCATTTGCTTTTCAGGAAATCCGTCGTGGCAACCCCGACTTATGGCCTAGCTACGCAGCGCGTTTGGACCGAAGGCCGAGAAATATTGCAAGTATGAGATTTTGCTTTTGGCCTGTTTGGGGGTGTTATGCTTCTTGGCGGGTGGGTTGGCGGGTCTTGGGGCATTCCTGGGATGGTCTAATACCGGGTAGAAGTGGTTGGGACAAAATCCAGGACGAATTTTTTTTTGGCTATTTCTGACATTTTGCTCAATGTAGCGTTTTCGGGGGCCTGTTTGGGGGGCTTCCTGGTGTTTGTGGGTGTGTTTCGGGGTCTGGGCTCACTGCTGGCTATATATACTTTACTTTGCAAGAGGTTTGAAGCAAATCCATGGTGGCAGAGGGGAGTTAGGGCCTAGCTGCAGAGCGCGCGCGGAGTGATTTGGGAAATTTGTGAAAAATTGACTAAGTCCCCATTTTTGTACTTTTGCTCTTTGGCTGTTTGGGGGTCTTCTACTAGTTTTCGCCTGGGTTGACGGCTCTGGGGCCATTGCTGGGAAGCTCTAATACCGGATAAAAGTGTTTTGGACCAAATCCCAGGTGGAAAATTTTTAGTGTTTTTGATGACTTGCTTGCCTTTGAGGTGCTCTTAGGGGGGGTTCCGTCTGTTTGTGGGTGAGTTTCGTGCTCTGGAAGCACTGCTGGGACACTCTAATCTTGATTGCATTTGCTTTTCAGGAAATCCGTCGTGGCAACCCCGACTTATGGCCTAGCTACGCAGCGCTTTTGGACCGAAGGCCGAGAAATATTGCAAGTATGAGATTTTGCTTTTGGCCTGTTTGGGGGTGTTATGCTTCTTGGCGGGTGGGTTGGCGTGTCTTGGGGCATTCCTGGGAAGGTCTAATACCGGGTAGAAGTGGTTGGGACAAAATCCAGGCCGATTTTTTTTGGCTATTTCTGACATTTTGCTCAATGTGGCCTTTTCGGGGGCCTGTTTGGGGGGCTTCCTGGTGTTTGTGGGTGAGTTTCGGGGACTGGGAGCACTGCTGGGACACTCTAATCTTGATTGCATTTGCTTTTCAGGAAATCCGTCGTGGCAACCCCGACTTATGGCCTAGCTACGCAGTGCGTTTGGACCGAAGGCCGAGAAATATTGCAAGTATGAGATTTTGCTTTTGGCCTGTTTGGGGGTGTTATGCTTCTTGGCGGGTGGGTTGGCGTGTCTTGGGGCATTCCTTGGAAGGTCTAATACCGGGTAGAAGTGGTTGGGACAAAATCCTCGCGGAAAAGCCTTTTGGCACTTTTTGTAACTTAGGGTTCGTTAGGGTTAGCCCTAGCAGCAGGATTGCATGTGTTTCGGGGTGTTCTAGATTTTTGCAACTGAGTTCTGGGGTCTTAGAGCACTCGTGAGAATGTGTAATTTTGGTTGCAAGTCATTTGAAGAAAATCCATGGTGGGAAAGGGGGGATTTGGCATAGTTAAAGAAAGCCTTTGCCACTATTCTTAACTTAGGGTTCGTTAGGGTTAGCAGTATTTCTATTGCATGTGTTTGAGTGGGGGGGATTTCGAGTCTTGGAGCGATGCTGGCTATGGCTACTTTTGCTTGGTTGCTTGCAAGTGGTTTGAATGCAATCCACGGTGGGTAAGGGGTAATTAGGAAGGGGGTACTTCGGCCTACTTTTACTTTCAAAGTAAGTTTTGTCACCATTTTTCTGCTAGGCCTCGTTTTTTGAGATTTGATTGGGGTCTTCTACATTTTTGCGACTGCCTTTAGTAAGGGTCTGGGTGGGAGCACTGCTAGGAAGATCTAATTTTGTTCTAAAACACAGTTTACAGTACACCTAGCTTGAGGGGCAAGATCCGCTACATTAATTTGCCCATACTTATTTATCCTTCAAAAGGTGACTCAGAGTACGCACTTTCAAAAATATTGTACTGTCTACTAGGAAAATCAAATTGTGACTTTTTGCACTCCACAGCCTACATACCTTATATTTATTTATCAGTGGTGTTGTAATATTATATCACTTCCTGTTTTTCGTTGAATAATTACAGGCCGGGTTTCAGTCTCTGCAATGGGGAAAAAAGGATGGAGTCAGGCTTCACAGTAGCGAGCCACAATTCAGCATCAGGCAGGCAGTGGACAGGGTGTCTTCTGGTGACCAACATCGATGGACGAAGCGTCGGCTGCAATGGAGGAGTGCCGCTAATAGGAGGATTTTTTTTCTGCAGGCAACTTACTTACCACTTCCAACAGGACCACTACAACCACATAGATACAGTATCCCTTGCCTTTTTCTCTGACTGTGACTGCATTTCTTGGATCTCTCTCTGCTTCTAAATTGATCCCTTAACACATCACTTAGTCCACTCCACTATCACATCTGCACCACACATAGTCATTTGTAAGTGCCCCTACGTAATTCGCAAGTCGCAGCACGCCCCAGGCCGTAGAGGACTGGGATGGCCCCAATGATGAAGCATGTCACCAAGGTGCAACCCTGGTGAGTGAGGGGACACCTAGAAAACAAGCAATTTCTCCTTTTCTATCTACTATACCTTCCAGACCAACCCCACTGAGTGTTGTTGTGAATGGATTTATAGTGACCAGCAAGGCTCTCGGGTATCTGGCTAAGTACAGAGACCTTATGTTGAATATCGTTATCAATAATTCCACACAGGCCCTGTACTGTCGCATTCTTTCTTCCACAGTTGTCGAATGTACTACTTACTTTTCACTGACATGCATGCAGTAGTGCATGCACTTTCAAAGATTGATGGATAGGTTTGTACCCAAAGAATTGTTTATGTTCCATTGTTTGTCTATGCTGTGCTTTTTTTTACAGGGTGTCTTCTGGTGACCAACATCGATGGACGAAGCGTCGGCTGCAATGGAGGAGTGCCGCTAAAAGGAGGATTTTTTTTCTGCAGGCAACTTACTTACCACTTCCAACAGGACCACTACAACCACATAGATACAGTATCCCTTGCCTTTTTCTCTGACTGTGACTGCATTTCTTGGATCTCTCTCTGCTTCTAAATTGATCCCTTAACACATCACTTAGTCCACTCCACTATCACATCTGCACCACACATAGTCATTTGTAAGTGCTCCTACGTAATTCGCAAGTCGCAGCACGCCCCAGGCCGTAGAGGACTGGGATGGCCCCAATGATGAAGCATGTCACCAAGGGGCAACCCTGGTGAGTGAGGGGACACCTAGAAAAAAAGCAATTTCTCCTTTTCTATCTACTATACCTTCCAGACCAACCCCATTGAGTGTTGTTGTGAATGGATTTATAGTGACCAGCAAGGTTCTCGGGTATCTGGCTAAGTACAGAGACCTTATGTTGAATATCGTTATCAATAATTCCAGACAGGCCCTGTACTGTCGCATTCTTTCTTCCACAGTTGTCGAATGTACTACTTACTTTTCACTGACATGCATGCAGTAGTGCATGCACTTTCAAAGATTGATGGATAGGTTTGTACCCAAAGAATTGTTTATGTTCCATTGTTTGTCTATGCTGTGCTTTTTTTTACAGGGTGTCTTCTGGTGACCAACATCGATGGACGACGCGTCGGCTGCAATGGAGGAGTGCCGCTAAAAGGAGGATTTTTTTTCTGCAGGCAACTTACTTACCACTTCCAACAGGACCACTACAACCACATAGATACAGTATCCCTTGCCTTTTTCTCTGACTGTGACTGCATTTCTTGGATCTCTCTCTGCTTCTAAATTGATCCCTTAACACATCACTTAGTCCACTCGACTATCACATCTGCACCACACATAGTCATTTGTAAGTGCTCCTACGTAATTCGCAAGTCGCAGCACGCCCCAGGCCGTAGAGGACTGGGATGGCCCCAATGATGAAGCATGTCACCAAGGGGCAACCCTGGTGAGTGAGGGGACACCTAGAAAAAAAGCAATTTCTCCTTTTCTATCTACTATACCTTCCAGACCAACCCCATTGAGTGTTGTTGTGAATGGATTTATAGTGACCAGCAAGGCTCTCGGGTATCTGGCTAAGTACAGAGACCTTATGTTGAATATCGTTATCAATAATTCCACACAGGCCCTGTACTGTCGCATTCTTTCTTCCACAGTTGTCGAATGTACTACTTACTTTTCACTGACATGTATGCAGTAGTGCATGCACTTTCAAAGATTGATGGATAGGTTTGTACCCAAAGATTTGTTTATGTTCACAATTGTTTGTCTATGCTGTGCTATTTTTTCTTGTCTCCCAAAACCTTTCCCAAAAAACCCCGTACCCATCCATTTTTCAAACCCTAACCCTCTTCCCCCGGGCTGTGTGGTTTTGATTGATGTGTGACTAAATGACAGCAATAAATCCACACACTTGCTGGGGAGGATAAGGTGATAGCAACAGGCTGGTGAAGAAATCCGAGGATATATTCTTACTCTGCTTGACAAAGAACCATTGCTAATGTGAAAGAACTTCAACCGAATTAGTAGTTATACTTTACCATTTGTTAGGCTACAATGTGGCACTGTTCTACTGTACTTCTGTCACCTGCTATATTCTCAGTTGTACCGTTGAATTGCTCAGGAGGACAAACCAGATTTCATTTTCTTTTTTTTCATAGGCATGCAACTGCCACTGTGTCACACCACTAGTACCACCGCTATGAGGAAATTTTATCCGACCAAGATTGCCAACCATATTCGCTGTTTCCCGTGGAGCCAGCCCTGGGTCTAGCCCTACTTTCAAACACAAATTACAGGTAAGATAAGCGTTTGGTGGTTTGGGGGTATAATGGAGTATTAGTACGAGAGACTGAAGGTAGTACTACTAAAGTCCTAGGACTCTTGGATTCACTTCGTCTGTGAGAGGCACTTAGTGTTGAAAACATTTGGGCATTTACACTTAAAGGAAGAAAATGGAACTAAACTTTCAGGAAAACAAAGTCAACGTTAAACCCCCACTCACCAGGCAAGCAGTAAGAAACGGGTATGCTCAGATAAAGTTTGAAAAAGTATATTTATATCCCTAACAAAATAATCTCCCGCAAGACCCTCCCTAACCCCAACGATTGTCCTTCAAAAGTCCCCAAAAACCCAACTCCCAATTCCCACCCCCCAAAAGTCTCTAAAAAAGGGGCAAGGGACACTATGGGCGGATGCTGTCAACTTTTTGGGCCAGGGCATCATGCTCCTGGCGGAGCAAGGCGTGCTCTACGCGGAGCCCCTCCAACTGGTTGGAAAAGTGGTGGAGCTCCTGCTGGAGGCGGGACACCATCAGGGTACTGCGGCGCAGGCGTGCCTTCAATGCCTTGTAGGTGCAACGGCTGTGAGAGGAAGCTGTAGCTGTTGTCCTTGCTACTCGGCGGTGGCGTTTGGCTTTGGCAGCCCGGCTCAGTCTGGGTGGACCACTGTGCTGGGTGGCACTGGCAGCCCGTGGGGGAACGGAGGCCGATGCAGACGACGTAGTTGTTGTGGTCGACTGCACACTTTCTTCGTCCTCCAGGGCCACCAGCCGCCGATATTCGGCCACAGTGGCATCGATCCTCCGTTGCCGGGCCGCTCTAGCCAGCTCCTTCCTCCTTGTTCGTTTGGAAGGAGAACCTATATGAAGAAAGAAAGACATAGTCTGTAACCAATGCTCCTTAAGATTAACTCAATCATTCAGCAGAAATTTGTGTTGCACTACAACTAGCAACTTGCAAACGCATTACATAACTATTGAGGCCAGTATCTATCTAACCTCACACTTCTTCATCCTTGCTCTAACATTAGTGGGAGTTTAAGGAACAAATTCTACGAGCACTATGGACTTCCATTGGAGACGACTATGAAAGTACACCAGTCTTATTCTTCTTCTTGTCTCTTGTTTTGGAAAATTGGTACGTTATCTTCTGCAAGCCGGCATAATGCCAGCGCAGTAAACTTGCACCCGAGAAAAAGAGACGCACGCCATGAGGAGTGACCTAGACTTGCGTTGCGTTACTGTACCCGTCCAGTACATGCAGGTGGTGAAGCTCTTACTTTTCTATTACGGGTGGCACTGAGAATACTCTGTTACAACTCAAGGGCTACTGCTTAATTAATTTAACTTTCACCCTACAGTGGAAATGAGTACTAGAAATGGAAAATTGAAGAAGATAAATAATCTGATTATCTATCACTTCACATGGGATGTTTTTGCTTATATATGGGATGACTTTAGGTGCTTTGCTTTTTATTGAGTGACCAGTGATACATCCACACATGAATGACTGAGTACTACTAAACTTATTAAGAGAGGTAGGGAGTGGCCACCGTAATAACCGGATCTATGCAGTGCTTGCAATACAAACTACTGCTACTATTGATGGTAGTATTTGGACAAAATTAAAAGTTCTTTTCCTTGCCTTTCCTACACTGGAACGGACGTGCGGGTGCAGTGTTACATGCTCTTCAAAGTTACACTTAGTTCATCCACTGACCGTCTACTCTCTCTAGATCATGGGTACTCACAAACTTTCTCTCAGGGGCTACATTTACAGTGTAGTTTGGGGCCGAGGGCCGCACTGGTGGGGGCGGAGTCAGAGGGGGTGGGGCTAAAGCAAAACGATAACTTGTGACCATGAGGTTGCACACAGGTCCCTGCAGCAGATGCCCTCACCCACTGAGCCACCAGACCCAGCATTTACATACATCTCTCTCCCTCCTGCTCTCCCTCCTGCCCTCCCTCTCCATCTCTCTCTCCCTCCTGCCCTCCCTCTACCTCCCCCTCTGTCATCTCACTGTGTGTGTGTCTATCTGTGTCAGCCTTCAGCCCGGGTTGAGACCGCTTCCTCAACGCGCACACACAGACAACAACACCAAAGTACTTAACAGGTCTTTAAAAGACCATTAACATATTATTGAGGCTTTGTTTGTTGTAGCGCCCCTGCTTCTCCACCCTGACAATCACTGCTTGCCCGGCCCCACAGAGGCTTTGTTCTATTTCACCTCTTTGTGGCCTTGCATCTCCACTCTGCTCTGTGGGGGCCGGGGGAGCAGTGATTGTCAGAGTAGAGATGCAGGGGCGCTAACAGGTGAAATACAAAAAAGCCTCTGCTCTGTGGATGCCGGGGGAGCAGTGATTGTCTGCAAGGTCTGCGCACCGCCAAGGAAGGCTTGCCGGGCCACCACCGGCCCGCGGGCCGTACTATGAGTACCCCTGCTCTAGATACACATATGCTATCTAAGAGTCAGATAGTAGCATGATCCAGGTATATGGACACATACAGTTTCTGTGTCACCCACCCAGGCTGTTGTCCTTCCACCCATCATTGCTTCATCATTCACCCAGCCATGCATCTCATATTCTTGCCTTCCCAGCTAGTCTTCAATCTAAATAAGTAAGGAATATATAAGAGCTTACCTCTGGCCGCCACCACCACCGTCTCAACTCTCACAGCCGCCGCCTCCTCCCCTGAAGAATCGCCCTCCGCCTCCGTGTCGAGCACCACCACCTCCACACTGGCCCCGCCACCAGATGTTCCACCTACAAAGTACATTTAAGAATGTTAGAATAAAGCACTCACTAGTCTTTGGTCTAGGAATGAAGACATGTGAAAACAATGTAATTTGTGACTGTCTACGTTAAAGTTAAAAAAAAATTCCCTTTTTCCAGGGAAGGTTGTCTTGCTGCACTTTTTGGCACAACTGATGAAGGCTGTTTTTTTAACACGCACCATTTTTCTCCACACAGACAGAAGATGGACTTCTAACAACAAGATCAAGTTGAAACCAGGTGAGAGCTCGGCTCGACCACAAGAAATGTCTTCAATTAATCGTCAGCACTAACCACTTTTCCATTATCAGTTAAACGTTTAGTTTTATTATGACTTCATTTTAATAAATGTGTTTACTTTTAATAAAGCTTTTAAACTTAAATACAATCTGTGTATTTTGGTCCAGACTAGAGTGACTGAGCGAAACGTTTTGCAATTTTTGCAAGCATGAGTCCAGATAGAACACTTCAAAAGACATTATGGACAATCCCAGAGGACTGCACTAAGTTGATAGAGCTATTGCTGACTAGAATCATGGGAGTTTCGCCAACCGTGCAATCTTAGTTAGCTACACAGACAGACTAATAAGAATAATCTAGTAATACCACAGGGAGTCATAGTAGAGGCAGGATAAGAATTTAGATACAGTCTACAAGAAGAGCAAAGACAATTTTGAAAAAAGTCAAATGAGGAACGCTAGGAAAAATAGGTACTAGTCTAAAATGAAAACTTACTGGGGCCAGCAGAGGAGCCCTCGCCTGCCCGATCCTGGCCCTGTTGAACAGCATCCGCCGCCTGCTGCTCCTGTGTCCTCCTCTCGCCCCTGGGGGGAGCTGACGTACAACATGAAAGAAAGAACAGAAAACATGGATGATTGTTGCTTGTCAATGTCAACCAAATCAAACATTTCAAAAGAACAATAACAAAATATTTCCGCGAAATTATATTGATTAGGGTTAGTTTTCATTTATTTGCGGACCTGTGACTTCGAAAGTCACGTAACTCACTAAACAAAGTACTGAAACGTTCACCTAGGACTGGCAGGCAGCAGTCCGCAGGCAAGACGCAAAGTGACAGACAAACTCCATTGTGATTTCAGTCAGATCAGTGACAACACTAACAGTTGCCTGCTACATTACCAGTCATTTAAATAGTCAAACTATCAATCCACCGCCACTATTTTTCTTATTGTCAGGGGTACAAAGGAAGGGGCAGATTTAAGCCCCTTGCGGCTCTTTTGCGCCGTTCTTGCGTGACTTTTGTGATGCAGCAGCTAAACAAAAAAGGGCGCCATGGTGCGGCGTATAATATTATAACAACCTGACGCATTTGGGAGATGCATCCCGTTATAAAGCCCTGCGCCATCAGGGGGCGTTCCGGCGCAAGGGAGGGCATTCCTGCGCTGGAACACATCCTAATAGTGGCTGAGGGAAATCTACAAAATTTCAATCAGTCACCTTTAGGACAATGATGCGTCACACAAACCCTGCACCTGCTTGAAGCAGACGTACGGCTTGACCCAGCATTGGGGAGATAGGGTACCCCAGAGCATTGCTGGAGCTGCGCCATCGTTGCGACGCAACTCCAGCAGTAAAGCTTAGGTGACGTTTTGGGCCCATGGTGCGCCGCATTGCAAATACGGCGCACCATGTTTGGTGGTGGTAGCGGCCTGCACAATTAATGGCGCATCCCTGCTACTTTGCAGGGATGCGACGTTAATTGCAATTCTGCCCCTTAGGGGCATACTTACTTACGCGTTCTGGCGCATCTCCAGAGATGCGCCAGATCAAATGCGTCACGCAAAACTACCCTTGCGACACGGCAGATGCGCCTCATTTACAATGCGGCGCACCCTGGCGCAAGGGTAGGCACTTGCGTGACGCATCTCGTCACGTAAGAGCGGCGCATCGCTGGAGTCACGTCGCCAACGCAATGCAACTCCAGTAATGCTCAGGGCCACCCAATACTTAACATGCTGTGTCAGTCCTTTCGCCTGCTTCGAGCAGACATAAGGAATTAAATTGACGTAGCAGCGTCGCAGAAGTGCCTGCGTTAAATCTTGTAGATTTCACACAGGCAATTTTGCGAGGCGCACAGCCGCCGGACCGCCCACCCTGCGTACTAGGAACGCACCCATTGTGGTGCAGGCCCATGGCTTTATAACGTGACGCATCTCCCAAGATTCGTCAAGTCGTAAATGACTCGCAGGGATGCGGCACGTTTACGCCGCTGTTGCGTCACGCAAGGCAACGTAAACGTGGCGCAAGGGGCTTGTAAATGTAATCTGCCCCCTAGTGTCTAGCATTACGCAGTTCTGTAACGTACACTCATACATAATAGTTACTCAGGCCAATGAGACCACGAAATAGAAAACAAATAAGCATAGTAGCAACGCCACTGAGAAGGAGAGCAGTGCACCTGAAATGCACAGAAGATTTTGAAATATAATTTAACTACAATGTAATCGTCATCAGCGGCATTATTGGCTTGCTCCATGTAAAAAACAAATATTTGCAATACAACAACACAGAGCAGGAGAAAACATCATAGTAGTGAGTGATTAAATGGCTACTACTACTCACCAAGCCCGGGGATCTCCAAGCCGAGCTGGTCCAGCAGGTCGCGCTCGCGGTCCAGGAGGTCCGTCCAGCGATGGGTGACCTGGCTGTAGGTGCGCTGGACCCCGTAGAGGTGGGATATGGCCCAGCACACCTTCTCCCACCGCTTCCGGCGCTCCCGCATGTTGTAGCCGCCGGCCGCGATCCTGCCGCCTCCCGCGATGGTCCTGGGCAGTCGGCGCTGGACGAAGTAGACCAGCGCGCCCACTTCCTCCGGGCTGAATATCTCCCGTCGCGTCACCTGCTCCCCCCTCAATCTCCCGCATGCTGTCCTGGCACTGGGTCCAGCACTACTCCCCGCCGCCGCTGCGGCCCTCAAGTGCCTGGGCAGCTTCACGGCGCCTGGCTTGACCATGGTCTGGGCAGGTAAGGTAGGAAGAAGTAGAAAATTAAGAAAGAATAGGATAGGGAAGAAGAAAAGAAAAGAGTTTAAAAAAGTAGTTTAAAAGTAAAGAAAAATAGCAGAAAAGACAAAAATATACAGCTAGGAAAAGAGAGGGATAGATAAGAAGCAAAATCGTAAAAAAAAAACTGAAAACAAGCAAAGGATGGCAAAGATACCAAGAGGATTAAACACCATGCCCAGACACAGGAAATGAATGAAAAACAAGATGGCCGGCGCCCGTTCACGAGCGCGAAAGTAAGTTCGCGCGAGATTTTCCTCGCGATCTCGTGCGAACCTCTAGATTTCCCGCGCGATCTCGTGCGAACCTCTACTCGCAATGCGCTTACTGCGCGAGATTATACATAGCGGGCGGAAACGGAAATACGTCACGCAAACAAAATGGCCGCGCCCGTACTCGACCTTGGGGTAAATTCGCGTGTTGCGCTGCAAGCGGCTCGCGAATACTGCAAAAAAACTCGCGAAACAACAAGCCGCAAAAAAATAAAATGCTCATTCGCACGAATTAGCGGCTTCCGCGGTCGGTTTCGCACGACGCCGCGCCCCGCGAATAGCGCGAAAAAACCGAAAAACGATTTCAGCAAAAGCAAAAGCAATGAGCAGGTGCAAAAGGTCAACCTCATGATTTGTAACGATTCTCTGTAGTGCTTCCTGAGGGGGCCCTCCAGAATTCGGTTGCCTGCTTGCAACTATTGTGTGACCCTGCTCTGACCTTAACTGTATGCCACAAAGGTCCTGATTTACAGCTAAAGGAGCAGACAAGCAGGTGCCAGGCTGGAACTTGAAATTCTTTCAGTGACACATTAACTAGCCCCTAATTCATTATTGTCAGTTGGGGCAGGGCAGGTGTTGTTAATAAACTAACCCCAAATTAATTCATGTCAGTTCAAGCAGGGCAGGTGGGCTTGCTTTCCCCCCCCCCATCTTCTACAGTGATGATGAACCAGAGGGTGGCATTGATGTAACAGAGGGTGGCATGGGTCAAAGAGAGGGTGCCAGTGGTGAAACAGAGGGTGCTGGGAGGCTGTGATGATGAACCAGACGTAGAAACAACATAGTCGCGACCGTTGCGAGCCGACAAGTAGGTTCGCAATTGCGAACTAGTACCAAATCCTCGCGAACTGGTAGAAACACTTGCGAACACAAAAAAAAAAAATCCGCAAATTCGCGAGAATTCGCGGATTTTGCGGATTGCCAATTCGCAAATCCGCAAAATTCGCGAACGCGAGATTCGCAAAATTCACCCATGCTTACTCCACAGCTCTAATAAGTCCCGCGACACTTTCAGGATAATCAGAGAGTTATCCAATCCGGATTGTGCTAACAGTCAAATTAAGCCCTCACAAGAACTATGCAATGATTTAGCATCCTTCTTTCAGGAAAAAATTACTAAAATCATTGAGGTAATGAAGGGTGCTTCCATCCCCTCGGAGCAGGATAATAGTAACCCCGAGAATAGGGAGAAGAGCGAAGGCAATGTAGGACGACCCAACCCAAAGGCTACTCTAGAAAATTTTAAAGTCCTTACAGAACAAGACTTCACAAAAACTGCTCTTAATACAACTTCAGGATCCCCTCTGAACCCTTTGCCTCACAAAATAGTAAAGGAGTTCAGGGATGACCTTTTCCCAGTATTGCAACAGCTTTGCAATCAATCTCTCATTTCTGGCACAGTACCAAAAGATTGGAAACTGGCGGTTGTTACCCCCCTACTAAAGAAACCTAATCTAGACCCAAACTGCAAAAAAACTACCATCCTATATCGCTCCTACCATACCCTATAAAGATCGTAGAGCGGTGGGTCAGCAGATCCCTTGCCCTCTTCCTAGAGACCAACAACATCCTGGAAGAGGAGCAATTCGGTTTCAGACCAGCTCACGGAACCGAGTCAGCTCTGCTGACAGTTCTGGATGACCTGCGAATGAGGGCGGACAGGGGGGAATCAGCAATCTTAATTCTGCTGGACCTGTCTGCCGCATTCGATACGGTGAGCCATGACATCCTGCTGACAAGATTAAAGAACATTGGAATCGGTAGAGTGGCGCTCAATTGGTTTCACTCCTACCTAAAGGACAGATGGCAGGCAGTAGCCATCCCCCCATATCAGTCGGATTTTGTTAAAGTCCCACATGGAGTCCCACAAGGGTCCGCAATCAGTCCGATACTTTTTAATATATATATGCAACCCCTGTTGGGCATTATCAAGGCCCACGGTATTAGCGTGATCAACTATGCGGACGACACGCAGCTGATGATTTCCCTTGATGGTGCCCAGGCCAACTCACTCGAGACTTTCCATACCTGCATGGCAGAAATGACACTCTGGCTAAACCAGAATTCACTACAATTCAATAGTGATAAAACGGAAATAATTTACTGCGCAGTTGGCAGAATCACCAGAAGTCTACCCACCGATTTCTGGCCCTTGGACTCAGGGGAATCATTAACCCCCGTGAAATCAGTGAAGAATCTCGGAGTCAGCTTTAACGACTGTCTGAGTCTAGAGACCAATGTTAATAAGCAGGTGAGTAGCTGCTTTGCTTTAATGAGAGGACTGCGAAAGCTGCTATCCCTCTTACCAGCGCAGGTCAGAGCCACCATAGTTAGGAGCACCATTCTCAGCCGCCTGGATTACTGTAATGCTCTGCTTCTGGAATCCCCGGCCTATTTGATCTCCCGATTGCAAAGCATCCAGGCGGCAGCAGCGAAGCTGGCACTCTCCCGAGAGCGAAGATCCTCTACCACCCTCGCTCTGGCCGACCTTCACTGGTTACCTGTACATCAAAGGATCTGCTTTAAATCCCTTTGCATTGTCTTTAGGGCAGTACACGGAATGGGCCCCCGACCACTTCAAAAGAAATTCAAATGGTATATACCCACACGGTCCCTCCGATCCTCATCTTCCAATCTTATAAGCATACCCAGGATCAGGAAAACCACTTATGGTGGCAGAGCTTTCAGCATAGCCGCAGCCCATCTGTGGAATAAATTGCCTATCGACATCAGGAAAACAGACAAATTGATGGCCTTCCGAAAAAAGGTGAAAACATGGCTCTTCCCCAAAGCTTAATCTCACCAGAACTTTAATACTATCCTCCCCTCCTCTGATGCACAGTATTTATTCAGCAATATGTACACAGCGCCAGGATGCCCGTAGGGTTGCAGTAGCGCTTTACAAATGCTATAAATAAATAAATAAATAAAGAGAGAGAGACGCGCTGGCTATCGGCAGTGGGCAGAGAGGCCATGGCATTCAAAATGGCTGCCACTTACGCGCACAAATGAGCCTAAAAGGGACAAGATGGCGCAGATAATGTTGATGTCGCAAACTAGATTTTAACAGTCCTCCCTTTTCAACATACCTAGCCAGCTTGTTTAATCAATATCTATCTTCATCAAGTTCCTAACCTCGACATCGTACAATGCTCTCATGCGTTCTTTTTCGAAGTCCAGAGTCTTAGGGCAGATACAATTTGCACATAGTGAACACAGATGCGGCAGGCATTGAATTCCTAGGTAGAACCCACATATTACAACAACGGGTATCAGTATGATCATAAATAACCTCCACCCCCAGTTCTTCACAGTACTCCAGAACCAACCACCAAGCGACCATTCTTCTTGTTCCTGGTGAACTTCTGAGGAAAGTCTGTGGAGGTGTTCAATGGCTTTGTACACTGAGGGTGAATTGTCCGGTATATAGGTGCAGCAGCTGGACCCAATGATACGGCATGCTCCTCCACGATCCGCTAGAACCACATCTAGAACAAGGCGGTTCTGGAGAGCCACTAGGCGGACCGCTTGAAGCTCGGCTGTATTGTTCGCAAGGATGCCAGCTGTAAGGTTCATTGTCGTTTCAACTGCCTGGGTCAAATGTCGGATGGCACGGCTGTTCGCCATCGGACCCTAGAGTGGAACAAGTCCCTTCATTGCGTCGAGAAACTGTGCTCCGGTGGAGTCGGCTTGCTCAATGTCTTTCCTCATTTTTGTCTGTGGTGATTCGCTGGAGCTACATAGGTCGGAGGAAGGATGAAGGCAATGTAACAGGTGCCCCCCCAGCCTTTGGGGAGCCAGGTGTAAGCCTTTGTACCACAAATGAAGTACATATTCAGAGAAGTGACAAAAGAGGGTGGATCAGTTGAGTCCAAAGTTCTGGTGATGCGGCAAGCGCTGTGGCCTACCAGCTGTGTCCCAAGACCTTCGATACACATAAAGCCTGTGATGTTGATGACGGATAGGGCCACAGTCAGGGTGGCAGCTGTTCGTTTCCGGAGGTAGGAGAAGGTGGGTCTGGTCGGGTTGTTGAACACCTGCATTTCAATCCGTTCTTTGACGGGGATGTCCATGTGGATAGAGTCGTTGGATGTCAGGGGGCAAAAGTGAGTAGCAGTTTTCTTCGTTTTGTTCTGCCAGACCCCATGAAAGAAATGTGTCATAGTTCTGCTGGAAGTGGCATTATCCCTGTAGCTTTCTTGCAAGAGGATCAGCCAGGCAAGGCAGGAGCCGTGAACCGAGAAGGGTGATGGGATGAAGGGTATAGAATGTCCAGTGGCGTGGGGTAGCAACCCACAGATCCAGCAGTTGGTGGCATTGGTGGCAAAATTGTGTTGGTGCAGCAGCTGCACGAAGGAGTTGTTCCAAAACTCCTTACACCTTTCTCGGAGTTGTGGTGAAAGAGAAATCAGATAATGTTCTTTCATTGTGGTAGGCTGTGCAGTGGTCAGGATCTCTCATGAGCTGGTGCGCTCTCTTCCACAATCCAGAGGGTGGTCATGAGGAGGAGGCAAAAGAGAAGAGCGATAAAAAGTGCAATAGTCTTTGAACTGTGGATTTTGTCAGTCTTTGGGTTTCTGTAGCGAATCTTTGGATATCCGGTTGCTTCCATCATCTTCGTGCTGGGGGCTTCCATCATTTTCATGTCGGGCGCTTCCATCATCTTCAAGGGGCTCGGTAGCGGGCAGAACCACAAACTTCGTCTGGCTTCTTTCCTGACAGCCTTAGTAGTGTTAGGCCACCGTTCTGAGAATTATGACTTAGTCAGTGGTCTGCTTAGCCGAAGCTACCTCCTTTCGTCGCAGGTTATACCCTTCTCTGGATGGCACAGTGGGATCGGGAAACTTTGCCAATTCGAGTGTCTCTGTATCAGGATAACAGTTCAGGCATGGTCGGTCTTTGTTCAGGAGCTCTTCTTGGGTGTTCACGTCTTCGGTCATCGTCAGGGTCGAGGAGATCTTCTTACAGTGGTGTGCATGCACCCAGTTGCGCTTCCCCTCCACTCGAAGAGCTGTTCGGGTGGTGATCAAGACTTGCCAGGGGCCCGTCCACCGGGGTTCTAGACTCTTTGCACGCTGGAAGTTTCGAATTAGCACGTAGTCCCCGGGTTGGATGTTGTGTCCGGGACCCCTGGAAGCATCAGGAATGGCATGCAGCACCTGTTGCTGGATAACAGACAGTGTCTTAGTCAACTTGTACAAGTAATCAGACATTAGGACGTCCGGGACGTCATGAATGGAAGTCAGTTTCGGTGCAGACCAGACGCTCATGGGCCGGCCAAAAACGACCTCGTAAGGTGTCAAGTGGTGTTTGGTGGGGGTGGAACGCATTGATAGTAATGCCAGTGGGAGAGCGTCTGGCCATTTCAGTCCTGTGGTAGCCACTATCTTAGCTAGTTTGAGCTTCAATGTGGCGTTATGTCGTTCAACTAGTCCAGCAGATTGGGGGTGGAAGACTGCGTGGAACTTCTGTTTTACACCCAACCCCTTCAAGATGAGTTGGATAACTTCGGCTACGAAGTGGGGGCCATTGTCGCTCCACAAAATTCGACAAAGGCCATAACGAGGGAAGAATTCTTTCAGTAGTACTTTTGCAGTGGCAATGGCAGTGTTGTCACGGGTTAGATAGGCTTCCACCCATTTGCTAAATGCGCACACGACAACAAGTACATACTTCAGACCTTGGCATCTTTCTAGCTGGATGTAGTCCATCTGTAGGACTTCAAACGGATGATTGGGAACCCCAAACCCTCCCCGGGGTACTACAGTTCCTTTCCCGGGGTTGTGTTGCAGGCATATCAGACATTGTTGGACCAGACGTTTGGCGGAGTATGCGATCTTGTCATTGTGCCAAACTTTGGAGACAAGCTCGGTCATGGGGGCAGATCCTATGTGTGCAGGGGAGTGTGCCATGGTCAGTATGGGGATCAGGTATCAATCGGGTAGCAACCATTTGTTCGTTTCTTTTGTCCGCCAGCAGCCTTCATCGTCTTTCAATCCCACCCGTGCCCATTCAGTCAATTTGTGTTGTGAGCTGGCCATTTGAATGTCCCTAATAGTTTCCCTAGTGTCTGTCCATTTCTCTGCTTGTGACTTGGTCACGTACATGCGTGTCATCGTCCTATTCTCAGCTGTGGTTCGGGCAGTGATGTCGGCCAGTGCATTCCCCTGTCCAATGATGTCTGTCACCTTTTTGTGTGCTTGGCATTTTATTACTGCAAGTTGTTTGGGAAGAAGGACTGCTTCAGTTAAGGCAGAGACTAGATCTCCGTGTAAGATGGGGGTGCCGTGTGAGGTCAGGAATCCCCTCTCCTTCCATAGGAGCCCAAAATAATGAACCACCCCGAAGGCGTACTGGCTGTCGGTGTAAATGTTTGCTGTGGTCCCCGCTGCCAGGATACATGCTCGTGTGAGGGCAATCAGTTCTGCTGCCTGTGCAGATCGTTGTGTGATGCGGGCTGTCTCTACTACAGTTCGGCCTGTGGTAACTGCATAAGCGGCTGAGGTGGTGCCATTGGGGAGTTTGATGCAAGAGCCGTCCACCCACAGTTCTCCGTCAGGGTCTGGGAAGGCTGTGTCTCTGAGGTCGACCCTACTCCTAGTCTGTTCGTCCGTGAGGGTCACACAGTCATGTACAGGGGACACATTGGGATTGTTCTCTGGTAGGGGTAACAAAGTCGCTGGATTCAGTGTGGTGCATCTTTTCAGGGTGATGTGGGGTGCAAGCAGAGTCAGTTCGTACCCAGTCAGTCGTGCACTCGTCAGGTGTTGCGTCTTAGTCTGGTTCAGGAGGGTGTCAACCGCATGGGGCACTAACACCGTGAGGGAGTTCGAGAGCACGATCCCCTCACTTTGTCGGATAGAGATAGCAGCGGCAGCTACGGCTCGAAGGCAGGCAGGCAAAGCTCTGGCTACAGGGTCAAGAGTGGCAGAGAAGTAAGCGCATGGGCGTTGCTTTGGGCCAATGGACTGGGTCAAGACAGGCAAAGCACATCCCTCCCTTTCCTGAGTGTAGAGGGAGAAGGGCTTCGTATAATTGGGGGTTCCTAGGACAGGGGCTGAGCAGAGGGCATCTCTTAGTTCTATGAAGGAGGATTGGCAATCAGGGGTCCAAGGGAGTGGGAAGGGGACATCTTTAGCCAGCAGAGAAAGCAGTGGTTTCACAATGAGGCTGAAATTGGGCAACCGCTGTCGGCAGAAGGAAGTGAGGCCTAGCAGGGAGCGAACTTGTTTCTGGGTCTTAGGGACAGGGGTCTCTAGAATGGTCTGGATTCGGTTGGGAGTAAGTTTCCTTCCGACTTTGGACAAGAGGTGGCCTAGGTAAGTGACCTGGGGTTGGCAGAATTGCAACTTCTTTTTGGAGACCTTGTGGCCATTTTCTGCAAGGAAGTGCAGGAGTTGGATGGTGGCTGTGACTGCAAGTGGAGTTGTGTCTGCAGCCAAAAGGATATAATCGAGGTATTGTATCAACACCACTCCATCGGGTAACTGGACTGCGTCCAGTTGTCTTTTGAGGGCTTGGCTGTAGATGCTGGGACTTTCAGTGTAGCCTTGGGGTGCTCGACAGAATCTATACGAGCGGGCATTTAGGGTGAAACCAAAGAGGTATCGGCTGTCTGGGTGGATGGGGATAGAGAAGAAGGCGTTCTTTAGATCAATGACAGTGAAGGTGGTGGCAGTGGAAGGAATCAGAGTCAGAATAGTGGTGATGTCAGAGACTACGGGGTACTGAGGTACAACTACCTTGTGGACCTCTCGTAGGTCGATGATGAAGCGGTACGCTTTCTCATCTCCCTCTCCTTGCTTCTTTATGATGGGTAGGATAGGGCTGTTGCAAACATTGCTAACCACTTCCTCTACCACTCCTGCATCTATCAGGGACTGAATAATCTTTACCAATGCCTTCTCGCCCTCGGGCGATATCCGATATTGTGGAAGTTTTGGGAGTATTGCGTCCTGTCGAACAGTTATGTGCACTGGGTCGATCATCATGCGTCCTACATCCGAGTCAGTCTTGGCCCACAGATATGGAGGCAGAGTCTCAAGTAGGGACGAGTCAGCGTCAGAAATGGAAAACATGCGTCGGGAAGGACAAAGTCTGAGCAGAGCCGGGTTGTCGTACATAAAGACCCGAACTCCATCTTCGAACACCTAATATTGGCTCGGAAATGCTTCAGCATGTCAAGTCCCATAATGGCGTCAGGGGTATTTGAAGAAAGCAAAAACGTTGTGTCAGTGATGTTATTTTCTAAGTCAAAGGAGATCGGTGTGGACAAGGGGTTAGTGGAGGATTCAAGCAAGCCGGGCCGATGACGGCTGAAATGCCAGAAACCGGTCCCCGGTAGCTTGTCTCCTTCCCAGTATAAGAATTAGCTTGGTAGTTTGGTTTGCCCTGTTCCCATCATGCACTGGGACAGGAACAGACTAATTTGCATATAGCCAGGTTCTGAGCTGGGATGGTGCAGTGAGCTAAAAAACGGTGATGGATCAAGCCCTGATCTCTTGACTGGGTAGGAGTATTCTGCATCATTCAGAAACTCTGTCCATCACCTTTTCCAAATTTGATTTTATCCACACTAAGTGTGGGAGGGTATACTCAGACGTGAGTCCCTTGCTCATTGCACCATCAGGATTCAAGCAAGCCGGGCCGATGACGGCTGAAATGCCAGAAAACGGTCCCCGGTAGCTTGTCTCCTTCCCAGTATAAGAATTGGCTTGGTAGTTTGGTTTGCCCTGTTCCCATCATGCACTGGGACAGGAACAGACTAATTTGCATATAGCCAGGTTCTGAGCTGGGATGGTGCAGTGAGCTAAAAAACGGTGATGGATCAAGCCCTGATCTCTTGACTGGGTAGGAGTATTCTGCATCATTCAGAAACTCTGTCCATCACCTTTTCCAAATTTGTTAGTGGAGGATGTTCCATCGAAACCTATCGATGTTACAAGTGAGCCAGACAAGGGTGCCCTTGGAATCAGTCGTTTAGATAACGCACTACGTGTTGCGCTAGTGTCTACCAGGAATGGAGACTTCGTACCCAGGACCTTAGCGGTGACATAAGGACCTTGCTGGTCAACATAGAGCTCGACTGGATCCCTCCCTTGCCCTTGGCAGTCCTATGCGAAGTCGTGTGTGTCGTCGCAGTCAGACTGTTGGTACTGATTCTGTCGGGGACGGTCAAATGTGTTCGGTCTGCCTGATCTGTCGTTATTCGTGTCATTTGTGGACCCTCGTCCCTGTCCTCTATTTCTTGGTCCCCCCGCTACGTCTCTGGGATCCCTATTCTTATTCATCTCCAACAGGACCGGACACTGGGATTTCCAATGGCCAAATCCCTTGCAAAATGCACACTGGTCCTCACCAATATCTTTACGTCCAACATGGGGTGCGGGTGTACGGTCTTTAGGGGGCGGGTTTCTAGGAGCATTTGACTGGTAATTTCCCTTTACTGCTCTCATCCTATAGTCACCCCTTGCAACTGTGCGATCATCACCCTCTCCTTCAAGTCCTTTTTCTTTTTCTCAGTCCACCTATCATTTTCGTTTTTCTGATGCTCATAATACTGGGCCATCTGGAGGATAGCCGCGGGTTTGGAGGCTGCCCAACTACTCTCGCTAGCCTGAAGTTTCTGAGAGACTTCCTGAGACAGACCTTTGACATAATTCTGGACAAACAGATGGTGTCCGGTTGCAGTGGTCATGTCCTGGCCGCTGTAATCGGAGAACACCGTTTCAAACTGGGAGAAGTATTCTGATACGTCTTCCTGGGGTTTCTGACGACAGGCCGTTACTATCGACCAGTCCACTTTCTTTTCTGGGATCAGGGTTTTCAGTTTCTGCACAATTTTGTCTGGGAGTTCTAAAATGGATTTCAAAGGTTTCTGGCCAGGCTCTCGTTGTCTATCTATGCCATCGAGTTGTGACCAGGTATGTCCGAACAGCTCAAGGTGGTCGACTTTCCGGATTTGCTTCCACACATCAGCTGGCAGACATAACCCGAAAAACAAGTCGATGTCAGCTAGGGTCATAATCGTTGAACCTAAGGCTGTACCTAGTTCTGTATAGAAGGCAGTGGGGTTCTTCCGTAAATCGGGCAGGGATTTTCGGAACGTCAGAATATCTTGCCGATCCCATGGTTGGTAGACCCAGTTATACACTACCCTCCCTCTTGCATCTTGATGGTTAACATCATCTTGTGTTCCCTGACCTCGTGGGGGAACCCAGTAGGGAGCAGCCTTCCTTATAGGCATCATGGCGCCAGCTTGTTCTATTCGTGGTTCGGTCGCTACAGGAGTCGTAGGTTTAGCTTCCAACCCTTGTTCAGTGAGGTGGCGGAAAACCTCAAACGTACGCGCAAGGAGGTCCGTCACGTCACACTCGCCCTCATCCCCGATATCAACCTTTCTGTATAGGGTCGCTAGGCTCTCGGGACCTTTGTCTCGGTATCGATCCTCATACGCATTTAGGGCATGGTAACATAATCGTACGACAAAGTGCCGTCTGTGGCTCCCAGCATATGATTGGAACATATCCATGATGTACTCCTCACTCTCCTTCCGTTCTACTAGTGTCTTTACTACCTTGTCGATCCCTGTTCGCTTATCCTTGCTCAACCTGTTCATTCTCGTGGGATCTGTCTTTTGGGATTCAGGGTTGTCTAACATTGTTGCTTGTGCTGTATCGAGTACAAGGGGTTCGGCCGGCGCGGAGGCCATGAGGACCGAGGCCCTGGTACTACTCTCGCCTGTGCTTGGGGGTGGCGGGTGCTGTGCTAAAGGTTGGGAAGGGGCATATGGAGGGGGCATGTAGCTGATCGGAGGACCTAATAAAAGATCATCGTTGGCTCGCTGTTTCGAGGGTAACTCAGGGTAGAGCGTGGAGGGTGTTCTAACAGGACACTGACTCGATGTTTCGGACTCGTGCTTCCATTTGGCTTCCTCTCTCTCCTTTATCTCTTCCTCTAACTTCCTGGCAGCTAGGTGAGCTGCTTTTCGTAGCTCTTTCTCTAATCTGATTTCGTTTCTCTTTTTACGTTGTTCTGTTTCTTTGCGCCACATGCCGAGACTATCAAGCATAGTGGGCGTTGTCTTATTGTTTCGAAGGGCTGTTTCCAGCGCACTTATTTTATCCTCATCGAAGGATCCTATCAGTGGCCACTGACTTTCCTGATCCTTTCTCGTATATTTATGCCATAGTTTGCTATAGGCTATGGCGATTAATCCATGCTTCATGAACATGTCCTTATTAGGGGTGCCTTCCAGTGGAGCTGGATGGTTCATCTCTAATAAGCGGTCCGGGCTGAACCAACTACCAATCAGTGGGGAGAAGATAGGCATGACAGATTACAACGGGGGACAAAGGTCCGCACTACCTATCCTTTCACTATTTGCAAAGACTAGACAGAATATTTCTATTCTACGTTATTTGCAAACAGAGAATATCTCAAAGAACCAATTTCGAACAGTCAATGTTCGGACAATCAAACAATCAGTGGGGAGAAAGAATAGGCACGACGGGTTACAACGGGGGACAAAAAGTCCGCATTACCTACCCCTCACTATCTGCAAAGGAATAGAGAATATTTCTATTCTTCCTCGTTTGTAGACAGAGAGAATTTCAAAAGAACAAAACCTCGAACAATCAAATGTTCGGGCAATCAAACAATCAGTGGGGGAGAGAAATAGGCACGATGGGTTACAAAGTGGGACAAAAGTCTGCGTTACCTACCCTTCACTATCTGCAAAGGAAGAGAGAATCTTTCTATTCTTCCCCGTTTGCAGACAGAGAATATCTCCAAAAAGAACCAACAATCGAAGAGTAATACTTGTATTTTCCAAACAATCAAACAATCATTTCGCAATTTGTCGTGTTACACGACCTTACCCGGACCGCATGGACAGTTTCTTGTCTTCCGCATCCAGCACCCGATCGTCCTCTATTCTCCGCGGCACTCCTGATGGTTCCCAGTCAGGACCGTAGATCACTCAAGAGAGGTCTGCTCGGAACCAGTGAAGTTCGGATGATCGGCTGTCAGACGAGGGTCTATCGGACAGGAGCTCTCCTGATCGTTGCAGTCGTTCACTCTGTCGTCAGGACCTCTCGCCCTGGATCCACGTGTCACTGATGGGCCCCACGTTTGGAACGCCAATTGTAGAAAAAGGGTAGGGCTGATGTCGACCGAGAACCTTTTGAAGTATTGCCCGGCGCTAACCGCCTCTCATACCACTCGAATCTATCAAACAAAGAGGCAGGCGCTGGAGACTGGAAGGCAGGAAACAGGAGTTTATTCCGACGGAGCAGAACACATCAAATCAGACAACAGGGTATCTTCTCGAGGTGCTCTAACCGCATGTCTGATTCCTGGCCTCTTATACACAGGTTTGACAGAGTCACTCCTGAGGCGAAAAGCCGGGAGCTTTGAAACAGAAACTATTGCTTTTTTAATCTTGTATGCTGTGATTTTAAAACCGCTTTGCACATTGCTCTGACCCGGAAACCCACCCCAGCCTCGCCGATCAGCTGATTTACTTGCTGTATTCGGCAAAAACGCTCGTTTCTCCGCCGCCATTACCACGAGCGAGAGAGCCTAGAGACACGCCCATCTCTGCTGGCCACGCCCCCCTCACATATATAAACAAAACGCGCTGACCACTAGCGCTGCCCTTTTGACAGAGTCACTCCTGAGGCGAAAAGCCGCGAGCTTTGAAACAGAAACTATTGCTTTTTTAATCTTGTATGCTGTGATTTTAAAACCGCTTTGCACAATGCTCTGACCCGGAAACCCACCACAGCCTCGCCGATCAGCTGATTTACTTGCTGTATTCGGCAAAAACGCTCGTTTCTCCGCCGCCATTACCACGAGCGAGGGAGCCTAGAGACACGCCCATCTCTGCTGGCCACGCCCCCCTCACATATATAAACAAAACGCGCTGACCACTAGCGCTGCCCTATTGACAGAGTCACTCCTGAGGCGAAAAGCCGGGAGCTTTGAAACAGAAACTATTGCTTTTTTAATCTTGTATGCTGTGATTTTAAAACCGCTTTGCACATTGCTCTGACCCTGAAACCCACCCCAGCCTCGCCGATCAGCTGATTTACTTGCTGTATTCGGCAAAAACGCTTGTTTCTCCGCCGCTATTAAAACGAGCGTGGGAGCCTAGAGACACGCCCATCTCTGCTGGCCACGCCCCCATCACATATATAAACAAAACGCGCTGACCACTAGCGCTGCCCTTTTGACAGAGTCACTCCTGAGGCGAAAAGCCGGGGGCTTTGAAACAGAAACTATTGCTTTTTTAATCTTGTATGCTGTGATTTTAAAACCGCTTTGCACATTGCTCTGACCCGGAAACCCACCCCAGCCTCGCCGATCAGCTGATTTACTTGCTGTATTCGGCAAAAACGCTCGTTTCTCCGCCGCCATTACCACGAGCGAGGGAGCCTAGAGACACGCCCATCTCTGCTGGCCACGCCCCCCTCACATATATAAATAAAACGCGCTGACCACTAGCGCTGCCCTTTTGACAGAGTCACTCCTGAGGCGAAAAGCCGGGAGCTTTGAAACAGAAACTATTGCTTTTTTAATCTTGTATGCTGTGATTTTAAAACCGCTTTGCACATTGCTCTGACCCGGAAACCCACCCCAGCCTCGCCGATCAGCTGATTTACTTGCTGTATTCGGCAAAAACGCTCGTTTCTCCGCCGCCATTACCACGAGCGAGGGAGCCTAGAGACACGCCCATCTCTGCTGGCCACGCCCCCTCACATATATAAACAAAACGCGCTGACCACTAGCGCTGCCCTTTTGACAGAGTCACTCCTGAGGCGAAAAGCCGGGAGCTTTGAAACAGAAACTATTGCTTTTTTAATCTTGTATGCTGTGATTTTAAAACCGCTTTGCACATTGCTCTGACCCGGAAACCCAACCCAGCCTCGCCGATCAGCTGATTTACTTGCTGTATTCGGCAAAAACGCTCGTTTCTCCGCCGCCATTACCACGAGCGAGGGAGCCTAGAGACACGCCCATCTCTGCTGGCCACGCCCCCCTCCGACGCCCAAGCTCCCACTATAAAAGCATGAGTCTATGCCGGAGGCGCAGCGGGCGCGCCAATGGCACGCCGAAGCCGCGCCAAAGGGGTGCCAGTCTGCGCCAGTCCGCGCCGGACCCGCGCTCAGCGCTCAAACTCCTGGCCGGCTATCACGCCATCCTAGTAAGTCACTGAAATACTCCTCCTCCGATCTGTTAGATATTAAAAACACCATGTTTCGGCAGTACTGCCCACACCTCAACTTAGAAGAGTATTCTAATGTGACTCATACAGCCTGTCCAAACTGCAATTTTAAATTCAACCGCGCCCTTACTCAGATACCATCAATTCCAGAGGCACCTTGTAATGAGGCCACACGCATTAAATGCGCACTGGTGAACGCTAGATCTATGTGTAAACATAGAGAAGATGTGGCTGAATTAATATCAGCACATAAACTAGATATTCTGTTTATAACAGAGACATGGGCCGACTTGGCCTCCGACCCTGATCTTGTGACAGCCGTCCCTGAAGGCTATTATATCGTCAGACAAGACAGACCGGCAGGGAAAAAAGGGGGCGGCCTTGCCATAATTTTACGGCTAGACTTAGCAGTAAAAACCGGAACTTCAGATAACATTCCTGCAGAAACACTATCCTTCTCTATTACTCTATCCCCCATCCAAATGTTCAATGGAGTTCTGCTCTATCGTCCCCCAGCGGCCCGAGCGCCTTTTCTCCAATCCATTAGTACTTTATTAGAAACAGTGCCAGAAGCCTCCGACTTCACAATACTTGGAGATTTTAACTTTCATTTAGAAAACACAACAGACAAAGATACACAGAGCCTTATTGAGGATTTCAAGGCCGTCGGCCTAAATCAGCTAGTTACCTCACCCACGCACAAAGCAGGTCACGTGCTTGACGGATTATTCACGAACAATCCGGCCATTACCCCCCCTACTGTTACCCCTATTGTATGGTCAGATCATGCAGTGGTGGTCTTCTATGCCTGTGTCAAAAAACACAAAAATCAACACTTGGCAAAAAAGCAACATAGGTCCTGCAGGGACTGGAAAAACGTAGATATGAATACTTTATCTGAGAAACTAGAAAATAATAAACCATCCAAAGTGTCTGACCCTCAACTAGCAGCAAATAACTACAACCAATGGCTCACAGACACCTTTAATCAAGTAGCGCCTCTAAAGAGAGTGCGGTCAAATCGCGTAACCCCATCAGCCCCTTGGTTCTCTGAACCGTTAAGATTGGAAAGACAGAAATGCCGCAATCTAGAAAGGTGCTGGCGACTTAAGTATGACAACAACGACAAAGAAAGATACAAACAAGCGCTATCAGGCTACAGGAAGATGCTAAGCAACTATATCAGGTAGTGGCTACACTAACAACTATACCAGCAGCCAACACTACCGAGACTACCCAAGACTTCTGTAATCAAATGGCTGACTTTTTCAGAACCAAGGTCACAGAAATTTTTGACAAATTCAATAACATCACGACCGGGGAACCATCAGATAGCATTAAGGACGCACAACCCACATCCTCCTCTCTGAATGAATTTCTCCCTCCATCACTGTCAGAAATAAAAGATCTCATTAAAACAACAATGTCGGGTTCCCCTCTGGATCCTTGCCCACCGACCATCATCAAATTAACATCTGACGTGGTAGCTCCAATCCTGGAGAACATTTGCAGTACCGTCTGTGAATCAGGAAACTATCCTCAAAGATGGAAAACGGCTATAATAAAGCCACTTCTAAAGAAACCCTCCCTTAACACCTTGGAATTAAAAAGTTATCGCCCTATAGCAGCCCTTCCTTTCCCATCTAAAATACTTGAAAAAGTTATAAACAAACAGCTGGCTAACTACATTGATCATAACAACCTGTTAGATAACACTCAGTTTGCGTTTAGGAGAGGACATGGAATGGAGACGGCGCTCATCAAGGCTTCTGAGGAGATCAGACAGATCATGGACCAGGGTGGCACGGCTGTTCTGATCTTGCTCGATCTCTCAGCGGCCTTTGACACGGTCGATCATAACATCCTGATCGACCGTGTCACAGCCATGGGCATACAGGGCAAGGCTAAGGAGCTCCTGGCTTCTTTCCTGGCTAACAGAGAACAATCGGTAAAGATGGGGAACTTCTATTCACCTACGTTTGTGCTGCCTTGCGGAGTCCCCCAGGGATCCTCGCTGAGTCCGACACTTTTTAACATCTATGTGTCGGACTTAGCGAGGGTCATTAAAACCCATGGAATGGGAGTGACTTCGTACGCCGACGACACTCAGTTGGTGTTAGCAGTGCATAAAAATGGGATCGAAGTGGCAGCCAACTTTCAGACGGCCATGAGAGCCATCAGTCACTGGATGGACAGTAATTGTCTAAAACTAAACACCGATAAGACCGAGGTAATGGTGTTTGGAGACCTAAAACCATCTTGGTCTCCGATCTGGTGGCCACCGGAAATGGGCAATCCACCCACCCCAGTCTCAAAGGTCAGAAACCTAGGAGTGTTGTTTGACAACAAACTAAGTTTCACCAATCATGCCAATGCAGTAGTCTCCTCTTCCTTTTTCACGCTACGAAAAGTGAAAAAGCTGCTACCTTACCTTCCCCTGTCTGCAGGGAAAACCCTTATGTCCTCCTTGGTGTTATCCAAGGTGGACTACTGTAATGGGCTTCTGCTGAATGCTCAGGAGCAGGTCTTTAAAAAGTTACAAATGGTGCAGAATGCCGCTGCACGAATTTTGACCAAAACTCCCAAGTTCGCACCTATCTCCTCCGTCGTTTACCAACTACACTGGCTCCCAGTAAAAAAAAGAACCAAATTCAAGGCTTTGTGTATTATATATAAGGCACTGAATAGCCAAGGACCTGACTTTTTTAGGGAATCACTGCAGCTGTATGTCCCCAAGAGAGCGTTAAGATCTGCCTCATCCACATCCCTATGCATTCAACGGGTGAGAACAGTTACTTGGGGAGACAGACGCTTCTTGGTGGCCGCCTCGAAGCTCTGGAATACCTTGCCCCATCATATAAAAAGCAGCTCTTCACTGATGATTTTCAGAAAGCAAGTGAAGACCTGGCTATTCACTCAATAATGTACAGGAGGTGCCTCTCTGTCTGCTCAGCGCCGAGACACCATTCGTGGTATTTGTTTGCGCTTTATAAGTTTAGAAATTAAATAAAAATAATAAATAAATACAGGTTTATGGCTTTATTGCATGAAACACATTTTTGTCAACACTTTGATGTACGGAAAGACATCCTCGGAGTCCCTGCTTCAAGCCCGTTCCCACACACATTTACAGTAGAAGTCCCCACCCCGGTCACAACAGGTGATGATTGTCACGCAGCTGGGCATTCCGCCGATTCCCGGAATGCATGTGGTTGATCGGATCTCATGGGGTGGGGGCTTTGATCAGTTGTGGATTCTTTGATGGGGGAAGCTTCCTACTGTATGGGGGCAATAAACAGCATCCGCAGGGCCAGGTGGCGGCCTGGGAACGAGCAGGACAATCGGGGACAGAGGAAAGGGGGTTTATCAAAGGATACGGGATCATGAAAGGAATGGAGGGAGGTGTTGAGCTGGGAACAGGATGGGGTTCCGAGGCAGGGTTGCGCTGAAGGGAGTTTTATGGCCTAAGCATGTGAGAGCGGGGGCTGTCAGTGTGCAGGGGATGCTTGCGAGGTTAGGAGAGAGAGAGAGACGCGCTGGCTATCGGCAGTGGGCAGAGAGGCCATGGCATTCAAAATGGCTGCCACTTACGCACACGAATGAGCCTAAAAGGGACAAGATGGCGCCGATAATATTGATGTCGCAAACTAGATTTTAATTGACGGGTGAGTGAGGTGCACTCCTTGTGGTTTTTTTAATAGGACTCCTTGTCAATGGTGCTATGATTGTAGAGGGTTGTCACTCCTTGGTTCAAATGTAGTTAAGACTAGCCCAACGGTTAGTCGAATCATGCACTGTTCATTCGGTGTTTTCCCACACCTTATCAGTTTATCACTCTAAATCAATACATAATGCCATTATTCTTCATGCTTTTAATTATCTTTGTTTGTAACAAAATTCATATGCAAATCAAATCATAAGTTCATCATCATCATTTTGAAGATTCAAAATCATATATCTTCATTTGTGCTTTATAACAAATTATCATTCCATGTTTGTAATTAGATCAACATTGACTTTTAACACGCCCAATGCATTTCGGTACCTCAATGATACCTTCTTCAGGGGAAAATCTGAACAAGGAGAACTAAAAGTGTATTTTTATCCTATGAGCCCATGGTAGCTGAGTGTACATTTGATCAATAGAATATAAATTTGCCTACCTCACTCGTATGTATTTCTGTGGGAATTTGCCTATAAAGTAAAGAAATGCCTATCTGTTACATGCGCCATCATCCTGTATGCCAGTAGGTATGAATATTTATATTTATGGTCGAGTGTCTTACCCGAAGGAGCTTTGAGCCAGTAGTATGTAAATCTGTGTAGAAAGTCTGTCTGTAAAAAACCTGTATAATGTTTAAAACACATCGTAAATATAAGTTGCTAGCCGATTCCGAAAATGTGCTGTCATGCTATTATTACAAGAGTTGAGTTTCCTACCTGAACGATTTTGAGTGTTTCCGCGTATCTGTAAAGCATGCAGACACGAAATAAGTCTAAACGGAATGAACCGAAATCCGGTAAAATGACGGTATACTCAGAGTTTCAAATGAAAAGAGACCGAGTGTGGTCTAATCGTACCTTATATTGATGTAGTCTTAAGCCGTATAGAGACGCCAAGTGTGCCGCGGTCAGCCGCCATAGCCGGCTGTACTGATTATACACCCTCCCATATGTCGACAGAGAAAGCGGACTGCGGTGGTCGCTTTCTGTTGCTTTTCGTCCAAGCGCCATGCTGGAATAGAGTTAAACGGGGTATGCATACTTGCCCGTCGGTTGAAAATTAAATATTAGTCTCTTAATTGTGATTGAAGCAAAAACGTGAGTGTCACAAATGGTGTAAATAGTGGGAACGTGTCCCAACATTTGATAATACGCTAATACGATTGCGCTGGTGGTAATAAGCATCTTTTCAATCCACAAACCTCTGTTGAGATTCTCGATGTACTGAAGCATTATAGTTTTTAAGATCACCAGTAAAGTTAATGCGACCTACCTATAGTGTTTTCACGTGATATCTACCGTTGCCTTTGATTAATTGTTAAGGTATCATAAATCGGTCTAATATGTAAGCTGAGAATCTTTTTACATTTGTACATGTAATCTGTGAGTCCCCGTACTTGACATTAGTCAGTATTTTACCGATGACCCTCATCAATGCTGATATGTGTATGATCTTTTCGTCCATAGAAACATTTAAATTAAAACAGATTAGAAAATAGATTAGAAGTTACAGTTACTTATAGGGTGTTTGAAAACATAAACTCGGTGATATTAGTTCCACATATTCCATATGGTTATAACTGAATGTGTCATCTCTAGTTATAGGCATTATAGATGATAAAGTCAAAAGTTCCTAAAGACATATTCTCTACTTATGATGCTGATTAATCATAGGTAACATGATAAGTCATATCTGTCATTGAGCCCCATAGGGGACACTTCTGTGAGGACCTCTGTCCATACTATCCATACTAATATAATAAAGAGAGAGCCCAAACATTTGAGGCGGGTAATCTCAGGAACAACAGCACCAATCACAACACCCAATACAGCGTTGGAAAGGGCAGTTGCAGCAGAAGGACATAGGCTATGCAGACGCCCACCATATACATTTAAAAGGTAAAAGAACCGTGCCAGGAAAGTAGTCCCTTGTGGGCGTGTCTGCGTTGTGCTGTGGGCGTGTGCTGGGGGCGTGACAAAAGCTGGGGGCGTGTGGTACGTTCCGCCCTTCATGCCATGTCTCATATTGTGTGCTAATCCCACCCTGATCCCTTTAAATACCCCTGCACGCCATAATCATAACCCACCCTTACTCCTTAAAATACCCCAACACCATTAAACACTAACCCATCTTAACCCTATAAATATACCCTGTACCCCAAAACCCAAACCTATCCCTAAACGCTAAAAATACCCCTGTACCCCAAAACCCAAACCTAGCCCTGAACCCTAAAAAATACCACTGTACCCCAAAACCAAAACCTACCCCCGAACCCTAAAATACCCCTGTATCCAACCCTAGTCCTGAACCCTCAAAATACCCCTGTACCCCAAAACCCAAACCTACCCCTGAACCCTAAAAATACCCCTGTACCCCAAAACCCAAACCTAGCCCTGAACCCTAAAAATAACCCTGTAGCCCAAAACCCAAACCTACCCCATAACCCTAAAATACCCCTGTACCCCAAAAACCAAACCTAGCCCTGAACCCTAAAAATACCCCTGTATCCCAAAACCCAAACCTAGCCCTGAACCCTTAAAATACCCCTGTACCCCAAAACCCAAACCTACCCCTGAACCCTAAAAATACCCTTATACCCCAAAACCCAAACCGAGCCCTGAACCCTCAAAATACCCCTGTACCTCAAAACCCATACCTATCCCTAAACCCTAAAACTACCCCTGTACCCCATAACCCAAAACTATATCTGAACCCTTAAAATACCCAAACACCCTAAAAAATATACCTCAGTACCCCAAAGCATATACCCCTATACCCATACTTACCTTATCCAAACATTTTAAAAAAACATGCTTTTCCATTCATGCATTTACAACGAATTTCGTTGTAAATTTATGCGTGGTAAAAGCATATAAAATGTAATGCCATGCGTTATAATGGCATTGCGGAGTCATGGTACTTTCGTATTGAAATTATGCGGATTGATGGTATGCGGAAAGAAAGTTGCGGAATAATGGGTGTTTACCCTCCCCGGTAAGTACATTGGTGGCACGGCGGCCCACATCTCCAGCAACATACTCATATTTTTTCACCACCGATTTGAAAAATGCACAGGTCTCTCTCATTGATGGCCAGCACCGACATACACTTTTAGACACACCTCCCGCCACAAGTTTTGAATTGCGAACTTTAGAGCTGGGGAGCTACGTTTGAATCTCTGCATCAGCTCAACATCCTGTGATTCCAGGCAAATCGCTTTGTCTCCCCGTGCCTACCACAAATGAATGTGTTCTTCTGTAATGTAAATTGTGCTCATGCCATGTTGTCGAGTTCGCACTATATAATATTGCAAGGAAAAATAAAGTAGGGAAACTCCAGTTCACACACTACTGAACGCGCACTCTTAAGTGCATCAGCAGTGCACTGGGAATCGGAGCGTTTCGCAGGCCTGTCACAGATAAGAAATGCTATCAAAACGAAATCCTACAAAACAATATACTACTGGCCGGCAGCAATTCATACCCGGACAACGTCGAGACGAGCTGCTAGTTACTAATATAACACAACTGCAGCTTTCCATCTCCATCTGTGTTGTACTCTTCTGTGAGGACCTCTGTTTCTAATATAACACAACTGCAGCTTTCCATCTCTATTGCAATCTTCTGTGAGGACCTTTGCTGGTAGTATGGCACAACTGCAGCTTTCCATATCCATCCGTGTTGTACTTTTCCCTGCTTGAATCATTTAGCAATTAATCAAAGATTGGGGAGTAGGGTAGACGGTCCATTCATCACCCCAGTAACAATTATTTGATAATCAAAAGAAGAATGGACACTTGTTACCACTTTAACCATTGGTTAAAATTGGACACTCTCATAAACGCGGTGTTGCTCGTGCGGTGTATGTCTTTCTTCCGCCCCTCACACGCGTTATGGCATTCATCATCGAGTGTTCCAATAACGTGCTGTATGCCAAGCCTCAACCCGAGGCAACCTCTGGCGTTAGTGGCAGTGTCCAGAGATAAGGGTAAGGGGAGGTAGGGCACCCAAAAAAAAAAAAAAGGAGGAAGATAAGAAGCTAATACTACACCGGTGAAAGTTTTATTTAAAAAAAGGTGAGGTATTGCTAGTAAAATAAATTGCGGTATAATGGGAGGTCGAGTTAGTGGATCTCTTTATACCTCTTTAATGGCGTCAACATGTTTCTGCTCCATATCGCCCAGCCGGGTCTACGGAGCATTCGTCAGGACAGGTACACAATACAAACAACAGATAATGAAAATTACTTGCACCATTTGTGTAGTAATGAATTATGTCGAATTCTCGCCTTTTCGGGAATTTTGTCTATTGTATTTGTTGAATAAAGCTTCAGTCAGGTGGCAACGGGACTCTCTGGTCCCAGACAGCGCGTGGGAAGTTCCCGGAACTTGTGCTGTCTCTTCCCCGGGGGCAGAGACAGCACAAGTTCCGGGAACTTCCCACGCGCTGTCTGGGACCAGAGAGTCCCGTTGCCACCTGACTGAAGCTTTATTCAACAAATACAATAGACAAAATTCCCGAAAAGGCGAGAATTCGACATAATTCATTACTACACAAATGGTGCAAGTAATTTTCATTATCTGTTGTTTGTATTGTGTACCTGTCCTGACGAATGCTCCGTAGACCCGGCTGGGCGATATGGAGCAGAAACATGTTGACGCCATTAAAGAGGTATAAAGAGATCCACTAACTCGACCTCCCATTATACCGCAATTTATTTTACTAGCAATACCTCACCTTTTTTTAAATAAAACTTTCACCGGTGTAGTATTAGCTTCTTATCTTCCTCCTTTTTTTTTTTTTTTTTTTTTTTTTTTGGGTGCCCTACCTCCACCTCCCCTTACCCTTATCTCTGGACACTGCCACTAACGCCAGAGGTTGCCTCGGGTTGAGGCTTAGCATACAGCACGTTATTGGAACACTCGATGATGAATGCCATAACGCGTGTGAGGGGCGGAAGAAAGACATACACCGCACGAGCAACACCGCGTTTATGAGAGTGTCCAATTTTAACCAATGGTTAAAGTGGTAACAAGTGTCCATTCTTCTTTTGAATCATTTAGCAAGCAGCAAAGAAGACAGACAATGGATTGTACCAATGGGAAGGCAGTAGGAGGGACATACGTCCTTTTCAAGTCCTTTTCCCCTCCTACAGGCATGCGCTGTCTAGTCTCGACCTAACAAAGAAATAGATTTCTACACACATTTTATGTGTGACATAAAAAATAAATGTGTGGTGACAGAGTCTGTTTTCACTTTAAAAATAGTTCCTCGTGCATTCCACAAAAAGCAAAAGGACATGTTTAAGATGGTAGAAAGACGTGAGAATAAAATGCTACTGTTGGGTGATCCAAGATGTATTTAACAATGTGTCAAGCCAATAGTAGGAGAAGGCTAACCTGAAGCCCCTTTCTTTATGTATGGAGTATGTATTTATTACAATATATTTGCCAAAATTGTGCAAGCAACATTCCACGACAAACCTAATACTGGTGAAAGCACCATTACACGAAAAACTTAAAAGCATACATCCATTCTCATTTTTGTAATCAAATTTATAATTCAATATTGCTACATGAAAGACACAGTTGAGGTCAGACCTATCGGCTTTGCCAAAGCTTGTTTAGACCGATATCACAAGTGTGTCCAATGTTTAATAAATTGCAGGAGGTTGGTATCAGCACAAACCGAGGAACTGCTCTTCAAGCTGTTTCAAGCTTCTTTATTCTGAGTTAATTAACAGAGACATTATAAGGCATAGGCAAAATTGGCTCTGGCCCGGGGCCCCTGCAGAAAATCTTGCCCTGATGACCTTAAATTTGTTTTCAAACAGACTGTTTTAAATACCATGTTACTGTGGGTGATGTGTGAGAGCTTATTACAGACATTTTGCAGAGAAATGTAGTGTTTATGTTTGATGCAACAGCCATATAATAGGTTCTTCTAGATGAAGCCAGGACCTCTCACAAAAGAAATAGGAGGGTGTCATGGAGATTACTTGCAGTAATAATAGTGAGCTGCAGCTGTGTTACAATATTGAAACCACACATCAGGTCACTATCACTGATTATTCGAGGTAAGCACATTTAGAGGCAGATGTACAAGAAACTAAAGCAGCTCGGTGCAGGTGGTCATTTTGCTGCACCGCGCTGCGTTAGTTTTGAAGCACAGGGACGCGACACATTTACAACAATATGTCTTATCTCTGTGCTTCCCCCTGCGCTGGCGCACACACTGCAGCCATCCACCGGCACAGGCACCCTTGACCATGGTGCTAGAATGCCTGCGTCATGAGGAGATCGTTTTTTTGCAGGAAGGGTAACCTTCACACACAAAAACAATCACTTGAGGTGATTTCCTCTTCTAATGTGTGCTGTAGAATGCAGCACGCATTGAAGAGGAAAAAAAGGAGGAGAAATGAAAACATTTCTCTTCGTTGCACCTCATTCTGATGCATTTCCAGATTTACAATTGCTCGTAAATCTGGAAATGCATCAGTGGACATGGGTGTTGCGTGGGAACACCCACAGCAACACCCATGTCATGCCCCTAACATGCAAAGTGTTGCGTGAAAAGGGGCGATATATACAGGCAAAGTTAAAGTCACCAGGGTCGCTTTACGTGTGCTTGTAAATATACCTCAGCAGGTTGCACCGCCGGTGCATCACACAAAGTGACCCTCCGGTGGCGCAAAGGGCTTGTAAACCTGCCCCTAAGAATTTGGGCGAGTGTGTCTGTGCAGTGTCAGTGACCTGGGCAAAAAGTGTATGAAAGAACTGAAACTGGATCATAAATTCAAAACTGTTCCGAACAAGGGCCCCCAAAATCTTTAAGATGTCCCTGTTAATAAGGCAGTCCTCTGATGGGAAACAGAGACTGATCTGCAGTTCTTCAATTCTGCCATTATAAAAATTCACTAATAAGACAGCGCCCCGTCCCCAGCAGCATCCTTCGGTGGTCCCTCCCCGGGGTTACTCAACTAAAGGTGACCCGAAGAGCCTCGTTAACGGGAACTCCGCCCACTGAGTGTCCATTCCGGATCCCAGCTCCGCATTGATGCCCACGACATTTAGAAACAACACTGAAAAATTAATGACGAGCTCGAGGTCAAAGACATTTAAGAAATGAAGTCAAACTCATCTTTAATGAAAAGAAAGCCAAGGCCTAGAGGGCAGCAGCTCTTTGGAAGGATATCCCTAGGGCACACGGGGCCTCTGAATAAATAATGTACTTTTCATTAGCAGACCCTGCTCATTAGATTTACTTGGAAGGGCATTGGATGCCAGTGATAGCCATGAGATAAAAGAGTCACGCAGCTTATACAGACGTGACCCCAAGCGTTAGAGGGCAGGATGGGAAGTGGCGTGACATCCTCGTCGCCAATGCTATACCCTCCGTTCCTTCATTCCTTGGAACTTGGAAGCCACCTCTGGCAGCACTTTCTGCATTATCTGGGATTCATATAAAGAAGGTTGGACTTCTTGTCCACATCTCTAGTAACTTGGCTTGTTTCCGGTGATGGGTGGGATACTATAGATTGTATTAACCATCGTAAAGTTTACATGAATGTGAAAAGATAAATTTCTTTTATTAGTGGAGCCGGTGCTGCTGGTAATTGCACCCGTTACTGGTGCAGAGAGCATTGAGACACCCACATTTTTCTAAACAGTCAACGTAAACAGAACATTTGTTGAATCTTTGGAACATGAGGTTTCAGACAACTGACAAACACAATTTCAATGTAGAACTTGAGTTTAATGTCTAATTGACGACCTGAAACCCAACTGTGCCAAGACTCACGTAGGCACGTAGGTGACCTTCCAGTGCCAATAAACCCAAATGTGCTGGCCACGCCCCCTCCCAACCCTGCTGCAGTCTCTGGAACTGCCACAGTCACAAACTGTGAATAATGACAAGGTACCATTGATATGTGTGGGTCAACATCCGCTGACAAAACAAAGAGAAACTGACCCTCACGACCATTCGAAGCCATGGTCAGAGGAAGAGGCATTCTGGCCAAACCATCCTGAAGGGCGGACATGGCCATTCAGAAGGAGAGGGGCTGGTAAGCATTGCCCAGACTTGAGACACACTGAGCCAGCTTGGACCTTTTATTCAAAGTCCATGTGCTTGTCCCAAAGTGGGCTAGTTCATTTTTGCACAGGGAAGGGAGGATAGCCATGAACAGCTACATGAATCCAACTTTGCATATAAAATTCACTGCACTACTACAAACACCGGTCAGGGCCAGCTCACTATAGGGGGCCAATCAGATGAGACATTTCATTTGTGCTTTGCTTTAGAATCGCTGAGTATGATGAACAGTGGTTGGTGGCTATCCATATGCGACACTAGCCTGCATCTTAAAGATATAGGGGGTCTCCATAGGCCCCTAGATGGGTTTACCATCAGTGTGAGAGCCGCCCACCTGCTGCGTATGCCTTCCCTAGCAGAGTGCTACCTCAAAGAATGTGACAGAGAATTGAATCTGCTTCTGTGCTGTAAGTCAACGAGCACCTACAGAAACCAACCTCGGGCAAAATGCACTTGAATCCGCCTGCTTTTATCCAAGACTGCCTTTAATGATTCCCAAGAGACTGTCACACCAGAATATCAACAACACGACCTCATTCCTAGAGAGAATCTCGTGAATGCGGAGTTATCCGCAGAACCGGTACCTTGTCAAAGCCAGTGCTGGAAGCTGCCTTCATCAATGCTCACAAGAGGAGGCCAGATTACAAGAAAAGATTGAAAGAAATCGCATTCCTAGGAAAAGTGTGCACACTAACTACAAAATGTCATTTTGCCTAAAGCTCTGAACTTCTTTGCACCTAAGCAAATGATTGTGCAAGTTGTATTGAGAGTGTTTGCAGAAAATCCCTCCTGATTGCTGTTAGTCATTTTCTTTTCTTACATTTGTGAGGTTGTGATAAGATGTAAAGTCCCAGGCCAAGCGTCATTCACGCTTCAGCTCTTCAACTTTGTCGTAGAGCTGTTTTGTCGGTGTGCAACAATCTGAATGTAGTTTGTGTCAGAAAAGTATTTCCCACATTATGTATCCTTCTTAGGATCAGAACACGGAGAGCTTGAAGGACATGGGCTTGCACTGCGGTTATCGTCTTCATCTGAGCATGCAATGGTTTATTTTAATTTACGGATTAATCTCATCCGTGTTACAGGAATAAATATATTAAACCCCTTTAGCATCTCTATGCGCGATGATGGAGCTAACACCTCTGCTGATCACTACTGATTCAATCTGGACATTTAACAACTGGACACGGTTACATCTCTAGATGACATGATAGGTCCATTTAGTGAGAAAATGGATCCTATTTTAGATATTCTTGATTCTAAAATATACAAAAAGCAGACATGGGTAAGTAATCCACCGATCTCCACGGACCTCCATCAATTATAATAGGAGGAAACGAGACGAGAACCAGTGGAGGAAGCTTTTATTCGCAGCAGATAGAATCATTTTTTAAATCATTGTAATTAATGGTTTCAAGAAAATCTGTCCTTTTTTCTTTATTATAGAAGGCTGAAAAATATCCCCATGCCCACAGATCGTCAAGGTAACAGCATTTCGTATAAGAACAAAATCAGAAACTCACCCATCCCATTACACAAAAATCAAGGCATGTATCCCCCCCCCCCCCATTTTAATTCATTCTGGTATTACTGAAATTGCATGAATGTATGGCTTAGTATACGTAGAGTGAGATTGAATGTATGTATGTACGACATAATACACATAGAGTGAGATTGAATGTATGTATGTATGTCTTAGTACACGTAGAGTGAGATTGAATGTATGTATGTACGTCATAGTACACATCGAGTGAGATTGAATGTATGTATTTCTTAGTGCATGTATGTATATATTTCTTAGTACACGTAGAGTGAATTTGCATGTATGTATGTATTTCTTAGTACATGTAGAGTGAGATGAATGTATGTATGTATTTCTTAGTACACGTAGAGTGAGATTGAATGTATGTATGTATGACATAATACACATAGAGTGAGATTGAATGTATGTATGTATGTCTTAGTACACGTAGAGTGAGATTGAATGTATGTATGTACGTCATAGCACACATCGAGTGAGATTGAATGTATGTATCTCTTAGTACACATAGAGTGAGAGTGCATGTATGTATATATTTCTTAGTACACGTAGAGGGAATTTGCATTTATGTATGTATTTCTTAGTACACGTAGAGTGAGATTAAATGTATGTATGTATTTCTTAGTACACGTAGAGTGACTTTGCATTTATGTATGTACGTCTTAGTACATGTAGAGTGAGATTGCAAGTATGTAGGTATTTCTTAGTACATACGGTGACATTGCATGTATGTACGTCTTAGTACGTTAGAGTGAGATTGCATGTATGTATGTATATCTCAGTACATGTAGAGCGAGATTGCATGTATGTATGTCATGGTACACATAGAGTGAGATTGAATGTATGTATGTGCGTCATAGTACACATAGAGTGAGATTGAATGTATGTATGTATGCCTTAGTACACGTAGAGTAAGATTGCATGTATGTATATATTTCTTAGTACATGTAGAGTGAATTTGCATGTATGTATGTATTTCTTAGTACATGTAGAGTGAGATGAATGTATGTATGTATTTCTTAGTACACATAGAGTGAGTTTGCATTTATGTATGTATGTCTTAGTACATGTAGAGTAAGATTGCAAGTATGTAGGTATTTCTTAGAACATAGGGTACATAGGGTGACATTGCATGTAGGTACGTCTTAGTACACGTAATGTGAGATGGCATGTATGTACGTCTTAGTACGCATAGAGTGAGATTGCATGTATGTATGTATATCTCAGTACATGTAGAGTGAGATTACATGTATGTATGTATGTCATGGTACATGTAGAGTGGGTGCCTGGCTCAAGTGCAATGGAGCACTGAATGTGTTCATGGACACTGATCAGAGGGGAAGGTTAAAGGGCAGACCACTGTGTATGGGGCAGTGCTCCTTAAAGAGGTGTGTCTTCAAATGTTTCTGAATTGTAGGATGCTAAGGGGCTAATGTATATGGAAATGGCTCAGTGCTGTGGCAACTATTGCAGTGCCGCACCACATCATTTCCAAATCGCAGGGATGTGCCGTAATTACAAGAATACGGTGCACCCTGTGTTTTCCCTAGCGCTGGCTCTAAAAATAGCTGCCTAGTGCCAACATACACCCCATAGTCAAAGGATGTCTGCGTTACAGAGATGATTGATCATGTGCAGGAAGGTGTCTCTTCCTGCACATAAACAATCAATAATGGTGTTTTGCTCTTTTTTGTGTGCTGCGCAGCACAATTAGAAAAACAAAAAAACGAGGAGTAATAAAAGTATTTCTCCTCGTTGCGCCAATCTAACACCTGCTTTTGCACAGTGTTCGTTTTTGGCGCTGCCTCAAATTTACATATCCTTGTAAATCTGGGGCAGTGCCAAAAAGCGATGGGTGTTGTGGTGGAACGCCCAGAGCAACACCCATTGCACGCCCCTTTCTTGCAGATACCTGCGTGAAAGGGATCCATGTTTACAAAGCCGTGTTAATACACGCAAAGTGTCTTAACGACGCTTTGTAAATATGGTGCAGGGCATTGATCCACCGAACATCGGTAAAAGTGGTGTCATCCCCTTGTACATATGTCCCTCAGCGCTGAGATCATGCCAATGGGGGAGCTATTCCACATCCTGGAAGCAAGAACAGAGAAAGATTGGCTTGTGTTTTTTTCCTTCCTGCAATGTTTTGTCTCCAGTCTGGTTCCCCCCACGTGCTAGCTTGTTTGCCAAATACAGTGTTTTTTTCTGGCAGATTTATAATTGGTGCAGCTTGTCATGACGCGGTACCAGGTTGACCGCTGAGCAAGGCAATGCCTCTGTGCATATGGGTGAAACCTGAAGGTGTCTTTTGAGAGAACTTTCTTATAGTGGGAGAGTTGTAACTGAGCTGTCTTGTTCTTCCTTGCAGTATTTTGCATGAATGAGAAGGCTGGATTCCAGGGAGTTTGCATTGTTTGTGAGCTGGAGGGTGAAGCCTGGTGGGTGTACGTGGGCGAGCCAGGCTTGAATCTGGGGATGTTTGGTGCTGTTGGCAAACAGGAGGAATTCCGCCTTGGTGGGGTTTAGCTCCAGGACTTTAGCTGACATCTAAAATTGTATGAGTTCTATGCAGGATGTGAGCCTGTATTTCATTGGTTCAGGATCCATAGACAGGCCCAACATCACATGTATCTCCCTAGCCTTGGCAGTGACAACACTTTGCTTCATGCTGCCATGTGCTTTTCATTGCTTTATCTCTTTCTAACCTAGTCTTGGCCAAAAGGTGCACAAGAATTACATATACTCTACTGAGCTATACTGTCCATAAGGTAACCTACAGTGTGACGTTATAATGCCACATATTGATCTAGCTCTACACTCATTACACTAGTTTCTTAATTAAGAAACCACTAGTGACAGAAACTCTCCAAGTTTGGATTTCCCACAGTACCCCGTTCCCAGATGCCCAACAAAATGTAAACACTATGGACCTGATTCACAAAGGTAAACTTACACTTTTACATAAGTTTATGAATGTTTGCTAATCACAAAAGGGTGTTACCGGTAGTATCTTTACAGCGGCGGACAGCCCTAACAACACAATACTTTCTGAGCTGGTCAGTACACCAGAACTCCTGATTGCCTTCCTCACCGAATGAGAATCTGTAGCCAACCAAATACCTGTGTGAGACCTCTGTAGAGGCCCCCAGCCGCTAGTCCACCTCAAAGGCAGACTTCAACTGACCCACCCCTTCTGGATCTCACAACGAGGCCTATTAATGTTTATGGGGAGCTCCCGGGTCATACTCTGACTGACCACCCTCTTGCCTACTTCGGTGGTGTCATTCCCAGTGGCCTGTTGACGGTGGCTCCACTGCTTCTGTATGGCTGCTCTATCAGCACATACACCTTACTTCATTCACCCTAGGATCAACACTCCAGGACCCATCCACCTCTGAGCCTATTTGGTGACTGGCAAATCCTCAAGGTAGCTTCTTTTCACCAAGGTAGTTGGTGGCGGAAAACACACCCTCACCCCTGCACCGCCCGGCAACACACAGTCCATTGGTCGCACCCTTTGAGACCATACTCACAGAAATTACCTCCATTGGAACTCACCTCACTGCAGTGGACCCGAAAATCACAAACCTCGCCCAAAATGTGAAGACCATGAAAATTGACATCGGCCTGTTCCATCGCGAATTAACTCCTTAGACCAAACTTCACCACGACAGAGGAAAAACTGATAGACTTTGAGATCATTTGCCAGAATGCCTGGCACATCGAACGTAAACTGATCGACATGGAGGACCGACCCCTGTATGATACCATTCCCTAATATGGAATTCCGAAGAAATTGGAGCACTATGACACACGAGCATTCCTTCTTGAACTTATCTGGAACATGATGGACTTATCCTTCATCCACCTCCCATTGAGGTCCAGAAACCACACAGGATCTGGAGTCATCATCCACCCACAACTGGAGAACATAGGTCTTGACCTATCACCTTCTGCGAAACGTTCACACCCAACAATGCCCATATGACCTCGAGGGCAGACTTCTACCTGAATACTAACGCTGAAAGGCTGGCCTTTCTTGCTCTCGCCCCCAAATGAGAGAATGAGACATTCAATGTGGCCTACTGGAACCTGCTGTCATGTGGATCACCATGAATAAATGCTCAAGAGATTTTCATGACCCACAAGATGTAGCCCAATTTTTTTGACTACCTGGGCAAAGCCAGTATTGACATTACACCCCCTTATCCTAGGAATCGGACACTAATGCCACACCCTGAGTCTGACATAGACGCTAACTGGACCAACCTTTCTGGAAACAGCAGGAGTGGGAGAAGGTGATCAAGACTATTGAGGCAGTAACCCACACTGATGACAGAGACAAATCTAGGTCACCCCTAGAATCCACACCCCTCAAAAACAGGGAGCCCACTCTACCTCCATGAAGTGTCTCTTGGACATTGCATATGCGACTCTCTGGACTCTGGTAGATATGAGTATTACCATACGGAAAGGGCTCTTTTATTGTCTTATTTTGTCCTGATCTTGACTCCCGCTTCTACCTCTTCTGGTTCACCAACACCCCCCCTCCCAACCATATTCCACGCCCCTCTCCTTATTTTTTCACTACCCTACCCCTCTTCCCCTCTTCCTTCTTCTCCCTCCACACCCACTCCCCCAACCTACCTAACATAGGAAGTACCCAATCAGGGTATAACAGGTTGTGTCCTGGTCTGAAGATCAATATTTTACTTTCTCCTTTCAACTAACAGTGACACTATTAATGCTCTGGCTAACAGGGTGATTGCTATTGCTTCACCTGTCTACCATATTAAACATGTTTCAAATGCTTATACTGTTTAAAACTTTTAGAGTGTTTTTTAATGTTCTACTACAATGCAAACCTACCCAGCAACCTTGGGGACCGACCAGATGCTCTCACCTGGCACACCCTGGCCTCACCACCCCTTTCACATCTCCACAGCATCAGGAGCCTGCTTAGGCAACACCCCCTGAGACCACCCCCATCCCTGCTATTATACTGCATATGACCTGATCTCATCATGGTCCCTCCGCAGCAAGGATACAGGACCAACAATATTCCCTCATTCCACCTCATAGGACTTTGCTGATATGTGTTTTTTCCAAGACAGCTGTTCTCTAGGGAACCCCTTCCCTGACCTCACCCCCCACCTGATTCTGCCCATGAGACCTCAGATGCCAGTATACAGTTCCTCTTTCCCCACTCACACCTGCCCCTCCTTCCTTGCGATACCTCTTGTCCCTCCTTCCCGCGTGACCTCATCACAGGCCCTGACATATATAGATACCCATGCTCTCCTCAGACTCCTCCGCCTGACTACACCACTCTGCGCTGACCGTACACCAATACACCTCCATCTCCTTCCCCACTTACTCCCTGCTTTCTGGCTATAGTTCCTGGTATTGCTTTCCCCTCCTGATGTAAGCAATTTGCCCTTTAAGTTACTGGTGCATTCTATGTGAATGGTTTTATATGTTAAGCATTTCATCTTCTCAGAATTCTGATAGTGCAGATTTCTGAACATGGGAGTGATTTCTCTGCCCACCTGGCTAGACATGTAGCTGCAGAGTAAGGTAATGCTCTCTTCTAAGTGAGGGGTGACCAATGCGTGGACTGCAGATCTGAAATCTTCAGCTGGGATGCAAGATATGGTTTCTTTAGAAGATGGTTTCCTTCTACCTTCCACCACTGTTTGCCTGCTTCTCCCACCCATTCTGCCGCCTCGGGTGCTCCTGCTTCCCATCTCTGGCAAGCACCGCCCACCCCCACCCAGGGCTTCTCTCTCCTCCCAGGACCTATTTAATGGAGGCCGCAGCTCACATCTGTGCCAGGACTGCACCGTGTGCCAGGACTCTTGGCACTCACGCCCACTGCAGATACACCGCCGCAGAGCTCTTAGCCCTGGAGTCGAGACTCCTAAACACCAACTGATGCTGCACCACTCCTCAATCAAGGGTAGGACCTTTTCACCTGCCTGCACTGCCCATTCTCCTGCAACACCGGAGCATGATGACCACTACCACACTAACCACGACTTAGCCAGAGCAACTCAACTGCCTTCTCCTCAACACATGTTCACTCTGCACGCGCGCCACTAAAATCTAGGACATTATCACCATTCTCGCCCCAACATCATCTTACTTACAGAGACCTGGTTCACCCCAGCATCTGCTCCAGACAGCGCCTCAGCAACACCCGATGGTTACAAGATAGCACACTGGGACCGCATCAACAAACAAGGAGGTGGGATCGCCATCATCCACAAAGAAAACATCTACTGCACCACCACCACAGAGGACACCATCCCCATCATGGAACACCTCAATTCTCAACTTCAAACAGATGGCAAATCCACCATCAACAGCACCCTCGCTTACAGACTTCATTGCCCCACTCGCTATTGCCCAAAGGATTAAATATTCCTTAGCTGCCTCAATTTCCTCCTAGATGACCTCAACAACACAAACACCGCCAACATTCTCAAAAGCATGATAACATCAGTCTCTTCCAACAAGTCACCAGCCCCACACACATTGCAGGACACACGCTTGACCCCATCTTTATGTCCAGAGACAGAGTTAAGTAAAGTCACGCAACCGAACTAACCTGGACAGACCATGCCATCACCCACTTTGCCATCACCATACTCCCAGCAACCCCCCCAGCCACGCAGACCAAATCAGGCCAGATAGCATACCACAGATCAGACAACTGCAAAATACATCTGCAAGCAACTAGAAGGAAAATGGTGCACCAGAAAGAATCCCACAGACATAGCCACCTTCAAGATGGCCCTCAACAACCAACAGTTCCTAAAGGAGACAAAAAATAACACCTTGGTGGACTGCATCGAAGCCAGCTCCAATCACAGCAAAGAACTCTTCAATATCGTCAGAGAGTTCCAAAACCCTTCAGCCATGGAAAACATCATCATCCCTTCCCAGCAACATTGCGACGCCATAGCAAACTTCTTCCACGACAGTATCTCCACCATCTACAAGAACTTTGAACCCCAGCACACCCCCTTTGACCTCTTTGGCCATCTCGCTCTCGCTCTCGCAAGTCCCAACTGCACACTCACCACCTGGGACCAGCTTACCACCCAAAACACTGATGCAATCATAAACTTCTTCCACTCAGGAGCCCCCCCATGGACCCATGTCCTCACATCTTCACCCTCGGGAGCAAGAAGATAAGCTGTGTGCTCACCACCCTCTTTAACGCCTTCATCACCACTGCCACCTTCCCGAAGAATGGAAACACAGAGAAATCAAACCTCTTCTCAAGAAACCTTCAACCGAACCCAGCGAACTCAAAACTACTGCCCCATCTCTCTGCTCTGATTCCCTGCCAGAGTACATGAAAAAGCCCTTAACTGCCAACTCACTGAACACCTGGAGAAAAACCATCTTGTGAACACCTCCCAATCAGAACTCTGCGCCAACCACTGCACTGAAATCACCCTAATTGCTACCACCAACTACATCAGAGCCCTCCTAGACTGAGGAGAGATGGCAGCTGTGATCTTCCTCAACCTCTCAGCAGGGTTCGACACTGGGTCCCACCACACCCTCATCAAAAGACTTCACTACATCGGAATCTAAGGAGACACCCTCAAATGGATCACCTCCTTCCTCTCCAAAACAAATCAGGGAGCCCGTTATCTCCATTAATTTCAGAACCCAAGATTATCATCTGCGGAGTTCCTCAATGCTTGCCCGTCAGCCCCACTCTGCTCAACACCTATTGATCCCCTTGGCCAACATCGACAGAGCCCTTGAATTAAACATCATATCCTACGCAGATGACACCCCACACACAGCCTCTCACTCTCAGAAGACCCCACCACCACAACAGCTAACTTCCACAGGTGTATGATGAGCGTCACCAACTGGATGAAACACAACTGCCTGAAACTCAACACAGAAAAGACAGAAGTTCTGCTCTACAGCAACAACATCTCCCCGTGGATGGACTCCTGGTGGCCCACGGAACTAGGGGGCATATTATCAAGGGGGTTTATCACCCCTTTTTTGGCTTTAAAAGCCAAGAAAGCGGAGATAATATTATCTCCCTATTACCTAGCTGTCGCTAACACCAGTTAGCGATAGCTAGTAGGAGATAGCGACCATCTTGGGCCCTGCTTTGCATGTCAGTGATATTTATCACTAATGGGTAAAACACAAACAATTGAAGGAGGGTCTGAGGGAAATTTAAAGACCTGCCCAGTTCGTATCCCCCTAACTGTAATCCTAACAACAAAAGAACCGGGGGTCTATAACGGAGCTTCAAGTACTCCGAGCTGCTGCAAAACTCCTACATACGTGAGTTAGGCGCTAATAGAGCTACAAAAGTCTCTATATCAAAATGTGTGCCAGGACAAACCTGTCGAAGGACCTACTGAAATTGTTGGTAAGACCCGTACAGAGATGTGTTGGATTCCCATCAAATAGGTATGTAGATCAAGTGTTCACATTTTGATATAGAGACTTTTGTAGCTCTATTAGCGCCTAACTCACTTATGTAGGAGTTTTGCAGCAGCTCGGAGTACTTGAAGCTCCGTTATAGACCCCCGGTTCTTTTGTTGTTAGGATTACAGTTAGGGGGATACGAACTGGGCAGGTCTTTAAATTTCCCTCAGACCCTCCTTCAATTGTTTGTGTTTTACTGTTTAGAGCAGCTGCCAGCTGCGGGTCTTTCTCTTAGACTACACTCTATGGAGGTAGTTCTTTCGCTAGGGACACTGTGTGCTCTAGTCTGCACCACTGAATCTTCTGGGGAGGTATTAGGTTCAGTTTCCTTTGAGTCTAGGGTCACCCACCTTCACTTTGGTCCTTTAGGGCTCTTTACAGATGTACCCTTGGCACACTGTTTGCCTATATGTGAGTTTGAACTAACAAGCAACATCATTAGAGACCACTTTGATGGATCTTTATAAATAGACATCAGCCCGGTCGACTATTTCGCGCTTGCAAACACTTGCGCTATGGTTAAATAAAGCACCTTTATTTTTGAACTAGTTCAAATTTCAAACTACAAAGATGGCCGTAATGATGTCATCTTGTAGTTCTTGGGTGAACTACAACACAGTGGATTGTGACATCACTCTGTAGTTCAATCGAATCCCGCGAGAGTACGTGATACTCCGCCCCTATCTCCTTTATAAGCTTCCTGTGGGCAGCCATTTTTGCCTTCCACAAAGCTCGGGTCCTGCGATGAGACAACGCCGGACAGGTTAGTGGCTCATTAGGATTTATGTTTGGCCTTTTTTTCTTTTGGGGTGGCATAGACTGGTTCACCTATGTTTCTGGGATATGAGACCAGGCTTGGTCTGTCAAACTTTTGCTAGCCCAGATCTAAACCTGCTACAGTTTAGCTCCATCCTATTTAGGACACTCATATTTAGAGGAAAGCTTTTTACATTAAGTGATGGATCTTGGGAACCTGGGACTTTTATGGGCTCTGTGACTTATTCCACCCTTAGGATTTTTTTGTGGCTCTGTGAAGCTTGACTGTTATAGGGGCTATATTATGTATTGGAGGGAGAGATAGAGTAGTACTGTCCACCCTTCCGTTCATTACCCCTTCCTTGCCTTCACAGAGCGGGGCCTCCTTTTTCCTGAGCTGGGTTCCAGGAAAGGTGAGGTACACTCCCTGTACTATTCAGGTGAGTAACCTTAGTAAAATAAATTGGCTTAATTAGTACAAGCCAGTGCCAGGTCTTTCCTGTTTTGATAGGACTTACTACAATTTATTTCTTGTTTCTTGTTAACAGATGTAAGAGACACCATTTGGTACAGAGGAACACGATTTTGGACTATTTATGTATATCCTTTACAGATTGTCGTTACGTTCACTTTATGTATGCAGTAGCTAATGCTTAGAACTCTGGCCCTGAAGAAAGCCATGGGATCTTGTCCCTACCGGCTGAAACATGTTGGCCTTGTAAATGCAGTTATATGTTTAGACTGCTTCCTCTGCATTGTTCTTGTTTGTTTGAGGGAAAGGACAAATTACATTAGAGTTTTTCGCCTATTGATCCTTTTACCCCTTGTTTTTAACTCACACATCTTTTGATTTTTGCACTGCACTCGATCCCATCTTTATCATTTGTTCATGGGTACCTTAGCGATTGATGGTGCGACCCAATTGAGTAAGGGCGATGGATGGGTCTCATTGATCAAGAGACATACCACCCCATTTTTGGATGACCAAATGAGAACACTTGATCTACATACCTATTTGATGGGAATCCAACACATCTCTGTACGGGTCTTACCAACAATCTCAGTAGGTCCTTCGACAGGTTTGTCCTGGCACACATTTTGATATAGAGACTTTTGTAGCTCTATTAGCGCCTAACTCACTTATGTAGGAGTTTTGCAGCAGCTCAGAGTACTTGAAGCTCCGTTATAGACCCCCGGTTCTTTTGTTGTTAGGATATTTATCACTAATGACATGCAAAGTGGGCGTGCCAAGATGTTAGCGACTGGAAACAGTCGCTAACATCGCTATCTCCTATCACCAGCTTTTGGAGATATTCGCGCTAAGCGCAAATATCTCCAAAAGCTAACACCTGCCCCTGAGCAGTTCTTAGCCATGTTATCCAATGGTAGGTGGATAACATGGCTAAGAGCATTAGCTCGGTAATGCATGAATATCGCTGACTTTTCAGCGATATTCATGCATTTCGGCCGATTTTTATCGCTTAGGAGATAAACCTTGATAATAGCAAGGTTCCTAAGCAATAAAAATCGCCGCAGCTCGGCGATAAAAATATCCCCGCTAAACCAGCATAGCGATAATTATCGCTAGTTGTTGGTAATATGCCCCTAGGACCTTTCACACTCCAACATACCATGCTCGGAATCTCGGCTTCATCCTGGACAGCAGACTCACCATGAAAACCCAAACCAATTCAGTCTCATCTGCCTGATTCTTCACTCTTGGCAGGCTCCGCATCATCACCAGAAACACTGTCACTCAACCCCTCGCCACCAGTCACCTAGGCTACTGTAACGCACTCTCCACAGGAATAACCACTAACCTCCTGAAGAAACTGGAAACCATACAGAACTCAGACTCGAGGTCCCCAAGCGAATCCATATCACCCCTCAACTCAAGAAACTCCACTGGCTCCCCATACAGAAGAGATGCCAATTCAAGATGCTTATCCACATCTACAAGGCCCTGCATAACCAAGGATCAGCCTACCTCAACCACCGCCTGAACTTTCACCAACCCTCCAGACACCTACTCTCTGTCTCCCTCATGCACACCTCCCGCTTCCACGGAAGCAACAGTGGAGGACGCTCCTCCTACCTCCCGTCAAAATCCTGGAACAACCTCCCCCTCAACTCCAGACCGCCGCCTCTCTCCTGGGATTCCAGAAAGCGCTCAAGACCTGGCTGTTCAACTTAAACCACCTAAAGCAACAATATTCTCAGCACCTTGACACCCTCACAGGTGATTAGCTGCACTGCATAAATCCTGCTTGATTGATTGAATCTCACTTTCTTGTAGATTTTTGTTATTATGCTGGGGATTGACAGCATATTGGTCTATATGTTTCCTGTTCACGGTTAACATTGAGCCCAACGGCTCCATGTAAAATTGAACAAAACTGTGAAAGAATTGTTCTTTGAGGAACACAACAGAAGATTGAGTGATTCTGCTGATAGAGCGCCATGTTATTCTGAATTTTGTAGGGGTGCATCATAACCACGAGTAGTCAGCACCCGCATATTTAGAGGACTGTGTTAATGTGTGATTATTAGAAATGTAGGACTGGACCGAGTATATTGTAAGTGTGTGCTCATGTCATTTGAAGACTCATGTAGTGCTTTAACTGAGAATATGCCTTACATAATGTTGAAAATGTTGCTTCGTGTTTAAAAATGTTGCATTAGGATTAAACGTGCCATATTAGAAGTTGCACATGTAGGGTTGCCTATTAATGAAAAAAGGAATGCTTAAACATGAGAAAGAGAAATGCTATGGACTGTAATGCTTTAGAATGACTTTGAATGTAATGCTTATGTTGTAATATTAGAAATGCATTTAAAAGTGTAAAGGCCGAGACATGAAAACGCTAGCAGAGGCCTGACTGCAATTTCTTAGCTTGACTTAATGTTGTAGACCTGAAATGCATTTTCCTTGGGAAATGCTCATTTTCTCAGTTGAATTTCGAATTGTAACTTAGAGTGCGTGCAAGGTTGCTTTCTCGCACGTTTCTGTTGCAGATGCAAGGACACATAGCTTGTTAGGTAGAATAATTCTTTGTTTGAGGAGTTATGCTGGTACAGTCGAATGATGAGGGAGTACCAAAGAATGTGTAAACAATACATCTGGCGGAGAACGTGCCTGGGACCCAAGGACACAGCAACGGTTTTTGGATGAAGTTGAAGGGTTGCTGGAAAAATCCTTGAGGAAGCACCTGCCTGAAGGGGTTTGTTTTGGGCGTGTTTACTGTTTTAGGGATTTTGTGTTAGGGACAGCACCCCGAGGGTGGAGAGCAGAAGGAGCAGAATGCAGTCCTAGAGGAAAATTGGAGTAGACGGGCAGGAGAGGGGTGTAGGGAGGAGCATCTTAGAACGAGCGCTGTAGCGTAGGCTACTTACCTAAGGAAATCGGGCTTACTTCTTAGGAAGTCTTCACTGCTGACACCTTTTTTTGTCTTGCCTTGGAGGGATGCTGAGTAAAGATGTCATCTTAGAGTTAGTGTAAGAATAGACTAACCTTTTCTTTCCTTTTGAGTAAATGCAGCCAAGGCTTCAAGCAGGAACTGTCATTGTTTGCCTGATGCTTCTTGATCTTACGTTGATTTACATCTTGAGTCGTCTGAGACTCTTGCGTAGGATTATGGTTGTATTAGTGCCAGTCTATTTCCTACACCTCTTGCTGAGGTGCTTGTATGTTCAGTTATTTTTGGCTTTGTAATAAATCTTTTCAAATGTTACTTCGTAGTCGGTGGTCCTTTGAGATTGGATTAATTTGGTCATTTATAAAAATTGGCATGTTATGTTTTGGTGATCTTCCCTTTACACTTCTTAGCAGACAACAAAGGTCCAGTCGACCAAGGATTCTAAAGATTGGTAAGATAAAATCTAGATATGAATCCGGCTGTAACACTGCGATCTATTGTCTTTCTATAACAAATTAGTCATTGCCACCGAAAAAGCATCACATAGTTTTCAGACTAAGCCATTCATTCTATTGTGGGGCTGAGGTAAGTCATCAGAGTGTGATGGTCAATAGAATCAAATGCGGCTGCTAAGCCCAGTAAACCAGCAGACACCTGCTTATGCATTGGTTGCTGGATCCCACATTGTTCAATTCAATATTCTCATTTCAGCTAAGGTTTTAGGCACCAACCGTAGGTTTTGTAGCCAATTTCTCATGGACAGGTCATTGTGGAACAAAGGAAGCATTGAGATCAACGATTATTGCCAAATGCAATGAGACAAGGCGGCCATACAAGAATACATTGCTGTGAGCACTGTTCATCAAAGTTGGCCAGCCATGTGCTGTCAATCTCCAGAAAAACAATATTTATTTTTCCAGCTGGTTGTCCTGCACAGACCTTGCAATAATTCAGTGATGCCGTTGGAAATGCCAAGCAGATGCTGCCAGTATTTTGTATGACAATATGCCATCTGTCAGCAAGTTTCTCAGTCCAAACCGCCTTGCTGTGAAGCTTTTGCTTTCCTAACTGGTTGGTTATTTTGCATGGCTTGTAATATTGTGAAAATCCTTGTGGCTTTCCTGTCGCAGTCTTTCTTTTTTGAAACACAATATGGCTTCCTAATTATGGCGTGACACCATGGCATTCATGTCACTATACATTACCCCTTCTTTTAAGAGCTGCGTTAATAATAGGACTTGTTGGGCATAGACAATGCCCTTGCAAAGCGTCAGGTGATTGGTTGATGAAAGCTATGGCCATGTAACCTAAAGTTAATGTGAGCTTGAAAGGATTTCTCAATGTAATAATTTATTCACACAAATACTAATGATAAATAGAGGCGAAGAGTTCACAACTTACTTCATTGACTAACCGAATCTTGTGCTTCACAATATTTGAAGTTTTAATCGTTAGCCTAGTCTCCTGGCAGACCTCAAGTTTGCATTGCTCTTTGATGGCGGAGACACTCGAATGTCATTCAGTCAGCTGCCTATAGAGCAACTTGTACCCAATGGGAGAACCTGAGGTTCATACTTGGTCCTGCAGCTTCTTTTTGTTCCTTCAGTAAGTACAGAACACAGGAATATTGTTACAGTATCCCGGGGACGTCTTAGAATGTGCAGCCTCTCGAAGTCCCCTTACTGGTGACCGCCCATGGTCTGTACATACCACATGCAGGATTCTGGCCCACCCTTCCCACAAGTACTATTCAACCATACTGTCAGTCTTTCCAGGCTTGTGGAGTAGTGGGTAGAACAAAGCACTATCTAGGTAGGCGTGGCCGTACTCTCCACTAACTAAGTAGTGATGGAAAGTTGGCCTCTCCACTAACTAACTCATGACGGAAAGATGGCCTCGGAACCAACTAATTAAGGACGGAAAGGTGGTCTCTCCCCTGACTAACTCATGGTGAAAAGTTGGCCTCGCAACCAACTAACTAATGATGGAAAATTGGCCTCTCCACTAACTAACTCAGGACCGAAAGTTGGCGTCGCAACCAACTAACTAATGACGGAAAGTTGGTCTATCCAGTAACTAACTAATGGTGAAAAGTTGGGCTCTCCACTAAATAACTAATGATCGAAAGATAGCCTCTCAACTAACTAACCTATGATGGAAACTTGGGCTCTCACCTAACTAACTAATGATTGAAAGTTGGCCTCTCCACTAACTAACTAATAATGAAAAGTTGGCCTCTCCACTAGCTAACTAATGATGGAAAGTTAACCTCTCCGCTAACTAATGATGAAAAGTTGGCCTCTCTGCTAACTAACTAGTGATGGAAAGCTGACCTCTACCCTAACTAACTAGTGATGGAAAGCTGACCTCTGATGGAAAGCTGACCTCTCCCCTAACTAACTAGTGATGGAAAGCTGGCCTCTCCCCTAACTAACTAGTGATGGAAAGATGGCCTCGGAACCAACTAATTAAGGACGGAAAGGTGGTCTCTCCCCTGACTAACTCATGGTGAAAAGTTGGCCTCACAACCAACTAACTAATGATGGAAAATTGGCCTCTCCACTAACTAACTCAGGACCGAAAGTTGGCGTTGCAACCAACTAATTAATGACGGGAAGTTGGTCTATCCAGTAACTAACTAATGGTGAAAAGTTGGGCTCTCCACTAAATAACTAATGATCGAAAGATAGCCTCTCAACTAACTAACCTATGATGGAAACTTGGGCTCTCACCTAACTAACTAATGATTGAAAGTTGGCCTCTCCACTAACTAATAATGAAAAGTTGGCCTCTCCACTAACTAACTAATGATGGAAAGTTAACCTCTCCGCTAACTAATGATGAAAAGTTGGCCTCTCTGCTAACTAACTAGTGATGGAAAGCTGACCTCTCCCCTAACTAACTAGTGATGGAAAGCTGACCTCTGATGGAAAGCTGACCTCTCCCCTAAATAACTAGTGATGGAAAGCTGACCTCTCCCCTAACTAACTAGTGATGGAAAGCTGACCTCTGATGGAAAGCTGACCTCTCCCCTAACTAACTAGTGATGGAAATCTGACCTCTCCCCTAACTAACTAGTGATGGAAAGCTGACCTCTGATGGAAAGCTGACCTCTCCCCTAACTAACTAGTGATGGAAATCTGACCTCTCCCCTAACTAACTAGTGATGGAAAGCTGACCTCTGATGGAAAGCTGACCTCTCCCCTAACTAACTAGTGATGGAAAGCTGACCTCTCCCCTAACTAACTAGTGATGGAAAGGTGACCTCTCCACTAACTAACTAATGATGGAAACTTGGCCTCTGGACCGCCAGGAATACATTACTGAGCAGTCAAGGCCTCTCTCAAGGGAGCTGGTGTAGGGCAAGTCTAGTACAGTGCCACCCATCCTCACAGCTGCAGTAAAGAAGTGGATGTCCACCCGGAGCTGTGAGTGCAATACACATTATTAACAGCTCAAAATATCTACAATTATTTCCAGTTTAAATGGGAATTAAAAAAAGAATAAGCATACATAAAATAGTACACAATACAACAGTAACACATTGCAGTGGTAAGACGAGAGGTGCCAGGTATCTACGCTGCATATCTCACAATACTGAAGTTGTAAAAATGTCCACCATCCTGAAAGCAAAAACATAGCACCAGAACAGTGAAAGGTTATAGAGTGTTTGCAAATATGTACTGATTGTGAGCAGTGACTGGTAACAATCACCTCACTGTGAAATGGAGGATCACAGTCCTTTGTTACGAGCCAGTAACCTTTAATGCTCGCATCACTAGTAGATAGTACGCTGCAATGCAAAGCAAAAGGAGGCAATCTCAAACTGGAGAAAGCGAGGGGTATATTTATTTAAGAGTTGCATTGCCTTTGCACCACGCAATAAGGCCCAAGAGCAACGCAAGTCTTAAGTTAAATTTATCAAGCAACGCTAGGCTACCTCGCATGGCCATACGCGGCCTTGCGCAGGCTGATTAATCTTGAGTAACGAATGCAGCGCAAATCCCTATGTTGTGTTACTCTACCTCCAGGGATGCGTTTCATGGGTGGCGCAAGGGTGTTCCCACGCATCCGCCCAAGGATTGTGGTGCATTCCTCACTTACCATTACAGGTAGACCTGAGAATGTGTCAAAATGCTATCCCTCCCTAGGTGATGCGTAGCGAGGAGAAATATCTTTGTTGCTTCCATAGAAGGAGCGAATTGAATCTCAGGATTGTTTTTGTGCAGGAAGGTGGCCCTTCCTGCACAAAAACAATCCGGCATGCAACACAGGCACCCTTGCACCATGGTGCAATGTGTGTAGATTGGCGCTAGGCAGCACATTGTGTGTGAGAGCAGGGAATAGGCAGGAATGTGCCGTATAATGTTAGACATGGTGCATTCCTGCTGTTTCCTTACATGTAGTGCAGCAAGAGGACTTGCTGCACTGCGTGATCATTTCATAAATTTGCCCCTGGGATTACTCTATCGAGGGCGGTATCCTTAAACCCTAGGGTTAGGATTGATTGCCTACAATGGTGAATACTCACTACCCAGGGGCTATTGAGTTCTCCAATCAGGAGGGAGAATCTTAATGCTGATGGTGCCAGACTTCAGCAAATTGTACAAACCCACAGGCACAAAGGACTTGCCTCAGATTGACCAGGTCTTTTCCAATCCGGCTGGCTGTAAGGTGACCCGGTCAAGTTTGTGTACTCCTCCGCTGTTTGGGATTTTCAGCATCAGGACAGCCCAGCAGATCTTTATCAGTGGTACTCAGGTTGCCTACATCCAGTAGGCATCGTGCAGCCCTCAGCACCTTGTTCTGGAAGCATCAAGAGCAGTAGGGGTCATGCTAGCTTGTGACCTTGGAGGTGTACAAGAAGCCAAATGGGCATTGGGTTGTCCTTTGTGGGCAGCACTCACCCTCCACCTTGCAACCAATATTCTCACAAAATTAACTGTACACAAACAGCTAAATGCAACCCCAACAAACGGTACACAAGTACTGTTTGCAAAGCATTTATCATACAGACACACTGGCCGATGAGCGGCTCAATAGTGTACAATGTTACATATCAGGGTTTCCACATGGAATCGTTTCACCTGTTTAAGACCAGGTTTTCACTGATCTTAATTTTGGCACTGCCTCCTGTTTACGCTGCCCTTGTAAATACGAGGCAGTGTCAAAATCAATGGGTGTTGCAGTGGAACCCCACCACAATACCCATTGCCCAACCCTTTCATGCTAGGTATAGCGTGAAAGGGGGGCTTATTCACAAGGCAGCCTTAGGCCAAGTTAAGTGGCTTAATGCTGCCTTGTAAATAAGGTGAAGCCCCTATCGCCACAAGAACATTGTGAAAAGTGACATTGTGGTGGTGATAGAGGGTTGTACATATGCCCCTTAGTACTCAACTTAGGCCTTGGGCACACCCTTATGAGAGTGCCCTCACCATACACAGCCAATAGCATACACAATCACGTGCAGCTCCTCAGACCCCCGTTACCCTACCCAGCTTTTGGCATACCTCTACCAGAAAGAGCAGCTGGCAGGCCCCTTACCTTGCACAGCCCAGGGGTTCCCTTCAGCACATGCTGCACTTTGAATGCCCCATCTGATTTTTGGCTCTGGGGCATAGTGAAACAAAATACAACCCTGGCATTCCTCTCACCTTATGCAACCTACAGTCATCCCTTTACCTCCTGCACTCCTGGTATCCTGCTTACCCTGCACGACCCACAGGTTCTGACCCTGGTAACACAAACCCACTGAAATCATCTTATTGCACACAGGGGACCCCTTTCACCATATAGCCATTGGATCCCCTTTTATTTCACAAATGCTCTCTGCATCCTTCTTCCGCCCTTGGCTCACTATAGTGTGCCTATTGTATAGTGCTGGTCATAGGTTATTTGCATCTGCTTCTGTGCACTTTGACAACAGAATGCCTAACCATGTGTAGTAGTCTTTAAGTCTTCAGAGTCTGTACACACACCCCTGTTTCTCCTCACCATCCTTGATTATTTTTAACCTCCTTCCCCTACATAAATTACAGACGTACCTTTCAAATACATAACCTACTGGCGCCCCCTATAAGCGTCCCCCAAACTACTTGTGAACAGTGACTCGTTCTCTACAGCCCATGGATATCCTCTTCCTGGGCATGTTTTACAGGCATATGATTGAGAAGAATGTGTCACAAGGTATTAAACACCCTGGGGCATATGTATAAGAGGAGTTGTGGTGCTCTTGCACCATGTAGCGTGGTGCAAGAGCGGCACAAGTCCAAAATGCGATTTATGAAGCCACACAAGGCCACGTTGCATGGCCCTGAGTGGCTTCATAAATCAGGAGCAACCTCATGCAGCGGCAATCGCTGAGTTGCATTACTCTGCCCTGGGAAGGCGTTCTGCAGCGCACATGGAAAGAGGGAAAAGTCTCAGGGGATTGTTTTTGTGCAGGAAGGTGTCCTTCGTGCACAAAATAATCCTCCTTACAATGCAGGCACCCTTCCACCATGGTGCAAGGCTGCCAGTGTTGGCGCTAGGGAGCCAAAAGGGCGCCAGTGCAGGGGAACGGCAGGAATGCGCCGTATTGACTTAAATGCAGCGCATTCCTGCCTTGTCCCTGTCATGCACTGCAAGGCTGCAAGGTGACTTGCTGTGCTGCGCTGCACTACGCTGTGCTGCTCTGTTTGACTTGGCCATAAACCTGCCCCCTTGCGCCCTGGCATTGTGATTGTCTTGGACATGTCACCCATGCGTCTAAACGAGCCAGCAAAGGATGGTGTAGGCATACTCGATATCAAATGTGTGTCTGTATTCTAAAGCAGGCTTCAAAGTTCTACTAAAACTTCAGAAAAAATATATTTTACTTTTAATTCTACAACAATCATTACCTCTGACCTACAAAAATAACTTACTTCAGTAAATCTTTACACCATTATAAGGAGATAAGGACTTAAAATGTGATTTCCTCTCAGGGGTGTGCATCGCTTGGCTCAGGATGTCTTTCCCTTCCTTCTTATTTACATATCTTCTGGCCAATAATTTCATCTAATGACTTTTCATCCATGAGCCAGTTTGCTACAATAGCATTACCCGTTAGATAATCTTACATAATTAAGCATATTGTTTTACCTTGATCCAATTAAACTCTGCCTTTGAGCTAATTATTTTAAAATGGATTCTTATTTAGCCCTTATTCAACATAATTAAAGGAGGTATAATTTGAATCAAGTAAACACAATCCACTTGATATGTAAATGCACTTTTTATAAAAGTAGATGACAGTCAATCAGACAACAGGAGTTAAGAGTACAGGTCAGGGGATTTTAGGTCTTGCCCACAGACAGCTTTAGCTGCCTGTTCTTTAGGACCTAATATCTACAATACAGTACACAGAGTGGGCTTGTCTGGGACAGCCCTTTGTTCACGATTAGATGCTTTTCCTGATTATGAACCTCCTTGCTCCTTATTCAATGTCTCTCTTCCTTATTCTTCTGTGTTTCTCACCCGTGGGCGCTTCAGAGGGGACTCCTTTATTAGTTTGTTTTAGAACTTGATGGCAGCTTTTTATTTTCATCTCTTTTTCTCCCATCTGCTCCCTATCAAACCATGTGCTGCATCACTTTTCCCTCTCGCTCTTTCACTCTCTATTGCTCTATTGCTCTTTCTTATCTGTTCACTACTACGACCCACTCACTGCATTTACATTGATCCCTGCCTGTTAGACCTAGATTCCTAGACTACATAGGGTAGCTTGGCACAGAGCGGGAACGGCTAAAACATCCCCAAGGCTTTTGTGTAGTGCTTACAAACTCACCCACGGCAACTCAGTGAACTACCACCAAAAATAAAGACACCACACCAAAGTAGAAAAATACCAGTTCCTTTTATAAAAGATTTTGTTTCACTTATGACTTATATCAAAATTTTAGACACAGTATCACATTTACAGTTAAGATTACTTTGGATGCCCAGAGTTGTTCACTGCTCCAGTGCACTTAGACTTTTGGTTCTCAAGCAGTAGTTACTCAGTTAACACATTTGTTCCATCATTATCAAATGCAGTACATTAACCTGTGAAAAGAAGAACGCTCCTACATAGGATAGAATTACACACTCTGGCCCAGCAATTATCTTCAGTAGGAAAACACTTCGTTCTTTGTATTTCATTCAAGGTTAACCAACCCTCTCAGATTCTCAATGTCCCCCTCCGTTATTATAAGTTCTTTACCACCAGGTAGCTCACAGCTCTAGTAGCTAAGTAGGCAGGTTATTCTCTCTGATGCAATCTAAATCTTATCCTTTGTAGTGTTCACTTAGACATTCTGGCTCCGCCTATCTAAACTGTCCAGAGACTACTCTAGATGACTTGCCAAATTCTCAGTCTCATGGGAACAGCTCGGCTTATTTTGCCATTCACCGAGACTGTTGTCTTTCCGTTTGCTCAATAGACGCCAGAACCTTACACCCCTCGAACCCAGCTGAAAGGTTCAAGTGCCTCGCACCTTTCTGTCTGTTCTTTAAGTTACTGATGAGGCCTGTTCAGACTCGGGGGCCTCACTCGACACACTACCGCCTTACCGGTACTTAGGATCTTGCTCAGGCCATTCCTTGGATCACCAACTTCTTCCTGACATAGGCGGAATCACTGTGCCCGCTCCGGCTTCCCCACCTCAGAGTTCCTTCAGCCGGCACGCAGAGGCTCCGCTGCTCCGCTTCTGCGTCCTGTCAGACGCCCGGCCCGCCCTCACTGTAGGCGTCAGAGGGGGGGCGTGGATTCACGCCGGCCGGCCTCCTTCTTCTTCCGGATACACTCTGGTCGCCTCACGCTGCACCCGCTTCCTCCACCAGACCCGCTAACCTGTGGAGTCGTTCTGGGATTGCGGCGGGCTGCCACGACCAGCAGAATGCTGCCGGAGTTCGTATTCGCCTCACGAACCCCAGGGGAGAGTTCCAAAGGAGTACCAAGCCAGCCCCACCTCCTTCAAGTGCCTCAGTCAGGTATGATCCCTCAGGTGGTGGAAGGGGGGGGTCAGGAACAGTAAGTCAAGGTAGGTCAAGTTAGACCGTTTTTATCGGACCCAAGGCTTCTGGAAGGAATTCACTCGAGGGTTTTACTAACAAGGTTCTGGATATGGTGGGAAATATATCCCGGTAGGGTTTGGTCAGTAGAAAGAGGAAGACATCCCTAAGTGGTATCGCTGGCCCAGGGGTCAATCTAGCTCTCCTCAGGGCACCCTTCTCTCCTCTATAGCCTCGCTCCTACCCCTCCAGTTCCCTCTGGTCACTACTAAATGGCTGCCCTAGTTCTGGCTATTTATAGGCTGGACCCTGACCTTTGGAAGGTACTAGCAGGTTCCAGAACCTTCTACATCCATTACAATGAGTCAGCCTCCCAGTGGTGGCAGTTTTGTCCGTTGCTGGCCACCATTTTAGGTTTCTAGGAACTGAGACTTTCCTGAGAGACTTGGCACACATGGAAAATGGGGAGATAGTATCAAGGGACACCTAGCCCCCCTGGACAACGGCAAGGAAAAAGTCTGGTGGTGATAAAAAACTAAAAGATAATAGAACACTTGGAGGCCAAAGGGGACAAAATAAATAAATAATGGTAGGGGAAATCCCAGAGGCAGACAGGTCTAACACGCGTCCCCCCAGCTGAAAGTGGGGAGAGCTACCCGATCCCTTGGGAATTCTCATCACTAAGGCGGAAATACCTAGAGAGACCGTCTGCATTGGCGTGGTCCACTCCAGGCCGATGTTCTACCCGGAAATCCATTCCCTGTAGGGAGATAGACCATCTCAACAACTTGGGATTCTCCCCCTTCATTTGCATTAGCCAACGAAGGGGCCAGTGATCAGTCTGAACCAGGAAGTGGGAACCAAACAGGTATGGCCGCAGCTTCTTCAGAGCCCAAACCACCGCAAAGGCTTCCATCTCAATTGCACTCCACCTCTGTTCCCGGAGAAGCAGTCTCCTGGACAGGAAGACAACAGGTTGATCCAAGCCCTCTTCGTTGAGTTGCGATAACACTGCCCCAATGCCATGTTCTGATGCATCTGTTTGGACAATGAATTCTCTTGAGAATTCAGGGGACCTGAGAATTGGAGCAGTACACATTGCTTGCTTCAAGGTGACGAAGGCTCGCTGACAAGCCTCCGTCCAGACTACCCGTCGGGGTTGTTTCTTTGATGTGAGCTCTGTGAGGGGCGTTACAATGGTGCCATACCCCTTCACAAAGGGACGGTAGTATCCTGTGAGGCCCAGGAAGGCTCGGACCTCGGTTTGGGTCTTGGGGGGCTCCCAGGCCATGATAGCCTCGATCTTCGCCTGGAGGGGCTGCACCGTTCCCCTGCCCACCAAGTGGCCTAGATACACCACCGACCCCTGCCCGATCTGACATTTGCTGGCCTTGATTGTCAAGCCAGCCTGTTTCAGGGCCTGGAGAACAGCTTGCAAATGACGCAAATGATACTCCCAACTGCTACTGAAGACAGCAATGTCATCCAGATAAGCAGCAGAGAAAGCCTCCATTCCAGAGAAGACCTCGTTCATCAACTGCTGAAAAGTGGCAGGAGCATTCTTAAGCCCAAAGGGCATCACACAGAACTGGTAGTGACCTTCAGGCGTGGAGAAGGCTGACCTTTCCTTTGCTCCATCTGTAAGGGAGATCTGCCAGTACCCAGAAGTGAGGTCAAAGGTACTCAAGTATTGGGCAGCTCCCAGCCGGTCAATGAGTTCATCCGCCCTTGGGATCGGATGAGCATCAGTCTTTGTCACTGAATTCAGTCCCCGGTAATCCACACAGAACCTCAGTTCTGGAGTGGTGCCCGGCGGGGCAGCTTTTGGTACCAAAACCACCGGACTGGACCAGGGGCTACTAGAAGGTTCAATCACTCCTAGCTCCAGCATCTTCGTAACTTCACCGTGGATGCTGGCCTTCACCTTGTCCGACAGCCGGTAGATCGTAGACTTCACAGGTGGGCTGTCTCCTGTGTCCACATCATGGGTACACAGGTGAGTCCTTCCCGGGACAAGGGAGAACAGCGAGGAAAATTGCTCCAGGACCTGGCGGCAATCCCTCTGCTGTTCAGGAGTCAGGGATGGTGAGAGAATCACTCCCTCCAACGACCCATCCTTGTCCTGAGACGAGAAGAGATCAGGGAGAGGTTCGCTTTCCTCTTCCTCTGCTCCATCAGTCACCATCATTAAGGTGACCTCGGGCCTCTCATGGTGGGGGTTGAGGCGATTAGCATGCAGCACCCGCAGGGGCTGTCGAGGGGTCTTAAGATCCACCAGGTAGGTGGCCTTACCCTTCTTCTCTAACACCTCAAAGGGGCCTGTCCAGCGATCCTGCAGGGCACTTACCTCTCCAGGCTCCATCACCCACACTTTCTGGCCAGGCTCCAACTCCACTGGGTGAGCGTTGTGGTCATACCACTCCTTCATCACTGCTTGGCTGGCTTCCAAGTTGTCAGAAGCTTGCTTCCAAAACTTAGCCATTTGGCTCCGGAAGGCCAGCATATAGCTCACCACATCCTGGGGAAGCTTCCTGGGAGTCTTTTCCCATCCGTCTTTCACTAGGCTGAGAGGTCCGCGTACAGGGTGCCCATACAGAAGCTCGAAGGGGCTAAAGCCCACTCCCTTCTGTGGCACTTCCCTGTAGGAAAACAACAGACAGGGTAGGAGGACATCCCATTTCCTCCGCAGACTCTCAGGCAGACTTCTCATCATGCCTTTCAAGGTCTTGTTGAACCTCTCCACGAGACCATTGGTCTGTGGGTGATAAGGAGTGGTGAACCGGTAGGTAACTCCACACTCCTTCCACATAGCCCGCATATATGCGGACATGAAGTTGGTCCCCCTGTCGGACACAACGTCCTTGGGGAAACCCACTCGGGTAAAGATCCCCATTAGGACCCTTGCCACTGCAGGTGCAGTAATGGTCCTCAGAGGAATTGCCTCTGGGTACCGTGTGGCATGATCCACCAGAACCAGGATAAACCTGTGACCAGCTGAAGTCGGTGGATCCAATGGACCCACAATGTCGATGCCCACCCTTTCAAAGGGGGTGCTAACGACAGGAAGTGGTTCCAGGGGAGCTTTCAGCTTCACCCCTGTTTTCCCACTGGCTTGGCAAGACACACATGTCCGACAGTAGGTGTCGGATGCCACCTTCATCTGAGGCCAATAAAAGTGGGGGACAAGCCGGGCAAAGGTCTTGTCCTGACCCAAGTGTCCTGCCAATGGTATTTCATGAGCCAATTCTAAAAGAAAGGCTCGATAACGTTGAGGGACCACCAAGGCCCGTGATGACCCATGCACGGGTGCCTTGGGTTCACTGTAAAGGAGTCCATCCTCCCAGTAAATATGGTAGTGCCCTGTAACGTTTCCGGCTGCCTGGGCTTCGGCCTGACGCCTCAGTCCCTCAAGGGTAGGACACTCCTTCTGACCCTTACAGAATTCCTCCCTGGTAGGACCTCCCTCCACATGCCACTCAGCAGGGATAGGTAGGTTCTCCAATGGAGTAACATCCTCCTCAGTGGACTCCAGATCCACCACAGCAGGTGGCCTATCCATCTCACGAGGCTGGGATGTTGAGGCAGGCTCCTCCTGCCTACAGTCCTTCCCCTTTCTGGCAGCTGGCTGGGCCATTGTTCCAGGCTCCAGCGTAAGCGAACTCCCCCTCCGGGTAGTCGCGGACCTTGTGCTGACACAGGCCCAGTCAGGTGTACCCAGCATCTCAGAATGAGCCCGGTATTCCACCTCCCTCCAAGCATTGTGCTCCATGTCATTCCCCAACAGACAATCAACTGGCACGGCAGGGCTTACGGCAACTCGAAGTAAACCTGCAACCTCTTCCCACTCAAATGGAACCTCGGCCACTGGATAGTGACCCATTCTGCCGTCAGCCATCGCGGCGGGGTGGAGTACATTTGGAAGTATCTGCTCTGGAGACACCAGATGACTCCTTACCATAGTCATACTGGCTCCTGTGTCCCTCAGAGCCTCCCCTCTTTGGCCATTGATGGTGACCCATTGCTCATACTTAGTAGTATTTGAGGGCAACTGGATCTTTGGAACCATCTCCCGATCTCCCAGGGACACTAAGGTGACACCCGCCCATTCCCCGCCATTATCTAAGGGCAACTCCTCCCCGAGCACTACACTAGCTACTCCCGGGGCCTTTCCTCCAGTGGGAGGGGGTGGTCTTTTTGGGCATTTCACGTCTCCTTTATAGTGTCCAACACCACCACACTCGAAGCAATGGACAACCCTTGGCTGCTGGCTTTGGCCAGGATTAGGGTTTCGGGGTTGGTTAGCCTCAGGGGTGAATCCTCTTCCCTTTCCCTGGAAATTATTTTGGGGACCTTTAGAGAACTCCTTCTTGTTATCTCCCCCTTCCTTCTTCGTCGGGGGGCGCCCTGTCCGGATCTCTGGGAATCCCCTCCAGTCCCCTTTGAGGACACCCGGGTACTAGCCCAGATGTCCGCCTCCTCAGCAAGCTTCCGGGGGCTGGTCAGCTTGCTGTCCACCAGGTGTTGTCGCAGCTCGGGAAAACATTTCTCGAGTAGGTGTTCCTTGAGTATGAGGTCATACAATCCCTCATAGTCCCCTACCTCGCTGCCCTTCACCCAACCCTCCAAGGCCTTCTTTGTGTAATCAAGGAAATCCACCCAATTCTGTGTGCTTAGTTTGTGACTACTCCTAAATTTCTGCCTGTATTTCTCTGGGGTTAGTCCAAACTTCTTTATTAGCGCCACTTTCATGGTGGGGTAGTGGGTTTGTTTGTCCTGCTCGAGGGCCAACAATGTATCCCTTCCAGCAGGAGGCATGTACCTATACAAACCACCCCCCAGTGAGTTTCCAGTATCCCATGGGCTCTTAAGGAGACCTCATAGGCAGCTAGCCACTTAGCAATATCATCACCTGCGCTGCAGCTAGCGACAACATCCTTGGGTAAATAGGGTCTGGGTTCCCTGGTTAACTCTTTTGTTTCGCTGCCACCATTTAAAGGATTGGGAGTCCCTATTTGTAGGGCCTTGAGATCCAGCTCCTTAAGAGTTAATTCATGGGCTAACCTCCTTTCCTCCCTCTCCAACTCCAACCTAGCTAACTCCCACTTTAGCTTCCTTTCCTCTCTCCTGTCCGCTAGTTCAGCTTCGGTTAAACTCCTCACCGAGACACTGCTGCCCTCCCTTGAGAGTGTCCTGGGACCAGTCAATAGGTTCCCTCCCTCAGTTTGGTACTACACATCTACTCCGATGACAGTGTCTCTGTCCACCTCTTCCTTCTCTAGTTCCTCCTCAAAGTGAGTTTCTACCCTTGCCCTCAAGCTTGTTTGTAGCTCGCTTTTCTTTGCACCCCGTTGGTGAAATACCCCCTTCCTTTGACAAAAATCCCTTAGCTGGGCCACAGTATAGGTTTCCAACTCTTCAAGTTTTAGTTCCATTTTGTCACAGGGTCAAACAGGTACCTAGAAGGGAACAAGGAAGGGTGTAGCGTAAGGACAACCTCCACCCACCACCAGGAGTAAATTTGGAAAAGCCAAAAATTTAATTAGGAAGTCCGCTTGGAGAAAACTCCAGGTGTAGGCCTGTGGTATGCATTGATTTGCTTCTATATGGTTGTAAGCACAAACTCTATCCCACCGCTGAAACACCAATTATGTTAGACCTAGATTCCTAGACTACATAGGGTAGCTTGGCACAGAGCGGGAACAGCTAAAACATCCCCAAGGCTTTTGTGTAGTGCTTACAAACTCACCCACAGCAACTCAGTGAACTACCACCAAAAATAAAGACACCACACCAAAGTAGAAAAATACTGGTTCCTTTTATAAAAGATTTTGTTTCATTTATGACTTATATCAAAATTTTAGACACAGTATCACATTTACAGTTAAGATTATTTTGGATGCCCAGAGTTGTTCACTGCTCCAGTGCATTTAGACTTTTGGTTCTCAAGCAGTAGTTACTCAGTTAACACATTTGTTTCATCATTATCAAATGCAGTACATTAACCTGTGAAAAGAAGAACGCTCCTACATAGGATAGAATTACACACTCTGGCCCAGCAATTATCTTCAGTAGGAAAACACTTTGTTCTTTGTATTTCATTCAAGGTTAACCAACCCTCTCAGATTCTCAATGTCCCCCTCCGTTATTATAAGTTCTTTACCACCAGGTAGCTCACAGCTCTAGTAGCTAAGTAGGCAGGTCATTCTCTCTGATGCAATCTAAATCTTATCCTTTGTAGTGTTCACTTAGACGTTCTGGCTCCGCCTATCTAAACTGTCCAGAGACTACTCTAGATGACTTGCCAAATTCTCAGTCTCATGGGAACAGCTCGGCTTATTTTGCCGTTCACCGGGACTGTTGTCTTTCCGTTTGCTCAATAGACGCCAGAACCTTACACCCCTCGAACCCAGCTGAAAGGTTCAAGTGCCTCGCACCTTTCTGTCTGTTCTTTAAGTTACTGATGAGGCCCGTTCAGACTCGGGGGCCTCAATCGACACACTACCGCCTTACCGGTACTTAGGATCTTGCTCAGGCCAGTCCTTCGATCACCAACTTCTTCCTGACATAGGCGGAATCACTGTGCCCGCTCCGGCTTCCCAACCTCAGAGTTCCTTCAGCCGGCACGCAGAGGCTCCGCTGCTCCGCTTCCGCGTCCTATCAGACGCCCGGCCCACCCTCACTGTAGGCGTCAGAGGGGGGGTGTGGATTCACGCCGGCCGGCCTCCTTTTTCTTCCGGACACACTCCGGTCGCCTCACGCTGCACCCGCTTCCTCCACCAGACCCGCTAACCTGTGGCGTCGATCTGGGTTCTGGGATTGCGGCGGGCTGCCACGACCAGCAGAATGCCGCCGGAGTTCGTATTTGCCTCACGAACCCCAGGGGAGAGTTCCAAAGGAGTACCAAGCCAGCCCCACCTCCTTCAAGTGCCTCAGTCAGGTATGATCCCTCAGGTGGTGGAAGGGGGGGGGGGTCAGGAACAGTAAGTCAAGGTAGGTCAAGCTAGACTGTTTTTATCGGACCCAAGGCTTCTGGAAGGAATTCACTCGAGGGTTTTACTAACAAGGTTCTGGATATGGTGGGAAATATATCCCGGTAAGGTTTGGTCAGTAGAAAGAGGAAGACATCCCTAAGTGGTATCGCTGACGCTGACCCAGGGGTCAATCTAGCTCCCCTCAGGGCGCCCTTCTCTCCGCTATAGCCTCGCTCCTACCCCTCCAGTTCCCTCTGGTCACTACAAAATGGCTGCCCTAGTTCTGGCTATTTATAGGTTGGACCCTGACCTTTGGAAGGTACTAGCAGGTTCCAGAACCTTCTTCATGCATTACAATGAGTCAGCCTCCCTGTGGTGGCAGTTTTGTCCGTTGCTGGCCACCATTTTAGGTTTCTAGGAACTGAGACTTTCCTGAGAGACTTGGCGCACATGGAAAATGGGGAGATAGTATCAAGGGACACCTAGCCCCCCTGGACAACGGCAAGGAAAAAGTCTGGTGGTGATAAAAAACTAAAAGATAATAGAACACTTGGAGGCCAAAGGGGACAAAATAAATAAATAATGGTAGGGGAAATCCCAGAGGCAGACAGGTCTAACACTGCCCATCCCCAGTTTGAAATGGTATAATCCATGTTCCCTGTGGGTCTTGTTATGGGACAAGGTAGTTCCTGCAGTTGTTATAGGCTGGGTGAAATGTAACTGGCCTGCCCCCTTTGTGTGCTGCTGTTCCATGGTTGTCTGCCCCTCTCCCATCCCTTCCAGACACCTACGCCTCACCTGAGGTTGCTGCCACAGTGTGATCATGTCTATGAAGAACACTTGGCTCGATTCACAGGGTGTAGTTGCTAGCGATTCCAAAGGGTCTTTCCTCTAACAGTGTTTAGATTCTATAGAGGAAGGACCATTTGATATTTTTAGTAACCACTTAAAGGTTCACCTTTTAGGTTACGTGTGGACCAGACCTCAAATTATTGCACATGGTTACTCTGCCCCCCTTCACATGTAGCCTGTTCTCGTTCAAAGCCCAACTACCTCCGCATACAGGGCAGGCGGTGCAGCTGCTGTCCCTTTCAGGTCTCTGGCTCAGTTGGATGGAGCTTTTGTAGACGAGGGCGAGGCCTTCTCCTGGGGGGGTCTTTCCTCAGGATCTTGGCAGTTTCAATGTCGGGTGCGGAACTGGCATTGGTCTAGGTCTCTGTGAGGAAGGCAACGTTGGGCGTGTGGGTGTTGAGGAGGTCCCAGATTTCTATGGCGTGTCTTTGCATGCATTGAGGAGGATGCAGTGCAGTGGTTTGTGTGTCCGGTGGGCTGGAGGCTACTGCTGGGGTCCGGAGGTTGGGGAAGGTGCGGCGGCAGTGTCGGCAGGAGATTGGGCCTTGAGTGTTGCTCGGTGTTGAGAGATGGCAGTTGTTGTTGTGTCTGGGGTTGAGTGAGTGGAGAGTGCTGGGGTCATAGCTGCAGGAGTTGGGGAACCAGGGTACCTGGCACTGGTCTCAGTCAGGTCTCAGGCGGTCTCAGGCGGTCGCAGATGGGCTTGTCTTTGGCGCCGCGATTACGTAGGGATCCGGGGGACGCCGGTCAGCTAGGAGGCGGAGTGAGAACGACACGTTGGAGGGAGAGGGGCCACAGGGACAGCAGCAGTGGGGAGCGCGGGAAGAGGGAGCGGGTGGGTAAGAGTTCAAGTTCAAGTTCAGTAATTTATATAGCGCACTACTCACCCAGAGGGTCTCAAGGCGCTTGGGGAGGGTGGGTGGATTACTTATCGAATAGCCAGGTTTTTAGCTGCTTTCTAAAGGAGAGGTGGTTCTGTGTAAGGCGGAGGTGAGTGGGGAGGGAATTCCAGGTTTTGGCCGCTAAGTAGGAGAAAGATCTTCCTCCCATGGTGGATCTATTGATGCGTGGAATTGCGGCGAGGGCTTGATTAGATGAGCGTAGTTGGTGGGTGGGTGTGTAGAAGGACAGTCGTTTGTTGAGGCATTCTGGTCCTAGGTCATAGAGGGACTTGTGTGCGTGGGTGAGGAGGCGGAACGTTACTCTCTTGTTGACGGGAAGCCAGTGGAGGTCTTTTAGGTGACCGGAAATGTGAGCATGACGGGGAATGTCCAGTATGAGTCTGGCTGAGGCGTTTTGGATGCGTTGGAGTTTTTTCTGTAGTTTGGCTGTGGTTCCGGCGTAAAGGGTGTTTCCATAATCTAGTCGGCTAGTGACTAGTGCGTGGGTGACTGTTTTTCTTGTTTCGGTGGGGATCCAGCGGAAGATTTTTTTGAGCATGCGTAGGATGTTGAAGCATGATGATGAGACGGCGTTGACTTGTCTGGTCATCGAGAGGGAGGAATCTAGGATGAAGCCCAGGTTACGTGCGTGGTCCGTTGGTATGGGTGCTGTGCCCAGGGCTGGTGGCCACCATGAGTCGTCCCATGCAGAGGGGGACGGTCCTAAGATGAGGACTTCCGTTTTGTCAGAATTTAGTTTTAAACGGCTGTTCTTCATCCATTCGGCTACTTCTTTCATTCCTTCGTGTAGATTGGTTTTGGCGGTGTTTGGGTCTTTGGTGAGGGAGAGGTTCAGCTGGGTGCCGTCTGCGTAGGAAATGATGTTGAGGTTGTGTTGTCGCGCGATGGTTGCGAGGGGACTCATGTATACGTTGAAGAGGGTGGGATTGAGTGATGATCCTTGTGGTACGCCGCAGATGACTTCGGTGGCCTCTGATTTGAATGGGGGGAGGCGGACTTTCTGAGTTCTTCCGGCGAGGAATGAGATGATCCAGTCCAACGCTTTTCCTTGTATTCCGACGTTGCTGAGGCGTTGTATGAGGGTGTTATGACAGACTGTGTCGAAGGCGGCGGAGAGGTCAAGTAGGATGAGGGCAACTGATTCTCCGCAGTCCAGTAGCGTTCGGATATCGTCCGTGGCAGCCATGAGTGCGGTCTCGGTGCTGTGTTTAGCTTGGAAGCCGGACTGTGAGGGGTCGAGTAAATTGTTGGATTCAAGGAAGGCGGCGAGCTGGCTATTGACGGCTTTCTCGATGACTTTGGCCGGGAAGGGGAGGAGAGAGATGGGGCGGCAGTTCTTAAGCTCAGAGGGGTCCGCTGTGGGTTTCTTCAGAAGGGCGCTGAGTTCGGCATGTTTCCAGCTGTCTGGGAAGGTAGCGGAATTGAGGGAACAGTTGATGACATCGCGGAGATGGGGTGCAATGATGGAGTTTGCTTTGTTGAAGATGTGGTGGGGGCATGGGTCAGTTGGTGATCCTGAGTGGATGGAGTTCATCAGTCGGATGGTGTCTTCAGTGGTGCTTGGGTTCCAGGAGCAAAGGTTGTGAGAGTGCTGTTTTAGTTCTGAGGAGGGTGGGGTGGGTTGTTCTTCGGACAGGTTTTTAAAGCTGTTATGGATGTCGGCGATTTTGTTGTGGAAGAAAGAGGATAGAGAGTCGCAGAGGTCTTGGGAGGGAGTGATGTCGTTGGTGCCGGCGGTGGGGTTGGTGAATTCTTTGACGATGTTGAATAGTTCCTTGCTGTTTTGGGCGTTGTTGTTGAGACGATCTTTGAATGCTGACTTCTTGGTGGAACGGATCAATTGGTGGTGTTTGCGGATTGCGTCTTTGAAGGCGGTCAGGTTGTCAGTGGTTGGGTTTTTTCTCCATGTGTTCTCGAGGGTGCGACATAACTTCTTGGATTTTTTAAGGTCATTGTTGAACCAGGGGGCCTTTTTGTTACCTTGTTTAATCCGGTGGTTTTTCATGGGTGCTAGTTAGTCGGCACTGTGGGTGATCCATTGTGTGAATTTGGTGGCAGCTTGGTTTGGGTCCGATGACAAGGTGGGGGTGTTTTGGTTAAGCGATGTGAGGAGCTGGTCGGTGGTGATTTTGTTCCAGTTTCTTCGAGGAATAGGTTGTGGTGGGATGTGGGTCGTGGTCTTTTTGTAGCTGAAATGAATGCAGCTGTGGTCAGTCCAATGGAGAGCTGTGGTGTGATCAAAGGAGATGAAATTGCTGGATGTGAAGATAGGGTCGAGCGTGTGTCCGGCTAGGTGGGTGGGGGTGTCGACAAGTTGTTTGAGTCCGAGATTGGCCATGTTGTCCAGAAGGGTGGTGGTGTTGCTGTCGTTATTCTTTTCCAGGTGGAAGTTGAGGTCTCCCAGGAGAATGTAGTTCTCTGAGGTGAGGGCATGTGGGCTGATGAAGTCAGTGATGTCTTCGATGAATTGTGTGCGGGTACCTGGTGGTCTGTATATGAGGGTGCCTCTAAGTGTGGTCCTGGGGTCGGTGTTGATCTGGAAGTGAAGGTGTTCGGCGGTCGCGAGGTTATCGTCGGAGTTGGTCGAGATTCGGATGGTGTTCTTGTGGACGATGGCGATGCCTCCTCGTGTTTGGTTGATGCGGTCTTTTCGGATGATCTTGTAGGTGTCCGGGATGGCTATGGCGATGTCGGGCGCTGATGAGGTGTTCATCCAGGTTTCTGTAAGGAAGGCGACGTCCGGTGCTGTAGTGTCGAGTAGGTCCCAGAGTTCAGTGGCATGTCTGTGGATCGATCGGGTGTTCAGCAGGATACACTTCAGGTGGTTGGGGTCGGAGTTGTGTTTGGGGGGGGAGGATTTGGCATGGGTCCTGATGCAGGCGAACTTGGTGGAGTGGCAGGCGAATGGTCCGTGGGTGCGTCCTGGGGTAGCTACGCAGCATTGTGAGGTGCCTCCGGGGTTAAGGGCAAGGAGAGTAGAGGCGTCATATGTTATGCGGGTGGAGTGGGATTTGCGAGGACCAGGGGGTCTGGCACTGGGCGCGGTCCAGGCGCCGACGGGCGTAGACGGGCTTACCTTTGGCGCTCCTTCGGCGCACATGGGGCGCGACCGCTGCGCGTGAACGCTGCGCGCAAAGGCATCTGTCATATGTAGATAGTGGGGGGGAGGGGCGAGGGAGGGTCAGCTGGGAGGCGGGTTTGGAGCGGAGGGGCGGGCTGGAAGGCACAACAACAACAAGATGGAACAAGATGGTAGCAATAAAATAAATGGAGATCGGACGAGGTTGGGGTGGGCAGGGGCGCAGGCACAGTTACAGCGAGGTTAAGCACACAATGCGAGCAGTAAAAGCGCTACTCGGCACACAAGCGCTCCAATATGCAAATGCAGTAGCATCTATGAAGCGCTACGATACCAGCCTCAGTAATCACCACAATAGGAAGGACAATAGTGTAAATGGAGTGCAAACGATACCAGCACTAATCCGTTTAGCTGATGAAGCGCTACGATCACAGCAGGAGCCAGGGAGCCAGGAGAGCGCGGGGAGCGACCGCAGCTGACGGAGTCAGAACGGTCACAGCGCTGTGCTCAAAGGGATTGGCCTAACCTTTCCTGTGGGAGGGAGGGTCAGCTGGGAGGCGGGTTTGGGGCGGAGGGGCGGGCTGAAAGGCACAACAACAACAACATGGAACAAGATGGCAGCAATAAAATAAATGGAGACCGGACGAGGTTGGGGTGGGCAGGGGTGCAGGCACAGTTACAGCGAGGTTAAGCACACAATGCGAGCAGTAAAAGCGCTAATCGGCACACAAGCGCTACAATATGCAAATGCAGTAGCGTCTATGAAGCGCTACGATACCAGCCTCAGTAATCACCACAATAGGAAGGACAATAGTGTAAATGGAGCGCAAACGATACCAGCACCAATCCGTTTAGCTGATGAAGCGCTACGATCACAGCAGGAGCCAGGGAGCCAGGAGAGCGCGGGGAGTGACCGCAGCTGACGGAGTCAGCTGAACTGAAAATAGGGCTGCAGGGACAGCAGCGGTGGGGAGCGCAGGAAGAGGGAGCGGGGTGGGTAAGAGGAAAATAGGGAGAAAAGAAACAGAGGCACAAGAGAAAAAGGCAGAGAGACGAGAGGCAAAAATGAAAGAAAAAAGACGGACACGAAAATGACACAGAACTGAGTGGAATAGCAGAAGAGCAGGGTGCTCTTCCACTAGACCACCAGGGATGAGCTGCAGGCAGGAGCCTACAGGTTGAGGAGGACCACGATCACCCACCTGTAGGGCCCAAGCTGGCGCTAAGGGCAGAGACTTAACAGTGGAGCTCCGCGGGGGAGAGCAGTAATTCTGACTAGGGGTCTTCTCTTCCACTTTCAGTAATGGACCACGGTTGTATGATAGAACAAAGGGTGCAATTACCACGCATGCCTTTACTTTGCTGTCAGTACAACGCATGTGTCCTTACCACGCAAGCATTTACAACGAACATTTTTTACCATGCATATGGTTTTACCACTCATGCCTCTAGTACAAAAATGTCATTGTAACGGCATGGTTGGGGAAAACATATGCATAGTAAAAATATATACAAACACACACAATCACTTAAAGCTCAACACACGCAACCACTCCTTATCATTGCTGTTCTACAGATGAGAGAGGTGGTGGAAGGGGGTTTGTGTATTGAGCGCATCCAAGTGGATTGTAAGTGTTCTTTTGCTTGTCTAGGTGCATCTTGTGGTATCAAAAAAGGGGGTAGGGTGCCCCCAATAATGCAGATTTGCAGACATGCCCCCACTGTGTCAGGTCTGTAGGGGGGTCACAACAGGGGATGGCTGCTGTTGTGGGCCTGCCGGCACTTTCTCCCTGCATATCCTCCAATGTGGTGTCACAGAGTCCTGCTTCCAAGCCAAGGTTGCGATGGATGGAGTCGGGATAAAACTCTCAGCAGGCCAGCCGCAAGCTGGGGCAGTGTTTACAGTCAGGCCTCAGGGTGGGCCCTAACGTCCACCTCTAGCCCCATTGGCCGCTCGCTAGTCTTCCACTGCTCCCTCTGCACAGGAGCCATTCACAATCAGTGCATATGGGCTCCTGGCCCTGAGCTCTAAAACCGTCCCCTGCCTGACTCTGAACCCTAAATCCGACCATTTTCCTGGCCCTGAGCCCTAAAACTGCCTCTTGCCGCAGGCCCCTGCCTGGCCAAGAACTCTAAAACTAACCCTAGTCCTGGCCCTGAGCCATAAAAGCCTCCTGCTGCCCGGCCCTGAATTCTAAAACAGCCCCTTTTCTTGGCCCTGAGCCATAAAACCACCCCCTGTCACATCCCCTAGCCCAGCCCTGACCTCTAAAGCCCTTCCCCTATCCCTGAGCCCTAAAACTGCCCCCACCATGCCCCATGGGTGTACAAAGTCCTAAACACGCATCCTTTACAATGAACATGCCTTTACCATGCATGCCCGATTATGTAGTAAAGGCATGAGTGATAAAGACATATTTGATGTAATTCATATGTGGTAATGGTCATGCATGGTTATGACCGCATTGTAATGGCTGTTTCCCACATGGCACTAGTGAAGATGGTGGAGCTAACTTAGTTAGTGTATTATTTTGCCAACCTTCACCTGCTCATCCCTCGTTCCTTTTTCAGACACCTCGACACACCCACGTCTGCTTTGAGGGCTGGGGCACCGCTGGGTAGCTCTTTTCACTCTGAAGCCACACATTTCTGCCGGTGGGTTAGCCAACCATACTTAAAACTCCCTAATTTAACAAGATAGACATTTTTGTCAGCAATATTAATAACATAGATATTTTTGACATCGATATTACGTACCTTAGAAAATCGATATTCTTTTCAAAGATATACCTGCATCACGCTATTTTTGGATCACGATATTAAAAATTAGATAGTTCTGTATTTTGATATTTTATATGCAATATTTTGTCCAAATACCGGCAAATTGCATTCTGAAAGTTTGTTCCTGTATATTTCTATAGGATGTGAGCTTCTTTTAACTACTATTCACTCTGTGGTCGATCCCACATTTAACGTTTATTTTAGTTTCGGTATCGCAAGATGCGACTGATCCTTGAACTAACGACAGTGTTGGTGAAAAAATGTAGTTAAAATATATGGCTTTCATTACTGGATGTAGGGAACTATGATACATGGTGCTTAGTTCACAATTGATGCTTTTATTTATGTGTACATTCGGATGGAAAAGTGTGTTGGCTATTTTGTAGTTTTTACTTAATGTTTTTTTAATTCATCATTTTGACCATTCCTAGGCAGTGTTTGTCATGAGAAACATCTCACCACTCATTTGTCTAATATTCTCTCCAGACCACAACTGGTTCTCCCATTAAGGACCAAGCTATGTTCTATCACCCAAACTGAATTTGTCTGCCACCCTCCACAAACTTTTTCCCAACAGCACCTGAACAACATTTTTGTAACCAGATCCCAGGGAAAGTGTATTCTGCTGCCTCCCTTTGTGCCTCTTCCCCAACCATGCCTAACTCAGAGAGCATTTGCAGTAGAGAGCCTGCTGTGACATTACAAGAGACACACTCAACACTGCCACCTGTCATTGAGTGCCATTCCAGCAAATCCTGGAAGTTTCCTGCTGAGACTCTTATTAGTGAGTGTCTCCCTCAAACTGACGTTACTAAGAAACCTCTGAACAGTGGGTAATGTTCGGTTGCTGTTTTTCCTATATTGTTAAGTGTACAAGATACCCAGGGGCTGATTTAGCATACTTTCACCCAACGCAACACAGCAAGACACCCTGCTGAACAGTACTGCGCCAAAGGGAGAGGGCAGAAATGCGCCATAGTTAACATTATATGGTGCATTCTTGTCCTCTCCTTGCACTGGAGCAAAATGTACTTCCTTGGCCCCAGGGCCATGCGCCGCGGTGCAAGGGTGCCTGCATTGCAGGCAGGATTGTTTGTGCAAAGTTTCGAATAGTAGAGTGTTGTAGCAACTTGACCACCTAGAAAGAGCCTTTCTGGCTAACTGTACCTTCTGTGACCCTTCCCCGGCACTAGGATCACTCCTTAATCTTCGTGGGGTATCCCACCGGCTTATTAGGCATCTCTTAAGCAGCTTGCCCACTCCTTTCACAGGCTATATTCTGTACCTGATACTCAAAACTATTGATGCGCTTAATCATTGGACCTCAAGGTTTGCTGAATCATGGTTTCTTATACTCTTTCCGCCCAGTACTGATCCCAGTTATTCCAAAACTCCAGCCTTTTACTTGAAGGCCCGCTTTATCCAATTTATTTATTCTAATAACTGAATTCGATCACTCTTCTACTGTGGGGGGAAGGGGATTAACCCACTTTATACAGATCTCACGTCTGGCTGCTAACACCATCATAAATAACAGATTCCTGAGCCTTTTGTTAAGGCTAGATCCCCCAGTATCATCTAATTTTACCCCAAATAGTATCAAATGGGCGCTTACCTGTATTTCTTGTTTGAGGACCTCAGAGAGGATCTTACCTACATTGTCCCAATAAGACCGGAGGTGCGGGCACTGCCAAAACATATGGATGTCGTCCACTCTTTCTTCTCTGCATTTGGGGCAACTCCTTATTCTCCCTTTGTTAATTTCGATAACTTCTTGGGTGTCCAGTATTCTCTATGCAGAGTAAAGCAGAAGTTCTTTTTCAAGGGTGCGGATTTAATCACATCCCCGCATGCAGCCACAGATACTTGCCATAGTGCTGATACATCCTGCGACGGCAGCGCCTTTCCACATATCTCGTTTGGTAAGGTGAATTCCTCTCGTCCCTCATTGATAAGCGCCCAGTACCAGTAGGCAGTAGGCTGGCCCATCTTTTCCTAGGGTTTTAGCCCAGCTTGCTAACTGGTAGTACTTTAATTTTGACAGACTTCCGTTTGTTAAGTCTACATGTTTTTCTCAGTCAATAATGTTAGATCCAGTTAATATTTGTCCCCATTCCACTATTCTGTTTTCTTTCAGTGGAACTGATAGCACATCCTTTAAGCATTCAGGCGTGCCAGGTGAATCCCAGATGGGGGTGTAGTGACTATGATAGGGGATCTTCCATAAGAGTCTCATCTGGACCCACAATCTAATGGCTGCTCCCAAGATTTTCAATGTAATCTTCTTGAAAAATTGTGACCAAATTTGTACAAAAAATAGTCCCCTTTTGGACCTGCCTATAGGCTGGAAAACAGTTGAGTGTTTTAAACACCACTCTAATTTTCTTAAAATGGAACGCCCTATAATATTGGAGAAGGTCTGGGCTAGCTATCCCTCCATGTTCCTGTTTCCTTCTCAGCTTCTTCCATTAAATTCTGACTCCCTTGGAGGCCCAAATAAAGCTATTGATTTCGTCCTGTAATTTGGCTATCAAATCTTTTTTAAACTCTAACGGTATCAAGTTGAAAAGGCATGTAAATTTAGGGAAAATCATCATCTTGACCAGATTAGAGCGACCTATATATGACAGAGGGAGAGAACTCCAAGCATTAAATAGTTTTTTGACCTCGGATTGAACCTTATTAAAGTTTATCTGAGCAATCTTCTTGATCTCCTTCACAATTAAGATCCCTAAGTATCTGATTTGCAGTTTTTCTAAAGGGTAATTAGCCTGAGTGTTCCAACACATTATCTCAGTCTTTTGTTGGTTAATTTGGTAGCCTGATAGGCTTCCAAACTGCTGTAGTGTACCTATTATATCGGGAAGAGAGCCTGTCAAGTTGTTTGTATATATCATTAAGTCGTCCGCGTAAAGTGCGACTTTCTTTTCCCATTTCCTACAGGTAAAAGGAGATATTTGTGGGTTGGATCTTAAGGCACAGGCCAGGGGCTCAATGTAGAGATTAAACAATACAGGAGATAACGGGCACCCCTGCCTAGTACCTCTTTCTATATGTATTCTCTCTGTCAGGGACCCGTTAACCAACACACATGAAGTTGGAGAACTGTATATAGCTCTAACCGCTCTAGAGAAATTATTGCCTAAATTATAAGCTTACAATGTGTTCTGTAAAAAAGTCCACTTAACCCTATCAAAGGCCTTAGCGGCATCAAAGGTAACAACCGATAGGGGAAGGTTTTCTTCGTTAGCTAGATCTATGGCTCCTGTCAGCTCATGTGTGAGTTCCTAAATCTGTCTACCCCTTATAAACCCTTTCTGATCTGTGTGGATTAAATGTCCTGTGCATGTTCCTAGTCTCTTTGCCAGCAGCTGCGTAAAGATCTTGTAGTCACAGTTTAACATAGAGATCGGCCTGTAGGACTTGTAGCATTTAGGATCTTTCCCTGGTTTCAATATTATACAGATAGTAGCTTCGCTCCATGATTTAGAAGGTATTTGTCCCCTTATAAAAATGTCATTGAACAGATTGGTAAGTTCTGGAACCAACACCTCTCGCAATACTTTATAGAATTCATTAGGCAAGGCATCAGGCCCAGCTGCCTTGGCGCTTTTCAGATCTTTAATCACCTCGTCGACTTCAGATTCCGTGAATTCTGCATTTAGTTTCTCATTTTGATCTTCTGACAGAGTTTGTTTTACCCATTGCCTAAGATATTCTTGAGTTAAACCCTCGCTATTTTTTGTATCATTCGTATATAGTTCTGAGAAAAATTCAAAAAAAGCGTTTTTAATATCTGATTCTTAATTCTAGAATCTAATATGTTTATTAGGTTATTTTTTGCCTTGATCAGTTCCTTCCTAGATGTTTCTAATATTTCAGCCAATGTTTCCTCATTAATATTCTTTTCCCACCTGTGTATTTCCCCCTCTAAACTCTCTATTTCCTTCTTCTTAATTTTATTTCTGTGTACCGTTAGGCTGATCATTTTACCTCTAAGCACCTCTTTGTAGGCCTCCCAGCTAATCTGGCTCGAGGTCTATTCCTGATTTAATTGAAAATATGATAAAGTTTCATCCCTGAGAACCTCTATTATTTTGTCCTCTAAAAGTATTGCTTTATCTAGAGTCCACCTTGGCTGAGTCCAAAGTTTGTCAAACTCAATTTCCAATGTTACAGCAGAATGATCTGACAGGTGTTCAAGTAAATGTCTAACCTTTTTAACTTCCCCCAATAGTGCTTTATCTATTAAGCAGTAATCAATTCTAGAAGAATGTCCCAGTTTTTTATTTTTGAATGTAAACAAATGGTTTGTTTTTTTCTCCCTTATCTCTCCATACATCTATTAGCCCTGGATCTTCTTGGTAAGTCTTAAGCCACCTCCTCATTTTAGGCAAAGGGTGTCCATTTTTTGGAGGACTCCTATCTAATACCGGGTCTAACAAAATGTTAAAATCGCCATCAAGGATGATGGGCCCTGGTGCGTCCAACAGGTGTGCATAAAGCTCCTGCAATGCTAAGGGATTGTCGATATTGGGCCCGTAATACCCTCCAATCACTAGTGTTCTGCTATCTATACATATATTTCGGGGGGCGTGGCTTCGACTCCGCCGAGCATGGTCGCCTGAGCTCCGAGCTCCGGGCCGATCTCGGTATTTATCCTGACCGAGAACCTCTCCGGCGGCGCCACTGACCCGGCGTGGTTCCTGACCGACGTGGAGCACCTCGGCATCGGCCGAACATGAGAAGGGACCCACGGCTGTCTTGAACTCGGCAATTGAAACGGAGCCCGGACTGCGGCGGTCGGCCATCTTGCCGAGGGCCGGCTGCGGTCCACTGATCCCCGGCCTCGATTGCAGAGGGGTCGACTGGAGGCCCGGCCTACATGGAGGAACAGGGGTCGGAGCAGCCCGGGACACGGCCCATTGGCAGGGATAGACGCGGGCGCCTGGCGCTGGGGCCCCATGTATTGGTGGTCCCGACTGGCCGGCGGCAACGAACGGAGGTCCCGACGAGAGGGGGCTGTGGCGTCATCGCCTCCGGGCGGCGGAGTGGAGTGGTCCCGGAAGGGGGCCCGCATACGGCGGACCCGGCGGGGCTGCTACTCGGGGGCGCCGCTCTGCCTTGCAGCCGGCTGTTTGGTGCACCGGAACCATGGACCCCGACTGGGGAGCAGAGCCACCTCGGAGCTGGGAGAGGGGAGTGGCGCCTGGCCTGCTGGGGACACGGTAGCTGTGCTGGGCGACTAGAGGCCGCCGGATTTGCGGTTTACCCAGGATTGACCTGAGAGGGGCCCTGCCCTTGGCCCAGTGCGGACACGGTTGGTGACGTCTTGGTGTCTACGCCACGGGTCCCTGGACTTGGAAGGACTTCTGGCCCCCCTGCGCGGCCCTCCTGTGCACAGGTGAGGGCCTGGGGGCGCGTTGGCGCTCCCCCTAGATCTGCCGTCTGGGTATCCTGGTTCTCACCGAGGGGCCGGGGCGGCTTAGCGTCACTGGTGGGCCTCATTGACGGACGCGGGGCCTAGCGAGTGGGAGCCCCCATTGGAGCACCGGGTGCCTGAGGCCCGACGGCGCCACCCGGAGCCATCTTGTGGACGCAGTTCCGGCTCTCTGCTCAGACCGACCTGTGGGGCGGCGGCCCCCATTGCCACCCGGAGCACACTTCGAGACAGACTTTTGGCGATTGGCATAAGTGCGAGAACCGGTGGTGCAACATGGGGAAATCACGGAAGAGAGAGGGCACGGCACCACCGGACCAGGCCGAGGATTCTCTTGAGGCCCATGACCAGCGGCCGATGGATGGCCAGGCTACAGGGCTGCAACAGCAACAGATGGACCAGATCCTCAAGGCCATAGGGGACACGAGAGAGGCGCTACGCCAGGACATCGCTCAGGTTTCCACAGGCCTTGGTCTCCTGAAGGCGGACCACGACAAGCTCGCTGATCGAGTCAAGGCAGCGGAGCTGGTGCTAGAGACGCTGGAACCGGCCCAGAAAACATTGGACGCCACATTGAGGGACCTAACGCGCAGGGTGCAGCAGCTGGAGAAGAGAGCGGCTGACGCAGAAGGGCGCAACAGGGGCAATAACGTTCGAGTGGTGGGCCTGCCCGAAAATGTCGAAGGGGACGACATGGTCTCATATCTGGAGAACTGGCTGCGAGATGTGGTGGTCCCTGAGGGCCTGACGCACTTCTATACACTGGAAAGAGCTCATAGGGTCCCAGCTCGACCTCCAGCCCCGGGCCGTCCCACCCGACCAGTGATAGCCCGGCTGCTACATTTCAGGGACCGGGACACTATCCTGCGGCACGCTAGGTCGGATGGCCCGTACAAGGTGGACAATGCATCTGTGTCTCTATTTCCCGATTATTCCCAGGAGGTCCAACGCTGCCGCTTCTCCTTCGTCGCTGTCAAGAGAGCTCTCCGCGACGAGGGGGTGCAGTACTCTTTGCTGTTCCCGGCGTGCTTGAAGGTGCTGGTAGATGGAGTGGCGACGTTCTGAGACACACCGGACGACGCTTGGCAGTGGTTGGAACGGTACAGAGCGGGCAAAGATGGCACGGGTACCTGGGCGGAGGCTGCGGAGGACCGGCCGAAACCACGTAGGAGCAAGCGCAACCGGAGGCGAGAGCGGAACAGGCGGTCCCCGACGGCGATCTGGAGAGGCAGGCCGCCCTTCAGGCGGTGTCGATCATCTCTGGAGTGGTGACGGAGGCCCCGGAGGTGGACTCGGGCTCCCGGTTGGGCTCTGATGAGGTGGAGCTAGGAGGTTCGGATGGGGGCTCGGAGAAGGACCCTGGGGAGTTGCCTCAGGTCACCCCGCAGACTGCCGATGGACTGATGGACGAATGATTTCCAGGAAGCTGAGTGAAGGACAGTAAGGGGGTGTGCTCAGCCTGTGGGGAAGACATTACCGGGGTTGTTGGGGTCTTGCTGTCTGCGGCGCTAGGAATGCCGCTGTCACCTGTTTTACTGGTGTGTTGCCGGAGCGCGAGGGGGCCATGGTCCATTCAGTGGGGCGGTGGTGCTGCTGGGGGGGAGGGGGGAGGTCTATTCTTAGTCGGGATCGGCCTCTCACGGTGTGGTGGGTCTCTGGCTATCCGGCTGGCTGGTGTGGAGTCACCTCCTCGATCTCACATAACTTGTGAGTCTCTGGTAGTTCCCAGAGTTTCCCTCGTTAGCGGGGGTAAGGTTTGGATGGGTAACAATTGTTTGGAGCCTGTTCTGGGGGTGGGTGGGTTGGGGGTTGGCTGGGGTTGTTGCAGGTTGCAGGGGATTGTCAGTGTGCCGATAGGGCTGTCAGGGACTGGACTCCGCTATAGGCCTATTGATGGCGGCTAGATTGGAACTGAAATGTGTTACCTGGAATGTGCGGGGGCTCAACTCCATGAGGAAGAGATACAAGGTGCATGCATACCTGGTGCGCAGGGGGGTTCAGGAAGCTTTTCTGCAGGAAACGCACTTAACACTGGCAGAGGGGCAAGCGCTGCAGCGGCGATGGAGGGGGCAACTCTTCTATACTACCTATTCTGCTCATGTTAGGGGGGTGTTGATTTGGGTGCGAGCAGGTGTCCCCTTTCAGCCCATGACGACGAGGGTGGATTCAGATGGGAGGTTTGTGGCGGTACTAGGACAACTGGATGGCCGGGATGTTACGCTTTGCAGTGTTTATGTTCCAAACTTTGATCAGGCCGCGTTCTTCTCTGCGCTGTCGAGGAGGTTGGCATCTCTGCTGGTGGGCACGGTGTTCATGGGGGGGGGACTTTAACTCAGTGGTGGATGTGGAGATAGATCGTTCCCACCCTCCGCTGGCTCAATCGGTGGTGCGCAGGGTGGCCAAGGCTCGGAGGAACTGGCAAGAGCAGTGGGGGCTTTTAGACGCCTGGCGGACGCATCACCCCGTCGATAGGGATTATTCGTTCTACTCCACGCCACATGATCTACACGTGCGCCTTGACACTTTTCTTTGTACGGCTGGGGCCCAGGAACTCACGCGCAGCAGTGAATACCTGGCGAGGACCATCTCGGATCACAACCCTTGCTTACGTACGGTCCTCTGGTCCAGACAGCGGCAGCCGATCCCCACGTGGCAGCTGAACCCGCTGGCACTGGAAGACCTGATATTCCACACTGAGGCGCAAGAGTGCATTGAGCGTTACTTTCACGAGAACACGGGTACCGCGACCACTAGAGCGATCGAGTGGGACGCCTTTAAGGTGGTGGTACAAGGCGCGTGCCTCTCGTCCTCGGCGGGGGTACGTAGGTCACTGTTGGCTGATGTAGAGCGGGAGGAGACCTCACTGCGGCAGGTGGAGAGGGATAGCCACATGGAGGGAGGCAATAAGGAGGAAGTGTTGGCTGCTCGGGAGCGAGTTGCCGTCCAAGTGGAGAGGCTCCGCTGCCATGATTACCGGGAGTACATGGTCCGAGCACACGCCGAGAGGGACCGGGTCGGTTCGCTGTTGGCGTGGCTGGCCAACCCTCAATCTAGGGGTACGCCAATACTGTCGCTGACCACACCGGCCGGGGACTTGGTTCATTCACAACAGGAAATTAATGACCAGTTCCTAGCTTATTACTCGGAACTCTATCGGAGCAGACTGTCGGCGTTACCAGCTGGATTGGAGGTCTTCCTAGATGAGGCGCAGTTACCGCAGCTAAATTCGGAGCAGGGAACCGCGCTGGGTGCAGCTATCACCCTGGAGGAGATCAGAACGGCGGTTAAGCACATGGCCAGAAAGAAAACGCCAGGGGGTGATGGACTCCCGGTGGAGTTCTACGCCGCATATATTGACCTCCTAGCGCCTCAACTACATCAGGTGTATGGGGAGGCGTGGGATCGGGGCAGGTTGCCAGTGTCGACGAGGGAGGCGATTATAGTGCCGTTATTGAAGAAAGGCGGGCTTCCTACGGCTAGAACGGCGTATCGCCCGCTCTCGATGCTCAACGTGGACTATAAGGTGTTGAGCAGGATCCTGGCTACGCGGTTATCTGTCCATATGTGCTCTCTGGTACACCCGGACCAGTCGGGCTTCATCCCCATGCGGAACACCTCGACGTGTATACGGCGCCTGATACGGGTCATGGAAGTTGAGGGGTTCAGCGTGCTTCTTCGGTTCGGGTTAGGGGACGGTTTCGTCCGCTGGACGGGGCTGTTGTATGAGTCCGCCACTGCTAGGGTCCGCACGGGCCGCTCAATATCTGCGGCATGCCCAGTGGAACGAGGCACCCAACAGGGTTGCTCTTTGTCCCCGCTCCTCTTCGCTTTGGCGATTGAACCTTTGGCAGCACGGGCTCGACAGGGACGGCATTATGAGGGGGTGTCCCTGCGCGGGTTTCGCATTATATTCACTTGGTATGCCGACGATCTCCTGATGTACTTAGCTGATGTGGAAGCTTCGGTGCGGGGTGCGCGGTGCGCGGGCCTTGCTCCGTGAGTTCGGAGAATTGTCGGGGCTACGGGTTAACTGGACTAAGACCTGTCTCTTCCCCTTGACTCCCCGTTGCATCCAGCCTGCGGAGCTCGGGGGATTGCGCTGGGAATCGGAGTGCCTGCCATACCTCGGAGTCTACATTTATCATACCCACTCGCACCTATACGAAGGGAATGTGGGGAGAGCCCTGAGGGGTATTAGAGGCAACATGGGATTTTGGCACACTCCCCCGTTGTCTGTGGCCGGACGAATAGCGCTGTTGAAGATGGTGGCCCTACCACGCCTGCTTTATTTTTTTCGCACGCTGCCGGTGTGGATCCCGCTCTCTTTTTTTAGGATGCTGCGGTCGATGGTGATAGGGTTTATCTGGGGCTCTGGCAGGAGACGTGTAGCTTTGAACACCTTGCTTAGGTCCCGGGAGGAAGGCGGCCTGGCGGTACCGGATTTTGAGTGGTATTACCTGGCGGCGCAGCTACAGTGGCTCACGCTGGCTGTGGCACGGGAGTTTAGAGTCCGGGACGGGCCGCAGGGTCGGATTATACAACAACACGTCCTGTCCTTCATCGTGCTCCAGCAGGGGCTTCGGTTGGATCAGCTGACTTTGGAGGAGCGCACCCTTCGCCAATGCTGGCTTTGTAGCCAAAAGCGGGCGGGATGTCATATTCCTTATGCACCGGAGATCCCCTTGGGCATGTGCACTGCCCTCCCTCATGGTGGGGACTGGTCGGCGCTGGCCACCTGGGAGGATCTCGGGGTCCACATGATAGGGGACTTGTATAGGGACGGTGCCCTGCTGTCGTTTCATGATCTACAAGAGGCCTTCGATCTGCCGAGGGGTGACTTTCTGCTCCATGCGGCTCTAGTGACTGGGATTCAGAAACGCTGGAGGATGGGGCTGGTAGAACCGCCCACGTCGTTGGGCTGCCAGTACGTTGTGATGGTAGATGGCGCTTATAAGGATATCACCTGCCTATACCGGAGATTGGCGCTGGATGGACCGCCCCCCCCCCCTGGATAGGTTGCGGGAACGCTGGGAGGGCGACACCGGTCGGCAGATACCGGAGACGACCTGGCCCCAGCTTGTACGTAGGGCCTGGAAGGGCACGCACAATGTTAGGTTCCAACTGGTTCAATACTTCACTCTACATAGGGCGTATTGGACGCCGGCCAAGATCCAACGGGTCTTTGGAGGCGCGCAATCGGTATGTCCCCGCTGCAATACGGAGGGTGCTGATTTTGGGCATATGTTCTGGTCATGCGCGGGGCTTGGCACATACTGGGCTGATGTTATGTTGAGCTTGAATGAGGTTACGGGACGCCAGGTCGACACGGACATGGGGGCCTGCCTCTTACTCTGGTTTAAACATACTCCAGCCACGAAGATTACCAGTAAGTTCTTCGACCTGGGGTTAATCCTAGACAAGAGGGAGCTTACACTGCACTGGAAATCTAGGGGGGGACCCAGCTTCCTGAGGTGGCGGGAGTGTTTCCAGCAATGGGCGACTAGTGAAGGGACACTTAGATTACAATTAGCCAGACGCGCCGCTAATGATAAAGCGCTAGATGCGGCCAGGGCATGGAGCGCGCTAGTGGTGGGCCTGCAGGCACTCTCAGAAGCTGATGGAGATGATGAGGTTGACGTACCGGCGAGCCAGGAGGGGACGACAGGGGTGGAGAGAGCGGGGGCACTGGTCGAGGATGTGGTATGCTAGGCCGCGTAGCCAGCAGCAGGCGAGGATTGCCTGCATGTGCCGAATGAGATGGAGGATGGAATGGGTAACGTGCACTGATTTGGGCAGCGCCTGGACTCCCGCTAGGCTGGGGAGCCGAGTTTGGAGAATCTCAGGAGGAGTCGCCCGCTCTTTCATGGAGGTTTATGATACGTCACAAGAGAGACAGTAGAGGGCACACTGACAAGGGGGGGTGGGGGTAGTGGGGGTGGTGGGAAAAGACGGATAGGGCTTCATTAGTTGGGGATATTAAGACGCTGCATTATTGTGCATCATAGCGATGGAGAAACATAGCCTAACTGTGAGATGCGTGCACAAAATTAATAATAATTTGTTTAAAAAGAAAATCATTTGGGCATTAGGGCCAGTTATTTGTTGGGGTCAGGGGTGGGGGAGAAACGGAAAAGCAGATACCAGATCGTTTTTTCGAGCAGATGTCATTGTTTCCTTTTGTGATTTTCTAATCCGGCACTCACTAGCTATTGCCGCCCGGCCTCCGGAATGCGGGCTAAACAGCTGTGTGAGGTTTGTTTTACGACTGGTGTAGGTCATTGCTAGGTGACGAGACACTCGAAACAACTGTTTGTATGTTTTCTATATATCTGCAATAAAAACACAGTTTACAAAAAAAAAAAAAAAAGATCCATACATATATTTCCAACAGCCCATCTCCCTTTTACATTAGCTTTGTGAGCCTCCATAGTTGTTTTTTCAGATTTTTTAAAAATAATGATTACACCTTCAACACAGCATGTTTGTTTCGTACAAATATAAAAATCTACCCAGCGATGGCCTTTCATTATTCCTTCCCATTCGGATAACAAGAGATGGGTTTCTTGAAGAATAATTATGTCCCAATCTTTATTTTTGAGGCATTCGAAGATCCTTTGCCTTCTTGTTCTAACTCTCAAGCCCTTCACGTTCCATGTGAATTTTAATTCCCATGATTTGAGGTGGTAAGGGCATTTTCCCCCTTAGCTTTGTGTGATTCGGACCAAGATTTTTAAAATTTTTACCCCAATATGCTCCCACACCATGTGCACCATATTTTATACAAAGGCCGTGTCCCCGCCCCCCCCCCAGTTTATCCCTCCCCTGGAGAACCCTCCCTTTACTCTTCGGCAGGCCTGTCCTGCCTATTCGAGAACCCGATGGGCAGATATTTTTTATTTTACAGTCCGGCTTTTTGCACCTTAATTGTATCTATCAGCTCTTCTACCTCTTGTGTCTCTTTCAGGTTATACATGTGATTATCCCACATAATCCTCAGCTTTGCAGGAAATTTCATTTGCACATAAGCCCCCAGGGATTTTAGCTCCTGTATGTATTGACCTAACTGCCACTGGCGATCTTGTGTCGTCTTAGAAATATCAGACTCTAAATGACCACTCATCCTTTTTGTAAGATCCTGCACTTATCGCCTCTTTTAGAATTCTTTCTTTTAGTGCATAGGTTTTCAAGTTTACAAGGATCTTCCTGGGATTTGTCCTGTTTTAATTTTTCGCGAAAGGGTCTCTGTGAACCCTCTGTATATCATTGGAGAGCTCCTCAGTTTTAATCCAGGGGAAAAAGTCTTTTAGAAGATTTATCACAAAGATCGTTATGTCACCTGTTTCTTGTCCCTCTGGAATGTGCAGGAGCCTCAAGCTATTACGTCGGGCCTGATTTTCTAGTGACTCGATTTTACTTTGAAGTTCTTTTTCATTAGCCTGCAGGGCCCCGTGTTTTTTTCATTACAGGTGAGCCTTCTATCTGGCTCTTCCATATTGGTTTCCAAGGTGGTGACCATTTCCATCATAGAGTTCATCTTGGTCTCCAATGTCTCACATACCCCCTGGATTCTGAGTTGATTTTTTTCTGATATCGCAAAGCTCGATCTCATCTCCGTGATCAAGATTTCCATTAATTGATTCGCATTTTTAACCCCTTCTTTTATTTTCCTTTGTGGCTGGGGGCTGTATATTTACCTGTATATTTTCCTCACTCTCCACTTCCTTATCTTCCTCTGATGTTGCCAGCTCACTGAAACGGTTCGGGCTGTGTGGGATACCTCCAGTAAGATTTTTCTCAGCCTTTGTAAGTTGTGGTGAGTCCCTTTCTGAGTGAATGACCACACTCTCCTTCTCTGGGCTTTGATCTTTTGAATTTTTAGGAAGGGTGTATTTTACCTTAAAGTAGGTACGAAGAGAGGGGGTAATTTTAACCTTTTGTGTTACAGCTTTAGACCGTATTGGAACTATTTTTGACTCCAGTATTTGTGGTGGTGACACTACTTTGTTTTTTTCTTAGATTTTCTCCCCTTTCTCCTTCTCTTTTTTTATTGCTTCAGAATTTATTTCAGCCCCTGAGAAGTTCCTGCTTCTTAGACAATATCTTTTTCCTCTCTTAGGCAAATTGTCTAGAAGGTCAGTAACACAGTCAGTAACCAAGTTATCAGTAACAGTAACAGTGGTCTTACGCCCTTCCACACCCTCCTTTACAGCCAATTCCTCTACTTTTACTGTAGTACTTCCCAAATATATGCCAGATTTTTCACTTACTTGGGTAAACACAGGGCCCTTCTTTGTTATTTTCCAGGTCTTGTTCCTGTCCCTTTTTGAGGAATGAGCAGCCCTGCTGCCCTTTGGTTGTTCTCCTCTGCCTGCCAGTTCTTCCCCCTGTGTCTTCTCCTTCTCAACGGCCCCCTTGCTGCCGGGGCTGGCTGTTGCCTTTGACCAATAGGAAATCCTAGTAGTAGCCTTCCTGCTCTGCCCTGAGCACTGCCCCGCCTCACTCCACAGCGTGTCCCTGGGTCTCTCCGCCCCCCGAGGGTTGCTGCAGGGATCTAGCCCGAAAACACGGAGCCGACCCCACTCCGTTGCGGCAATACGAGAGTCCACTGTCTCGAGAGACACCAAGACCGCCCCCGCATCCCGCGTTGATTACAGCCGATCGACGATCCCAGCTGACACCCGGAAGTAGCCACGCGCTGAACACGCCGCGAGGCTGACCGAGCAGACCGAGCCTCCCGAAGGTAAGCTACGCTACGTTTTTCTTTCCCCTTTTTTTTTCCTGCGCTATATCGTATTACATTAATTACACAGTTTAAACTTGAGATACCATGTTGGTCCGGACCCTCATTTCCGCTGCCGATCTGCTAATCTGCCCATGCGAGCCGGGAGCTCCCGACTGGCGTCCCTATCCTGCCGCCATGTTCTCCCCCCACAGAAGACACCACTAAGTGTGGAGTTTTGGAACTTTAAAATATTCACCGAAAATCATCCGAACAACGAATTCTGATTTACTCACCTGTTTTCAGGAGAGAACCCAGTGCTGCATCTTTTAGCCCTGCACTGACCCTGAAAGGTAATTTTAACAGTACTTGCCAGTAACTTGTATTTCCTTCCATAGGAATCCATTGTCTGGTTTTCACAAGAAAAATTTCTAAGTGTCTATTTTCAAAAAATAAAATATTCCTAAAATATCGTCTGTATGACTTAAATGCATTCTTTCAACTGTTTACAGAGATGCACCAGTGCTGGACCCAGGATCCACCACTTAGTAAGAAAAAGTAACAATAACACTACTTACCTGCTAAGTGAATGTTCTGCTATAGGATAACATTGGTGATTCTATGTGAAAAAGTTTAAACTTTTAAAATACAATAATATTCCTTAAAAATGACTACTGTAACCAAAACGCTTTTACTCAACTGTTTGCAGGAGATATCAAAGGACTAAATCTAGGATCCAGTGCTTTGGTTAGAAAAGTAATCCATAAAGTAACTAATTGCATTTGAATAGAAATTCACATTGAGCTCAATGTTGCATTGTGTTTGAAATTGTGTTGCCCATTGCAACAACTGTAACTACTGTACTTAAACGTCTATTGTCTATTTGCAAAGTATATAAACTAAATGAATTCATTCTGAGAAAGTATATTTTGTATTGTAATGTATAATGTTATTATAATGTAATTTAAAAAAAATATCTAAAAATAAATAGTTTTAAAAATGTAGTAAATCAGTATCAAAAAAATCTCTTTAACAATTAATACATTAAAAAATGTCCTTCACAAAACCCTTGAAATTCACTGAATAAAACATAGGTTTGAGACCTGTTATAGTTAGGAATTAGCATTTAAAAAACCTTTGAAATTCACTGAAAAAAACATAGGTTTCAGGCCTGATATAGTTGGGAATTAGCATTTAAAAAACCTTTGAAATTCATTGAAAAAACCATAGGTATTAGGCATGATATAGTTAGGAATTAGCATTTAAAAAACCTTTCAAGTTCACTTAAAAAACCATAGGTTTTAGGGGTGTTATAGTTAGCTGGATATTTCACTCGTACAAAACCATTGAAATTCCTCCGATATAGTTAGTTCAGCTAACTATACCTCGCGCCCCGGCAATGCACTGCTGATGATGTCACATATTACATCACTCATGACATGGTCAGTGACATCACTGATGACATCACTGATGACATATCAAATGACATCATCCAGTGACTGTGTGTTTCTGTAAAGTTTAAATATGTTAAATATGTAGGGAAAGGCGTATTGAAGAATGAGTGGGTGCATAACTGTTTGAATGGATGATTTAGTAGGTGCGTGACTGACTCCATAAATGAGTGAATAAACGTATCTTACTGAATGCATGGGTTAGTGACTAAACTGTGTGAATGTCTGTATCTGTCTGCCTGTCTGTTGGTGTGTAAGCGGCTGCATGGGTTTGTGAATAGCTACATGATTGTCTATATGAGTTATTGATTGGTTCTCTGAGTATCTGTATGGGTGCCTGAGTGTTTGTGTGCATGGAGTGTATGTGACTCTGTGCATAGATGTGTGACAGGGTGATTCACTGGGTCCATGGTTTCAAGAGTGCATCTGTGATGGACTGTATGGGTGGGTGAGTGCATGTATGGGTGTGTTAGTGAGTGAATGTATATCTCAGTGGTACATGTGTGAGTAACTACATATACCTAAGGAAGTATATATGTGTGTTAGAGTATATAAATGGCTATAAGTGAGAGCATGTGATTGTGAGAGAGGCTTCATGGATGAGTGTTTGCTTGTATCAGTGATTGTATAAGAACGTAAGAATGTGCTAGTATTTGTATGAGTAAGTAAGCTGGTGTGTGTATAACTGTATAGGTGAGTAAATGGGAGTGTGATAAATTGTTTGCATGACTGACTAGGTGTGTGGGTACCTCTATGGATGAGTGGCGGTGTGTGAGGGTCTATATAGGTATATTAGTGCATATGGTAGACCTGTACTGAGTGACAGTAAGTATGAGTGACTGTACAGGTGAGTGAGTGGATGTGTGTGTAGACCTAAGAATCAGTGAGTGGGTATGTAGTTATTGTTGTCAGAGTGTCCATGGTTTTGAGAATGGAAGTCTGTAATTTAGAGTGGGTCTATCAAAAGTTATATTAGGGTGTGAGAAGATGCATGAAATTATTCCATGGATGGGATGATGTCACCAGTGATGTCATCAGTGATGCCATTTGAGATGTCATCAGTGATGTCACTGACCATGTCATGAGTGATGTATTATGTGACGTCATCAGCAGTGCATTGCGGCAGCGCAAGGTATAGTTAGCTGAACTAACTATAAGTGGGGAATTTCACTGGTTTTGTATGAGTGAAATGTCCAACTAACTATAATGCCACTGTAACCTATGTTTTTTTCAGTGAATTTCTAAAGTTTTTTTAATACTAATTTCTAACTATAACATGCCTGAAACCTATGATTTTTCAGGGAATTTCAAAGGTTTGTTAAATGTTAATTTCTAACTATAACATGCCTGAAACCTATGGTATTTTAAGTGAATTTCTAAGGTTTTTTAAATGCTAGTTTCTAACTATGCCTACAGAGGTAGGACATGTGAAGAAATAAGAAAAAACGCACTGAAAGAAGCAAAAGAAATGCAGAAAGAAGCAACAGAAGTCCACAAAGACGAAGAAAAGTGCAGGAAGAAGCAAGACATGTGGAGAAAGAACCAACAGAGGAGCAGAAAGAGGCCTGGTTGCAAAATCATCCTGTGCCCACAACTTTTTCAGACGGGTACTGGTGGTAACTGACTCTGACTAACTAGTCCTAGTGCCAGTGCTATGCTAAAAGACACTTGGAATACAGTGAAAACACCTACATACACTAGGGAACACTATACGTTGGGGTACCCCTGACATTAGCATGACCTCCTCTGTAAGGCCCTAGTACATAATAGGGCAGGGGGATTAAAACTACCTCGAAGTCAGAGGTGCAGAAATATGCTACTTTAACTATTAGTCGCGTTTGCAGAGTGGTGGAGAAAGGATGCTGGGCGTCCAACCAACGCTTAGGAATTCCGCTGCGTAGGACTTACAGGAAGTACCAGGAGGGATTCCTGGCCCCCAAACTCCCTCAGGACTAAATTGGACTTCATCCCCCATCCCGTAGCCTGCCACGAGGCGTGTTCACAGAGTGGTAGAGAAAGGGGGCCATGGCTTTCGAAGACGTCTTAGCAATCCCACTGTGTGGGACTTGCTAGCGGTAACAAGAGGGGTAGTTGGCCCACAAGGACATCCTTGGGGGCCAACTTCCCAAACTATTACCTCCAGTCATTCCCACATAGCAGCCCTGGTAAGTACTCGTACCAGGCCACGCCCACTTTGCCCAACACTCTATAAACGCGCTCCCTGGCACTCTATTGGATGGAGACTGAAGCCCCTTCACTGATGGGAGTCCTTTAGGGGCCAACTAGGCTACCTTTTACCTCCAGTAAGCCCCACACAGTGGGATTGGTGAGAGGTAGACAAAGGCCATGCCCCTTTCTCCGCCACTTTGCAAACACGCCCACTGGCATGTTGTAAATTAGGGGATTAAGTCCCCTTGAATCCTGAGGGTCCTTGGGGGTCCAACTAGCCTACCAGGTACCTCCAGTAAGCGCCACAGAGCTGTGTTGCGGAGAGGTGTAAAAAGGGGCAGGGCGTGGACCACCTCTCTGCAACGCAGGCCTGTGGCGCACTGGAGGTACCTGGTGGGCTAGTTGGCCCCCAGGAGCCCTCAGGATTGAAGGGGAATTGATTCTCCAATTCAAAACACGCCACAGGGCGTGTTTGCACACATGTTACCTCAGGCCCGCCCCCTCCCTTCATCACTGTGCAAACGCACCTTGTGGCACGTTTTAAGTTGGGGAATTAAGTCCCCTTGAATCCTGAGGGTCCCTGGGGTCGAGCGCAAATTTTGATTTGCTGTTTGACGTCTGTCAACATTAGATTCGGTGGAAATCAGGAAGTGTTGACCGCCATTTTGTCAGTGCGAGTCAACATATTGTTGAGAACGAAGGGGCAGAACAAGGAAAGGGGGCAGGAAAAATTTGCGAGGTGCGCGCACCCGGTCGCGCACCCGGCAATTTAATTTAAAAAAAAAAAAGGTTTTTTTGCACGTCGAGGTTCTTTAGGGACCCCCTGAGAAGCTCTAGGGGGTCAGGGAGTGTCTACCTTGCCACCTTTTCACGTTTTGAAACTTTTATGTAAATCGGGTAAAACGCCATTTTTGAAGCCAAGTCATGTGACTCTAAAACAATACTTTTCATTGGTTCATAGCAGTTTCAGGTCTAGAATCTTCAAAAACCCCACCGATTTCCCTCACTATTTGCTTTATTCTCCTGGAAGAAGGAACCCAGGCTTTTCACGAAGGTAAAAACCTAATGAGAACAGTAGAGTGGCTTTGGAATCCGCCCTCTGTTCCATTGGCTAGCTCCATAAATGGAGGCTAGCCATTGGAACAGAGATCTGTCCGTCATGGCCGGACCAGATTCGTGGGCGTTCCCGCAATTTCTTCCCTCTCCACATCGTCATCGCTGCGGTGGGTGTGTTTATTTTTTTTTTCTTTCTGCTGCATCCTTCCTCACACCAGCCGGACGGCTCTCCCTGTGAGGACGCAGACCTGGAGTGCAGCCAGAGCAACAGGGCGCTGTGTTTAATCAATCACCTCTTCATCGAGGTGCACAACCGGGGCTCCGGGGGAAGCGCGAAGAGGCCGGGGAAGCCGGCGTCTGAGTTGAATGGCACGAGCAGGCCTCGCTCGCCTCCTCCGAGACCTCCTCCACCTGAGCCCGCAGCTGTGCAGAGCTGCACGGCCCGAGGCAGCAGGCATGCCAGAAATAGAGAGCCGCCAGCTGCGCGTGAGCAGCGACCCCCCGCGAAAAAGCAAGCTCCGATCCCGCCACCGCGTTGAAAGAAGCAGTCCGTGCTCATCGAGTGGGAAACGGGTGCGAGGATCGCTTCGGAGCCTCTCTCTTGCCCCAACGCCACGCTTCGGCTGCAGACTGCGAGGCGAGAGCCAGCAGGAGCCCCCCCAGATATGGCCGGGAGTCCGCAAACGGTGGTGGGCAGCCTGCAGCCGGAAGCGCCTATCAACATGCAGCGGCTCAGCGACTTGTTCCTATTGTAACGTACCGTTTGCTACCTCTTGTGTTTTGTTTGCTCTTTATACATGCACAATTGTCACTATTGCCCCATGTAACGTAACGTTTGCTTTTGTAACATGCTCACTTGTAATGTTCACCTCATGTATCATTACTGTTCCTATTGTGAAGCGCTCTGACGCCGGGTAAAGTCTGCGCTATATAAAAACGCATAAAATAAATAAAAGAACATGTCCAACCTGGCCCCTGTCACCGATAGTAGTTGCGTGTATGCATTTGCATACAATCTGCACAATTCGTAAACCTGCGACTTTAAAAGTTTGGAAGTCAATCTGAGCTGCGCTCTACCGTTGAATACCGCAAACTTGTTAAGTGTACTTCTTTCGTAATTGGTGGTGTGAAGGTTGGGGGACGTTACAAATATGCGCACACTGAAGATCGTAAGGGTTTTACGTGGTTTGAATGATCGAAACGTGCATGTTGTTTAGCGGCACAGCCAGCCAGTGTATGTTTGGAAAGACCCCTTTTCAGAGCTGGAATCTCTCCTCTGAGGCTTTTCACCGTCCACCTTCCTCTCAGCAGTTTTCGTTCCTCCCTGAATGTCTGTCTGCAGCAGCAGCTCCTGCTCTTTGCGCCGCCTCAGCCCTTCATATCACTCTCACCTCTCTGCAAACCCTGCACCACCCCAGCCCTACCAGCTGCTCAAGCTCTGTCCTATCCTCGGCTCACCCCAAACTCCACTATTCTCCATGTGTGCCCCACTCTCTGACGTGCAGTCAGTGGATCTGGGCGCTGAGCGTGTGAGAGCTGCACCCTCACACGCAGCCTTCATTCCCAGAGACCTGGAGAGAATGAGCCCAGCCTGCCAATCCCAGTTCTTCCTCGCCCGGTAGAGCCCCTCCCTTCCCACCAGCAGCCTCACCTTGGAAGCAGCAGTTCTTGCATCCTCCTCGCCCTCCAGTGTACCTCTTTGGAGAGATTCCACGCGCTGTGATGTGTGCCCGTGCAGTTCTACGCATGTGCAGAGTCCTCTCCCGCGTGGAGCACCTCTCATGAGTTGGCCACCACCTTGAGGACGAGAGCCCCCAGCAGTACCATCTTGCAGCAGTTTCCTTTTCAACCAATAAGCTCCCCCGTTTCCCTAAAAAAGAAACCACTCGCTGCCAAACTTAAGTGCCCTAGGGGCCAAAGTGTTCTTGATTCTTCCTCTAGGGGGCACTTTCCAATGCGGACTTCGGGTCCGTGTCTGGTTGATGACAGTTTGATTGGAATGGTGTGAGCCAGGGGGGCGGTGAGACTTACCAATCCCACCCTATCCGTAGTGCAAATAAAGTAAGTTCTATTTTTCTGGCCTTTCGCTGTGGCTCACCTCTACATTGTCACTTCGTAAACCTGAGCATCTGGCCCAATACACTCCAGTACCCAGGTTCGGAGCCCTTCAATCCACTGCCCACCTCACCACCCACGCAATCACTGTCCATTTTTACCTCTCATGCACCCACTGTCCATCCGCAGCACTCCCAACACTCAGCTTCAATGCCCTAACATCCACTGCCCACCTTACCACCCACACAATCACTGTCCAACCCTACCTCTCATGCATCACTGTCCGCCCGCAGCACTCCAACACCCAGCTTCAATGCTCTAACATCCACTGCCCACCTCACCACCCACACAATCACTGTCCAACCCGACCTCTCATGCATCACTGTCCGCCCGCAGCACTCCAACACTCAGCTTCAATGCTCTAACATCCACTGCCCACCTCACCACCCACACAATCACTGTCCAACCCTACCTCTCATGCATCACTGTCCACCCGCAGCACTCCCTCACATCCACTGCCCAGATTCACCACTCTCACATGCATGGCCCAGCTCCACCACTCTCACAACCACTGCCCAACCCTAGCTCTCTCACATCCCCTGCCCAACCCTAGCTCTTTCACATCCCCTGCCTGGCTGCACCACTCCTACATCCAGTTTCAGTACCCTCACACGTTACCTGTCTCCTCCCACTCACATGCACCTGCAAACTCCACCATGCTCAGATCCAGTGCGCAACTCCATTCCACTCACAGGCCTTCACTTTAGACGCTCCGTGGATGGACATGTGGCGGGTCACAGGATCCATCTCAGGCGGCCGGACAATAGCAGCTTTCTCTGAGCTCCGTGTATACTAACGAGCACAGAGGGGGTTCTAGCTTAGCTACACAAAGTCCTCTGGTATATTTACTTTCTAAGTTGACGATTTCAGTACTACACCCAAGAGTTCTATTCAACTGGACCAAGTGGGCACATGTCATGTGCCACGGCAGATTCTAGTCCTAGCTTGTTGCATCCAACCTAAGCAACCTGGGGGGGTGCGGCCCGCATCTCAGCAGAGCACAGGTAGCAATACAAGCGCTGGATGATACAACTCTGCTTCCGACATAGGGGTACAGCCCTGCATGCCGGCCACCCACGTGCAGAGTGATGCAACGGTGCTTCTTACCATGGCGTCTCGACCGGCATCGCGTACTGCCCCAGTCATCCCTGCCGTTCCTACACTCTTGTGCCAGGTCTTCCCAGCTCCTTCGCCCACACCCAGAAGTTCTGTCACAAATACGACTTCTCTCCTCCCTCGTACACACAAACCCAGCAGTTTCACCACAGTTCTGCCTCCTCTCTCAAGGCCACCGAGTACAATCAACTATAGACAAACAGGCGGTTTTTCGTTTTAATGTATGTCCAGATTTGTCTCGCAATGTATGGTGGTGCAGTGTATGACTGGGCGTTCGAGACCAAGTGAGTTGGGAAGGGAGCATGTATTGTATTGCACAGTCTTGAATACACTACCTCCTACAGGGACGCCTGCTGACTCTCCTCTTGATACTCTACTGCAGGAGTAAATGCACAAGCCAGTTTTCATGGTAGTGCAAAATGATAACTGAAATAGTTCAAATACAAATCGCATTTGCGAGAGATTAAGCTATTGCCATTGTAAATGACAATGCCATTTATTTATCTGTTTTCAAAACCAACACATAAATACAAATTTTGTCATTTACAATGCCAATAGCTCAAACTTTTCCAAAGGCGAAACCATTGCATTGTAAATGCTTGTTGGAGCTGGAAGCAGAAAAAACAACAGGATGGCAGAAAGACAGGAAACAACATATTCTTCTTCTGACTCCCACATAGAATATCGCCAGCAAGCCAAGAAGGGGTAATCTTCTTTTATTTGGAAGTTTTTTACTTTTCCTGAGGGACTAAAAAAGGTAAATGCCCCTAAAGTAACGTGTACCCTTTGTGGTACTGTTCTTTCAAGGGGACACCCTCTCAAAAAATACTCCTTTTCAATCCATACCATGATCAGACATGTTAAAAATGTGCACCCTGTGCAATATACCCAAGCAGCCACAAGAGCTCTGGCCCAGCAGATTCCACCAGCTGTGGCCAGCACATCTACAGCTCCACTTCCATCGCCAGCAACAGCAGAAATGGACCTTAAGCCATATTTGGCGCATGTGCATATGCGGTGCAACAAATGTTTTGATGTTATTGTTTTTGGTGAGCAGAGCCTGAATCTAATTGAACGCAGCATTCAGAATCATAAATGCTCTGAAAGGATATAAATTGTTTTAATTTTTCATTTATTTTGTTCTTGTTGAACAGTTTCATGTTGCAGTTCCTGAATTTTCTAAGAAAAAAAACCAAAAAAAATATAAAACTTTAAAAAAAGGTAAAAAAAAATATAAAACAACAACAAAAAAAAGTTATTTTCAGAACTCATTCAATTCTCTAGAAAGAGTTATATTCCTAATACACTGTGTCGTTCATTTTTTTAATGAAAGCGTAGTGCATAAATGAGTGATTGAAATGACTGAGTGAAGGGAAGGAAGGGACTGAGAGAAAGAGTGAGAAAAGGGGAGTATGGTGAGTGACAAAAGAGGAGTCAAAGAGTGAGTGAAAGAAGGGGACTAAAGGTAGGGGAGTGAGTTAAGGGGAATGAAAAACTAAGGGAAGGGCAGTAAAGAAAGGAGAAAAAAACCTACTTTCAGTGTTTTGATGTTGTATTTATATTCATAAAAAAACACAAAGATTTTCACACATTTTATTTAGGGGTTAGCATTTAAAAAACCTTGCAAATTCACTAAAAACACCATAGGTTTCACACACGTTATAGTTAGGAATTAGCATTTAAAAAACCTTGCAAATTCACTGAAAAAAACATACGTTTCACAAACGTTATAGTCAGGAATTAGCATTGAAAAAACCTAGCAAATTCATTTAAAAAACCATAGGTTTCATATCAGTTATAGTTAGCTTGACATTTTACTCATACAAAACCAATGAAATTCCACCGTTATAGTTAGTTGTACTCACTATAACTGGCGCGCCCGCAATGCACTGCTAATAACGTCAAATATTACATCACTCATGACATCACTGATGATATCTCAAATGACATCACTGATGACTTCACTGATGACATCATCCTTGTGAAAGAATGGCAGACCCTCTCTCAGTGTAATATAAGTTTTGATACACACATTCAAAAATAGAAACAAAAAATTCAAAAACAATGGAGAAACTAATTCCAGTTACAACAACCTATTCAGAAATTGCAAAATCTACATACACATTCACTCATTCAACAACATTTCAATATAGTTACTCATACACATACTCAATCAGCATATATACTCATTCACCTATACATTTTGTAATACACACTCATCCTTAGAGTTACTCACACACATACTCACACATGCAAATAAATTATAAAACAATCATCCACTTACTTATACAGCTATACATGCACCACTACTCTTACTTCTACAGAAACGTACACATACATTTTTACTAAAACAATCACTTATAGGAACTAAAACTTATTTATACAGAAACTCTTACAATCTCTCACTCTCACACATACTTACCTATATCCATCAATTCTCACTTATACTAATTTAAAACATATGTATTTACTCATAAGGATATGATTGAGACAGTCATTCACTCACTAACACACCCATACACACACTCATCCACCCATAAAGTCCATGATGTTTTCAAAACATATGCAAACAGTAAGCCACTCATTCATTCATCTATGCACAAAGTAATACCCCCCTCCAAACCATACAGACACTCATATTAACACTCAAAAAACAAACTAATAACCCATATAGACAATCATGTAGGTACTCACCAACCCAAGCAGCCATCTATAGATAAAGTGAGACAGTGATACAGATATTATTTACAAATATAAACAATAATTTCTAATACATGTATTTAGTAAGAAACACTTAATAAGTCAGTTATACAATCAATTAAAAAAAAAACATCCATTTAGACACTTATTTAACCGTTTCTTCTTCGACCGATGTTTAGGTACACATAAATAAAACATATTTTTTTCCAGAAAGACACACATTCACTGGATGATGTCATCAGTGATGTCATCAGTGATGTCATTTGAGATGTCATGAGTGATGTCATGAGTGATGTCACTGACTATGTCATGAGTGATGTAATATGTGACGTTATTAGCAGTGCATTGCGGGCGCGCCAGTTATAGTGAGTACAACTAACTATAACGTGGGAATTTCAATGGTTTTGTATGGGTAAAATGTCAAGCTAACTATAACTGATATGAAACCTACGGTTTTTTAAATGAATTTGCTAGTTTTTTTTAATGCTAATTCTTAATTATAACGTGTGTGAAACCTATGTTTTTTCGAGTGAACTTGCAAGGTTTTTTAAATGCTAATTCCTAACTATAACGTGTGTGAAACCTATTTTTTTTGTGAATATATATATATATATATATATATATATATATATATATATATATATATATATATATATATATCGAACGATGTAGGTTCACCTTGGGAATGCCAGTTGTTGTTTCTGTCCCAGGAAGAAAAAACAACGAATCCCAAATTGCTGGCAAGAGGTACTTTATTCAAGTGAAGGTCACAGCAGCGCTAACAGATGACGCGTTTCGGGCGGGTGGCCTTGCTCACATAAAAAATATTTCCCACAATGCCTCTTTTTAAACCCCTTCATATACACCATGTGATGCACAAATAATAAATATAAAAAAAATACTTATAGGTCACATGTCAATACAATGTAAAGTGCCTTTGATTACGTATGTAAATAGTTGGATCACATTGTCATTATTTCAATCAGTTGTTAACTTTTCATTTGATATCAGCATAAATGCTTGTTTTCATTCAATTTATCAAAACCGCAATAAAGTGCAATGTGCATATATCCCTTTCGTATGTGCAAAGAAATGCCAATAAATATTTTCATGCCATATCCAAAAAATATATGATTTATCCTATTTATAATATAAATAGATATAAAATCAACTTTCTTAAAACATGCAGGAAATCCAATGCCTTTGTCTACCAGAACCAGTTTAAAAGCATATTAAAAATTGTTAAGTAGAAAAATATATATGTAATTTCATTTATAATTTACATTTATCAAAGTGCAATGGCATGATGTAAACTGAACACTCTCCTGTGTAACTTACGCAAAAAAATGTGCAATATCAAGCAAGGTATTTAAATGCAGTTTTGAAACCTCCTATTCCAAGGCCAACTAGTTACACATTCGGGGACATCAAGTGTCGATGGCAACCCCAACTAGTTACACATTTGGGGACGTCAAGTGTCGATGGCAACCCCTATGTGACCTATTTTCCCCAAAGATTTTTTCATAAAGTGACTGTAATGTCACAGGGAGAACCCAAATTCACCCCTGTTATTACAGTTTGAAAAAAAAGGGAAAAAGAGGAAAAAAGTTTAATCTGGGCGTCGGAGTGAGACATAGTTTAAATATATAGATTCATAATGGGTGGCTGGCCGGAGGCACCTCTCTCAACCTTAATATCGCTATGCTGTATGATTACACAAATTATGACTACGGAATCTGTAGAGTGTTATCCTCATAAAAAAATTATACAGATCTTCCGTAGTGTTGAGTCCATTCGGGACCTTAGAATCTAGTTCTAAGATTATTTTGGACTCTAATTGTCTAAGCATCCTATCACGGTCTCCACCCCTTCAAGGTGTGGGTACCGAAGTGATGACATAATAGCTAAGACACTGGAGGTTGGTGTTATGTACACTCTTAAAGTGTCTAGCTACCGGATAGGAGCTATCGTTGTTCACGATTGCTCTGATATGCTGCAATATCCTGGCATGCACTGGTAGTTTGGTGCTTCCCACATACCTGAGATCACACTGCATGCCAGGACGTAAACAGCATACTCTGTTTTGCAACCGTAATGTCCTTTAATAGATTGTGGTACTGGACTAAATGGAGTGTAATACTGCTGTGTGTTTACTCCAAATTTGCAGGCTCTGCAACTGCTGCATTTATAGAATCCCATTCGAGGTGGAAACCAGGGTTTTTTGGTTATAGGTAATTCGGGGCAAGGTTTGGAGATATGCATACGTAGGGAGGGTCCCCTCCGAAACTTAATCTCTGGCCGTGCTGGTAAATGATGCAATAGTACTGCATCTGTTTGGAGAATAGGCCAACTTTTACTGAGAATAGACCGGATTTTTCTGTCCTGGCCACTGTATGCAGTAATGAATCTAATAGGAGTTTCAGCCGAATCTCCTACTGGGACCCTGTTTGCCTCCACTGGTGAAAATAGGGTTTCTCTTGCTCTAGATTTCATTTTGTTGACTGCTTTTGTGAGTATGTTCTCCTTATAACCTCGTTCCCGAAATCTATCTAATGCTTGGGCTGTACATGTATTAAGCTCATCCTCAGTGCTACAGATTCTCTTCACACGAAGAAGCTCGCCATATGGAATGTTATCTATAACGTGGCGAGGGTGGGCACTTGTTGCATGTAGGGTTGTGTTGCCCGATGTGTCTTTTCTGTGTAATGAGGTGGCTAGGTGTCCTGCTGTGTGGAAGACCCTAACGTCTAAAAAGTCCACCGATGTTTTACTAATGTTGTGTGTGAACCTCAGGTTGTCTTCATTATTGTTTAGGGCCACAATGAACTCTTTCACATTTTCTTCAGTGCCCCTCCAAATTAAAAACACATCGTCTATAAAACGAACCCACATGACTACATTAGTAGCAAACACCGCCCGGTGTGTTTCCATGAGGACCCGCTTCTCCCACCAGCCAACGTGTAAACACGCGTAGCTGGGAGAAAAGCAGGCCCCCATGGCCACACCCCTTTTCTGTATATAAATATCTTTACCAAACAAGAAATAGTTGTGATGCAAACACCAGCTTACAAATTCACTCAACATCTTGTTATGGTTGTAACAATGCACTGGTCGGGTACTTAAGAAATAGTCCAGTGCTTCCAGCCCTCTCCCATGATCTATGCTGGTATAGAGGGCTTCGATGTCCAATGTTACCAATATACAGTCTTCTGACCAGGCAATGTTTTTCAGTTTTTGTAAAAAGTGTCCCGTATCTCTTATATATGTAGGCAGACTGCTCACCAGGGACTGTAAAAAGTAGTCCGTATACTGTGCCAGATGTTCTGTTGCACTGCCAATGGCAGAGATGATAGGTCTGCCTGGCACTGGACACCCGCCTTTATGTATTTTGGGAATCAAATAGAATTTTGGCAAAACTGGATGTTCAACATGAAGGAATTTAAACTCTTCATTTGAAATAAGTCCTTCCCTTTTAAATTTATAGAGAAGTTTTTTTAAATGATCTCTGGACAAATTGTATTCTTGCATATTTTTTTAGGGTTCAGGGCTAGGTTTGGGTTTTGGGGTATAGGGGTATTTTTAGGGTTCAGGGGTAGGTTTGGGTTTTGGGGTACAGGGGTATTTTAAGGGTTCAGGGTAGGGTTCAGGGCTAGGTTTGCGTTTTGGGGTACAGGGGCATTTTAGGGTTCAGGGGTAGGTTTGGGTTTTGGGGTACAGTGGTATTTTTAGGGTTCAGGGCTAGGTTTGGGTTTTGGGGTACAGGGGTATTTTTAGGGTTCAGGGGTAGGTTTGCGTTTTGAGGTACAGGGGTAGTTATAGGGTTCAGGGCTAGGTTTGGGTTTTGGGGTACAGGGGTATTTTTAGGGTTTAGGGATAGGTTTGGGTTTTGGGGTACAGGGTATATGTATAGGGTTAAGATGGGTTAGTGTTTAAGAGTGTTGGGGTATTTTAAGGAGTAAGGGTGGGTTATGATTATGGGGTGCAGGGGTATTTAAAGGGAGCAGGGTGGCATTAGCACACGACACGAGACATGGTATGAAGGGCGGAACGTTCCACACGCCCCCAGCATTTGTCAGGCCCCCAGTACATGCCCACAGCACAACGCAGACACGCCCACAACGGACTACTTTCCTGGCACGGTTCTTTTACCTTTTAAATGTATATGGTGGGCGTCTGCATAGCCTATGTCCTTCTGCTGCAACTGCCCTTTCCAACGCTGTATTGGGTGTTGTGATTGGTGCTGTGGTTCCTGAGATTACCTGCCTCAAATGTTTGGGCTCTCTCTTTATTATATTAGTATGGATAGTTGCTTTACATAAACACATAACTATAGTGTGATATTCACGTTAAAGTTGATCATAGTTAGGGATGCTCATGTTAGGTTAGCCATATTTCATGTAGGCTTCAGTTTGAATTACTCATGTAGAGAAACAATTGTACTTTTTGCTCCTGTGTTCTCTATCTTTTTCTCTTGTTTTAGGAGCCAAGCTGCAGCAGTTGAGCTAATTACAGTTTGTAAATTTTTGATTTCTGTGAAAAATGTTATCAGTATGTGATCCATGGGGAATAAATACTAAATTTACGCACCTGTGCCTCAGGCAAACTGACCGCGATATATCATCCTGCTGCAAGATATCTCTTGAAGGCTATTCAGCTGTAAGTTTCCATTGTGTGATGGCTGGAAAGAAGAGTAAAGCCACCTTTCCAATGGCTGGGAAGAAGTCGAAGACATCTTGTCATTAAATGCTGTATCCTGATTGGTCTCTGCTCCCTCAGTAACATGGGAAGAGTTCAAAAACTGACATGTTTTAATAGCTTATTGCTGAGCTAAGTAGATGACCTGCTCCACTTTCTCAAGACTGTATGTCATTTTACTCCTGTTGAATGAGTTAGACTCAGATTCATTCCCTCTTACCTGAATCTTTATTTGATTCTACCTTTTGGAGACTTTACTTTCTAACATCTATTGCTCTCTTTCCATAATCCTTCGACTCCTTAGCTTAGCATAGTAGGGTCTACCCTTCACGGGAGCTGAATTTGTATGATGTACTTGTGACAACTTTAAAGTCTGTCTCTGTATTTGCTATATTTTGAATCGCTTCAAAATTACCTGACCAAAATACCTACCTGATTAAAATTGATTTACAACTAATGTGAATGCTTTGAGTTTGTAACTTTGCTAATCTGTTAATAAACCTTCAAGGTTTGCAAATCTACTTCTCTCCATCAACGTCGTGTATCTTGAAGTGCTTTCAAGCCATTGAGTAATTGTTGAATTGTTTTTTATATCGGTTTTTAATAGTAATATTCAGACACTCACAAGTAACATTCTTATCTGCCACAGCAGATATAACAATACCCCACCCACCCTCCCTTTATCACCCTCCCCAGAGGGATAACAGCAATTGAATTCAGTGCGTCAGTACCTTGGGCTCTCATGCCAATTAACAATGTCTCCGGCTAGATTCCAGTGCCCAGCAAGGGAGCATCGAGGCGTTAGGCGACATTCTATACACTGTGTTATGAGTTTGCTTCGGCTCTGTGGTCCATCCATCCCATAGCTTATATTTATTGGAGCATTCTCTTCCCTGATACACAAGCTTCTCCCTTATTCTGCATGTTTCCATGACAACCCTCCAATCTCACAGACATGGACTGAGGTCAATAACCCATTTTTAGGCAATTTCCTCTTTAGTTGCACAATATCCCAGGTTGATGAGTTTTTTGTCATGCTGTGCTGCATCCGAATCCAACCGGACACCCGAGAGTACAAGGGAGCCCTCAAGGTCAATTGAGATCCCTGTGGCCACGAGAGGGTGCATGTAACCCCTTTCCAGAACTCAGCTAGCTTGGAGTGCTTCCACAATGTATGTATGAAAGACAAAGGTCATCTTGGGATCTACCAATTTTATGTAAGAGCGTATGGGTATAATAAATCCTATGCAGAATTTTCAACTGAATAGGTCAGTAACTTGCTTTTATGGCCACCACCCGAGGGAACTGCAGAGTGTCCCTTCAATCTTCGTCAGTCAATCCGGCCACATCACCCTGCCAACGGGTCTGTAGTCGGAACAGTACAAACTGCGTGTTCCTCATCAAAGTCACATACATGAAGAAGATAGCTTTTGATGTCATAGGGCCATCCAAGAGTGGGCTTCCAACAGACAAACCTCTGTAGTTTATCCCAGTTGATCCCCAAGCCAGAGAAGTGACCTTAAATCCTAAAGATTTCCCTGAGTCTCTCCATGGAGGAAACTGGTTCTGCAATATAAATTAGCTTATATAGGGTCCCTATTGGTGAAGCTCCATTCTGGAAACTGTGTACAGGTGAGATGGAGTAGGCAGGGTCAGATCTTAGCCAGAGTGCCAGTGAACAGGGGCGTCCGCCAGGGTTGTGTTCTTGCCCCCACTCTGTTCTCATTGTATGTGAACGGAGTGGTGGAGCACCTTCTGGAAATTCCATCTGACTCAAGAGAATACCAACTCTCCTGTTCGCTGACGACACCCTTTTAATCTCCAAATCCCCAGTGGGTCTACAGAGGCTTTTGGACAGTTTCCAATCTTTCTGGGTAAGTAGGGGGTTATTGATTAACACAGAAAAGACAAAGTACTTGATACTGAACCCCCCTAAAAGGCTTGGCCGGGCACCTGTACTCAACCTGGTTCCCCTGGAAAGGGTAAAGGAATTTGACTATCTGGGCATACATTTAACCGATACTATGCGGTGGAACTCCCACCTTCAGAAGATGCTATTAAGTCACAAAAGGGTGGTGGGGACTCTTCTTAAAAAACAGCGGTCGTCCTCCTTTAAACCCATTGCCACTGTGCTAGATATATATAAGGCGAGAGGTGTCAGTGCAGCACTTTACGAGGCAGAGCTCTGGGGAACCCATAATGTTGACCAGCTTTCTTGCTCAGAGAACACATTTTTGAGGGACCTAATGGTTCTCCCTCAGAGTACCCCGACACTCCCTCTGATTTTAGATTTGGGATGCCGTTCTATTAAAGATCAGGCAATGCTCCGTCCCCTATTACTATGGGCCTGTTTGTGGAGGGTGCCAGAACTCGCCAGTTATGTGGAAGGCTTGAAGGAGGTATTGTCATTATCTGGATGGTCTAAAATCAGGTGGCTTAGGGACGTCAAATTCCTGCTTGGGGAGCTGGGGCTCGGGGAGGCTTGGTTAACTAGATCTGACCCTCCGAAGTCTGTCCTCAAGAATATTTGTTGGAACTGGGCAGCTGTGAAGAGCAGCACTGACCCCAACCACTGCAGAGCAACCAGTGAGTTCCTCATGATTAAGGACGTGCCCCTCCGTGAACCCTACCTTGACTTAATCTCAAAATCCAAAGATAGGGCCTTGTATTTTAAGTTTAGAATAGGTACGCTGCCAGTGGGTGAATTGACTGCCCGCTGGAAAATCCCAGCCCAAACTTCCCCTTTTTGCCCATTCTGTGTGCTTAGGACTGAGTCTGTTGCCCACTTCCTATTTGAATGCCCCGCCTACAAATTTCCGCAATTGAGGTGGTTGAAACCATTGTGCAAGGAGCTGGGCACCAGACACCACATAGCCCCAATGCGTATTCTGAAGTCCGATACTCGGCCTTTGTTCGTGTGCGGCATGGCTAAGTTTCTAAGTTGGGCTTGGTTGATTAGATTCAAAAGGCTAAATGAAATTGTTTAATGATGGTCATTTTGTTAGACCCTTTTATCTATTTTATTGATGTTGTGTGTCTTTTTTAACCCTGTGAATGGTTTTTATTGTCTTATGTAATGCTTTTTAAGATATGTTTTTATCGAAATAAAGCCTATTTGACTTGACTTGACTTGATATAAAGTAGGATATCATCTGCATACAATGATATCTGATCCTCCCAAGAGTCACCCATCTCCAGCCCCAAACCTGCACATCCACCTGGATCCATTCCGCCAGGGCCTCTATCACCAGCGTAAAGAGCATCAGTGACAGCAAGCATCTCTGTTCCATACCTCTATGTACGGGGAACTCCCTGGAGAGAGTGCCATTGAGCCCTAGCCAGGTCCTTGACTGGGTTATAGGAGCCAGGTCTATTTCAGGAATCGGAGTCCAAAATGTATTTAGCGCAGTATTTATAGCATAGAGAAAGGGCCATACAACTAAGTTGAAGGCCTTATTCGCAGCAATGGCCAGGGGTACTCCCAGCGTGTCGGCAATTTTAATTTTAATTTGTCGAGGGCACAAAACCAAAAAGGCATCAAATTGCTGTCACCGACAAGAGAAAATGGGGCAATAAGCAAAAGCATTAAGTTGTGAAAATAACCATGTTTTCACGCGCCTGTGAAACACGGAATAAGAATTGAGACCCACAATTTGTTCAGGGAGTGTGTTCCATAACCTAACCGCTCACACAAAAAATGCTTGTTCACCACATCTAGCTTTCTGGAATCTAGGGAAAATGACTTTCCTTCATCCTTCAGATCTTAACTGTCTGTTTGGAACATACCAGTTGAAGGTGGTTCTCAGATAGCTAGAGCCCTGCTGATTAACAGCCTTATAGACCAAACAAAAAAATCACCCGCTTCCTCACTGGCAGCCACTGAAGTGCCCCCAATCCCTCCTTCACTAGAGATGTTTTGGAACACCTAAGTCCAACCGAGCAGCTGCATTTTGAATGACCTGGATGACCTGGAGTTTATCGAGTGAGTACTGGTTGGCATTTACATGTAGGGCATCACAGTAGTCAAAGCAAGATGTCATTATCATAATGACAACCAACACTCTTAATTCTCCGGGTAGAAAGTACAAATGTTCTTCAAGCTCTGGATAATTCAGAAGCAGGAGCTCACCATTCTATTGACCTGAGAGTCAAATGTCAGAGTATTATCAAAGATCACAACCTGATTTTTTGCGAAGGTCATCAGAACGGGTAACGGACCGCATGTCTCGGGCCACCACAGGTCTCTAATTTCTCGCCGAGCCTTGGCTATCCGAAGCTTCAAATTCCACTATTGCCTCAGCTATCTCTTTGGGCTTTAAAATTCTTAGGAAAGATGGGCGCATCGGGAAGGAAGGTGGCATTGCCATTATTTTTAAACAGAAGTTTGACTGTCTTCCTATTTTGTAAGAAGATATCGAAGGTGATGAATGCTTGGGCTTTCGTTGCACGCTCTCCTCTCATCAATGCATAGCAGGAATCCTGCCATATAGGCCGCCGAGTGCACCTGGCAATTTTATTCCCTCACCCAATGCTACTACTACTCCGTTAGCCGTAAGATACAATCAGTTCCTCCTTGTGGGAGATTTTAACATACATGTGGCTAAGCCAGAGGATTCTCTATTAATCTCTTTATCTGATACGATGCAGACCTGCAATCTGACCCCATGTTTCACCTCTCCCACACAACAATAGGGTCACATTCTGGACCAGATCTTCTGCAATACAACACTGGGCGTTATCCCTGCATCCCCCATCACTTGGTCAGATCATTTTCTTATCAGTTTTAAAATCCCAAATTGTACAAGGTTTCCCTACTAAAAAATGACAAGGTCAGAATATAGTTGCCGAGTCTTACACAAAATATCTGTCTTGACACTGGTGGAGGCTCTGGAGCGCTCCAGCCTGGCCCTACTGGGCAATCGAGATTCTGACGCTCGCTCACTTGAATCTTGGCTTAGGTCCTACATCGACACTGTGGCCCCTACGACCTCCCGCCCTTTAAGGAGAATTTATCTGACCACCTAATGGTTTAATGAATCTCTTAGAATGAGTAAAATATTTGTAGAGGTTTTTCATCCCCCATGCCAATTTCAAATGTAGGAGTACCAAAGGGCTCCATTCTTAGCCCCACCCTATCTATACTAATATAATAAAGAGAGAGCCCAAACCTTTGAGGCGGGTAATCTCAGGAACCACAGCACCAATCACAACACCCAATACAGCGTTGGAAAGGGCAGTTGCAGCAGAAGGACATAGGCTATGCAGACGCCCACCATATACATTTAAAAGGTAAAAGAACCGTGCCAGCAAAGTAGTCCCTTGTGAGCATGTCTGCGTTGTGCTGTGGGCGTGTGCTGGGGGCGTGACAAACGCTGGGGGCGTGTGGTACGTTCCGCCCTTCATGCCATGTCTCATATCGTGTGCTGTGGGCGTGTGCTGGGGGCGAAGGCGTGTGCGGGGCGTGGGATTAGGGGGAAAAAAGCGAGCGTTGTGCCCAATATTTCATTGTTTTTTCTTTCCAGGTTCTGTACATTCCAGCTCCGGGTGTGCTTGCCCCGCGCTCCCAGTGACGTGCACCTGCTTTACTGTATGGAGGTCAGGCATGGCGCTATTCCCAAGGGCCGGAAGGAGCACAAACAGGGGCCATTGTGCAGGAAATGTAATCTCGCCTTAACTTCCGGTGACGCCTGAAGCGTACACTGGAGATTTTCCACTTCTGTTTCGCACAGGCCTCGCGCCACGCACATCCGGACACAAGGCCCGCCTCCACGGAAATAGCAAGAAAGGGACTATCCCTACCCCAGGAATATGTGATGATATTCCGCAAACCAACATCCAGCATACCATCACTCCGCAATTTTTATAACGTGGGACTATTACCCCGAAAAGACATCATTTATAAAACTTTTACAACGCATATGACTTTATCACGCATGCCATTATAACGCAAATGCATGTGTGGTAAAGTCATATACATTGTAAAAGTACATTATTAAAACATCAAATATATGTTTGTATATATGTGTATTTATATATATATATATACATATATATATATATGCAAAACGTCACCGTTAGCAGCTGCTTCGCGCAGAACAACGAGAAAGAGCGAAACCACCACGTAAGTGAAGTTTTCAGTGATTTAGTTGTGCCAAAGTTGTAGCCTGCAATCCACCATGACGCGTTTCGCCTCCACCAACGACACTTTTTTATATTTAATTAAAACATTTAGGGCCATATGTAGGTGGCCATTTACCGGCCGGCAACAACCGATTTCCGCCGTTACCGACCGGTAAATGGGTTTTTGGGATGTAGGGGGCCAATTTTACCGAATCGGTAAATTTACCGAATCGGTAAAATACCGAATCGGTATTTTTACCGATTCGGTATCTACTAGATGTAGGTGGGACTCTTCTGAGTCCCAAAGGCCTTTCAGATTCGGTATTTTACCACCCAATCCAATTGGGTGGTAAAATACCGAATCCAGGTGTGCATGCACATGTGTGCATGCACACCTATGCCATGTGACAGACAGACATGCCCTTAGGGCATGTCTGTGTGCCACATGGCACACATGCCTGTATTTGGGGTGCTAGAGGGTGTCAAAGTGACACCCCCTGCACCCTTGCTGGAATCGGTATTTACCGAATCGGTAAATACCGATTCGGTAATGCCCATTGATTCCTACGGGCTTCAATGTCCCATAGGAATCAATGGGCATTACCGAATCGGTATTTACAGAATCGGTAAATACCGAATCTTAACGATTCGGTATTTACCGATTCTGTAATACCTACATCCCCACCCCCTCTATTTTACCACTTCTTAAATACCGAATCGGTAAAATTCGGTATTTAAGAAGTGGTAAAATAAAATTACCTACATCTAGGCCTTATTCTTTTAAATTGCATTATTCATATTATTTTTATTTATTATTTTATTTTATTACCCTTTACTCCCTAAAAACGAATCCCACACTGCTCCCTATAAATACCCCGGTACCCCATAATCATAACCCACCCTTACTCCTTAAAATACCCCAACACCCTTAAACACTAACCCATCTTAACCCTATAAATATACCCTGTACCCCAAACCCAAACGTATCCCTAAACCCTAAAAATAACCCTGTACCCCAAAACCCAAACCTAGCCCTGAACCCTATAAATACCCCTGTACCTCAAACCCCAAACCTACCCCATAACCCTTTAAATACCCCTGTACTCCAAAACCCAAACCTAGCCCTGAACCCTAAAAATACCCCTGTACCCCAAAACCCAAACCTACCCCTGAACCCTAAAATACTCCTCTACCCCAAAACCCAAACCTAGCCCTGAACCCTAAAAATACCCCTGTACCCCAAAACCCATACCTACCCCTGAACCCTAAAAATACCCCTGTACCCCAAAACCCAAACCTAGCCCTGAACCCTAAAAATAACCCTGTACCCCAAAACCCAAACCTACCCCTGAACCCTAAAATACCCCTGTACCCCAAAAACCCAAACCTAGCCCTGAACCCTAAAAATACCCCTGTACTCCAAAACCCAAACCTAGCCCTGAACCCTTAAAATACCCCTGTAACCCAAACCCCAAACCTACCACTGAACCCTAAAAATACCCCTATACCCCAAAACCCAAACCTAGCCCTGAACCCTAAAAATACCCCTGTACCCCAAAACCCATACCTATCCCTAAATCCTAAAACTAGCCCTGTACCCCAAAACCCAAAACTATATCTGAAACCTTAAAATACCCAAACACCCCAAAACATATACCTCAGTACCCCAAAACATATACCCCTATACCCATACTTACCGTATCCAAACATTAAAAAAACAAGCTTTTACCATTCATGCATTTACAACTAATTTCATTGTAAATGTATGCGTGGTAAAAGCATATAAAATGTAATGCCATGCGTTATAATGGCATTGCGGAGTCATGGTACTTTCCTCATGAAAGTATGCGGAGTGATGGTATGCGGAAAGAAAGTTGCGGAATAATGGGTATTTACCCTCCCCCGGTAAGTCCATTGGTGGCACGGCGGCCCACATCTCCAGCAACATACTCATATTTTTTCACCACCAATTTTAAAAATGCTCAGGTCTCTCTCATTGATGGCCAGCACTGACATACACTTTTAGACACACCTCCTGCCACAAGTTCTAGAATTGGGAACATTAGAGCTGGGGAGCTACGTTCGAATCTCGGCATCAGCTCAACATCCTGTGATTCCAGGCAAATCGCTTTGTCTCCCTGTGCCTACCACAAATGAATGTGTTCTTCTGTAATGTAAATTGTGCTCATGCCATGTTGTCGAGTTGGCGCTATACAATATTGCAGGGAAAAATAAAGTAGGGAAACTCGAGTTCACACACTACTGAAGGCGCACTCTTAAGTGCATCAGCAGTGCACTGTGAATTGGAGCGTATCACAGGCCATTCACAGATAAGAAATGCTATCAAAACGAAATCCTACAAAACAATATACTACTGGCCGGCAGCAATTCATACCCGGACAACGTCGGGACGTGCTGCTAGTTTAATATATATATGTCACCTTTAGCATCTTTAGTTGAGGAAAATGTAGTTCAGAATATCTCCTACGCTGATGACACACAACTTATCCTTACGTGTGAAAAAGGAGCCGACTTTACAGTTGAACAGTAGTGTTCAACTGGCTCAAATTAAATTAGTAAAAATGCAACCCGGACAATTCGGAGATTGTCTTCTTTGGTCAACTGGCAGTTAGTAACTGGACTACTTTGTGGCCAATGGAGCTGTCTCCCTCTCGCTTAGCCTAAGAAAGGGTTAACAACCTGAGCATTCTCTTGAAAATGCACTTTGCTTGGGCCCACAAGTTCAATCACTGATTGGCTCCTATTATGGTATACTTAGTATCCGAAAAATATTCCTCCCTCTGTTGTCATTGAACACTAGGAATATCATCGTTCAGGCCTTGGTGATGTCAAAATTGGACTACGCTAATAGCCTGTCCCTGGGCCTACCTTACTCAGCGCCTACAAGTAGTGCAGAATGCTGCGGCTAGAGCAATCCTTAGGCCGAAGCCTAGATCTAACATGACTCCCATTCTCAAATCTACGCACTGGTTACGAATAAAAGAAAGAATTAAGTTCAAAGCCATGATGATATGTTTTAAAGCACTCCATGGCTAAGTACCTAATTAAGCGTGTTATTCGCTACACTCCGACCAGGGCCCTAATATCCTCTACTGCAGATTTTGCATGCATCCCCAAAATACGCTTAGCACAGAAAGGGGGCAGATCCTTCGGGTTTTTGAGTGCACAAACATGGAACAACCTACCTTCTACGTTTAGAGTGTAGTGTAGTTCCTATATTCCCAATAGGCTCTGCGCATTGGAATAATATATCCTATGGATTTGACGTAGGACTTAACTCAATAGGTCTCTATTGAATATACTAAACTTAATTGTGAGTGCCAGCTAGCTCAGAGGTCACTAGAAACTTTCTCAAATTCACAAGAAGGGATTAGTTTCTGACAACCGCATAAACATAACTAATCATGGGGGAAAGGATCACTTGTCCTGCATAACCTGGGTATGCAGAGGAACTCCTGGGTGTCTCTGGTAAAAAACCCTCATGCACGTGTTTTCAAGATCGTGGTAGCGGTATATGTTGGATCTCCGCTCTTTATACATGTGTGTGCATAATCATAGGGTTAGTTTGGTTATTGGGTAGTGGGTGGTGGTGGGTAGTGCTCGGTTTAAAATACTCGCACAGCCAGATATTTTACTTTATTAGGTCTGGATTCGGGTAGCCCATGAGGGGATGTTGATATACGTGCGTTCTGTGAATATATTAAGTAAAAATGGTCGACATGTTTCAGCCCGATCTGCCAGGTTAGGACTTATGGGCTTTCTTCAGGACCAACTGTGATTAGTGAAAAAGTCAAGAAGTTACAACAATCATTTGTCTTATTGTAAACAGTGTGAGAAAAAGGGAAATTTTCAACCTGTTTCTTTTGAATGTGGTCACAATGTACCTGTAAAATATACAAACATAAATGAGGGTAAGGGTGAGGGGAGACACACACATGTAGCGATTTTCTACATTCGTTTTAAAATCATGGTCGATTTTGTAGCAGCTAAAAGATTGCAATACTTTACAGACCCCTTAGTAAATGGCAGTGTCAACTCTCTCTTTCTCCACAAAGTGTGACATGCACGAAAGTAATCTCATTACGATGTGTTTTGGACGTATATTTAGGCATGCCTATGAGACGATAAAACCAGCGTAATCGCTTAAGTGCCCTGCTCAAAGTAAGATATGTGCACGCGTTAGGCATCGTGAAAAGACCTGCAACGGCGTGCGGAAGCATTATCTTCATCGGGTGCACTACGTTAGTGGCGTAATAGTTGGTTTTGGGCAGTTGCTAAAAAATATACCTTCAGTGTGGAAAATTCACACTTCCTTCGGGTTTTGTAGGGGTTTGAGGGGGCTAGACTATTGAAAAAGGTAAAGGAGCGTTAGTTCGTGTATACTTGCGGTTCCAAATAGGAGAGGCTGGGTGGAGGAACTCCTCTAATACCTTTAGCTCCTGTCCTCGAGCGTCGCATGTGCTGACTCTACCCCTGTAACCCGAAAGTAGCTGTAACTCACTACCTGGTCTGTTCTTAACGAGCATTCTGTCATGGCCACTGTAAGCAGACTCACTCGATTAATGCGAGTACATGGTATATGATCATTTTATCAGAATTTCAAATAGATATGAACACTCTAAGCTCAAAGAAAAAGTCAATGTTTAAAGGGAATTTTTGAGCCGCAATCGAAACTGTAAAAAGACTTGGTTTCTAAACGGAAGTCTTTTTTCGAGCTACTTTGCATACATTTGTTAACAGAAAAAAGGAAATAGTGGACCATGTGGATGATTGTTATAAATCTATCATTATACAGAATATTATTATAAATGTTCCGATGTTTTTGTATGGTGCTGCCCATCTCATCTAGTGATATTATCACTGGTGCAGTTGTTATCGCCCGGGACAAATTATGTTAGTAAGACGTTGTAAATTTTAAGATTCTTCTAAACGTTAGACTATCTGGGAATGGCCTTCATTCGGGCTCCTATACGATATCATGATGGAATAGGAGATTAATTTCGTCAATAAAGAAGAGGGGGAGGCTTTTACCAAAAGTGGGCGGGACTCAATGTGGTCCACGGGGATGAGGAATAGGGTAAGTATTCAGGAATGTTCCTCATTATGACAATAATTCTGTAACTATAGCTGTCATTGCATCATACAGTTTATCCAGATGGAGGAATGGTTTTATTTTACCAGGCTCAGCCAAGGAATATTATCATTGAGGCCTATGGAGTCCGTTTTGAGTCTGTGGACCCAGCGTTGTTCCTTTTCGAAGAGGATCTTTTCTGCATTCCTGTCTTTGTTGGTTAGGGTTTCTAAAATGACCCAATTGAGTTCTTCTACTGTATGGCCTTTTTCCAAATTGTGATTGGCCATTTTGGTGGTGCTTTTTTTACATTTCACGTTACTCCGGTGCTCGCATATCCTCTGCTTCACCTTTCTACATGTCATCCCGATGTATCGCATGTTGCACGGGCAAGTTATCATATACACCACGTGACTGGTGTTACAGTTGGTGTGGTTCCTTATGGTCCATTTGAAGTTCAGGAGGAGTTGCAGTTCTTTTGTTGGTTGTGTTAGGCTGCAGACCGAGCTGGAGCCGCAGGGGTATGACCTGTGACCGATGGATGTCCCCATAGGTTTGTTCTATCTCTTGGTTTAGTGGGGGGTGGTCAATGTACCTGACGTTAGAATCCTCCAGTTCTTGTCCTGGAGGATTCTAACATCAGGTACATTGACATGGCCAAAACCAAGGTTCGCCAACAAGAGGAGCCGTAATTTGAAAGACATTCTTGTCCACACGAGACCACTAAGGAATAGATGTTCATTGTAAAACTAACTGAGTTCTTGGAGAAATCATTATTCAAGCAAGGGAAGTTCCTAAGGGCTTGAGCTGGTTTTCCAAGAAATCGTTGTGACGTTTGGTGAACGGATGGAAGTAGCCTTGCCTGTATTTGGGTAGCATGGGCTATGCCTAAATAAGGGTTTGATTTCTATGACTATATAAGGGCAACGTGAATTGTACCTATATAAGGGCATGAATCAGGACAATTCAATTGGAGCCTAAAACGCCACACAACAAAAGCCTTCGCCGACCTATCAACATTCAGGAAACATCTCAAAACCTAGTTATTCAAGAATTTGTCACAGTTCTACCAATGATGTGTACCTTCAGCGCCAGGACACTCTAGCTTGAGTAGCTGTGCACTATATCAAATTTGCCTCATTCATTCAATCATTAGTTTCAAATTTAATTCTCCTACCCAAAGACCACAATTACAATCTTTTTGGCTTTCATTTCAAGCCAGTTCTCCCTCATCCGAGTGCTGACTTCAGCCATGCAGGGCATGAACTTGACGGTCACCCCTGCCCAGTCATCAGATATGGAAACAATAATTTTGGTGTTGTCCACATAGGACAACACCTAAAACCCAAAGGATTGCACCAGTTTCGCCAACTGTTTTTGCTGGAGTGGGCAGCAGGAAAATAGGGCGGAGATTTTTTTAAATCTACCGGATCCCCATTTGGTTTCTCTTTAAGTAGGATAATAATTGCCTCTTTTCAGCACAAGGGGTACACTCCTGACCAGTGGCGTCTACACCACTAAGGCAGAGGAAAGTCGCCCCACAAGAAAGATAAAATAATAATAACACCTGATTATTATCATTTTATTTTCAAACAGCGGATCTCCAGGTGCGGGGTGGGGCAGGGTTGGGCTGCCCAAAGAGCAGGGGAGGAGTGGTAGGCACTCCCCAAGTGTGCATGACAGTTTGGCCGGCCATCTCGGGCGGCCAAACATTCATGTGCACTGTGCATGTTCCCCACCTGGCTGTAATCTACAGCCTCGGTGGAGAACATGCAGAGGCACCCAGTCCCATCTGAGCGCTGATCCACGATGCTCAGACCAATCTCAACGCTGCTATCAGTAGCGTTCTGATTGGCTGGAGGAGTCTGGAAGCCTGGGTGCTTTCTGTGTTGTGGAAGAAGGGCGGAGGAGAGGGGGCCGCTGGTAAGGTTAGTTTATTTATTTTTAAATTTTTCTTTTTTTTAACAACCCCCCACACCCCCCCCCCCCCTCCCCCCCCATGCCCCACCACTGATGCTTGAATCCAGGACCTGAAAGTAGACTTTCTCCAAGAATCGAAAAATGTAATCCCGAGAAAGTTGCAACACACTTGACAGAAAAGGATCATCTGGGGAGCCAGATGTAGTTAGACCCAGAAGAATTTATATTTTTGAAGCAGAAATTGGAATTCATGATGCAATAGTAGAGGTGGCACAGATTCAACTAGCAGACTGGCGAGATATGAACTTATTCTGGTCTGGATACACCAGATCAGAGATGACATTTTGCAATCTGTTAGCTAGCACCTTCGCCAGCACTTTAGTGTCTGCGTTAAGTAGAGAAACTGTCATGCAGGAATCCCATCTGTCCGGGGGTTGTCCTGGCTTAGGGACCAGTGTGTTTGTTGCTGTGCACAAATCTCCGGGGACCACCCCCCCATGTGAAATGCCTCCATATACATGCCAAATAGTGGGCTAACAACCAATTGGCCATTCTGTTGAACAATTTGCCTGATAGTCATTATGGGCCCGGTGTTTTCCCTGCCTGAAGCTGCAATTAGCATGTGCTAATTTCCTCTGGAGTCAAAGGGCCCTCCAACTCCAGATCTTGAGTCCACCCAGTCTGGACCTGTCTCCTAATGGAAACACAGCACCCAGATACCCATAGGGGTGATAGTGCAGCGCTCCACAAATGCTGTTTGATTGATTAGGTTTGGGGTCCATGTTCCTCCATGGCTAGAAGTCTATATTCCTCAGTCTTGAGGTGAGTGTGTCGCAATGCGGAGGGAGGCGGAAGGTGACTGCCTGTGAACAGTCTGTCTCAAGGGCAAGGGTTTCCTCACCCAGCTCCTCACATCGATCAAAAGGTCCATCCTCTCGAGTGCAGCTTGTACTTGACTTTGCACCAACGATTTGCACGATGCAACATGGGCTTCTGTTTCCAGGTGACAGCAGTGTTAAGCAACACTGAGGAGACTCAAATAACCATGTTTCTGAAGCAAGGCCAACCGCCTGCAAAAAATCCCCTGAGGGGTAAAAAACAAGCTGACATTTTCTTTTGAGAGGAGTGATGGATGCAGGTGCAGCAGTTCCTAAGGATCACCTTTTTTTTTATTTCTGACTTCTGATGTGTTCTAAATTGCCGTGTGAATAAAAGCGAGTTGTCCGAGACTTTCTGCACAGCTTCCTTGTTCGCGCCGCAGCCCTGCAGTATCGGCAGCATTTAAGTGAGATTTCCCCAGAGCTGGCGAAAGCTGCCAGGACAGCTGCTGCTCTTTTGTGTGTTTGAGTTTCCCACAATGGGCTGTGCCAAGCGATGAGCTCTGGCAGAAGGTGAGCAGAATGTGCTGCCTAACCGAGTCTCATCTGCTGGCACTGCCTGAGCTGCCATTTATCTTTTTGAGGGAAGTAGGGCGGAGGCAAACTTCCTTGCTGCTGATGTAAGCTTCCAATGCTGCTTGCTGGCTCTGCTGCCAAGAAAGCAGGCTATGTTTTGAGAAACTTCCTTGATTAGTTAGGTAAAATTCTAACTAAATCTACAGGGGCAGGTTGCATGTATTGCACTAGGGGCTCACCCATTTTGCACTGGTGATTCAGCAGTTTTGCATTTGCATTTACAATGATCCACCAGTCCAAATGGCATCTGCATTGACCCATCAGTGGCATTTGCATTGTCTGAAAATTCTATCTTGAACCGGTTGATCAATGCAAATGTAGGTGCACCTCAAAATTGACCGGTTACTGCTGCAAAATTGCTCATTCACCCGTGAAATGCATGAAATCTGACCCCTTAGCAGAGCGTGACAAAAGCTTGACCGATGGGTCAATGTGTAGACATGAGATGGAATACCAGTGACACATTCAAGCAGACATAAACCAGTAGATGTGATCACACCTAGATTAAGTGAATGCCAACATCCTCCAATCATTCACTTCATCTTTCAGCTATATACCAACGCCTCGGCCTCCGTGAGATATGGCCGAATGGAGAATGCACTTGTGTGTTAAAAATCGAGAAGGGGGTCAGGCAGGGCTGTGTCCTGGCCCATTTCTTTTCTCTATCTACACCAACGGGGTGGAGGCAGCCCTGTTTGGCTCAACTCTCGACATCCCTAGATCTGACGACTCCCCCTTAGTGGCCTACGCTGATGATGCAGTGTTATTAGCGAGGACAGGCATAGCCCTTCAGAGTCTTTTAACTGCATATGCTGCCTTTATGGCCTCGTTGGACCTCCATGTAAATGGGGGTAAATCTTTCATTATAATAGCTGGAGCTACCTGGGGGGCAAAAGTGCCGTATTTTCACTTAGCCTCCAAAAAAATCGAAGTAGTTGACTCCTTTGCATACCTGGGAGTTCTGTTCGACAGCAAACAAACTTGGTTGAAACTGGTGGCTGCTAGAGCACCGGGCATGGAAAGAAGCTTACTAGCGATTAGGGGCTTCACTAAGAAGCTGGGGGCCAGCCCCGTGGACACGGTGAAAACTATCTGTTTAGCAAAAACAAAGGCGGAAGTAACCTATGGCGCCGGAGTCTGGGGGATGGCTCATATTGATAAATTGCAGAGATTGGAAGACACCTTTTTTAAGTCTTTTTTAAGTCTAGGGTCTCATTACCACCTACAGCATCTAATTTCATCTTACATCTTGAATTAGGACTCCCTTACTTGTCTGACTGCATCAGGCTGGCACCGATCCTACTGTGTCTCTTCATCTGGCGGAGGTCGACGGTTAATTTAACCCAATGCAACATTGGCGATTGCCTCTGGTTGGAGGGTGAGAGAGCGCCATGTTATTTTGAAATTGTGTTATTTTGAAATTGCGTAGGGGTGCATTATAATCCCAAGTAGTCAGCACCCACAGATTGAAAGGACCTTTACTAATGTAGTTTAGAAATATAATGGTAGGACGGGGATAAGTGCATTATGAGTGGTGTGTTTATTAATCATAGATTAATGTAGTGCCTTAATTAGAAAATGTGATGTTGCATAACGTAGAAAAGAATCTTATGTGAAATGTCGTGTTAACATCGAAGTGCTTTATGAAATGATACATGTGTTTATTAACGAGTGGATTAACATAGAGTTTAATGTGAAAGATATCCTTGTAGAATTTATTTGAAAGTGATGAAATGTAATGTAATGTTGTATTACAAATGTGTTTAAAGGTGCAAAGGCCTGGGACATGCTGAAGCCAGTAGAGGCCTAACTGTATTTTTTTTTCTCTTGGTTAGCCTTAGTCGGATAGAAATGATTTCTCTCTCCTGGGAAAAGCTGTCCTCAGCAAATATTAAAATTGTAGGGGCATATTACCAACAACTAGCGATAATTTTTGTCTCTAACTTGTTTAGAGACAAAAATTATCGCCGCACATAGGCGATTTTTATCGCAGATAAACCTTGCTATTAGCAAGGTTTATCGCAAATGCGATAAAAAACGGCCACAATGCATGAATATCGCTGAAAAGTCAGCGATATTCATGCATTATCGAGCAAATGCTCTTAGCCATGTTATCCACCTCCCATTGGATAACATGGCTAAGAACTGCTCAGGGCAGGTGTTAGCTTTTGGAGATATTTGCGCTTAGCGCGAATATCTCCAAAAGTTGGTAATAGGAGATAGCGATGTTAGGGACTGTTTCCAGTCGCTAACATCTTGGCACGCCCACTTTGCATGTCATTAGTGATAAATATCACTGACATGCAAAGCGGGGCCCAAGATGGTCACTATCTCCTATTAGCTGTCACTAACTGGTGTTCGCGACAGCTTGGTAATAGGGAGATAATTTTATCTCCGCTTTCTTGGCTTTTAAAGCCAAAAAAGCGGAGATAAACCCCCTTGATAATATGCCCCGTAATTCCTAATGTTGCAAGGATGGTCTCACATATTTTAGCGCACAGGTGCAAGGCCACAAGGCTCGTTAGGTAGAAAAGTCCATTGTTTAGAAGTTAGGCTAGTAGGCGCGAACGCAGAGATGCTGCCAAAGAATTTGGGAGTGCAACATTCAGCGGAGAAGGTGCCTGGGACCCAAGGACACTCCAGCGGACGCTGGATGGAGAGGTGCCATAGAGGAAAACTCCGGGGAGCTACACCTGCCAGAGGGGCATGTCTGAAGGCGTGTCAACTGTTTTTAGGGTTTTGTATTAGGGACAGCACCCAAGGGTGGAGAGGGAGTCCGGAGTAGAGAGCAGAAAGTAAACAGTAGTCTAGGAGTTAGGAAGTGGGCTTGGGAAAGGCAAGATGTAGATAGTTGTGAACTTGAGGCAGAGTAGGGGCTTAGCAAGGAGCATCTTACAACAAGCTCAGTATTGAAGTCACCAATTGGAAGTGAATGTACTTCTTAGGAAGTCTTCACAGCTGACACCTTTCTCTCGCCTGGGAGGAATGTTAAGTAGGGATGTCACCTGAGAGTTAGAGTAGGTACAGATTAACGGAAATTCTTTCCTTTTTTGTAAATGCAGTCTCGACTTTCTACTTTATCGGTAATGGTGTGTTTAATGCTTCTCGAATTAACCCTGATTTTCATTCTGAGTTGGTTAAGACTCTTGCGTAGGATTACCTTTGTATTAGTGCCAGTCTATTTCTTGAATTTATTGTTTAGATGTCTGTATGTCCAACTATTTTTGGCTTTGCAATAAATCTTCAAAATTTCAGTTCGTAGTCAGTGGTCCGTGAGTCCAATTTGGATTGGCCTTATGAAGTTGATATGAGCTGTGTTTACGAAAATCTTCCCTTTACGCTTCTATGACAGGTAAAAAGGTTCAGTCGACCAGACCTGGGATTCTAGAGATTGGCAGGAAAACTAGATGAGAATCCCAGCTTCCCCAAGGTTGCAGTGGGATCGGTTGGCTCAGTTATGTAGAAGCCGAGCTAAGAGCAAACGGGCAGGAGGAGCTGTTTAAAGACCAAGCTTCCTGAAGGATCGCCCCTAAACAGAAATTGATCGATCTATACATGCAGAGGTCTGATTTTATTTGCAGGGGGAGGATTCGCCAACAACAGGCTCTTAGCGCCTATGTCCTTGTCCCGCCCAGACCTGCGGAAGACCATCATTACTTCTACCTCTCTCGTATTACTATGGCTCAGATTTAGCTTGGTGCGTTTCCACTTCAACTTCATCCCCCTGATGCTCGGGTTCCCAGAGAGGAAGTTTAAGCACACTGACCTATTCCAGTTATTCTAAGTATATCCCTGTATTTTTCTTTTCTAAATTTTACACTATTTACATTTGGCAGTGTGTTTGTCTGATGGTATTTTATTAGTTCAAGTGCTGCTCGTAAACTTCAAAATCTTTAACAACTAAGCAATTGAGTCTTAGTGCTGCGCGGAGTTTTGTACAATCACTGTTTTTTAAATCAACCTACAAGGCAGTCTGTCAGTCCACCACCACCCTTCTTGGAGACAACAGGCAGGTGAATCACCCATACGTTGGAGGCAGTGATACGATGTGTTTGAAACCTATTTGGGGGCTATTGGGGCGTGAAGATTTAGACCAGAATGAAAATAATTCTGCTACTTTTTCTTTCTATAGGGTTTGAAGGGAGATCCAAATTTAAACACCTGTCTGGAATTCAGGTGGTTGATAGTGAAGAACTGGATGGATTTCAGGAGGCCATAAAAAAACTCATCAACAGATTCCTGGTAGTTTCAAAGCACAAATTCTTCAAGAGGGAGCAGAAAGCGAGTGAAGATGTTGACATATACATATAAGTTTTAAGCAAGCTGGTAGCAGAATGTCAATTTGATAACGTCAGTGAACAACTCATTTGTGACCCATTTATTTATCACTGCACAGATAGGGCAATAAAACAAAAATTGCCATCTATGGGAAATCCCTCGTTGTACAAATCAATCCGCATTGCAAAAAGCATGGAAACTTCTATCAAAGCTGTGAAGTAATTGATGACAAAACCCAAGAACACATAAATCTGGTCTGTTTCAGATAAGAAAAAGGAAAACATAAGTTTCTTTCAACAAACCCTTCAATGACTAAACCCAGTCAATATAATTAATTTTTTAAACAGTACAATATATGTTATAGATGTGGTAATCCATCCATGTAAAAGGAGGGAAACCATGCCCAGCAAAAATGTTCTGTGTCGACTATGTGGCAAAATCGGTCATTTTGTAGCAAAGTCACAGGTGTGTGCGATGAGAATGAGAGTGAGTTGGTTGATCTGGTCAGTGAAGTACGGGACATGGTGTTGGTTGAATAAGGAAATGTAGTTAAACATGGTGATACAGAGCATTGTGTTGATCCATGTGTCAGGCTGGAGGCAAAGTGGTAAGATTGTTAGTAGACTCTGGGTCTAGGTGCACTATGATTACACAAGAATTATTTCAACAAAACTGGTGCAATCGACAATTGACGCCACCGGACAGATCACCCTTTTTGTATGAAGGAAGTAAAATTGAATTGCAAGGTTATTTTGAAAATATTTTGACGTTTAAAGGGGGGGTTTATTCATGGGAAAGTTTATGTTGCCATAAAGGGTTTAAACATATTGGGGTGGTTTCACCAAGGGCTATTCAGCATGACATTTTTCCTTGAACAAGTGAACAGGTGTGTTGTATGGAACAGCAGTTCTATTGAAGATTTGTTTTTCCCAGGGTATTCTCATGAAGATAAAAGGATTCAAACACAAGATTAACCCCTTAAGCGCTGCCGTCGGCCAACGGTCGTCGCGTGCACTACCTTGCCAGTGCTGCGCACGACCGTTGGCCGACGCGGCCCCACCCGTTATTCGAACGTTCAGCACTGGGCGCTGAACGTTCGACGCTCTAAACGGGTTAAAACTGAAGAAAATTCCAATCCCATTAAACACAAACTAATAGGGGTGACTTTCTGTGTCAAGGATGATCTAAAAAAAGAACATGAGAGGTTATGCAACAAGAGCCTCATCGAGCCAGTGGAGTCCTCTCTTTGGCTTTCCCCTTTATTAGAGGCCCAGAAAAAATGGGACTTGAGAGTGTGTGTACATTTTAGGGCACACAATAGAGAGATTTGAGTTAATTCACACCTACTTCTAAAAATCAACTAAAGGCTATCAACAATTTCTGGTGCGAAATATTTTACAAAACTTAACCTAGCATTAGCATATCACCAGGTAGAGTTAGATTCTGAAGTGCGTCAATTGACAGCTTTCTTACTCCCATGGGGAACCTGTCAATGCATTTTACTGTTTGTTACAGGGCTACGTCAGAAATACCAAAACAGGATTTTCTTTTTGTAACGAAAAAAGATAATGCTCCCCTTGCCATAGGAGACTTCACCCATGGCTGTGGAGCATGAAAATGTTTTTATTGTTCCTAATAAGAAACTGTAAAATATTATTACATATCTGCCCATCCAAATTGGGTGGGAGGATATGTAGTCATTTCTATGACAACCCTTGCTTCCCAGGGCCATCAGAGATGGTTCATCAAAGTGGAGACAGAGTATTCTCTACCATGTATAACTAAAAGGTCTGTTTGCATCAGTGGGCAGACTGCATTCTTGGAGGTGAGGATACTCTGTTGTGACAGACTATTTACTGCCAAGAATTAAATTGGGTCCTCAGTTCCTTTTTTGGAAGTCAAAAATCTGCAGCAGGACGAGGTAGGAGGCTAAAGCCGAAGGCAATTCTAGGGGCTTGGATATCCCATTGGTGAAGGACCATTGAACAGGATTTGCTGCTGCAGAGAAAAACATAGTGGGAACAGCTTCAAAGCCAGGCCAACATGTGATGCACCTTTGGCAGATAGGCAAGCAGGTTGGTCCCTGTCTCCCCTCGGTTCTCAGAGCAGTTTTTTTTATCAAAAATGTCCTCCTCAGTTATGGATTTTGGCTATCTGGGCACCTTTAGCACCACAGTGAAGGGTCTAGGACAGGTGGAACACCACTTGGGGGTTCAGTAATCACTCAGTCTGGGTCCAGGTGCGGGTTCAAGATGGTGGGAGCCTTTATGTCCCTGTGACTCTGAACAGGAGGCCAGCAAACTAGCCCTTGGAGTCACTCTGGTAGTCCTTGGTTCAGGTGAAGATGCAGGGCTCAAACAGCAGGGCTGGCATCTGAAGAGTCAAGGCAGACTCCAGGCTGAAAAGCAGTCCTTCTAAGTACAGTAAAGTAGTCTTGCAGAGTGCCCAGCAGGTGCAACAGGGAGTACACTGAGAGTCCTTCCACAGGTCCAGAAAGTGAACTGAAGATTGGGTCTGAGGGTTCTATCTTTTCGTTTGGTGCCCTTCCTCTGGAATGTAGGTGAAGCTTCTAGAAGTTTTCTTTGAAGTGCATGGAATTTCACTTCCCTGGTGCCAAGTTGGCTGTAGTGACAATGTGGAGGTGATAAGCTCTTTGTGTGAATGCAGAGCACTGCCTATTCAGATGCAAGTGGGTCCGTGCTCAGCTCTGCTCCCAATCTGCCAGCAGATGGCCCATTCAGGCACACCTAATCCCACTTTTATGTGACTGTCTGGGAGTAATTCACAAAGTCTAACAGTCAAGTCCACCAAGTCATGTGATCCAAGACAGGCTGCAGGCGCAAAAGAGCAAGAAAATGCCACCTTTCTAAAAGTAATCATACAAAACAGTAATGGATTTAATGCTTGGATTAATCACAGCCACTGGTAATCGCTCAGGCCACATCCCAATCCATATTTCATTTGCCCACCATGCCACCTCAGTTTGGACCAAGCTATGTGCAAATCAGTCTTGACCCTGCTCCAATAGGAACAGTCCAGCCCGAACTTCCAAGCCAGGTCCTCCGTGAACCGGAGCACAAGCTATCCAGGACCGATTTCTCCCTAGTTATGGGCTCATCAGCCAGGTACAGCTTGGTTCCAGTGACGCAGTGTGCACAGGATCCACTTCTGGGAATATCCATCCCACTTAGTACAAGACAATAAGTTCAACAAAACAGTGATGGATGGAATGCTTGAATTAATCTCAGCCACTGGTACTCACTCGGGGTCACATCCCAATCCATTGTTATTTTGCACACCACATCACTTCAGTTTGTACCCAGCTACATGCAAATCAGTCTTGACCCTGCTCCAATAAGGACAGTCCAGCCTGAACTGCCTAGCTAGGTTCTCCCTGAACTGTAACACAAGCAACTCAGGATGGGTTTCCGATAGTTATCGGCTCATAAACCAGATACTGCAGTAAATGAACAAAATGAGAAGTTCTTTTGTCATAGAAATTATGGTTAGTTCTCTAGAAGGCTAAATTTAGGACACATTTCCTGTAAATTTTCAAATGTCTTCTTGATCAGTATCAGAAAAAAAGTCTGGTATGCTGAGGGAAACATTCAACACCAGCAACGGTCTGTCAGTTAAGTCCCTAGTGATCAACTACAGCTTCACTACAAACTTCTAAAGAAAAACCAGAGTACTAACATTTTGTATTCACGAAAAAAGTGTGAGACAACTGAACTCCATTTTGTTCTATTAAAAGCTGTTGAATTTAAAGCCTTTCCTGAGGAGTAGGCTAAAGTCAATGAGCATTGAGATGTTAATGCAGGTATGAAACCAGTGAGTTAGAAATATGAGCTGGGCTGCGCATAAATTATATGAAATATGCGCTCTTAGGAATTAGAAGGGAATTGTGCGTATGCCCCCCTCTGCCTTTATCTGTTTTCGGGGAGCAACATCTAAAGGGATGCTCACTTTGTGGATTGGAGGGTTTTGTTAAGGAAACTGAGCAGTTGTCGGAGAAATTGGCGGGGTGTAACTTAGGTTATGGTGATGCTCCCCATTCTCAGGGCAAAGTGCAACTCTGCGCCCTGCTTCTTAACACTCGGTCCCTGAAAAAACATGCTCTCAATATCCACGACATACTAGTGGATAAATCCCCGGATTTCCTATTCCTAACAGAGACATGGTTGAGCGAGGCTTCAAACCTGTCCGCAAAAGGATCCATTTCTAGGCATGGTTTTGGCTTTTAAGGCTTTCCACAGCATAGGGGCTGGGTAGATTGCGAAGAGAGCCTAATTTTACCCCCTTTCTGTGTACTTAGGTCTCCAGCACTTCCACTGGCTTTGACCCCCAGATAATTACGGGCACGTATCGGGGGTCGCTCCTTCCAGGTGGAAGCTGCAAAATTGTGGAACAATCTACCGCTGGACTTAAGGTTGACACAGGATCTCCTTGCATTTAGGAAATCACTGAAAACGTGGTTGTTTCAGCTTTAAATATCCAGTGCGGGGGTCTCCCTGCTTAGCTAGGCCTCTATCCTGCTTCAGCGCCGGGACACTCAATTGAGTAGCGTTGCCCTCTATAAATAGCCATTTAACATAACATAACATAGCAGTGGAGGAGTGGGTTGTTAGTAATTTGAGGCATAATGTATTTTTATTGGACTGAAAAGAGTTAAAGGGAGCGATGATAGCATAAGAAAAGCATGCCCTTGCCACATCTGTTTACTCACCCTATCCATCTTCTCAGTAGCTTAAGATCTCCTTAATTTCATAATTATGAACACATTTGTGTGCAGCAGTGGTTGGCTGCCCTCAGAGGGATGCCCACAGAGGATTGATGCAGCCCAAAGGCTTACCCCACCGTGCATGGCCGTAGGCTGTGTGCAGTAGAGGTAAGCAGCCAGCTGGGGGTTGGGCACTGGGCCAATCAAGAATATGTTAAAAATAACTGAAATTCACTGAAACCACAAAGGCTAAAGTGATGTAATAGCTAGGTGTTGCAATGAGACAAGAACTAAAGTAAAAAATTCCCAAAACCAGTGAAATATGCTAATTATAATGTGGTTAATTAACAATACCTTGTGCACCAGTCGTACACTGCTTATGGCCTCACATATTCCATCATTTATGACATGTTTAATGATATCATTGATGACATCGCTCACTGGGTTTAAAGAACAATATTGTTCAAATTACTAATGAGTGCCAGGGCCACCAAGGTAATATGAGAGGTTGTTAAACATTTGGAGGCATATTATCAAGGATGGTGTTAAAAATTATCGCTGGTTGCTTTGCGGCAGAGTCACCGGCCGCACCTGGGTCCTCTTCCCGCCCCGCCTCCCAGCACTTGATAGCGCCTCGCGGCCCCCGCTATGCGGGAGCCGCTCGAGGGCAGAGAGACACTTTGTTGCCGCCATTCCTGAACGCCTGCCACACTGAGGATAACGCCGACTTGGGGCTCATCACTGAACCGGACATCGGGACTGCGAGGACCAGGTTGCTTTGCGGCAGAGTCACCGGCCGCACCTGGGTCCTCTTCCCGCCCCGCCTCCCAGCACTTGACAGCGCCTCGCGGCCCCCGCTACACGGGAGCCGCTCGAGGGCAGAGACACTTTGTTGCCGCCATTCCTGATCGCCTGCCACACTGAGGATAACGCCGACTTGGGGCTCATCACTGGCCGGACATTGGGACTGCGAGGACCAGGTTGCTTTGCGACAGAGTCACCGGTTGCACCTGGGTCCTCTTGCCGCCACGCCTCCTTATTTAGACACGCCCAAACACACGCATGCGGGACGCGCGCGGGCGTGTGCCGGGCGAAGCTAGGGCCAAGGGTGGGCCCGTTTAAGCCCGTTCAAGACCGGACAAGGACGGGACGGGCCACCCCCTTTTCTCCCTTACATTCAGGGACCATCCCGTAAGTCCCTCTCATGCACAATAATATGGCAGCTAAGGAGAGTAGGAGCAAGGCAGCCAATAGAAGTCCATGTTCTGGTGTGAACCTGGGCTTCTATTGGAATTCTCCAGGGCATATTATCAGGCCCACAACCACCGCTTTAGCGGCTGTTTTCTGGTGCTAAAACGGCGATAATTTTAATGCCGTCCTTGATAATATGCCCCTTGTATTTTTTTATCTTATTTCAACACCTAAGTATAATTGCTATGTGCACTATTCACCATAGTTCAATATTGCCCATCCAGGGGTTTAAGTAACATGATAAGCCACAAGCCTGAGGGCTAAGTAGTTTGTACGTTTGTAAATGTCACCTGAACATTGAGATGGCAATGTAGGACCATATTCCATATGCTACTCCCTACATATTTTTTATTCCACATTTTGTCTGGGGTTGTTAACATGAACAATCTGTGTTCTTCAAAATTCAGCTAACAATGGGCACTGATTGAAATTAGTATGGTTAGGTTTCATTTACCTTATATGAATGCATTTTTGGAAAAAAAGGATAATGGTGAGAGCCAGTGGATTTATGCAGAAGATCTGTGGCTACAGCAAAATTATGAATTTACTGCATTTGCCACATACTTTGCAGATTTCACAAAGAGGTTGTTTCTAGCTCACATGGATGAAAACATTACCGCCAGAAAATGTGCTACTTAATTTATGTTTTTTTGCAACATTATTTAGAAAACTGTACCATACAATGTGGTCCTCCGTACAGCATAATCCAAGTATTCCTAACAGTGGTAATGCTCTCCAGAGTGGTTAGTGGGCAGTCATTATGGTCATAAAGCTCCTATTTAAGAAGAACCCATGACATATTTATATATTTGAGTCTTGGCTAAATATTGAATTGTGTGTACAAACACATACACACACACACAAACACACACAGACACACACACACCCACACACACCACACACACACGTTTTCCAGATAAATAGATGTGGAGTTAAGAATAGTAAAACAACTATTGTTACTTTTGAATACTTACATATTTTGATGATATAGCGGTAGTCGATATTCTGGAGTCACTATTTCTGTATATCGATATTTGTGGACTTGCCATTCTGACATAAAACCAGCAAGAGGTGCTTTGCAGTGAACTTGCACTTTATAAATAAATCGCACAAAAAATATCAAATAAATAAAAAACCTCTCAACAACTTGATTTATAATCATTCTGAACAGAATGATCTGAAAATATCTCTGAAATGGCTAGGTAAAAAAAGACTGTAATGCCAGTAATCATTGCACACCATAGTACAATGTAGCTGTGGATAAGTACTGAAAAGCCTGCAGCTAGAGCTGTGCATAAATGTGCTATTACTGATGCCCTTTGAGAGTGCTGTAGCTTGGCAAAGCATAATAAATGCTTAACTCAAAGGGATTTCAAAAAGCTGCACAATTATCAGAACCATGTGGAGCATTTTTGGGGTGGGCTATATAAAACAGTATCAGAATAGTCAACTCCAGGAAAATAATAGGATCCAATGAATAGTCATCAACAGAGTTTGAAAATGATACATTTTGTGCTGTCAAAAATATATGGATGACATACAAAAAAACTAAAATAATGCTATAAACTATCTGTTAAATTGATAAGCACAGACACTTCCATAGATATCAGCCAGGTGCAGGAGACATGCTAGCCAGAAACAAACTATATTAAATATAAGAACCTCCATTGTTATTCTGAGAGAAGACATGTCTAATATTGACATGAGCTGTGTGTGAGCAGAAACACAGCCAGCAAGTCTAGTAATAAAAAATAAAAAATGTATTGTGTGAGCATTCTCAAGCTTACCATTCATAGCTTGGCACGAAAGCAAATCTTACTCAATGTGCAATGACAACAAAGAGGGTGTAGGGACTTGTAGAATTATTGATTAGCATCCATAGAAAACTACCGACTTGTAAAAAGGAAATGTTATCCTGTGGGGTATGATCTTTTTTCTAAAGAATCTTTTTTATAAAACAGTTGCTCAGTACATTCCAGATGTACATTGGCGTATATCAATATGGCGCCTTCAGACAGGAAGGTGATGCCTCACAGCAGTTGCAAACATCTGTAGACAGTATTTGTATTATTGGGTGTAGATGCAAGCATTTATAAACATTATTGGCGTAAAGCACAGCTCAAACCAGGTACCCTCCTTCCCCGATAAGACTCCCAGACTGGGCCATCATGTATACCTGTATGAGCCCTATTTATCCCAAATGTTCTCATATTTCTTAGGGCAGCCTCAACTTTGGTAAATTTCCCATTCCGCCTATTGACAGCAATCGAGGTCCTTCTCCCAGTCCCAAACAGTTGGGGGTCCACATTCTTCCCATGACTTGGCGACATTCCGCTTTGCCACTCCTGCTGCTAATGTGAACCAGATCTTGGTGTACCTGGGCCAGGATTCCTCACCAGTAATATACAGCAACATCCATTTAGCCTCAAGTGGTTACTATGAGACCCAAGACTGTAGTCATAACTTGAATAGCAGGGCAATCCCAAACCCAATCAATTAATCAGGGTAGGTAAAGCGCAACTACTCACCCCTGAGGGTCTCAAGGTGCTGGGGGGAAGCAGGGGCAGCTCAGTTGAGTGCTGGGTTCACCTGAAAAGTCAGGTCTCGAGGTCCTTTTTGAGCTGTGGCAATGTGGGAGATTGCCGGAGGTGGAGGCGGAGGATGTTCCAGGCTTTGGCTGCAAAGAAGGAGAAGGACTTTCCGTCCCATCTAGTCTTGCTGAAACGTGGCACGGTGACCAGTGAAAACTAGGCTAATCAGAGGCAAGAGGCGGCTGTTCAGGTATGCGGGTCCGATGTTGTGAAGGGCCTTGTATGAGTGGGAGAGGAGTTTGACGGTTATTCTTCTTTCGACTGGAAGCCAGTGGAGATCGTGGAGGTGTTGGGTGATGTGACTGCGACTGGGAATGTCGAGGATCAGACTGGCTGCGGCATTCTGGACAGTCTGGAGTTTGCTAAAGGAAGTGACCCGATTAGGGCCACCTGCGTCACTTGCTACCACCTCTCAGCTTTCCATACAAATGAAGAGTCGGTCAGACAGTAGAAAATAGAAACCAAGTATATATTTATTCAGATACACTCGAGTGGAACCCATCTGCCCAGTCACTTAGGGGTGTTGCAGAGAGGACTGACATCAGCTAACATAGTGATACATTATGTATGATTCAGAACCAATGAAGGCACGCCTAGACTGGAAATTTCTAGTTGGAGGCAGCTAAACAAAGAAAGTACAGAAGGATGAGTTTCAGTCCTGAGACCGGGCACACACTATCTCTACACCAAGGTCATTCTGCATGTGCCCGCCACTGGACTGGTGGGAGCAGACCTCTATCTAGAGGGAAAGGTATGCACTCATAAGAACATTGTATTCATTAGTACAGAAAGGCCTAACCCTGAAGAAACGAAAACGATCACAGCTGCTTTCAGCACAGACAGAGAGAAATTAGTTTCGATCATAGCTCAAAATGGTGGCCAAACATAAAATGGTGACACAAATGCTAACTTAAGACATATAATACATAAGCAGCACAGCTAAGACATTTTTATTCTAACAAACCCTCCTTTTAGCATACGCTAACAATTTTATGTTGCTATCAAGAAATGTATAAAATGTTGCAAGGTTAAGAAACATAACTATGGGTTGATGCTTACATAATCAGTATTCAAAAATACCCTTGTCAATCTGCATCATGTCTGCAATGTCCTTCTGCAACATGATCACAGCATTAGTATCATGAATTTATATTTTCTGTTTGGAGGTGAGGGCACTGACACAATAAGTGCAACAAGCTGCAGTGTAAACAGAGGCAACATGTAGAGATAATACCGACAACTGCAACGAAAAAGATAAGGATCTTCCAACCCCATGTTGTTAGCATATTCCAGAACCACCCCGACAAGGTCCAAGCACCTGTCCCTTGGTGTATGTCAGAAAGAAAGTCTACGCAATATTTGTATAGCTGTATACACACTGGGGGCGTGGTCAGGTATGTAAACACAACAGCTGCTGCCAATGATGTGACAGGCCCCTCCTGATCTGCAAGGATAACGTCTAACACCATCCTGTTCTGCAAGGTGACTAATCTCGTAGCCTGGAGCTCAGCAGTGATATTTGTCAGTATCCCGGCAGTTGTATTATTAACCCCTTCCACAACTCTTGTTAGCTGACAAAGTTGAAGACTATTAGCCATAGCGCCCCAAAAAGGTAGAAGACCCTTTATAGCAAACTGTGGTGCAGTGGTATCTGGAGATCTATATCCTCTATGTCCACAACCCTTCTGACTCAGTGCAAGTATGTACTCCTACGCTGCAGCTTATGATCTTTAAGATAATTGAACGGGGTGACATACACAGGGGAAGAAGGTAAGAGAGATAACATGTGCCTGACCATCCCCTCAGAAGCCAGACATGAGCTTGGGATCCAGAGACAAAATAGACATATGGGGTAGGATCAAAGGCGGACTATTAATCATTCTCAGTCTGTAGGTGGAATTGCATTTACTTTCCCCCACATTTACCTACCCAGTCCCCTGAACACAGAAACTGGCTGTTGTATTGACCACGGACACCGGCACAGTTGGTCCTTAGTAATATTACAATCTTGGAAAGATTGAAAATAGTCGGAGGTATTGAACTTTTGGGAATCAGCCTTTTCATGTGAAGCCATGTTTCATTCTTCACTTTTTCATATATGCTCATACATGATTTTGGGGACAATGTACCGGATCTCCATTGTTCTGCCTGTCCTATGGGACTAAATCCATGATGAAAACTTATATACTCACCCACAGTGCGAGAATAAGCAGGTCACATAACATGAGTAGAGAGTGGGAAATGGTAGTGCACCATAACGAACAATTCAAACAAACCTTCACAGCTACCAAAATATGACAATGGCATGGACAAAAACTTGTCTCTCCTATAAGTAACTGAGGGATGCAATCCACAAACCCAACACTTAGTTGCATAGGACACATCATGGGCTTGATGCAACATTTGTATAAATACATTGTCTGTGTAAGACTTTACATGCTCTTCTTTGTGAGGGGCCAAAGTAACAAAAATGTGCTCAGGGGGAGTGGGTGTTGTACCAACCAAGGAATGTACAGGATACTTTTCCTCCAGAAACCAAGATATTCCAAGTACAGTTATTATTGCAATCACAACTATCAATATAAAAACTATTTTACTCTTTGCGGACCAACCCCGAGCTCGACACAGTGGTGCACATGGCTGCTCCTCCTCATCAATAGGCCGATGCATTATGAAGCAAGAAAGGGAATGCACAAAACTGATGGTAAAGGCAATTGCTCCCAGTGTCTGTCTGAGCCTCACTGGTACAGGCTCCTATTGTTCATCAACATTGGCGCTCTTAAGCACCAGCGGTGGAGCTTGCTCAGTCCTATCTCATGATGAATCCCACATCGCACAGGATAATGTACCCCCCTCCAAGGGAGCACGTTCAATTTATCCTGTCTTATGTCAGAACAGTGAACCAATCTGACAACACTCTGAACTAACACCGTTGGAGCTATAGCAAAGTACACCCTAACTGGCACAGTCCATCCCTAACTAATCTGACTTCTCCTTTGGTGCACCATTCCTCATCTGAGGGTGCAAATTGTACCTGGTGACCCCAGGCACAGAGGGGTCAGCGAACAAGGGCTCCTTAATGGTTCGAATTTCCAGAGGGGCCGCTGCATTTAGCAAGTCATCATTCTCTGCATCCGTTTGGGTCCACGTTAATTTTCCGTCGCTGAAGGGGAGGAACTGTGGCACCTTTTCATACTCAGTATCCCCAACTCCTTCAGTGACCTATTGGTCGTAAGGTAAAGGTAGGGGCACTCATTTGCAGTGAGTGCCATGAATCCAGTTCTTTCAGCCAGAGACTTGGACTGCAGTTCTGGTGGCTGGAAGGACCTGCTCAAGTCCCTTCTAGCGCGGCTCCAAACTCTTCTTCAGCTGAAAATCACACACCAGCACCCAATCACCAGAATGAATGTTGTGTCCGTGCCCCTCAGGTATTTCAGGTAGGGTCTCACAGACCTGTTGGTGAATAAAATGCACATTTTCAGTTAACTGGCATAGGTAGTCTGTCAACAATGGATACTCAATATCAGAAAATGTTCTAGGGCGCGGGACTCCTCAGACATTTGCTGGGTGTCCAAACACGACCTTGTAGGGTGACAATCCTGTCCTAGAATGTGCTGTTGTTCTTGACGTGTTAAAGACGTGGATTTTCGGAATATCGGATGCTTGTTGCCTAGACCTTATTTATGTTTTGCTTTATATAGCTGATCTTCGTCACTTACAGCGCCAGGAGACTCCGTTAGGAGTGGCAGTTGCGCTATAGAAAATTTACTTTTCATTTCATTTTGACAAAAGAGCTAATGGTAAAGCATCAGGCCACTGTAAACCTGTTGTCTCTTGAATCTTTGCCAACTTCAGTTTGAGAGTACCATTGGACTTTTCAACTGAACCTGCTGACTGGGGGTGATTTGCAGCATGAAACTTCTGCTTAGTGTGCAAATCGTCGAAAATTAACTGGATAACCTTGGCATTTAAATGACTTCTGTTATCACTCCAAATCAAGCGGGGAAAGCCGAAATGAGGAAATTACTCCTTCAGGAGTACCTTTGAAGTTGACATGGCTGTATTGTCTTTGGTATGGTAAGCTTCAACCCATTTTCTGAAAGCGCAAACAACCATCAATACGTACTTCAAATTATTGACCCTGTCCAATACAATATTGTCTAATTGGAGGACCTCAAAAGGGAAAGTGGGTGGTGCAAAATTACCATGTGGCATGGGGGTACCCTTCACAGGATTGTGCATCATGCACACCATACAGTACTTCACTAAATGTGTAGCTGTCTTTGAAATGTTGTCACTTTGCCATATGGGGTCTAACAACATGCAAATACCCTTAGCATAGATATGAGCTGGGCCATTGTGACTACAGGAAGAACATATGCATCTGGCAACATCCATCTCTGCTTCTCTGACTTGTCAATCCAACATCCCTCATCATTGAATTGTGCTGTTTTTTCTTGCCGCACTTCTAATTCCTCTACTGTGGCCTCACTCTGAATCTCCTTCAGATTTTCAAGTGTGTCCTCAAACATGGTGACCTCGGGCATCCACCTAGCAGGACCTGCTATGAACATTCTTTTCATTTTAATCCGAGCTACCTCCTCTGCTCTCTGATTTGCAAAAGCGTTCCCTCTACCTACATCATCAGTGACATTCCTATGGGTGCTGCACTTTATTATTGCCAATCTCTTAGGGAGTGTCAAAGCAGACAGAAGCCTGTAGATAAGGTGACCGTGCTGGATTTTTTTTCCATAGGACGTAAGGAACCCTCTCTCTGCCCAGAGCCGCCAGAAGTTATGGGCTACTCCAAAAGCGTACTAACTGTCAGTATATATATTGACAACTAATCCCTCACTCAATTCACAGGCTCTAATAAGGGCAACTAGCTCTGCAGCTTGGGCTGACTGGTAGGGAGCTCGTGGCATCTCAACTACGTGTACAGTGTAGTAATAGTGTACGCAGCAGTTGTCGTACCATCAGGCAATTTGAAACAAGAGCCATCGACATATAGTTCCCCTTGAAGGTCAGATAAGGGAACATCTGTCAGGTCTACCCGTCCTTTTGTCTTTTCTTCCGTCGGAAGAAACAATCATGGATTAAGCATGGGCGAATTTTGCGGATCTCGCGTTCGCGAATTTTGCGGATTTGCGGATTCGCAATCCGCAAAATCCGCGAATTCCCGCGAATTTGCGGATTTTTTTTTTTTTTTGTGTTCGCCCGTGTTTCTGCCAGTTCGCGAGGGTTTTTACAATTTCGCAATTTGCGAACTTACCTGTCGGGTCGCAAGTTTTGCGAACTTGTTGTTTCTACATGTCCAGCCTGTTTGGGACACTCTTCTTCATCACTGCCACTCTCTGTCACCACTGCCACTCTCTGACTACTCATGCCACCCTCTGGCCCACCCATGCCACCCTCTGTTTCATCACCACACCCTCTGGTTGTCCAGTGTACATTATTTTCGGCAAAGCAAAGCACACCTTCCCTGCCTCAAGTGACCTGAATTAATTTGGGGCTGATTAATGTGTCACAGAATATTTTTTTAGCTGGCACCTGCTTCCTTAGTGCGCCCTGATTAGTGATCTTTTGCACTTGCTAAGTGCTTTCATTGTTGCAAAATTAGTTACAACACCTGCCCTGCCCCAACTGACAATAATGAATTAGGGGCTAATTAATGTGTCACTGAAAGAATTTAAAGTTCCAGCCTGGCACCTGCTTGTCTGCTCCTTTAGCTGTAAATCAGGACCTTTGTGGCATACAGTTAAGGTCAGAGCAGGGTCACACAATAGTTGCAAGCAGGCAACCGAATTCTGGAGGGCCCCCTCAGGAAGCAATACAAAGAATCGTTACAAATCATGAGGTTGACCTTTTGCACCTGCTCATTGCTTTTGCTTTTGCTGAAATCGTTTTGCGGTTTTTTTCGCGCTATTCGCGGGGCGCGGCGTCGTGCGAAACCGACCGCGGAAGCCGCCAATTCGTGCGAATGAGCATTTTATTTTTTTGCGGCTTGTTGTTTCGCGAGTTTTTTTGCAGTATTCGCGAGCCGCTTGCAGCGCAACACGCGAATTTACCCCAAGGTCGAGTACGGGCGCGGCCATTTTGTTTGCGTGACGTATTTCCGTTTCCGCCCGCTATGTATAATCTCGCGCAGTAAGCGCATTGCGAGTAGAGGTTCGCACGAGATCGCGCGGGAAATCTAGAGGTTCGCACGAGATCGCGAGGAAAATCTCGCGCGAACTGACTTTCGCGCTCGGAAACGGGCGCCGGCCATCTTGTTTTTCATTCATTTCCTGTGTCTGGGCATGGTGTTTAATCCTCTTGATATCTTTCCCATCCTTTGCTTGTTTTCAGTTTTTTTTTTACGATTTTGCTTCTTATCTATCCCTCTCTTTTCCTAGCTGTATATTTTTGTCTTTTCTGCTATTTTTCTTTACTTTTAAACTACTTTTGTAAACTCTTTTCTTTTCTTCTTCCCTATCCTATTCTTTCTTAATTTTCTACTTCTTCCTACCTTACCTGCCCAGACCATGGTCAAGCCAGGCGCCGTGAAGCTGCCCAGGCACTTGAGGGCCGCAGCGGCGGCGGGGAGTAGTGCTGGACCCAGTGGCAGGACAGCAGGCGTGAGATCGAGGGGGGAGCAGGTGACGCGCCGGGAGATATTCAGCCCGGAGGAAGTGGGCGCGCTGGTCTACTTCGTCCAGCGCCGCCTGCCCAGGACCATCGCGGGAGGCGGCAGGATCGCGGCCGGCGGCTACAACATGCGGGAGCGCCGGAAGCGGTGGGAGAAGGTGTGCTGGGCCATATCCCACCTCTACGGGGTCCAGCGCACCTACAGCCAGGTCACCCATCGCTGGACGGACCTCCTGGACCGCGAGCGCGACCTGCTGGACCAGCTCGGCTTGGAGATCCCCGGGCTTGGTGAGTAGTAGTAGCCATTGGCATTTAATCACTCACTACTATGATGTTTTCTCCTGCTCTGTGTTGTTGTATTGCAAATATTTGTTTTTTACATGGAGCAAGCCAATAATGCCGCTGATGACGATTACATTGTAGTTAAATTATATTTCAAAATCTTCTGTGCATTTCAGGTGCACTGCTCTCCTTCTCAGTGGGGTTGCTACTATGCTTATTTGTTTTCTATTTCGTGGTCTCATTGGCCTGAGTAACTATTATGTATGAGTGTACTTAACAGAACTGCGTAATGCTAGACACTAGGGGGCAGATTACATTTACAAGCCCCTTGCGCCACGTTTACGTTGCCTTGCGTGACGCAACAGCGGCGTAAACGTGCCGCATCCCTGCAAGTCATTTACAGCATGACGCATCTAGGGAGATGCGTCACGTTATAAAGCCATGGGCCTGCACCACAATGGGTGCGTTCCTAGTACGCAGGGTGGGCGGTCCAGCGGCTGTGCGCCTCGCAAAATTGCCTGCGTGAAATCTACAAGATTTAACGCAGGCACTTCTGCGACGCTGCTACGTCAATTCAATTCCTTATGTCTGCTCGAAGCAGGCGAAAGGACTGACACAGCATGTAAAGTATTGGGTGGCCCTGAGCATTACTGGAGTTGCATTGCGTTGGCGACGTGACTCCAGCGATGCGCCGCTCTTACGTGACGAGATGCGTCACGCAAGTGCCTACCCTTGCGCCAGGGCGCGCCGCATTGTAAATGAGGCACATCTGCCGTGTCGCAAGGGTAGTTTTGCGTGACGCATTTGATCTGGCGCATCTCTGGAGATGCGCCAGAACGCGTAAGTAAGTATGCCCCTAAGGGGCAGAATTGCAATTACCGTCGCATCCCTGCAAAGTAGCAGGGATGCGCCATTAATTGTGCGGCCCGCTACCACCACCAAACATGGTGCGCCGTATTTGCAATGCGGCGCCCCATGGGCCCAAAACGTCACCGAAGCTTTACTGCTGGAGTTGCGTCGCAACGATGGCGCAGCTCCATCAATGCTCTGGGGTACCCTATCTCCCCAATGCTGGGTCAAGCCGTACGTCTGCTTCAAGCAGGTGCAGGGTTTGTGTGACGCATCATTGTCCTAAAGGTGACTGATTGATATTTTGTAGATTTCCCTCAGCCACTATTAGGATGTGTTCCAGCGCAGGAATGCCCTCCCTTGCGCCGGAACGCCCCCTGATGGCGCAGGGCTTTATAACGGGATGCATCTCCCAAATGCGTCACGTTGTTATAATATTATACGCCGCACCATGGCGCCCTTTTTTGTTTAGCTGCTGCGTCACAAAAGTCACGCAAGAACGGCGCAAAAGAGCCGCAAGGGCTTAAATCTGCCCCTTCCTTTGTAACCCTGACAATAAGAAAAATAGTGGCGGTGGATTGATAGTTTGACTATTTAAATGACTGGTAATGTAGCAGGCAACTGTTAGTGTTGTCACTGATCTGACTGAAATCACAATGGAGTTTGTCTGTCACTTTGCGTCTTGCCTGCGGACTGCTGCCTGCCAGTCCTAGGTGAACGTTTCAGTACTTTGTTTAGTGAGTTACGTGACTTTCGAAGTCACAGGTCCGCAAATAAATAAAAAGTAACCATAATCAATATAATTTCGCGGAAATATTTTGTTATTGTTCTTTTGAAATGTTTGATTTGGTTGACATTGACAAGCAACAATCATCCATGTTTTCTGTTCTTTCTTTCATGTTGTACGTCAGCTCCCCCCAGGGGCGAGAGGAGGACACAGGAGCAGCAGGCGGCGGATGCTGTTCAACAGGGCCAGGATCGGGCAGGCGAGGGCTCCTCTGCTGGCCCCAGTAAGTTTTCATTTTAGACTAGTACCTATTTTTCCTAGCGTTCCTCATTTGAATTTTTTCAAAATTGTCTTTGCTCTTCTTGTAGACTGTATCTAAATTCTTATCCTGCCTCTACTATGACTCCCTGTGGTATTACTAGATTATTCTTATTAGTCTGTCTGTGTAGCTAACTAAGATTGCACGGTTGGCGAAACTCCCATGATTCTAGTCAGCAATAGCTCTATCAACTTAGTGCAGTCCTCTGGGATTGTCCATAATGTCTTTTGAAGTGTTCTATCTGGACTCATGCTTGCAAAAATTGCAAAACCTTTCGCTCAGTCACTCTAGTCTGGAGGACCAAAAAACACAGATTGTATTTAAATTTAAAAGCTTTATTAAAAGTAAACACATTTATTAAAATGAAGTCATAATAAAACTAAACGTTTAACTGATAATGGAAAAGTGGTTAGTGCTGACGATTAATTGAAGACATTTCTTGTGGTCGAGCCGAGCTCTCACCTGGTTTCAACTTGATCTTGTTGTTAGAAGTCCATCTTCTGTCTGTGTGGAGAAAAATGGTGCGTGTTAAAAAATCAGCCTTCATCAGTTGTGCCAAAAGTGCAGCAAGACAACCTTCCCTGGAAAAAGGGACATTTTTTTTAACTTTAACGTAGACAGTCACAAATTACATTGTTTTCACATGTCTTCATTCCTAGACCAAATACTAGTGACTAGTGAGTGCTTTATTCTAAGATTCTTAAATGTACTTTGTAGGTGGAACATCTGGTGGCGGGGCCAGTGTGGTGGTGGTGCTCGACACGGAGGCGGAGGGCAGTTTATCAGGGGAGGAGGCGGCGGCGGCGGCTGTGAGAGTTGAGACGGTGGTGGCGGCCAGAGGTAAGCTCTTATATATTCCTTACTTATTGAGATTGAAGACTAGCTGGGAAGGCAAGAATATGAGATGCATGGCTGGGTGAATGATGAAGCAATGATGGGTGGAAGGACAACAGCCTGGGTGGGTGACACAGAAACTGTATGTGTCCATATACCTGGATCATGCTACTATCTGACTCTTAGATAGCATATGTGTATCTAGAGCAGGGGTACTCATAGTACGGCCCGCGGGCCGGTGGTGGCCCGGCAAGCCTTCCTTGGCGGTGCGCAGACCTTGCAGACAATCACTGCTCCCCCGGCCCCCACAGAGCAGAGGCTTTTTGTATTTCACCTGTTAGCGCCCCTGCATCTCCACTCTGACAATCACTGCTCCCCCGGCCCCCACAGAGCAGAGTGGAGATGCAAGGCCACAAAGAGGTGAAATAGAACAAAGCCTCTGCTCTGTGGGGCCGGGCAAGCAGTGATTGTCAGGGTGGAGAAGCAGGGGCGCTAAAACAAACAAAGCCTCAATAATATGTTAATGGTCTTTTAAAGACCTGTTAAGTACTTTGGTGTTGTTGTCTGTGTGTGCGCGTTGAGGAAGCGGTCTCAACCCGGGCTGAAGGCTGACACAGATAGACACACACACAGTGAGATGACAGAGGGAGAGGGAGGGCAGGAGGGAGAGAGAGATGGAGGGAGGGCAGGAGGGACAGCAGGAGGGAGAGAGATGTATGTAAATGCTGGGTCTGGTGGCTCAGTGGATGAGGGCATCTGCTGCAGGGACCTGTGTGCAACCTCATGGTCACAAGTTATCGTTTTGCTTTAGCCCCGCCCCCTCTGACTCCGCCCCCACCAGTGCGGCCCTCGGCCCCAAACTACACTGTAAATGTAGCCCCTGAGAGAAAGTTTGTGAGTACCCATGATCTAGAGAGAGTAGATGGTCAGTGGATGAACTAAGTGTAACTTTGAAGAGCATGTAACACTGCACCCGCACGTCCGTTCCAGTGTAGGAAAGGCAAGGAAAAGAACTTTTAATTTTGTCCAAATACTACCATAAATAGTAGCAGTAGTTTGTATTGCAAGCACTGCATAGATCCGGTTATTATGGTGGCCACTCCCTACCTCTCTTAATAAGTTTAGTAGTACTCAGTCATTCATGTGTGGATGTATCACTGCCTGTCACTCAATAAAAAGCAAAGCACCTAAAGTCATCCCATATATAAGCAAAAACATCCCATGTGAAGTGATAGATAATCAGATTATTTATCTTCTTCAATTTTCCATTTCTAGTACTCATTTCCACTGTAGGGTGAAAGTTAAATTAATTAAGCAGTAGCCCTTGAGTTGTAACAGAGTATTCTCAGTGCCACCCGTAATAGAAAAGTAAGAGATTCACCACCTGCATGTACTGGACGGGTACAGTAACGCAACGGCAACGCAAGTCTAGGTCACTCCTCATGGCGTGCGTCTCTTTTTCTCGGGTGCAAGTTTACCGCGCTGGCATTATGCCGGCTTGCAGAAAATAACGTACCAATTTTCCAAAACAAGAGACAAGAAGAAGAATAAGACTGGTGTACTTTCATAGTCGACTCCAATGGAAGTCCACAGTGCTCATAGAATTTGTTCCTTAAACTCCCACTAATGTTAGAGCAAGGATGAAGAAGTGTGAGGTTAGATAGATACTGGCCTCAATAGTTATGTAATGCGCTTGCAAGTTGCTAGTTGTACTGCAGCACACATTTCTGCTGAATGATTGAGTTAATCTTAAAGAGCATTGGTTACAGACTATGTCTTTCTTTCTTCATATAGGTTCTCCTTCCAAACGAACAAGGAGGAAGGAGCTGGCTAGAGCGGCCCGGCAACGGAGAATCGAGGCCACTGTTGCGGAATATCGGCGGCTGGTGGCCCTGGAGGACGAGGAAAGTGTGCGGTCGACAACAACGACAACGTCGTCTGCATCGGCCTCCGTGGCCCCACCGGCTGCCACCCAGCACAGTGGTCCACCGAGACTGAGCCGGGCTGCCAAAGGCAAACGCCACCGTCGAGCAGCAAGGCCAACAGCTGCTTCTCACAGGCCTTGCACCTGCAAGGCAGTGAAGGCACGCCTGCGCCGCACTACCCTGATGGTGTCCCGCCTTCAGCAGGAGCTCGCCTTGCTCCGCGAGGAGCATGATGCCCTGGCCCAAAAAGTTAACAGCATCCACCCATAGTGTCCCTTGCCCCTTTTTTAGAGACTTTTGGGGGGTGGGAATTGGGAGTTGGGTTTTTGGGGACTTTTGAAGGACAATCGTTGGGGTTAGGGAGGGTCTTGCGGGAGATTATTTTGTTAGGGATATAAATATACTTTTTCAAACTTTATCTGAGCATACCTGTTTTTTACTGCTTGCCTGGTGGGTGGGGGTTTAACGTTGACTGTTTTCCTGAAAGTTTAGTTCCATTTTCTTCCTTTAAGTGTAAATGCCCAAATGTTTTCAACACTAAGTGCCTCTCACAGACTAAGTGAAGTGAATCCAAGAGTCCTAGGACTTTAGTAGTACTACCTTCAGTCTCTCGTCTCTCGTACTAATACTCCATTATACCCCCAAACCACCAAACGCTTATCTTACCTGTAATTTGTGTTTGAAAGTAGGGCTAGGCCCAGGGCTGGCTCCACGGGAAACACCGAATAACGTTGGCAATCTTGGTCGGATAAAATTTCCTCATAGCGGTGGTACTAGTGGTGTGACACAGTGGCAGTTGCATGCCTATGAAAAAAAAGAAAATGAAATCTGGTTTGTCCTCCTGAGCAATTCAACGGTACAACTGAGAATATAGCAGGTGACAGAAGTACAGTAGAGCAGTGCCACATTGTAGCCTAACAAATGGTAAAGTATAACTACTAATTCGGTTGAAGTTCTTTCACATTAGCAATGGTTCTTTGTCAAGCAGAGTAAGAATATATCATCGACAACTGTGGAAAGAAAGAATGCGACAGTACAGGGCCTGTGTGGAATTATTGATAACTATATTCAACATAAGGTCTCTGTAGCCAGATACCCGAGAGCCTTGCTGGTCACTATAAATCCATTCACAACAACACTCAATGGGGTTGGTCTGGAAGGTGTCACGTTTACTCCCCGTGATCCAGTCGATGCAAATATGGTTCCACCTCCAAATGTCACCAACACCCAGAAGTGTAAACACAGGGTGTTCGAGGCATTAGGCGAGGGAGAAAAATAACAAACTAAAATAAAAAATGTGGGATGGGTAAAGGTAGGGTCAGCAGGGAAAGGATACCTGTAAGAGAAGACAAGACAGGCATCAGTGAAGTGATGTCCTAACATACAAGGGTACTCTCATATAGTCTCACTAAATAGTCTGCAAGTCTCCCGCCTACTCATGGGAAATGTAGTTTCATAGTACGGTAGGCGCTTAGGGGCTGCGTAACCTGACAGAAGGTATAGTAGATAGAAAAGGAGAAATTGCTTTTTTTCTAGGTGTCCCCTCACTCACCAGGGTTGCCCCTTGGTGACATGCTTCATCATTGGGGCCATCCCAGTCCTCTACGGCCTGGGGCGTGCTGCGACTTGCGAATTACGTAGGAGCACTTACAAATGACTATGTGTGGTGCAGATAGTGGAGTGGACTAAGTGATGTGTTAAGGGATCAATGTAGAAGCCGAGAGAGAGCAAAGAAATGCAGTCACAGTCAGAGAAAAAGGCAAGGGATACTGTATCTATGTGGTTGTAGTGGTCCTGTTGGAAGTGGTAAGTAAGTTGCCCGCAGAAAAAAAATCCTCCTATTAGCGGCACTCCTCCATTGCAGCCGACGCTTCGTCCACCGATGTTGGTCACCAGAAGACACCCTGTCCACTGCCTGCCTGATGCTGAATTGTGGCTCGCTACTGTGAAGCCTGACTCCATCCTTTTTTCCCCATTGCAGAGACTGAAACCCGGCCTGTAATTATTCAACGAAAAACAGGAAGTGATATAATATTACAACACCACTGATAAATAAATATAAGGTATGTAGGCTGTGGAGTGCAAAAAGTCACAATTTGTTTTTCCTAGTAGACAGACAGTACAATGTTTTTGAAAGTGCGTACTCTGAGTCACCTTTTGAAGGATAAATAAGTATGGGCAAATTAATGTAGCGGATCTTGCCCCTCAAGCTAGGTGTACTGTAAACTGTGTTTTAGAACAAAAATAGATCTTCCTAGCAGTGCTCCCACCCAAAAAACGAGGCCTAGCAGAAAACTGGAGACAAAACTTACTTTGAAAGTAAAAGTAGGCCGAAGTACCCTAATTACCCATTACCCCCCGTGGATTGCATTCAAACCACTTGCAAGCAACCAAGCAAAAGTAGCCATAGCCAGCATCGCTCCAAGACTCGAAATCCCCCCCACTCAAACACATGCAATAGAAATACTGCTAACCCTAACGAACCCTAAGTTAAGAATAGTGGCAAAGGCTTTCTTTAACTATGCCAAATCCCCCCTTTCCCACCATGGATTTTCTTCAAATGACTTGCAACCAAAATTACACATTCTCACGAGTGCTCTAAGACCCCAGAACTCAGTTTGAAAAATCTAGAACACCCCGATACACATGCAATCCTGCTGCTAGGGCTAACCCTAACGAACCCTAAGTTACAAAAAGTGCCAAAACTAAAGGCTTTTCCGCGCGGATTTTGTCCCAACCACTTCTACCCGGTATTAGACCTTCCCAGGAATGCCCCAAGACCCGGCAACCCACCCGCCAAGAAGCATAACACCCCCAAACAGGCCAAAAGCAAAATCTCATACTTGCAATATTTCTGGGCCTTCGGTCCAAACGCGCTGCGTAGCTAGGCCATAAGTCGGGGTTGGCACGACGGATTTCCTGAAAAGCAAATGCAATCAAGATTAGAGTGTCCCAGCAGTGCTCCCAGACCACGAAACTCACCCAGAAACACCAGGAAGCCCCCCAAACAGGCCCCCGAAAACGCTACATAGAGCAAAATGTCAGAAATAGCCCAAAAAAAAATCGGCCTGGATTTAGTCCCAACCACTTCTACCCGGTATTAGACCTTCCCAGGAATGCCCCAAGACCCGGCAACCCACCCGCCAAGAAGTATAACACCCCCAAACAGGCCAAAAGCAAACTCTCATACTTGCAATATTTCTGGGCCTTCGGTCCAAACGCGCTGCGTAGCTGGGCCATAAGTCGGGGTTGGCACGACGGATTTCCTGAAAAGCAAATGCAATCAAGATTAGAGTGTCCCAGCAGTGCTCCCAGACCACGAAACTCACCCAGAAACACCAGGAAGCCCCCCAAACAGGCCCCCGAAAACGCTACATAGAGCAAAATGTCAGAAATAGCCCAAAAAAAAATCGGCCTGGATTTAGTCCCAACCACTTCTACCCGGTATTAGACCTTCCCAGGAATGCCCCAAGACCCGGCAACCCACCCGCCAAGAAGTATAACACCCCCAAACAGGCCAAAAGCAAACTCTCATACTTGCAATATTTCTGGGCCTTCGGTCCAAACGCGCTGCGTAGCTGGGCCATAAGTCGGGGTTGGCACGACGGATTTCCTGAAAAGCAAATGCAATCAAGATTAGAGTGTCCCAGCAGTGCTCCCAGACCACGAAACTCACCCAGAAACACCAGGAAGCCCCCCAAACAGGCCCCCGAAAACGCTACATAGAGCAAAATGTCAGAAATAGCCCCAAAAAAAATCGGCCTGGATTTAGTCCCAACCACTTCTACCCGGTATTAGACCTTCCCAGGAATGCCCCAAGACCCGGCAACCCACCCGCCAAGAAGTATAACACCCCCAAACAGGCCAAAAGCAAACTCTCATACTTGCAATATTTCTGGGCCTTCGGTCCAAACGCGCTGCGTAGCTGGGCCATAAGTCGGGGTTGGCACGACGGATTTCCTGAAAAGCAAATGCAATCAAGATTAGAGTGTCCCAGCAGTGCTCCCAGACCACGAAACTCACCCAGAAACACCAGGAAGCCCCCCAAACAGGCCCCCGAAAACGCTACATAGAGCAAAATGTCAGAAATAGCCCAAAAAAAAATCGGCCTGGATTTAGTCCCAACCACTTCTACCCGGTATTAGACCTTCCCAGGAATGCCCCAAGACCCGGCAACCCACCCGCCAAGAAGTATAACACCCCCAAACAGGCCAAAAGCAAACTCTCATACTTGCAATATTTCTGGGCCTTCGGTCCAAACGCGCTGCGTAGCTGGGCCATAAGTCGGGGTTGGCACGACGGATTTCCTGAAAAGCAAATGCAATCAAGATTAGAGTGTCCCAGCAGTGCTCCCAGACCACGAAACTCACCCAGAAACACCAGGAAGCCCCCCAAACAGGCCCCCGAAAACGCTACATAGAGCAAAATGTCAGAAATAGCCCAAAAAAAAATCGGCCTGGATTTAGTCCCAACCACTTCTACCCGGTATTAGACCTTCCCAGGAATGCCCCAAGACCCGGCAACCCACCCGCCAAGAAGTATAACACCCCCAAACAGGCCAAAAGCAAACTCTCATACTTGCAATATTTCTGGGCCTTCGGTCCAAACGCGCTGCGTAGCTGGGCCATAAGTCGGGGTTGGCACGACGGATTTCCTGAAAAGCAAATGCAATCAAGATTAGAGTGTCCTAGCAGTGCTCCCAGACCACGAAACTCACCCAGAAACACCAGGAAGCCCCCCAAACAGGCCCCCGAAAACGCTACATAGAGCAAAATGTCAGAAATAGCCCAAAAAAAAATCGGCCTGGATTTAGTCCCAACCACTTCTACCCGGTATTAGACCTTCCCAGGAATGCCCCAAGACCCGGCAACCCACCCGCCAAGAAGTATAACACCCCCAAACAGGCCAAAAGCAAACTCTCATACTTGCAATATTTCTGGGCCTTCGGTCCAAACGCGCTGCGTAGCTGGGCCATAAGTCGGGGTTGGCACGACGGATTTCCTGAAAAGCAAATGCAATCAAGATTAGAGTGTCCCAGCAGTGCTCCCAGACCACGAAACTCACCCAGAAACACCAGGAAGCCCCCCAAACAGGCCCCCGAAAACGCTACATAGAGCAAAATGTCAGAAATAGCCCAAAAAAAAATCGGCCTGGATTTAGTCCCAACCACTTCTACCCGGTATTAGACCTTCCCAGGAATGCCCCAAGACCCGGCAACCCACCCGCCAAGAAGTATAACACCCCCAAACAGGCCAAAAGCAAACTCTCATACTTGCAATATTTCTGGGCCTTCGGTCCAAACGCGCTGCGTAGCTGGGCCATAAGTCGGGGTTGGCACGACGGATTTCCTGAAAAGCAAATGCAATCAAGATTAGAGTGTCCCAGCAATGCTCCCAGACCACGAAACTCACCCACAAACAGACGGAACCCCCCCTAAGAGCACCTCAAAGGCAAGCAAGTCATCAAAAACACAAAAAATTTTCCGCCTGGGATTTGGTCCAAAACACTTTTATCCGGTATTAGAGCTTCCCAGCAATGGCCCCAGAGCCGTCAACCCAGGAGAAAACGAGTAGAAGACCCCCAAACAGCCAAAGAGCAAAAGTACAAAAATGGGGACTTAGTCAATTTTTCACAAATTTCCCAAATCACTCCGCGCGCGCTCTGCAGCTAGGCCCTAAGTCCCCTCTGCCACCATGGATTTGCTTCAAACCTCTTGCAAAGTAAAGTAGATATAGCCAGCAGTGCTCCCAGACCACGAAACTCACCCAGAAACACCAGGAAGCCCCCCAAACAGGCCCCCGAAAACGCTACATAGAGCAAAATGTCAGAAATAGCCCAAAAAAAAATCGGCCTGGATTTAGTCCCAACCACTTCTACCCGGTATTAGACCTTCCCAGGAATGCCCCAAGACCCGGCAACCCACCCGCCAAGAAGCATAACACCCCCAAACAGGCCAAAAGCAAAATCTCATACTTGCAATATTTCTGGGCCTTCGGTCCAAACGCGCTGCGTAGCTAGGCCATAAGTCGGGGTTGGCACGACGGATTTCCTGAAAAGCAAATGCAATCAAGATTAGAGTGTCCCAGCAATGCTCTCAGACCATGAAACTCACCCACAAACAGACGGAACCCCCCCTAAGAGCACCTCAAAGGCAAGCAAGTCATCAAAAACACAAAAAAATTTCCGCCTCGGATTTGGCACAAACCACTTTTAGTGCTTCCCAGCAATGGCCCCAGACCCGTCAACTCACCTGCAAAGAGGTAGAACAACACCCCCACAAGTGCTGAGTCTTTCTTCATTGGGCGTAAACCAGCCCTCTGCTTTGATGGAAATAGGAGTCTGGAGGAGGAGGATAGAGGAGCATGTTCTTCTGAACTTGTGAACCTGAGGAATGCAGACTGCGGCACCTTCAAATAAATTAGCAAACAAGTGAAGACAGTTCTGCTGATGGGCTTGTCTTTGTGATTATCTGATTAAAGTTTGAATTATATTAACTGTGCACAACAAAGAAAGACAGACACACAGGAATAAAAGTGAATAAGGATGAAAAAGAAAGTTATTGATTCGTTGTCTCATTTTCAGGGCTCGAAGTCGGAATCACGGTCCAGGAATAAGAATAAGGCTTCGTCATCATACTCTGCGAATTCAGCCCGGGTGAGGTCAGTGCCACCTGACAGAGTAGAAATTCCCTCATCTATGGTGCTGGCCACCTCCTCTTCATCCGGCACGCTCTCTCGTACTCTTATATCTGGTGGTATGAGGTGCTGATTCATCTTGATCATTGTTAACCTCTCCACATTTTTGGGCGAGAGGCGGCTCCGTTTGGGAGTTACAATCCCACCAGCCGCACTGAAAACCCGTTCAGAAGACACACTTGCGAGTGGGCAAGACAAGTAGTTTAAAGCCAGGTTGGTGAGCTGTGGCCACAATTCTTTTTTCCCATGCCAATACGCCAATGGGTCAGAATTAACATAGACCTCTGTGGAGTCATTCAGATAGTCCTTCACCATCGACTCAAGGTCCTCCTCCAAGGTTCCTCCACTTTGCGTAGCTCTTGCTGTGCCTTTGACCTTTTGAGAACCAAACCCACGCAGAGCTAGCCAATCCTCTTCAGCCTCCAATGTTTCTGCTGTCTTTCGTGCAGATGATGCGGTTGCCGGTGTCTTTAACGGCTGAGAGGTCACTTGTGCCACAGCCACAGGTGCAGAAGTGGATTGTTTTGACTGGGGATGGCCTGCTGATGTACTGCCATTTCCTTCAATTTCCAGCCGTTCTGTTTCAAACTTCTTGGCTGACAAGGCTAGCCAACGTTTGTACTTTGTAACATCTTCATCAGCAAAAGGAAAGAATGCTCTGCCTGCCAGCGCCTTTTTGTAGCGTGGATCCAGAATAGTAGCACAAATGTAATGCTGTTCTGAGTGGATCTTTTGAAGACGTTCATCACCTTGTAGGAGCTCTAATAATTTCTCAGCCAGAAGCAAAGAGTCTTTCTTTTTGTCATCTTTTCGAAACACAGAACACACCTCCTTCAGTTGGTCCTCCAGCATGTACAACAATGGGATAGCTTTTCCCAAATTAGAGTCCTCCTTGCTGACTGCACGTGTGAAGACCTCAAAAGGACGAAGCATGCGTGTTAGGCTTTCAACTATGTTCCATTGCGGCCCACCCATCCTCAGCTCCTCTATACCCTCTTTCAAGAAATATTGATCGAGTTGCGTATACTGCTCATACAGACGCTCAAGCATGTAGAAGGTTGAGTTCCAACGTGTTACCACCTCCTGGATGAGTGCTTTCACTGGCATTTGACTTTGATATAGCATGCTCCTCAGCTGCTTGCGGGCCTTAAAAGAATGCCTGAAATGCTTGCAAATTTTTCGGCAGTTCTCCAATACACTGTACGCTGCACTGCGTTTATTACCCAAGAATTTTTGGACAACCAGGTTTATACAGTGCGCCAAACACGGCACTCTGAAATAGTAACCGTCCCTCATGGCCTTAACTATATTGGAGCCATTGTCTGTGGAAACATAACCAACCTTGCGTTTTAGTGGGGACAGACAGTTAAGGACCTTTGTGTTAAAGACATCCAAAATGTTTTCTGCTGTGTGACGTTTCTCCAAACCAAACATGGCTAGTGTTGCATGTTTCCGAGCACCTTTAAAAACAATGTTAGTGTCAACACCTGAGTTTAGCTTTGCTTTAGCCCCTGAAAAAGAGACCCAGTGTGCAGTGATGCACATGTAATCAGCGCCTGCGCCACTGGTCCACATGTCTGTTGTCAGATGTATAGTGTGAACAGCACTCTTCTGCAAAGCTGCCCCAATCACCTTCAGAACATCTTCATGTAGTGCTGGAACCGCAACTCGGGCAAAATAGAACCGGCTAGGAACCTTCCATTTAGGGCAGAGCGCTGTCACTAATTCTAGAAAACCAACCCCTTCTACAAAAGAAAAAGGGAGAAGGTCCAGAGCTAGCATTTTAGCCAGCTTAGTGTTATACAGACGGGTCATTGGGTGGTTGCGTTCATATTGCGCTTCTGTAAACAACATCTTTTTAATGTTGCCCTGGACCAATGATTTACGGGATGATGATGATCTCTTCGACCCAGTTACGCTCGCTGATGAAGTTTTCCGCATTGATGTCTCACTCTCTCCCACACTCTTAGTGTGGCTCCCATGGGGTGTGCTGCTGACATGGGAACTGGGTGTAAGTGAAGTGTTTGAATCGTCTTCTACCTCCTCGTCATCAGCAGATGACAAATCAACGTTTTCATTACGTGCAATTCCGGCTTTCTTGACCGCCTCTAGGTGCGGAAACCATTCGACAGGGTGCCTTCTCTCAAGATGACCTCTCTGGCCTCCGGTACCATAGTTAGAACCAAGCTTACCACGACTAAATCGAAGCTTACAAAGGCTACAAATGGCTACGTTTTCCTTTTTTGGGCAAACACTAAAGAAGTCCCAAACTGGAGACTTGAAATGTCTTCGGGGGCCGGAGGAGGCGGCGATACTGGTGGTGGTGGTCCTGCTGCTAATGACAGATGAAGTGGAGGATGTGGATTGCCGAACTTCAGTACGTTTTGCACTTTCACCACCACGAATTGAGGTCGAGGACGAGGTGGGTACCTTCTTGCGAAGAAATATGGAAGCGGTAGGTTTTGGTGTACTACTTAACTCCAAATCTAATGATTCCATTTCCATTGCCTCCTCGCCGACATCATCATCACGCTCAGCAGCTTCTCGGGATAGGGTCAAAATGTCTCTTTGCTGCATGCCCGGTGGGGCTGCAGTGACCTTTGTGATGACTGGCTCGTCGTCATCGTGAGAGGCTTCATCACCAGCAGTATCTGTCACTTCTTGTTGAGCCTCATCACACTCCATAGGTTTGAGTTTTTGGACGACCTTCCTTTTACGCTTAGGTACCGGTGGCAGATCATGGTGTGCCTCTGCCTCACTGTCAGACCGCAGTTGTGGTGGTTCCCAAGACAGATCACTTGCACCAGAACGAGGTGGGCTTGAAGAAGATGTAGACACCCCCCTTGATCTTTTCCTTGCTAGGGATGTGGAAGACAATGAATGATCATCAGGAGGAGTGGCTTCCAATGATACCTCAGCTTCATTGTCGATTTCCAAATGTGCCCCTACTTCGGGAGGAACAACTATTGTGGGCACTTGTGAACGTCCATGCACCTTTGCTTGCGCATCTCCTTTTGCTGCCTCTCCTTCCACATGTACTTGGGCGTGTACTTGCACATGGTGTTGTTGTTGCGGCTGTGGTTGTTCAACACTTGTCAGATGAGTTACAACAACCTGTGTTGATTCAGGGACATTGCTGCTACTTTCTTGCGATGAGCCAACATCACTGGTCGATGGTGATTGGAGAAGTACACTGACTGCCTCTGAAGCACTCAAGGGCTTTGACTTAAGTTGGCGTGGTGGTGGAGGCACTGAACCCAATGGAGCAGGGGTGCTGCTCTCAGGTTGGTCCCCAGCAGATCCTGCTGCTGCAGGCGTACTTTTTTTTTTGCTCCCAAAAAAAGTGGCGGGTGGCACACCAGCCTCCTTGGTAACTTGCTTCTTCTGCTCCTTACTAGCAACTTTCTTGCTAGAGGAGCTACGGAGAACTTTCTTTGGGGCCATCTTCTTCAGAGCAGGTCAGACAGCAGGCCGCAGTTGCACGAATTGTAGAGTTGTCTGAGGCCAGACGTGACGTCGCGTGACGTTATGCTGCACACACACACCGCTGCAGGACTTCTTCCTGGCACTGGTGGTTCTCTTGAGTCTTGTGCACCTAAAAAAAATGGAAGACAGAGGAACATCAGTTCAGTTATAGAGCACAAAAAAATCGAAAAACACTGCAAAATCAGCACAATCCCAATCCATCCATGCCCTCCATAATGTTTAAATTCAAGACAACCCACAGAAAGACTAGGCCCATGCAAGACTCACTACCCCTGGGCATAAATAAAGGTTGAAAAGTAGGCAAAATGGTTGGAGGCCTAACAACAAAGCCTGCATTCAAAATGGCCACTTGCCTGCCAAGCACATGGCCAGTGCCTGTAGCTGCACTCAAAATGGCCACCAGCCACATGGCATGTCCCTCCCCATGAACACACCCAAAAATCGAAAAACACTGCAAAATCAGCACAATCCCATTCAATCCATGGCCTCCATGATGTTTAAATTCAAGACAACCCACAGAAATACTAGGCCCATGCTAGACTCAAATACCCCTGGTGAAAAGGCCACAAGTACAGGCCCAAAAATCGAAAAACACTGCAAAATCAGCACAATCCTATTCCATCCATGGCCTCCATGATGTTTAAATTCAAGACAGCCCACAGAAAGACTAGGCCCATGCTAGACTCAAATACCCCTGGTGAAAAGGCCACAAGTACAGGCCCAAAAATCGAAAAACACTGCAAAATCAGCACAATCCTATTCCATCCATGGCCTTCATGATGTTTAAATTCAAGACAGCCCACAGAAAGACTAGGCCCATGCTAGACTCAAATACCCCTGGTGAAAAGGCCACAAGTACAGGCCCAAAAATCGAAAAACACTGCAAAATCAGCACAATCCCATTCAATCCATGGCCTCCATGATGTTTAAATTCAAGACAACACACAGAAATACTAGGCCCATGCAAGACTCACTACCCCTGGGCATAAATAAAGGTTGAAAAGTAGGCAAAATGGTTGGAGGCCTAACAACAAAGCCTGCATTCAAAATGGCCACTTGCCTGCCAGCACATGGCCAGTGCCTGTAGCTGCACTCAAAATGGCCACCAGCCACATGGCATGTCCCTCCCCATGAACACCCCCAAAAATCGAAAAACACTGCAAAATCAGCACAATCCCATTCAATCCATGGCCTCCATGATGTTTAAATTCAAGACAACCCACAGAAAGACTAGGCCCATGCTAGACTCAAATACCCCTGGTGAAAAGGCCACAAGTACAGGCCCAAAAATCGAAAAACACTGCAAAATCAGCACAATCCTATTCCATCCATGGCCTCCATGATGTTTAAATTCAAGACAGCCCACAGAAAGACTAGGCCCATGCTAGACTCAAATACCCCTGGTGAAAAGGCCACAAGTACAGGCCCAAAAATCGAAAAACACTGCAAAATCAGCACAATCCTATTCCATCCATGGCCTCCATGATGTTTAAATTCAAGACAGCCCACAGAAAGACTAGGCCCATGCTAGACTCAAATACCCCTGGTGAAAAGGCCACAAGTACAGGCCCAAAAATCGAAAAACACTGCAAAATCAGCACAATCCTATTCCATCCATGGCCTCCATGATGTTTAAATTCAAGACAGCCCACAGAAAGACTAGGCCCATGCTAGACTCAAATACCCCTGGTGAAAAGGCCCCAACAACAGGTCAAAAATCGAAAAACACAAAATTTTACAAAAAAAAAAAATCGAAAAACACAGAAAAATCAGCACAATCCCAATTCATCTATGGCCTCCATGATGTTTAAATTCAAGACAACCCACAGAAATACTAGGCCCATGCAAGACTCACTACCCCTGGCATAAATAAAGGTTGAAAAGTAGGCAAAATGGTTGGAGGCCTAACAACAAAGCCTGCATTCAAAATGGCCACTTGCCTGCCAGCACATGGCCAGTGCCTGTAGCTGCACTCAAAATGGCCACCAGCCACATGGCATGTCCCTCCCCATGAACACCCCCAAAAATCGAAAAACACTGCAAAATCAGCACAATCCCATTCCATCCATGGCCTCCATGATGTTTAAATTCAAGACAACCCACAGAAATACTAGGCCCATGCAAGACTCACTACCCCTGGCATAAATAAAGGTTGAAAAGTAGGCAAAATGGTTGGAGGCCTAACAACAAAGCCTGCATTCAAAATGGCCACTTGCCTGCCAGCACATGGCCAGTGCCTGTAGCTGCACTCAAAATGGCCACCAGCCACATGGCATGTCCCTCCCCATGAACACCCCCAAAAATCGAAAAACACTGCAAAATCAGCACAATCCCATTCCATCCATGGCCTCCATGATGTTTAAATTCAAGACAGCCCACAGAAAGACTAGGCCCATGCACCACTCACACTACCCCTGGTCAAGGCCCCAACAACAGGTCAAAAATCGAAAAACACAAAATTTTACAAAAAAAAAAAATCGAAAAACACAGAAAAATCAGCACAATCCCAATTCATCTATGGCCTCCATGATGTTTAAATTCAAGACAACCCACAGAAAGAATCAGTCCACCCACCACTGAGTACCCCTGGGAAAAGGCCCCAAAACAGCCCAAAAATCGAAAATCCCCAAATTTTAGTTGCAGCAACTGTAATGCCCCAAACAAACTTACTTGTAAAATTTCTAATCCAACAGTGATCCAAAGAAAGTCAAAAAGGCCTCAAATCCAAAGATCCAGCAGCATCCACAAAAGGTAATCCTTCCAGGTCCACATCCGAATGAAAAGTGACCAGGAGATGGACAAAGCACTGGGAGGAGCCTGCTGAACAGGAACAGGAAGTTGAAGACTATGGGGCACTTCCTTCCTCCCACCCCCTGCCCCCCTCCCCAAAATGGACTCCTCGCTAAAAAAGTGCAGGCAAATGTCAAACTAAGGAGTTATTCACATAAAAATCATCATTTCTAGAAGGTTTATGCTGCTTGCTGGTGGATTTCTTGTGCAGAATTGCAAATTTATATTTTCGCGCGCCGCATCTCAAATCTCGCAATTGCGAAGTACCGCGAGACGTGATCTCGTCGTACTCGCGTTGACAAACTATCGCTGGCAAGCCGCGATGACGTAATCGCGCTCGCCAATTCCCGCGGGATCACACAGCAAGATCCAAAATGGCGCAGCACTCGCAAACTATCGAAAAAAACAACTCGGCAAACGATGATAAACGCCGCGCGCCGCAAAAATTGTATCACCAACGCCGCGCGCCGCCAAAAAAATCCGCTGCGTGCGAATTTGCGGATTTTGCGGGAAATCCGCAAATCTCGCGGATTGCGGATTTCCCGAAAATCCGCAAAATCCGCGAGCGGAACGGATTTTCCGCCCACGCTTATCATGGATGTCAGTCTCATCATTATCAGATGGGAGGGGTAGTAACGTGGCTGGGTTCAGAGTGGCACACCGTTTAATCGTAATATGTTTGGCAAACCAAGTTAGCTCATAACCTGTGGGACGTGCATTGGTGAGGTACTGTGTCTTTGTCTTATTCAAAAGTGTATCCACAGCATGGGGTACCATTACTGTGAAGTCAGTGTCAAGTACGAGTCCAGCCAATTGTCTTATTGAGACAGCCACAGCTGTGACCACTCTTAGACAGCTCAGAGGACTTGTGCAACAGGATCAAGCACAGCAGATAAATAAGCACACAGCCATTGCTTATCTCCAAATTTATGTGTTAAAACAGAAAGCGCATAACCAGCTGGCTCATGGACCTACAATACAAATGGCTTGCTGTAGTTAGGCGTGCCAAGCACTGGAGCCGAACAAAGCACACTTTATAATTGCTTAAAAGACTGCTGACATTCAGGCGTCCAAAGTAGGGGCTCATGCACATCTTTAGTAGTCGGAGCAAGCAGGGGTTTGGTTAGTAGAGAATCATTTGTAATCCACTGGCGACAGTAGTAAGTAATGCCAATAAAAGCGCGCACATCTTTTTGAGTTTGTGGAAATGGGCAATTTAACAATGGTACTGATGCGCTCAGGGGTCGATCTCCTACCCTCCTTCGACAGTAGGTAACCTAAGTAGGTGATCTCCTGTCGACAATACTGACATTTTAAAAGGGATACTTTATGGCCATCTTGAGCTAAATGTAACAACAATTTACCTGTAAAGTCTCTGCAACCTTGTTCCATATCCGAGGCGATGAACAAGTCATCAACATACTGAAGTAATACATTACCAGTAGGCAGCGACAAGGAATCCAGCTGACCTGGTAATGCCTTACTATAGAGAATTCGACTTTCGGTATAGCCTTGAGGAGCGCGACATAATCTAAGGCTTCTACTAGCTAGGGTGAACTCAAACAGATACCTGCTATCAGGATAAATGGGAATACTGAAGAATGTGTTTTTAAAGTAAATGACAGAAAAGTATGTAGCAGAAGAAGGAATCATTGTCAAAAGAGTTGTAATGTCAGGAACCACCGGAAACTGGGGAATCACTATTTTAATAACTTCCCGCAAGTCAATCACAAAGTGATAAACATTTGCATGATCATCAGAGGAACCTGAATGTGTCCTTTTGTGAATAGGAAGAATAGGGCTATTACAAATATTAGCAGTCATCTCCTCAACCACTCCTTTCTCAATCAAGCCTGTACAATTTGCAATAAAGCTCGCTCACCTGCCTGCGGTATTGTATACTGAAAGATGCAAGGTAAAACAGCATTGTCTTTAATTTGGATCGAAACTGGCGGTATCTGTAACAATCCCACATCTGTGTCACATGTTGCCCAAAGAGCAGGCGGTACTTCTTTAAACTCCGCAGGGAGCGGTACATCTTTGGACAGACACTGCGTGCCGCGCACGATATCCGGGCCCATTGTCATGTAAACACCTGCCGGAGAGCAATAAATCGTAGCATGCAATTTCTTCAACAAGCATATCAAATTTACCCCACAATTAGACGTCGGCAAGAATGGTGAATCCACAGTGAAAGGACCAATAGTCAACACAAGAGGTTTGAAAATGGAGCTCACAACTGGTACACCAGAAAAACCTACCAAAACATTATTATGGCCAGATAGAGCCACCCCAGGGACTAAGGAACGAGAAATAGAACTGTTTGTCACACCTGTATCCACCAATGACTCCTTAGTTGAACCATGTACATCTGCACTAACATACGGTCTGCATTGATCTACAGGTATTGGAATTGATCCCTCCCTCTTTCCCAGGCTGTCCTTGCTGTAAGACATTCCTGTCAATTCATCCGTATCATAATCATCATGATACTACTGTCCTCCCAGAGGGTCATCAAAATAATTCTGGTCAAAACGACCCTGTGGGCCACAACATTCTGAGCCCTATCCTGCCCACCAGCTCCACGACCATGCCCACAAGAAACTTATCCTCTCGGACCGCCACCTTCTGCAAAAGCTCCGGACACTTGCTACGCAAGTGTCCCTCCTCTTTACAATATGTGCACTGATTCTGTCCTAAAGGCTTTGTATTTGTAGGCATGCTAGTGCATGAAAGCTGTCGGACCGAACCACCATGTCCTCTACCAGTCCCTCTAGAAGCCTGGTAAAACAACGCCTTATTCTTCAAATCATTGTACTTCTTCTCAGACCTCTTCTTTTCCCTGTGTTCATAGTACTGCGCCATATTCAAAATAACAGAAGGGGAAGATGTGGACCAGGTGCTCTCGGAAGCCTGCAATTGGGTCGCAATCTCCGGAAGCAAATTTGACACAAACCTGTTAACTAACAGTCGCACACCACCTTTGATCAACAAATCCTGTCCACTATAATCTAGAAACACACCTTCAAACCGATTAAAAAAATCAGATACACTCTCATCTTTCTTCTGACGGCAAGCAGATAACTTGTCCCAATCAACTTTTCTCAGAGAGATAAGAAAATGCATATACGTAATGATATGGCCGGGCAAAGCAAGTATCTTCACTCTGGCTTCTGTTCTTGATCCCATAACTTAATTTGATCCCAGGTACCACCCAACTCTGCAGCATGATCCTGTGTTTGCACCTTTCTCGAAATATCAACAGGAACTAGTAAGCAAAAGAACATTTCAATATCAGCCAAAGTCATCACTGTAGGAGAGGCAGCTTCAGTCAATTATTTTTAATAAGCAGTGGGATTTGTCCTAGGTTCTGGTAACGGAGTCTTAAGGGACAAGACTTCACTCCTTTTCCATGGAGTATAAAACCACTGTTCTTGGAAAAGGGCCGCTACCCTTGGATTAGTAACGTTATCATGCTGATCCCTTAGCTCTGGGATTTCGGGATGCTAGATAGGATGAATCTCTCACATCGGAAACTGGGATACCGAGGTGGGACTCTTCTCAAGCAGTCTATGCCGATAAGCAACCACTGTCGCAGCATTACTAAAAACTTGACCAGGCACCATATCAGTAACATATACATGATCCCTAATGTCATATACAATTTGCGGTGCTGCATCATTGAAGCACAGCTCCCAAAGACTGATCAAAGTAGCTGACATATGCTTAAGGGCATTCTGTTGTACATGAGGCTCATAATCTTTAATTACACTCTACACATCTTCCACACCATGAATGGGGTTCCGAGCCCACTAGGCAGCTTGATTAGCTACTACCCTTTTCTTCTCATCTGCCATGTCAGATCAGACTAACGTCTGCCTAATACATTCCTTAAATTTCGTCCAGTCTCTATCCTCAAATCCACATATCGGTGTCCCACTACCGTAATACCGTAATGTCGGGGAATGGAAGAACACAGTGGGAGCAGAAACAGAAATATCTGGCACTAAGGTTGCTGCTGGCTGCGTCGCAGGTGTAAGAGCTGGGGAAAGAAATGTCAAAGCAATAGGGGTGGCAGGAGTACTAACAGTCACAGTTGCCACAGAAGGCGAGGGCAAAGAGAAAACAGGAGGTGCCGTGGCCAAGGCGGTCTGATAGACAGTAACAGAAGCAGAGACAGCAGAGACAGAAGAACCGGATAGCTGGGCCTGTGAGGAAAGAGCGGATATATCCTGTGCGGGCATATGGAGGTGGGGGTTGAGTATCTAACAATTGTTCCATAAACGCATTTTCTTCTTGGGTCACATAAGATTTATCAATCTGTAATCGAAACCTTCTATCTTCACGTTCAATCCCTATTTCTTTTTTCTCTCTATTATGTGCTACAGCTTTCTGAGTCAATGTTTGCATTCTCCACTTCCGGACCTCTTTCTCTGCTTTCATTCACCTCTGTTCAGCTTCCTTTTGCCAAGTTTGAAGAGAATCAAACATAGAGGGCCCGATTCACAGAATGAACTTAAGACTAAATCCTAAACTTACTACTTTTTGGTATTCACAGAATGCACTTACTACTTTCGGGATTCACAGAGTGAACTTACTACTTTCGGGATTCACAGAATGAACTTACTACTTTCGGTATTCACAGAATAGATTTAAGACTACTAACTTTACGTCCGCACTCGGGCCGTAAATTCCGGCCCGGAGGCGGAGTTTCCAGCTTGGGGGTGGAGCTTACGGCCCAGAGGCGGAGCTTCTGGGCCAGAGGCGGGGCTTGCAGCTTGGAGGCGGAGCTTCTGGCTCGGAGGTGGGTATATAGCCATGGCTGAAATCTCCACCTCTGGGTCAGAAGCTCCACCTCCAAGCCGCAAGCTCCGCCTCTGGTCCAGAAGCTCCGCCTCCGGGCCGTAAACTCAGCCACCAAGCCGGAAACTCCGCCTCCGGCCCGGAATTTACGGCCCGAGTGCAGACGTAAAGTTAGTAGTCTTAAATCTATTCTGTGAATACCGAAAGTAGTAAGTTCATTCTGTGAATCCCAAAAGTAGTAAGTTCACTTTGTGAATCCCCTAAAGTAGTAAGTGCATTCTGTGAATACCAAATAGTAGTAAGTTTAGGATTTAGTCTTAAGTTCATTCTGTGAATCGGGCCCAGACTGTCTACTTCTTCTTGCAAACAACTTCTCCTGTAAAAACCCAACTTTTTGTTCATCAAAAGTGGCCATCAACGGCCTCTGCAACTCGGCATTGTCCCTAGTATATTTGTGCCATAGCATACTAAACATAATAGGGCCAAAGCCATGTTTCACACACATATCGAAGTTCAGGGTGCCTTCTGGACGCGCTGACTGACTTTCTTCTAATCGAGCATCTGCAGAACAACAACGACAACAAGAAAACAATAGCCGTCTAAATCCAGGCAATTTCAAAAGTAAGTGAAATTTGTTATGTTGCCTGGCAAAGTGTTCACAAACACTTTGTACCAACATCGGTCCTCAGACCGTGCCAAATACAAACCAAAATAGTACCATATCCACAAAGACCCAAAACAAACTCACCTGGTGCACACAGGTTAAAAAAAAGTATTCTCCACTGCCGACTCTTCGGACCAAACAGTCAGATCCAAGGGTTTCGCCTTTCAGGTCCCCAGTCAGGATGACCACTGGGCAAGGCACCGATCAGACAGACAAATGGTGCAGTTGCTCCCCGAGGAGGACTGCGACCTCCCCACCCGTCTGCGGGCGGGTATGAGTCACCAGATGAAGTCCCCGTTCGGGTGCCACCTGAAGGAAGTGGCCCGATTAGGGCCATCCGGGTCACTCGTGACCACCTCTCAGCCCTCCATACAAATGAAGAGTCGGTCAGACAGTAGAGAATTCAAACCAAGTATATATTTATTCAGATACACTCGAGCAGAGCCCCATCCGCCCAGTCTCTTAGGAGTGCTGCAGAGAGGACTGACAACAGCAAACATGGTGATACATTATGTACGATTCAGAACCAGTGAAGGCACGCCCAGACTGTAAATTTCCAGTTGGAGGCAGCTAAACAAAGAAAGTACAGAAGGATGAGTTTTTATCCTGAGACCGGGCACACACTATCTCTACAACAAGGTTATTCTGCCTGTGCCAGCCACTGGACTGGTGTGTGCAGGCATCTATCTACAGGGAAAGGTATGCGCTCATAAGAACCGTGTATACATTAGTAGAGCATGCCCAACCTTGAAGAAATTAAAACTATAACAGCTGCTTTCAGCAGAGACAGAGAGAAATTAGTTTCGATCATAGCTCAAAATGGCTGCCAAACATAAAATGGTGCTGCGAATGCTAACTTAAGATGTATAATACATAGGCAACACAGCTAAGACATTTTTATTCTAACATTGAGATGGAGTTTCCTGTTGATTCCGGCATAGAGAGTGTTGCCGTAGTACAGTTTGCTGCTGATAAGTGCCTGCATGACAGTTTTTCTGGATTTGGTTGAGATCCATCTGAAGGTCTTTCGAAGCATTTGTTGAGTGTTGAAGCTGGTCGATATGACGGCGTTGAACTGGCAGTTCATTATGAGCAATGAGTCTAGTCTGATGCAGAGGTTTCGTGCATGGTGCATTGGGGTGGGGGGATTTCTGAGAGCAGAGGGCCACCAGGAGTCATTCCATGCTGAGGGGGTCAAGCCAAGAATGAGGACTTCTGTCTTTTTGAAGTTGAGTTTTAGGCAGCTATTCTTCATCCAGGTGGCGAAGGCTTTCATCCCTTCTTGGAAGTAGTGTCTTGTGATGTTGGGTTTGTTTGTGTGGGAGAGGATCAGCTGGGTGTCATTGATGTATGAGACGATGTTGAGCCAGTGGTTCCTAATGATGGTTGTGGTGGTGCCATGTAGACGTTGAAGAGGGTGGGGCTGAGGGAGGAGTCCTGGGGCACTCCACAGTCGGTCTCTATCACTTCTGGGAGGTAGGGAGGTAGTCTGACCCGCTAAGTTCTGCAGGTGGGGAAGGAGCAGATCCAGTTGAGGGCCTTGCCGCAGATGCCGGCGTCGTGGAGTCTGGTGGCTAGGGTGCGGTGGGAGATGGTGTTGAATGTAGCCCAGAGGTCCAGGTGCATGAGAGGTGCTGTTTCGCCCTGGTCCAGGAGGGAGAGGATATCATCGGTGGTGACGAATAGGACAGTCTCAGTGTTGTGATTGCTTCAGAATCCGGATTGGGAGATTTCCAGGACGTTGTTAGCTTTGAGGAAGTTTGCTAGTTGATTGTTGAATGCCTTTTCGGTGACCTTGGCTGCAAAGGGAGGCAGGGAGATGGGCCTGAAGTTCTTTAGGTCAGTCAGGAGGGGGTTGACTTCAGCGTGTTTCCAATCATCTGGGAAGATGGCAGTCTCGAAGGAGCAGTTGATCATCCGATGTAGTTCAGGTGGGATGGCAAAGGCGGTTATGGACAATGTGGTGTTGGCAGGGCTCTGAGGGTGCTCCGGAGTGAATGCTTTTCATGGTCTGTTGGGTGGCATCACATGAGGGAGGAGTTGGAGAGGTGAGGTGGTCTTGATTGTCGAAGTTGTCATAGATCATCTTGATCTTGTGGTGGAAGAAGGTGCTGAGCAGTGCTTAATTTGTGCCGGTGCTTTTGGGTACTTAATTATCAGAGCCGGGTCTACAAGCATTGCTGCACGTCAATGATTTTTATTTTTGATATTATTATTTACCTCACTACTGGACTTGTTGAAGTCGCACAACACTCAGTGGCACAGTCTAAGTCACTTGGTACTTGTGAGACGGACAAGCATGCAGTCCCACTCCTAGCGAAGCTGTGATGAGCCTGGCCTGCCCTGGCTGACCCAAGAAGAGAATGTAAATTCATGAATGAATCTTAATCTGGTTGATGGTGTAGCAGCCGCAGGCTTTAGTTAATCTTCAGCTCGGTGGGAGGGACACTGATTTTGGGCTGGATTTTGGTTCTAAGGGGTTGGGGCTGTGTGGTAGCAGGCAGCATGAGCAGATTTATTCAGATTGCGCATTGCTACGCAGCCACGCCCCGGCATGCCCGCACCCCACCACCGAGTCACCAACGGCCGTTCAAGGTCTGAGTCCCTGTGTCAGCCAGCACGACCTCACCCGACCATCCGACGACGTGAGGACTGGCAGCAGTAGTGCAAGTACTGGCAACAGCACGAGGTGAGGCAGACAGGCTGGCTGGCAGGCAGGCCAGGCCTAGTCAGTTAATAGACTATCAAGGCAGTGCAGTCAGTGTGTATCCCAGCCGCTGGGTCCACCACGCACAAACCGGAACAGGTAAGTCTTAACAAAGTTAAGCATGAAGAGCAGAGCTACAGTGCTGCCTTTTCAGTTCAGTTTTCAGTTTTTAACGTCTTTATTTCGAAGTTTTTCTTCATAAAAGACAAGCATATAAAATATATACACAGAATACACAACAGATATGTACAAATTTATACAAGCAATTAATTAAAATTATCATGAATCTTGTTTAAAAAAGTCAATTAAATAGCATAGAAAGACGTTTTTATCAGAATTAATACAAATATAAAGAGACAATTCAGAAATGCTCCCCAAGAGATATAGGTTACAAACGACTTATTTGACAATCAGCTAATGGCTCCTCGCCTTTTCACAATTCTTTGTCTGCCTTCGCCACAGTACTTATGTTCAAGTAATTTGTCATTTTTTGTGCAGGTTGAGTTGTTATTCCTTTCAAATTACTGCTGGCATGGATGTATATATGGAGAAGGCCCTTTACTACATTATTACTCTGGACGAGAGTGTTATGATTAAGAGGGAGGAAAGAGTACTGCAAGCATAATGGAAGCCTAGGAAGCACCTGCTATTGTTTCCCACCACATTTGTGTCTATAGTCCACCTGCAGGTACATAACCATCAAACCCTCGTGCAATAATGAGTCGTCTGGCGCCTGACCAGACCAAGGATAAGCAGGAAACGGTAAAAGAAACGGACAAACACACAAACCATTTATTTATGTTCCTTTTGTTAATTTATACGTTTGTTTTTCAGGAAGAGGAAGTCAACTGCTGGCAAATGTTCACAAAATGGTATTATGAAGCATTTGCTCTCCTCTTTGTGCAAACAGGGAGAAGATGTGGCGTCACAGCTAGAGCTGTTGATAATCGACTTTTAGTTGGGAACCAGGTTTGAGTCTCGGCGTCGGCTCAAAAACTCTGTGATTCTGGACAAACCTCTACACACGGTTAGGCACGGATTATTTAATGTGTAAAGCGCTCCAATACATTCGGGTCGAGCTCGCGCAATAGAACAAAAGACATGTACATTACCCAGTTCTTTCCTCCCTCGCTAGCAGCTGGGCGAACGATGCAGGGCGGTTGTTCCTTGTTAACGAGCATTTCTATTTACTTAGGCAGAACAGTTATTTTTCAGCCTGGTGACTCATTAGCATTAGGTGGACATGCATTTTGTCCGGGAGAAATTTGCCCAGGAAGACGTCACAAGAAACTGCAATGTTTCGCTACAGATGCCAAAGGAAACTGTGTTTTTTGAGGCATTTCCTTCTTAAAAAACGACACTCATTCTTTGAGATAAAATGCAGTGTATTGGGGAATTGAAGCAGCCAGGCTCGTGTGAATTCGTTATGCGCTGCACTGAGTTATGAGATTATAAGAAAAAAGCAGTTTTGAAGGTGTTGCTTTTTAAAATGCACTAACTCACTAACAGCAAATAATTTCAGAGTTGTATCCTCGGCCTTAAGAGATGTCAACTTCCAAATATCCCCATAGGGCTTAATGTTAATACACGACCTTTGACCCTAATGCATATGTCGAAATATGACAATAAATGTAGTTGCAAGATGTGACATCACAGGAGGTAAGTTTACATTTTACCCAGAGTATACAAGGGACGAGGCCACTTTATCTGAACCCCGACCATCGCTGACGGTCACACCTTATGGTAAAAAAAATGAAAAACGATAAGGCAAAGGTGGATGGAATGTTCTCCACAAAGAGCAACCTATTCATTGCAGGAGTGATTGATGTGCATAAATCAGTTACAGGTTGTGCATGTGCCAGGGAGGTGCATATTGTGCCTCTAGCAGAGTCCAATATATTCCTTCATAGTGGGCTTGTACCTCTGATCTCTATAATGTCAAATAGCCTACTGTCTTTTAGTAATAGACTGCGCAAGGGCAGTTTAGGGTCAAGCCTGGGGAGAAACCAAATACAACATAAGTAGATAGTCTTATCAGAATTAGTTTGGAGTCAAGCCTTTAATGGACAGAAAAATTTCATTATCTTTGGTTCAAAAAGTGATGTCATCCCGTCTTTTTTGCAGTTTTGCCTTGGCTTTTGAGCTCCTTGGAAAGGATACCTTAATACAATCAACATATATCAAGTCAACCATCACATTACCAAGGTAGGAATTCAGATAGGGTGTTAAACGTGGGTTTCACCCGTGCAAGTTGAGAATGTGTAGGTGGAGCCAGTGAAGGAAGTGGGTGGGGCAAGGGAGAGTGGGTGTGGCCTCCTAAAAAAAATTGAGTTCCTGGACTTGCTATTTTACAAATTAAGCACTGGTGCTGAGTCTGTTGTAGAGGACTTGGGATGATATGAAAGAAGAGAGCCGTAGCACATTCGTACAGGTGATGCAGCAGAGACTTATAATATAAGGATCTATTCAGTATCCGCAACAGTATGAGGCGGAAATGGATACGTATGGCCACCTCTCTAGTGCTCTGCAAAGCCTCCGCCCAGTCGTCATTCTAAATCAATCCAATGTTTCCCTTCCACACCTCTCATAAGGAGCGTAGCAGATCTGGGGAATTATTTATTATTTTCTTATAGACCAGTAAAATCGCCTTGGCAGGCATAGGGTCTAGCAACAATCGGTCCTCCAGGGGGGGATACTCAGGCAGCTGTACCCTCTCCGGGACTGCACACCGCAGCGTGTGCTTGAATTGCGAGAATCTAAACAGATCCCCTGCTCCCATTTCGTATTCCATATTTAGGCCCTCAATTTTAAAAAAGCGCCCCCCCAATATCCAAATTTTTCCAAGGCAGTCAATACCAATCAGTCCCCCTTTAAGGAAACCTTTAAGGTTCCGAACCTCACTGAGTTGCTTGCTGTCCCACAGTGGAGTTTGATCCATCAGCTTGCCATCCCAACCCAAGTGTTTGTTAGCTTCGTTCCATGCAGTGTGTTATGGCAACAACATAATCTGCTTTTTGTTATGTAGGATCAATCGGTAGCCACGACCGCCCATGGCCCCCCGACTGACTCAGTAAGCAGGTTCGCCCACATCTCCAAATATCCAGTCAGTGATTGTCACCAGCTGGAAGGCCAACCAATAGACTTGAATGTTGGGTATAGCCAAACCCCCCTTGAATACACCCCTTTGTAACTTGCCGAGAGAGATCCTTGAACTGCCTCCATTCCACAAGAGGTTGCCCAACTCACAAGGTGGTACCTTGTATGAGGTATGAATTGCAGCGTACAGGGGAGGGACATCATCTTGAAGAGCACTACCCTGCCCAGACCGCATCTTTCACAGAGCCACCCCCGCCATCGCACCCAAGCTACGCTGAACCAGCAACTGCTCCCTCCAGACCGCCTCCTTCCCCGATGACTAGAAATGCGCCAAAATCAACCCCCTCCTGAAGAAACCCTCCACGGACCCGACAGACCTTAACAACTTCATGCCTATCTCCTTCCTCCCCTTCCCAGCCAAGGTATTTGAAAAAGCCGTCAATAACCAACTACCTGACTTCATCAAAACAAATGACATCCTGGACATCTCCCAATCTGGTTCCCTAAGCAATCACAGCATTGAGACCACCCTTTTCGCAGCCACCGATGACATCAGCTCCTACCTCGACCTGAGCGAAAACGCGACCCTCATCCTCCTGGATCTCTTGGCAGCATTCAACACCATCTCGCACTGCACCCTAACCACAAGACTCCACCATGCCAGCATCTGTGACAAGGCCCTTGACTGGATCTGATCCTTCCTCACAGGCAGAACACAATGGGTCAGACTTCCGCCATAACTCTCGGAACCGACAGAGATCAACTGTAGAGTTTCCTAGGGTTCCTCTCTCAGTCCCACCCTCTTCAACGTCTATATGGCCGCCCTTGCAACCATCGTCAGGAACCACAGACTCAACATCATCTCGTATGCCGACGAAACACCGCTGATCCTCTTCCTCACCACCGAACCCAACATCACCAAGCAAGGGAGCAAGCCGAAGAAGGGATGAAAGCCGTCACCAACTGGATGAAGAACAGCTGGCCTAAGCTCAAGCTCAAGTCCTTATCCTGGGATCTACCCCTTTGCATGAATTGATACTGGGTGGCCCTCTGTGCTAGGAACTCCATGTACGAAACCTCTGCATTAAAGATGCAGGGGCAAGAGTGAGGTTTGGTAAACAGGGGGAATGTACTGAGAAATTCCCGATTACTAGAGGGGTGAGACAAGGCTGTATTCTGGCCCGCGGCTTTTTACATATTACATCAATTCAATTGGACAGCACCTTTCGACCCTACCAAATGACTACCCAACCGTCAAAGGCTCACCAGTTCCAATTTTATTATATGCCGACGACGCGGCCATAATGTCCCAGACCCAAGTTGGTTTACAAAGGGCGGTAACCAATTTTGCATGTTACATGAGGGACAGAGGCCTCAGAGTTAACATCTCGAAAACATTTACTATGCCATGTACCCGAAAGCTCAATAGAGCCCCCTGCACCATATTTCTAGACAAACAAAAAATTGCAATTACAGATAAATTTTGTTATCTAGGAGTTCTGTTTGACAGACGGTGCCGCTGGCAGGCAGCGATAGCTGCTAGAAAGCTGGCCTATAGCCGCACAATAGGCGCCTTGCCCGTTTTTTCTGATAGAACTGGCGGCAAGCCAATTAAGGAGCTGATCCAGATCTATCGGGCTAAATGCGTTTCAACAGCCACCTATGGCGCGGGCATATGGGGTATTGAGAAAGACCACTCCCTACAGGGCTGTGAAAACCAATTTATTTGTTACCTATTGGGAGTGGCCAAAAGTACCTCCACGTACATGTCACATATTGAGGTAGGAGTTAAATATCTCAATGACATCATTAAGATGTCCCCTATCTTGCTTTGGCATAAAGTGTGGGTTACACATGAAGCTAGGTTCAATAGAGATCTCATCGAAGACTGTTTGGCCTTAGATGGGGCAGCCAATGTTAGATGGTTATCGTATGTGAGATCTATGTTTACTGATCTGGGTCACCCAGAGTACTTTGATAACCCTAGAACCCTGGATGGTATCTCAAGATCAGCCTTAAAAAAAAATGATAACTATCCATCTAGAAACTGCTAGATGGACCCATGAAAAATCAAGGCACACAGTTTTAAATTACCAGGAAATTACACCTAATGAGGGTCTGCAAACTTACCTGGTTGTGGTAAATAGTCCATATCTTCGAATGCTGTTGTCCCGTTTGCGCCTGGGGATTTTCTTTCGCATGGTTACCCTACCTAACACCAATGACTGGTCCTCTAACAAATTAATTTGCCCTTGTGATAACATCTCGGTGCAATCTAACATACATATTATGTTTTTTTTGCAAACTATACACAAACCCCAGACAACAATTCCTGAAGCCGTTCCTAAAACGATGGGGGCTACAAAAATGTAGACCAGCTTACCTAAAAATGTTACAGCTAGAAGGTGACCATGTCATTTATGCCGTCTCATGTTTCTTAAAAACGGTAATAATGTACAGAAAATCTCTGTGTTCAAACTTTTTCATCTCTTGGCACATCGCTGTCTGCTATTATTGAATTGCTTGTAAAATATGGTGTTTTATTCTGTTTTCCTAATGAACTTTTCCTAAATGATAAAGTAAGCGTCTATTTTGTATCAACTATGTACATGATACTTTTAATCGCTGTATATATAAATGTTTTTGTAGTGCTTTTATGATTTTATCTGAAAAATCGAATAAAGCTTACTTTACTTACTTAAACCTCTGCATCATACTAGATGCTTCGCTCACTATGGACTGTCAGATCAACTCAGTATCCACGGTCTGTTGCCATACCCTCTGCCTGCTGCGAAAGACCCTCAGATGGATCGCCACCGAGTCCAGAAATACCATCACTTACACTCTCGTCACCGGCAGACTCGACTACGGCAACACATTCTATGGCAGCATTACCCAGAAAAACCACTGCAAGCTCCAGAATGTCCAGAACGCTGAAGCCAGACTGGTCCTCGACCTTCCCCGGCTCAGCCACATCACTCAACACATCCGCAAACTCCACTGTCTCCCAGCAGACAAAAGAATACCCTTCAAACTCCTCACCTATGCTTACAAGGCCCTCCACAATGCCGGACTAGCCACCTTTTCTTCCACACACCCAAAAGACAACTCTGCTCCGCCCAGCTTGCCCTGGCCACCATCCCACAGATCCGCATACCAGAACCAGAGGAAAGTCCTTCTCCTTCCTCGCTGCCAAGACCTAGAACACCCTACTTCTCCACCTCAGACTATCTCCCACACTACCCCAGTTCAGGAGGGACCTCAAACCTGACCCTTTGAATGAACCTAACACCTAAATGGATCTGCTCCCCACCTCCCCCCAGCACCTTGAGATCCTCATGGGTGAGTAGTTGCACTTTACCAACCTTTGATTGATGATTTGTGATTGTGGGCCGGTTTTTTGGCTGTTTGTGGACCTCTTTTAGGGTCTGCTGAGTTAGTTTATTACTGTTGATTTCCCTTATATTTCGTAGCGCGGAGACGCACTGTTCCAGTGTATTCAGGCGCTTAATAAATGTCTTTATTATTATTATTATTATTATTATTATATTAAAACAAACATTCCCTGCAAGGAGCACAAATCCATGCCGTCTTCCATACCTTGCAAAACATGTATACTGTGTGTCTTTAGAAGTTGAAAACAACCACAATTTGCAAATATGGGCCACTTTTTTTTGCTTTATAATTTACTAATGGGGATCACCTTTATTTTGGTGCCCCTGCCTATATAACAAAGCACTGAAACGCACTCCAAAAAGTGCTGAGCAGACCAGACCTTGAAGTCTTTGCTACATAGGTTGCCTCGGCCGAAGTTTGATGCCTTTTCCCACTACATCGGCTCGCCTTTCACTTTGAAACATTTTTGGAGATTGGAATCCATCACTAGGGTAAGACACGAGCTTTAGGCTGGCCAGGGCTCCACGAGGTGGGGTACCTTGTTTACTGGGGACGGCTTTCGGCAAAAGTGTCTGACAAGGATACAAACTTGGAAGAATACCTATTTAATTGGGTATCTCAACCCTCTTCCTAGTGTTTCAGGGATTAAAAACTTTCCAACACCCAACTTTTGGTACTTGTTGAAAAGGTTCTTCATCTTCAGTTGTGGTACTACAAATCTCCCCAAATCATCAGTAATTGCTTCTTAGAAACCAGGCCATGGGGTCAAGGCCGGAAATTATTTTCCCACCCAATAGTCCAGTTACAATAAGTGATAGTGTTTTTTCAATAGATATCCTGGATTCCAATTTTCCTGGTGAGTAATGATAAACCACAATTCCTGACCTTGAGAGCAGAATCGGAGGTTCAAAGGGGTTTGAAATAACACTCAGCAGTTTTTCCCCAGGAAGACAGAAATGTGCCAGTAGGCAGTGCTCCTAAGGTCTTCTCTATTGCAAGAAACTCTCTGACTTGAGAGCGTGGGTACAGTGAATTATACGGTTGACCCACAAGAGACTGTGCTATGATTCAGTTAGGTTTTTCAGCCACATATCACACATTCATTTTCTAGTAATCACCCAGAAGTCTTCTGGAGTTGAAAGGTAAGTTTATTAGACAAAGAGAGCAACACAGTGGTGGAGGCCACTCACGCAGGAGATCCTCCACTGTATGACTGTTCGACTGCCACTCTTTGTAGATCAACATCCCCCCCTTCTCATCAGGATACGCCATACAGAATGCTCCTCATGCTAAGGTTCCAGTAAGAGCTAACCCACAAGTGAAACACACCTAAAGTACTACAGTTTCCCATATATTTTAGCCAGATGCCCTATTTCCTGTGGTTTGCTGTAGAATGAATCCCACAGTGGCCTGGTCCCCGTCTCATCGGGATAGCTCGGGATATTAAGTCAAAGTTAGAAAGAAGTAGGGTTTTGAAACCACATACTTTTAGCAAGCACATTCCATCCAAGGCAACAATTTTGCCTTGCAACTTAGCACTTTAGCCCTTTTTCAATATTTAAGCGGGTATAGTATAGTTCTACTAAATTTGAGCACTTTGCAGCTAGGCCTTACTTTTTGAAGACAGTATGACAGATGTCAAATCTAGTAATTTTAGTCACTAAATAGATTCACCATACATTTTTCCACTGTAGCCTGACCGACAGTGCGGATGTTTGAATATCAGTTCATGTGCTAGGTCTTGCTTCAAATGTCCATAGTAAAAGCTTCACTGTGTCTAATATGTCGTATTTGGTTGTTATTCATCCTGCTAATTTATGGACACTTATAGTAGACTTACAAAAAAAATCAAAGGCGCCAAATGGTCACCATAGTTTAGGGACATTGAAACACATGGTTTAGCAGAGCCCTGTTGTTTAGTGGTCCACACACCAGCTTCCCAGATCCACAAAAAGAAAAAAATCAATAAAAAGATGTTTGCTTCAAGTATTGCTTGACAGACACTGCACCTAAATGATTAAATTGAGCAATAATGCAGTTTCACAGAGCAACAGAGGGATTGTATATTTATTTGTAACAACTTGAGGAGACTTGGCAGTCGGCAGGGAAGTAATTATAAAATACGCACTTAGAAAAAAGCCCTCAAGTACTAACAGTACTGCCAAATGTCATATTTCAAAGTTTGGTGATTGTGATCAATGAATGACTGCTAGAGTTCAGAATTGAATCCTCTGACCCCCCAGGATACTGCAAACTATATGTATTCAAATGTAGGCACCACTGGACAAGGACTCAGGCTCGATGTGGTCTGGTTCATGGAATCATTGGGAACTGGTGGTCTGTGAAAGGAGAGAAGTGGACAAAGAGGAGATCAGTTTCTGTCAGAAATTGATATAGATCAATTTTCAGAGGAGACACATGTCTTAGAAGATAGATTTGGCTCCCTTCGGGCTGTTTGCACAAAATACCGTAGAACAAACATTATGTGGACAAAATATTGTGTCAAGAATATGAAGGACAAAAATAATGTGAAGGTAAGTTTCTGCTGGTAACAAACTTTAACTATATTTAACTCCACATATATGTACCGTGGCTAAATACATGTATCGTGGCTATATACATGTATCAGGAAGCACACCTGATTTCAAAGGCATTTACTGGAGCACGGTCTCCTACTCGGAGCTGGAGGAAGCACTAGTTTGACATTGAGGTCTACTACAAATCTAAATTATGATATCCCTCCACGATACCGGAACAGCATACCTGAACAGCTGACTCAAATGCCATGCACACCAAAGGACTGCACAATCAGTCCCCGTACCAAAAAGACTTGGGGCCTCATTACTAGGCCTTGCGTCAGTTTTGCGCTTCCGATGCGCCACTTTTTGTGATGCATCGGCGGCATAAAACGTGCCTCCTTTTGCGCACTATTTACAAAGTGACACATCTAGGTAGATGCGTCACTTTGTAAACCTCTGCGCCACATTATACCTGTGCCAGGTATAATGTATGCAAGGGGGGCGTATTGACGCAAGTAAGGGTCGTAGAAGTGACGCAGTGAAATCTATGAGATTTCACTGCGTCACTTCTAGGACGCCGTTGCGTCAAAATCTTGCGCCTGCCTCACAGCAGCGTAAGACTGACACAGGCCCTTTCACATGGGGCTGGCCCCATGTGAAAGGACGCATTGCTGGAGTTGCGTCACTTTTGTGGCACGCTCCAGCAATGCTTCACTTTAGCGCTTACAGATACGTCAGAAATACTGACGTATCTGTAACTCCTTGTGACATGATGCATCATAAATTAAATATGACGCATCAGGAATGTCGCAAGGAGTGCGCACTGAGACGTGATGCATCGCTGCTTTCATGCAGCGATGCGTCATTTCTCATAAATGAGGCCCCAGATCGGGAGGCCGCCCCTTCTCCTTCCGCGCGGCCAGTGCCTGGAACGCCCTTCCGCTCCACCTCAGACAGACAACATCGCTGCCCATCTTCGCAAGAAACCTCAAAACCTGGCTCTTCGACAGACCCCCTTCTTGATGGACTGGAACTCTCGACCCCACCCCCCAGCGCCTCTAGACCCTTACGGGTGAGTAGTGGTCGCGCTTAACAAACACCTGACTGGTTAATTGATCACTGAAACTATAGGTGGTGGACAAATAGTTCAAGCATTTGAAGGATCACAGTGATCAGCATTGGACGAGGGGATCCATGGTGAAACAGGAAAGCCTTTCTACCCCTCTCTTGCCTGATATTTAGCAGTATGAGCTCCCCTAATGCCAGGTAGTTCAAGGAGTGCTGGGGGCTCACCGAAAGGAAGGCCCAGTCCTTCAAATGCCACAAAATGTCCATGATTAAATTGTTATACAGACATCGATTACAGCCAGTGGCTACAGCCCATGGTTGCCTCGTTGTCTCTACAGAGCCGAAACCCTTCTTCCTGGCTGAGCATTTCTACATGGCACAGGCCTTCAAGAGTACCCTAGGCTTACTCCCAGCCTAGAAGGTAAAGCATCTTTCAAAGTATTCGTCCTGATCAAATCTCTATTAAATTATGGTCTTGATCCGAAGTTTAAATGAATCAATAATACTCATATTGATGGGTTGATATAGAGTGAACTTTGGCATCGGACCAGGGCCAAACAGAAAATCTGCCATGTCTAAAATGCCTGCGTGCAACCAATGAGTGCACGACAGACATTCCACTCATCTAAGGAGCACCAATAGTTTTAGTGAGATGTTCACTGAAAGATCTCCTAGTGGAGACTTCCCGAGTGCCAGTTCTCCTGAACCCAGAAAGCTCTTACCATGGCACAATGGGGGATACCAAAAATAACCATAGGGGTGTGTATTCAATACATACAGCTTTATAAGGTGCAAGCTGGTCCGGGGACATGTTCACAATCAGAACGGTTGAGTCCCTCAAAGGTCAAAGAGGGAGAGAGACATTCAAAAATTCAAAAAATAATGTCATGGACATTCTGGGAGTTTTCTACCAGCACCCTGTGGGGGTCACTTCTCCTGCTTTCTGTTGGAGACTGCCAGGCTGATGTTCTGACATACATGGATGTTCTTGGTACATGGGCGGTGGTCGAGGTTTTCCGCCAGCATAATTTGCTGTCAAACCAGGGAAACCCTAAGTCTGGAGAGGGGGGCCTCCACCAAACGCGAAATGCTGTGACTTCACAACAAAGTACATCATCCCATCTCAGATAAGAAAAACACTTTCAGGTTCGGCATATGAAGGAATAATTCCCAATAAAGACCTTGCACCTTTTTTCCACATGAAAAGAGGCCAATTCAGTTATGCTGAATCAAAATCTACTCCTACAAGTTTCTTCCTATATTTGGAAATATTTCTAACTTTTTAGGCGTTCACTAACATTCCATACTTCACTCTAGAACATCTATGACACACAAGGTGCAGGGGCGCTCCTTTTCTCACCCCTCTGTTTGGGTGTATTATCCACTTGACGGACACTCTGCCAGCAAATATGCGGCAGAAATGTGCATTTATCTTTTTTAGATTTTCTCACAATATTTATTTTCACAGGAAACGTTTTTCGCCTACACCTGCTTTAAATGTGGGTGTGTCGTTTCTTTTCCTTTTCGCACCATGTAAGGACAGTTGGTCATACATTTTTTATGGTAACTTTACCAGTGTTTCATGGACGGAAATGACCCTTCAGATTGTTCGTGAACGCAACAGAGTTATCACTTTTCAAATAATGCATGCACCCCCCCCACCTCCAATTAATTCACTTACCCTTTGCCTAGGATTTTCAGTGCTAAATTGACCATACAGTTAATATGCCTCGTGTGGCACTCCGCATAGAATGCAAAGGGTGTTCCGGGCCTTGTGCAGTTGAAACGAAATTACGTTGGGAAATTAGCCACACTGGTGGAATGTTTGTCATTTAAATGCTCTTATGAATCTATAAAAGTTTTTTTTTCTGGAAATCAGTATGTGGCGTTTAGAGTCTGCATTGCATTTCTGCGATCAGTATTTAAACTTGAGTGTGCAAGGCCCTTTGTGAAGCTGCCCCCTACTGTTCACCACATTTTGTAAATAATAGTTGTATTTTTTATGCAAAATCTCTAGTCTTTTCTGTTTTCTCCTCTTGAAGTGAATCTTCATCCTTAAAATCTGTTGCTTCAAAACAGTTTCTGTACTTATTGCAGCTTTGACATGAAAAACACCAAATCACACTTTTTTGTACAAGCAAGTTCTAACTTCGGCTCATCTTTCTATAACAAGTAGTATATGTTCTTGATACAGATATGATTTATTAGGAAGTGTTTATAGAAATTTATAAATTACAAGTGGGAAAGATCAAGCAATCCATACTTGTCCTCAGCATGGAACATGACAGATTACCTCCTGAAAGGGACTCATATTGTGCATTTTACATTCAGTGCAGGGCCTGTGCGGGAAATCTACAGTACTTCAATTATAACTGACCTATTTCAGTTCCTTTTACAATTTCTCAGAAAAATTCCGTCTGGCAACAAGTTTAGAAATGAAGGCCGGATCTAAAACCCCTTGAAATGGGAACAATAGTTGGCAGAAATATTGATTGCACCTTCCAGATTCCTCTCATGTGCAATAGCCGTGTTTTTACTGTAAATCACCCTTTTCCTACTAACAGTTTTAACTCCAGTACTGGACAAAGCCTGCACCCCTATCTTCACAGTAGTGCAGGGAAGTGATCATTGGGATGCACCTCAATAAAATGGTTCCGGGACCACTGAGATCCTCATTGTCATTGCATGCCATCTTAAATGGGTTTAAACAGGAGTTTGTGCCCAAATCGGGAATACAATTTTGGCACAGAACCTAGTGGTTTTCCTCATTCAAATTTGGACAAGTGAAATTGGGCAAGGTTTGTGACAATATTTTAACAAGACTATCAGGTAGATTTATCATTGAAAAATCGGCTCGCAAAGGGCCAGATTCTGAGAATCTGGCCCTTTGCAAGCGCAATTTTTGCATTTGGGATTCATCATCCCAAATGCAAAAATCAGTAATTGCGAATTCGCTAAATTGCGAGGAATTACATTTAAGGAATCTCTATTTGAGATTTCTTAAATGCAATTCATTAACCATTTTTAAATTGCGAAATCGCAATTTCGGGCCGCTATTTACCGCAAGGTCAAACCTCGTAGTAAATAGCGAAAACTTAGAAAAATGCTTTTAAATGCATTTTTCTAAGTTGCATGTTGCACACACACATGTCCTTTGGACATGTGTGTGCGCAACACCAATGTAGATTACATTTCAGGGGTGCTACAGGGTGTCCTTTGGACACCACTGCCACCCTTGAAATCGCATCCTTATTTGCGATTAGCAAATTGCTAATCGCAAATAAGGAATAACTCCCCATTCATTCCTTTAGGCCCATAGGAATGAATGGGGAGTTATTCCTTATTTGCGATTAGCAATTTGCTAATCGCAAATAAGGAATGTGTAGGAATCGCAATTTATTTAGCGATTCCTACATGAATCCCGTTTTGCAAGTCCTTAATAGCGATTCCTTAATGATCCCTATTAAGGACTCGCAAAACGGGACTTTGATGAATCTAGGGGTATGTGACTGAGCCTCACTGAGGTCCTGAACTGGTAATCTTACTCAACAAATACTGCTCACAGTCCGGCAACATACACTCTATAATCGAAAATGCATTTATGGGCGTCTTTCACTAAGTGGACTTTCCAATGAAAAATAGTAAATGCAGACACACAGTTTATTCAAAGGGAATATCAGAGAAATCCTTGAAAAACTCTTGGGAGTTTCCTCCAGCGTATTGGGGAATAAATAACCTTTGGTAAAGGTTTGTGGAATCAATATTAGAGCATTGTACTCCATTTTGCACCCTGTTTTGGAGGCACAAACTCCTCTGGTATTATCCTGTGTGTTACAATATGTCTATGAAAGTGGCGGCCGGCCTTACTAGCCTCTGGGTTGGAAACAGGCTGCTGGGGGTGGTAAAACTGACAGCGATACTGGCGGGGCCTCCGATTGTTGTAGTGTGTGCAAGCCGTTCACTTTGGGATCAGAGCTGACCCTGGCCGGGTCTGGGTGCGCATGGAGCGGAGGAGGGAGAGATCCAGGCAGGGATCGCTCACTCCTACAATGTCATCCTCACTCTGAGGAGCAAGTCTGTCTAAGGGAGAGACAGAAGTCTTGTAGGGACCACCTGGCGCTTGAGGTATTATGGTTTGCCTCCCTGAAATAATCACGCTGAGGCAGGTAGGTGAAGAGACTTCATGTTTATTGACCGTTTGCCTCCACAGCTCCCAGGAACTAAAAGGGTCCCTGACATTCAAATAAGAACATTCTGTTGCCATAACAATTACATAACAAATGCCACTGAGGAGATGGAGGAGAATACTACAACATCTCCTCTCTTCCCAAAAACAACATATCTGAGTGCACAGGAAAGAAAGAATGAACAAGAATGGAGACAAAGAAAAATAAAACAAACAGAAAGAGAATTAGAAGGAAATAATACTAAAACATAACACAGAATAAAAGATATATATGAAGATCCGATAATACCAGCAATTAGAACAAAATGAAAAATGCAGTTTACAACGCCATGTGATAAATGTACAAATCCATGCGATTAGGGGAAGACTAATCCTGCCACTCCTGTGTGGGAGGACATATTTCGTAGACAGCTCAGCAAAGTCAGAACTCACTTTCTGAGTCGGTTGAACTGCTTTTTGAATGTATCCACCACATCTCCAGACTTAAGGCCTTGTTGCAAAACAACCCTCTTTGGAATCTAGTAAATCCTACATAAGTTCCACCAGCTTTTCCAATTGACCCGTACAGCAAATCGTGTAACAACATCAACCTAACAGGAGGACCAAACTTTGACAGGCCTTTAAGGACATTAAGAGGAGACTTAATTGTCACCCAATCTCCCACAGAAACCCTAGATTCAAAACTCTTACAAATGGGAGAAACAGATTGATCCAGTGATTCAGACTCATCATGAGATTCCACACACTTGGTCATAGAACCCCTTTTCTTCATCCAAGCAGGGCACATGTGAAAAGAAGCTTTTCTACCCCTGAGAAGTTTAAAGGGACTGGAACCTGTGATGGAGCTGGAGCTGAGAGTTGTGCGCTGTGCCTAAAGCATACTTTGAACAGCTTCTTTAATATCAGTTCTAGATGAAACAGCCCACTGAATACATTCAACTAAAATAAGGTTGTTACGCTCAATAAAGCCATTGGCCTGTGGTTAATAGAATGCAACACACTTGTGAACAATACCAGACTGGCTCAAAAAATCTGACATTTCTTTTGAGGTAAATTGTACTCTATTATCCGAGACAATCTCTTTAGGGAAACCCTCTCTATCAAACAAACTTTGAAGAAACTTGATGACCTCTTGTGAGTTGGGATCAGTCAAGAATTGTACCTACCACCATTTACTGAAATTATCAGCCATAACTAAAGCAAATTTAAACTTCTTGAGTAGGATGTTAAAAGGTCCCATGAAATCGATGGCTAGTTTCAGCCAAGGACCATTGGGAACAATGACCTCTTGAACAGGATGTACAAACGCGGACATCCAATCAACCCTTGTAGGCTTGGGCAATTTGTGATCAAGATATAGGGTGACTACAAGGGATTTTATTTTTAATCTGACTCAATTATTCTGTCTATTCGATGGTTCATTCACTAGAACCCCATGTATCCTCAGGATTACTTATCAGATAAGTTAAACAAATCTTATTAAACAGATGATTCAATCAATTTTTTACAGAATGGGAAGCACACAGCAGACGAAGGTATATGTTTTTAAAAAAGTATTGTTTATATTGATATAAATCACAAGAATAAATCAATGGGGGTACAAAGTAAGCAAAATTATACAAAAACAGTCATGAATGGCAACATAAACATATTTTGATTGACAATTCATAACAGCAGAATCAGCTCAAATACATAAATGAGGAAACCAGAGTCATCAATGTATCGTAGTTTCCTGGAGTATAAATAGCTGAGGAGATGATGCTTATGTCGACGTTTCGGTCTCTTAAGTTTTCATCAACAAGACCATCATCAGGACTAGATTTTTCAAACTGTAACCCCCTGTACAAAGAATTATATACAATTAGTTGATGCAGTAGTAAAAGCGGAATCATCAACTAGCTTTTCACCTTCAAACTAACTAAAGTGCTGTGTGCGTCACATCCTATTGATGAACATTTAAACTAAACAGGTACCATTTAGGAAAAATCATTTTAAAAGAAACAGTACTACTAATTATAAAAATATTTCAATTTACATCAATTTTAGGAAGAAAAACACCTATTACATAGCTTCACAATTGATAGTAATACAGAGTGCCAGGTCTAAGTGTCATACGAAAAAGACCTTGGTGATACCATCCAAGAATGTTGAGACCTTTTTTTGCCACATTCACCTTCCATCGAATATGTCTGTCTTTAAAGAGAAGAGACGTTTCATAAAAACCTGAGAACTCAATTGTCCTGCCTTCATAAGAAACATGGCTTCTGTCTGGTGGATTGAGATATTTGTTCCCCCATAACTTCTGAAATAGTTCTTCAGTGATCATTGTCACGTGCACACCTTAATCCACCAGCAAATCAAGGGCCAGATGTAGGTGGCCCAATACCGGTCGGTAACGGCCGAAATTACCGAATTTCGTCCGTAACCGACCGGTATTGGGCATTTGGGATGTAGGTGGCTACATTTCAGATTCGGTAATTTACCGAATCGTTAATTTAAGGAATCGGTAAATTACCGATTCCTTAATATACGAATCGGTAAATTACCGAATCTGTAATGTAGGGAGCACTCAAATGAGTGCATTGCACAGTTAAGGATTTGGTATTTACCACCAAATAAAGGTTGGTGGTAAATATAGTGCACTATTCAGGGGTGCAACAGGGTGTCAATGTGACACCCTGCCACCCTTGAACATGGTCCCCCTTATTACCGATTCGGTATTTACCGAATCGGTATTTATCGATTTGGTAACTACAGAATCGGTAATTCCCATTCATTCCTATGGGCCTACAGGCCCATAGGAATGAATGGGAATTACCGATTCGGTAAATACAGAATACTGAATCGGTAATAGGGGAACCATGTTCAAGGGTGGCAGGGTGTAACATTGACACCCTGTGTCACACCCTGTATTACCGATTCGGTAAATACTGAATCGGTAATACTGAATCCTACCGATTCTGTAAAATTTACTGAATAATTAGCTACATCCCATTTACCAATTCTGAAATACCGAATTGGTAATATTCGGTATTTTAAAATCGGTAAAATAGGATTACCTACATCTGACCCCAAGAGACTTACCATCCACTACAACCTCAACAACAGGATCCACACAATCTTCAGAATCATCCTTGACGACCACTACTAAATCAGGTAGAGAACTAACAACCTCACACACCAGATTGAACTTCTCTTCTTCATCATACATCACACTCACACTGCCCCGAAAACCACACATCTTTGCAAAATGACCCTGTTTGCCACACTTGTGCATTATGCATTCTTTGCAAGACAAATCTTAGAATTGGGAAATGAGATGGGAAACCACATTTTGAACAAACATTTTTTGAAAATTCACCTCTCTTCTCATTTTTGTTTGGGAAATACCTAACCCCTTTTTGTTCCGATTGAGGTTTGTCTTTATCCATGTGCACTTGGTCAACTTTATCCTTACTATCCTCGATAACCCCTGCAGCATTCTTTTCTGGTTTGAATTCTCGCAATGCTTTCTAGGCAAGCTTAATACTCTTAACTATGGATATTATTTCCTGTAACAAAGGATACTTTAGTGCAAGAAGTTTTGCTTGAACTTTATCATTAGAGTGAACAACAATCTGATCGCAAATAAGTTGAGATGTGAAATGCTCAAACTCACACTCAGACGCAAGTATGCGTGAAGCTACTACACAGGACACAATGCTCTCATCATTGTCTTGTTTCCTTGTAAAAAATGTATGTCTTGGAGGACTACTTTCTACATCAAATTGCTTCTGCAACACACCAACTGCTTGCTGAAATTCATCTAATTCATCTTCTCCTTAAACTACTTCCAGAGGAGGAAGATGCTCCAAAACAGCTTGTCCTTCAAATCCCAGATTATGTTCTAAGATGAAATGTTTTCTCTGTGCACTAAATCTGCTACCCCCCATGGCGCCTAAATATTTTTCATACGCCCTGTACCAAACTTTCCACTTAACTGGTGGATCACCTGGAATCTGTAAAAAGGGGGGGGGGAGGTTGTACATTTTGCATGTTAAAAAAACTTTAGTGAACTAACTAGTCAGTGAAACACAATGCTGAAACTCAACTTGCAAGATAAGTTAGTTGTAACAAACACACTATTTTTTTAAGAAAACACAGAAGTAATACTTGAAGTCCACCTGCAAAACAATAATTGGTCGTGAGTAACAGAGATTTTGAAGATGAGCTGCAGAGCGTCCAACAACCTGTAAATCTACCTGTGATGCAAAAGTTATGTTTTAACAGCACTTTTTTTCCAAAAACAAACTGCAAAGCGTCCAGAAAAAAACCAGTACCACTAAAAGGGCAACCACTCACGCTGTATGTGTTTTTTTAAGATCAGACTGAGATGAAATGGCACTTGTTGTCATATCAATGACATCATAAATGCCACTGAGGAGATGGAGGAGAATACTACACTCCCCTCTTCACTCGCACTTTGGATCATTGGACTTGGTGCCTTTGGAGAGTTAAGCAGATGAGGTGCAAATTGATGCAAACTCCTACAGTGAATTTATATTTGAGTTTCTAGGCTGACATTTTTCTGGCCTAAATGTTGTCCTTCCAGCAAACGCTTTCTGTGTTTGTTAGAATGAGGTTCTCCATTGTGCCATAACAGCTGATTGAAAAATTTCTGAGACCAGTGATTGTCCCAAAGTTCCCATAGGTGCTCGTATCTCTTAAGTCGCCATCTGGTTTAGTGCTCTCCCCTGTCTCTTTGTTCTGGGTGTCACCCCCTCGATGTTTGGGCACCACCTGAAGTGAAGGCTCCGGGTGAGTCTGAAATAGTGGGCGATAGGAGTGTAAGGTCTCGAGATGTGGGGTGATCCTATTCCCAGTGAATGGTTACTGTGAAGGTGACCCCAGCTGCGGCTTGAGACTTCTAGGATAGACTAAATCTTAACAAGACAATGTTCTTGACAGGATAAACATTTCAGTACAGGCCCTCATTGAGTTTCCAGCCTCTGTGGGTTCAAAGAGATAGTAAGGAAGCTGCAATCTGCAAAGTTTATTACAACAAGATTATGCATGAAGACAAAATCTATCCCCCTCAAAGAGAAATCACTCCATCAACATGCTTTAAAGGATCTTGCCTCAAATAATGGTGACAAATACTGGTAACACCTTGCAACAGATCCATAAAAAGCAGTCTCCTGAGATAAAAGAAACATTTGAGCATGGAGACTTGAACAATAGGTCCACCCAACCAGTTCACTATCATGAAGTCATTTTTGTTCCAGAGAGTGAATCAATTTGAATTTCTCCTGCAGATTTTTCATTGCCAGATATTGAAATTGACGCCAATAGATAGCCTGTGTCTGGTACAAAATTCTGGCTTCCTTGGTACTTCTACATTAAATCCTCATAAACTACGATGAAATTGCTTAGCAGTAGTCCTCGCACTAAGTCCCTCCTGTCCGTTGAGTTATCAGTAACCTCATTTGAATGTACTTGCCTCTTATTATCTACCTGGTAAGTATGTGGAATATTCGGAATCACTAAAATGTTTGGAAGAAATGTTATCTTCTACTTTAACTGTAATGGAAAAATCTGTAATTAATTCAGATCCTATTTTAGACTCTCTGTCTGCAGTCCTCCAGAGCCTGGTTCCAAAGGTAGGGTTGGGGTCTGCAAGGGGCTGTACTTTATCTCAGAGTCAGCATAAGCCTGATACAGGCAGCTCAAGAGCTATGCCAAAGGGAAATCAGTCAATATTGCCACAATCTGCCTTTGAAGACCTTGGAATGCAAGTAGGCAAATCAAGCTGTGCAACATGGAGGGAAAAAAGTAGGACGAGGGTTAACAGTGCGATATTTCAGAATTTTTCTCTAAATAAACTATTTTAAGAGCCGTCAGTAGAGACAACCAATTCCTAATGATAGATCGAGAAGCCAACGGTGCAGTGTAACCCATTTTTAAGAAAAAGAAGACTATCAAAGATTTTTCAGCACCCACTGTGGAAGCCATGGCTTAACAATAGGCATAAAAACAGAAAATGAAAAAACAAAGAAGGTTACAAAAATGGCGGAGTAAGAAACTACACTTTGCCTCAGTTCAGGATGCATGTTCCCTGCCAGAGGGAGTGGTAGAAAGGGACTCCCCTTGGGAATCTTTAACACCATGTGTATGGTTGACTATGACTGATCTTAAAATCTGGTTGGCACCTAGGAGCTGATTACGATGCGGACGGGCTACAGTCCATCCGCCATCGTCTCGGGGAGGGGGACTGCCTGCCTACAAGGCGGCTGTCCCATAGGGAGTAATAGAATACAACCGCCACCGTGGCCGCCGCACTTACCATACTTTGCATTGCGGCGGGTGCTGCTGGAAGAACTGTGGCAGTCAGATTTTGCAACCACCACGTTTCTGCCTGCCATAGTAATCTGGCAGGCAGAAAACCGCAGTACGTTGGCGTGGCTGTAAACCCGCCACTAGTAGCCTGCCGCTGGCGGGTTCACCACCATCATAATCAGCCTCTAAGTATCAATTTGGTTTCTTGTCCGCCATCTGGTAGAGTAAACCCTGCATCCACCCGAGGCCCTCACAATCACGATGCCAAGGTTTTTTCTGTTTCCAATAAATGGAAATCGACAGAAGGGTTAAAAAATGTACCTGCTAAAAATGTCTCAAAGGTTCAAATGTCTCAAATATTCCAGGTTTTATTGTACTCTTTGATGAGCAGGCACCACCACTAAATAGATTGTTTCTTTTGAATTGTTTCTCTGATATTGATGCACTAAAAAGATGATTTATAGATGTGATATTTAAACAGTTCAAATACTGTATCTTCCTTCAGGGAACAAATCAAGAGCTGTTTTTAAACCTAAGGTAGTAGCGAACTTGATTGTGCTAAATTGTGATTACTTCCCCAGTCGTGGTATTGATGTTTTATACTATTTTTCAGAGGGAAGGAAAACAGGATGTGGGGCACAATTCCCCAAGGCCAACAGAAAACCTAGATAATGGGCTTGTATGATGGAAAATGTAAAACACACAGTACTATCAATAAGAGAGGTGTAAAGATTGGTTTATTTTTTAAATCAAGACAAAGCAGCTAGGTGGACGCCCAGTGATGACAAAGATGACGTTAGACATTGGAGTTGGCTAGCATGTGCACACTTATAATTGCTCTCTGGGGAATAGCTTTTCCCAATGTAGTTAGAAATCGTTTAATAGTCACTGCCTGGAATATGGCTGGATGTGTTAGTGCTTTTAAAGAAGTGGATTTATTAAACAGCTTAAAAGCTGATCTTATATGTATTCAGGAAATATAGCTATATTCCAGTGTCATAATTACTAAGTACTTAGCTGCCCAAAAGACCCTCTAGGAGGGGCATGCAAGTGGGGGAATAGCGATCCAATTGAATACGAATTGTACATGGTCCTACAGTCCTACAGGTCCTTCTTTTCACTCATCTAATTTAGAGTATTGCGTAAATAGGTAAAAGTCAGAAGTCCGATGAACCATTATCTGTTAATGCATATGTTCCTCCAGATGTACCATATTCTCCTCTGATTAAATTGTTCTGATTCATATCCCAGATTGTTCAATCGGGGGATTGCCAACAAGTAGCCTTGGTGGGTGACTTTAATGTGAAAGTGTCCCACCATGTGATAAGAGTTTTCTCAGACAGGCATAGGGAAGAGGCCTTAAAGATTTATCTAGCAATTCTTCCACCAAATTCAGAAACTGATAAAAGGTGACTTCTCATTTTAGACCTTTTGAGAAAATATGGATGTTTGATTGTGAATGGGAGAGTCGATAATGATATTTCTACAACACACGCTCGCATCTCTGATAGAGCCAGCCCCTTACAGATTATTTGATTGTGTCATATTCTACTTTTTATTTACTCTCTGACATGAATGTAATAAATAATTATTTCCTTCATCATAACATTGTTTCATTCTGTATTGTTTTTCCATTAGTAGGATTAAGCTCATGGAATTCTAAGGGAGCTATTGTGGATTTAAAGAAGGTTCATGTAAGAGATGACTGAAAGTCACATAAAATTGTTAAGCGGAAAGGAATGGTGTTAGGAGTTACCTCAGATAGGCAACCATTGTATCATGAGCCTCTTCTAAAACATGATTTATACAAGAAACTTTTTCGGGATAAATGAAATAGGGAAATAAAAAGGTTAATCAGTAGACAGTGTTTGTTCTTTTCCATAAAAACGGGAAAAATAATTAGCCATCTAAAAAGAAGAAGAAAATTGAAATCTACCTTCAAAAAACTTTAATATGGCTGTAACTGGATTGATTTAAGGGAGGCTGTTATTTCAAAAGAAAAGGGATTATTGCAAATTGTTGTGGCAAAAGAGTTACATCTGTGCCAATTCCAACTAATGATGAGGATTAGGTTAAATACCTTACTGAGCTTTAGGCTTGGCATTCTGCTGTCTTAGATTCTTTCTTGCCACCTGGGTATTCTTCAATAACTTCTGATGCCACCCCAACGACAAAACAAATCTTAAGTTTTATATTAGATGTCGATGCAAGATCATCAATGGAAGTATCCCATTTGTCAATTTTTCTAACTGCCATCTTCCACCACTCCTACCAGTACAGTGTCATTCCAAAACCTTAGCCCGACTGTATAATTGTTCCCCTGTATAAAAAAGATCTACGTAATTTGCCTAATAATGATGGGCAATTAGCCTTATTAGAATGTGCTGGTAAGTAATTTGCTAGAAGAATCCTGGAACATCTTAAGTTTGGGTAGCTGAGGAAAAGATAAACCCAATAGAACAATCTTTCTTTAGTGAAAACTGTTGTACACTACATAATATTGCTATGCTACAATGGATTCTGGAAAAATATGTCACCATCGGTGGACAGCCTTTGTATTCTACTTTCATAGACTTCTCCACTGCGCTTGACCGTGTTTACAGACAGACGGTCTAGAGGAAACTATTCAGGCTAGGCCTCCTTGCAAAACGTTTGTGTTTAGTTATTGCCTCACACCCTTCAACTTGGTGTCATGTACTTTTGTGTGGAGACCTGTGTCTGTCCTCTAGAAATTCTCTCAATAAGAAACTTAAACAGGAATGTCTGTTAGCTCCTTTATTGATTTCTCTATATATTTATGTGCTGTTTCCCGCCATTGATGAACTTAAGGGGAATTCGCTGAAAATCGAGGGCAGAGCACTGTTTTCTTTATTATATGCAGATGATATAGTTATTTTAGATTTAACCACCAAGGGCCTGTATAATCATCTGTTGTGTCTGCAACAGTTCGCTGATATCAGTTTCTTAAAAGTAATATAGCAGAAAGAAAGGTCATGATTTTTGTGAGCAATAGATTCCAAAAGAAAGTTAATTCGACATCTTCTCCTTATTTGGAGAAATTGTTTTCAGGCGATTTAAATGAGAAGGAACATATTAAATCTATTTCTGGCAAGGCAATAACCCACGCTAATGAACTAAGGGTGTTTTATAAACCTTGGGCCATAGGCATTTTCTCCTCACCATTCTAGCTGGTGTCTTTGTCATCATTGTTCTTTTGCATATACACGTTCATCCTGAACTTCTTCACGAATCTCACTGATACATATTGTATCATCACATAACCACTTCAGGGTTTCTATCACTTTTTCCTAGTGCATGGTTACTGACTTCACAAGTTAATTTTTTTCTACTAAGAGTATACTTGGATTTGTGTACTAAGACCATCTTTGTATTCATGTATGAACTTTGCAGCCTTGAGAAAGTCGAGTATCGACGAAACACATGTCGACTGCCAGAAAACTCAAGAAACTGACTTTTTTTATTTTTACAAGAATTCTTGGAATTGCTTCTAGAATATTAAACCTGAACTATGGACTTATGGAACTATATTCTTGTTTCTCACAACATAGCAACTACTTTATTCTACCCCAATTATAGAAGCTTTTCCTCACTAAAACCTTTTGTACATTTTCTTTTATGTGTGCTTTGGTATTCATATTTATGATCAAACTTAATCTGGGTATATTGTCCACAAGGGGAAGCATCACATGCGTGTCGTCGAGATAAAAGATACATTTTATGTCATTATTGTGAATGCTGCTGGCTTGCAAGATGAATGTGTTGTAAAGGGTCGAGCTCAGGGAGGATCCTTGTGGAACTCCACAGGAGATGCTGTGAGCATTAGAGGTGTCCTTCCAGTGAGGAAAGTGCAGATCCATCAGAATGCACGTCCTTGGATTCCTGTGTCATGTAGGCGTTGGATGAGGATGGGGTGGGAGATCGTGTCTAACGCCGTTCCATGTGGATGAGGGACGCCAAGTCTCCTCTGTCTAGAACCATATGGATGTCATTTGTGGTGGTGATGAGGGAAGTTTTCATGCTGTGGTTAGGTCTGCAACCAGACTAAGTTGTGTTGAGGAGTTGGTGGTCATTGAGGTATTTGGTGACACATCTGTTGATGATTTTCTCCAATACATTGTCCTGGAATGGTAGTAGGAAGATCGCTTTGTAGTTGATGAGTGTTGAAGGGTCAGCTGAGGTTTTTTTTCACCAATGGGAGTACAGTTGCATGTTTCCAAGCATCTGGGAAGATTGCAAAAGAGGTGGAGGCATCCAGAATGGGTGTGAGCATGGTGCTCATGGGTTGCCGTCCTCTGGAGTGGTGGGCCAGGGGTCCGATGGGGCCCCAGAGTGGACGCAATTCATTGTGGTGGTGGTTTCTTCTGGGATGATGACAGGCCATGTGGTTAGCAATGAAATGAGGGCCCTTACCGCTGTCTCAACTATGAAATACAGCACCATTCAGGCTTTAGAGTTCTCTGGTGCCACTGCATGTGCTGCACCAACAGAAGCTATGCACCCCTGTGAAAGGGAAGCTTACCTGAATATTGTTGGCACTACAGAGATTTGGGGAGGAGAAAGACGTCAACCTCAAGAATTATACTGGATCATTCAATCAATCAATCAATTCATTGTAGTGAAGAACATTCACATGAAATCACTAATTATGCAGAGCACCAAGTCTTCACCAATCACAATTAGGACAGTCCTGATGAAACAGTCCACCATTATTCAGCTTTTTCCTTTTTTTGCCTGCCATCAAATGACTACATACATTTCTTTGCTTTTTATTATTTCCATTTACCCCCCCCCCCCCCCCCCACCCTCTTCTGGGTATTTCACACTGATGGTATAGTGAGGTAAATCTTCCTTTTGTATATTTCGTATTGTTTGGCAAATGCAATCAAATTGTGAAATATGTTTAATTATTTCTGAAGAATCATCAGGCAGTAAACAAAGTGAGGGCTATATTTACTAAGATTTTGCCTGTGTTTGCATCATAAATTGGCAATGTACTTTCCAGTGATAAACTTGTTTTGCACTGGAAATGGACTTGAAAGTAGCGCCAAGAATTGCCTAGTGCTGCTGTGCATTACTTAGCACCAAGGGGGCATTCCATTGGGGATGCATAGGTGTTCCTATGAAGCCACCCAAGGTTTTGGAAGCAAAACCCTATCTGCTGAAAAAGTAGACAGGGTTTTGCATAAAAAACAACAGCCTTTTAAAATAGGTGATATCTAGGAGAAATACTTTTATTTATCCTTTCTTTTCCAACTTTCCATGTGTGCTGCACTTTACAGCACACATACAGCGTGGTAAACGTTTTAAAGTTACTGCAACCATAGTATGTTGTACTAAAAGGGTACTCTTCCAGTACAAAACTTATGCTAGACTCAGGCACACACTTTTGCACTAAAGTGCAACGGATTGTTTGTGGCACTAGCCAGCCTGATTGTGCACTAGCACTAAGGAGAGAGGAGGAGAGTGCCATATCTCTGTAGATATGGTGCTGTCCTAACCTCTCCTTCTTATGCAAAACAGCACTCTTTTCTGCTGCTGTGCAGTGTTGCATGAACATTTTATAAATAGATCCCTTAGTGTAATAAAAACTAAAGCATAAACCACTCTCTGCTACACCATCACACTTCTAAGAAACCTTTAAGTGCATAATACACCATGTAAAAGCTACTGCAGTTGTAATGTATGTGACTCATCGATACAGAAATATGTATATGTGTGTTTGTGTGTGTGTTTGCTGAAGGAGCCAGGGGTTTAAGTGGCATTGTAGTTAGGTGAATATGGCAGTGACAATAATAACAATTAACGTTTTGAACAAAAAGAAACCACACAAATTCACCAGTTATAGTTGGCCCCGGTCATGCATTGCTCATGACCTCACTATTGAAATATTGGGGAACATTTTAGATAAAATAGACAAATATAAATATTAACCAATAAAAATACTTAACATTTCCAAATATTTTAAAAAAGTTACCTAAATAGATTAGGTTTATGTACAGCAACACTTGAAAGTCAGAGTTTCTCACTATTTAGCCATACATGTACACATGGGACTTTATATAAAACAACTATATAACTCGTTATTATTTTCCATTACATGTATACCTTTCTATGTAGTTATGTATTTATATATTTATTAGTTTACTCCAACTGTAGAAGAAATAAATACATAAAAAAAACTTCAACTTTCTCCAATTCACTACTCTGTCTCATCTTAAACATATTTCAAGATAACCACTACCTCCACTCTCCGACTGATCCCAATAACCCTTTCTAGACCTTTCCGTACTCTATCCCTCCTTTGACTCATTCCAAACCTCATCTTACTTCTACGATCTACCAAATAATACTATTCATACTCTTCCATCCTCTATCCTTCCTTTATCCTGTTCAATCCAACTAACAGACTCACATGTCCGCCGCTCAAATGAACTACTAAGATTTCCCTAAACCTATCCACCACTAATCCACTTTGGGTTCCGGAGTAGCATGCTGCTTGCCGAAAAGCCCTTCAATGCCTCATCAGGGGTAGTAAGCGCTATATAAATATGATTGCACTACAATACAAAGCACTTTGCCTGCTTTGCATGACAGCAAGATGACTGGATAAGCCACCGCTAGACAGGCTCATAAGATATTAGTGCAGTTGTGTAAAAAGAGGACACTGCATGTATGTACTGACTGAAAACATGCTGCACAGAATAGCACCAATTCATGACACCATTGCACACTGACCACTGACCAGCAATGGGCCAATTTCACCAGATTCCTACCTGTAGCATATCGCTCTTTTCACCATGTTACCAGCCTAAATATTATGCTTCCTCATTCTCTGACTTGCACCTCTAAAAAACTAGACCTGTACGGTCAGCCTCAGTAGCCTTTTCAAGACATCATCACACTGCCTTGCTTACCCCGAACCACGCTATGCAGGGCTGTCTTCTCAGAGGAAACACAAACCACTATTTCCTCCTGTCCCCAGGGCTCTCACATCTGACCTCAATGGAACCCTCAATCTCACTTTGCCTGCATCAACCGACCCTTTATCTTCGACTCTAACAACTGCCCGGCCGCAACACATTTCACTGCTGCACCGAGGCCTTGGTCCTGAAGATCCAGCCTCAGCTGCCAGCATCACCCCCACACAGAGCATGCCAATCAATCAATCAATCAACCAATCAATCAATCAATCAACCAATCAATCAGACAGTTCTTATAAAGCACGGATAATCTCCAGAGAGGGTATCCTATCATTGAGAACCCTGCTACTTCGGAAGGGTTAGATTGAGACAGCCAGGTCTTGAGTACTTTCCTGAATTCCAGCAGAGAGATAGAGGTCTGGAGGTGAAGGGGGAGGTAGTTCCATGACTTCGCAGTGAGGTAGGAGAAGGAGCGTCTTCCGCTGTTGCTTTGGCGGATACAGGGGTGTAAGCGAGCGGAGGGAGATGGAGCCCAAGTGTCCGGAGGGTTGGTGGAAGTTCAGGCAGCGGTTGATGTACGCTGGTCCTTGGTGTTGTAGTACTTTGTAGGTGCGGATGAGCATCTTGAATTTACATCTCTACTGAATGGGGAGACAGTGGAGCTTCTTGAGGTGGAGGGGTGATGTGGGTTAGCTTTGGAAGGTCAAAGATGAGTTTGGCCACTGAATTCTCTTTTTTTTTTTAGTTATCTTTATTGAGTTTTTCCCAGTGTATATAACCCCCCCCCCCACCCCCCAGGTCATGCAGGTTCAGCAAAGAATATTTCACATATAAACACAGAAAAATTGGAGAATTCGTACATTGTACAATAATGGCTAAGTAGATTAATCAAACAACCAAGGAAACATTTCCCTTCTTTTTGAGGAGATACACATAACATCTGGATAATTATAGATTTCAAATAATATGCAGCTTTAACCATTTAAGTTTTTGTGGTATTTAAATCCCGCAGAATATGGCTTTATGTTACAGAGAATTACTTTGAGATTGGGACCACTCAATCAAAGGATTCCAAATTTTCAATCCCCTGGCCCTCCTTCTTCTGCCTGTTCTTTTATATATAGCCATTTCCAAATTAAATATAGCTAGCAATCTAGAAAACCATTGTTGAAAGGATGGTGGGTTAGGGTCTAGCCAGGCAGAAGCGATACATATTCTTAGAACTGCCATGGCGATAAATATTAGTTCATGTCCATGTGATGATTCATTGAGATTGGTTACTCCAAGCAAAATCATTTCATTAGAGAGGATTATTCTGGTTTTTAGAATCTCAGTTAAAAACTGTTCAATACTCAGTTTTAAGGGGGATAAATTTACACAGGAAGAAAATATGTGTATGCTATCCGCCTCAGATAATGTACATCTAAAACAGCATGTACCCCTCCCACTTCCCCATTTAGCGATTCTATCTGGGGTATAATACAAGAAAAAGCATGTTTTATAAAATTGTGTTTGAAGTTTGGTTGACATAAGGATGGTTTGGGATAAATCATAGGCATAATTGAATTCTTCCATAGTCATTGTTAATTTTCCCTGCCACTTCTGTAATGCCTTCTCGAGATTGTTCGGATACCAAGTGAGAATACATCTCACCAATCGTACGTTTTTTTGGTTTTATTAATGTTTCTGCTGTCTGTATTTTATTAAACGAGGTATTTTCTCTAATTCTTTGGGTTAAAAAATCTCTAATTTGTAGATATTTAAAAAAGTCCCTGCATTCCAAATGATATGTTTCCCTCATGGTTTCAAACGAGTGTAACCCCTCATTTACGAAAAGACATCCAAAGTGTGTAATTCCAGTCATGGTCCATCTCTTAATGCAGGCTCCACTAAAGATTTCAGGTAGAGCCGGATTATTGATTAGTGGAGAATAGAGCGAGAGTCGTCCGATGCCCAATAATTTCCTCACAGCTTTCCACGGTTTTTAAACCCTCCGAGTAAGGTCTTTAGACGGACCTTTTTGTGATAGTTATCATAAAGAAATCGCCACAGATAACCCTTGCTCCCATTACCTAATACCAGCTGATGGATTGATGGTAGGTCTTCCCCTAAGACTATCTCATTATTATCTAATAAAAAAAAGAGTTCATGATTATATGAGAGCATACAAGCCCAATAATATAATTTGAGGTTAGGGAGGGCTAGGCCTCCTTTTTCTTTAGGAAGAGTCAAGAGCTTATAGGCTCTACGTGGTTGTGAATAGGTCCAAATAAAACTTGAGAAAGTACGCTCCATCAATTTGAACCAATATTCAGAGATTTCCAGATTGATAGCTCTGAACATATAAAGCAGTTTAGGGAAGTATAGCATTTTTAAGGCGATCACACGGCCAATCAGAGATAAGTGTAGGTTATTTAAACAATGAAGATCTTTCTGCATTTTATCTATCAGAGGGCTCAAATTTAATGCGATCAATTTATCGAGTTTGGAGGAGATACATACCCCTAAGTAGGTCGCCTTTATTGTCACTCGAAGATCTATCATGATGCATTTATCGTTTAAGACTACTTGGGTTTTACTTTGATTGAGAATGTAGCCGGCCATATTACCAAAGTTTTTGGCCTCTGTTTCAATTATAGGTAGGGCTAATACTAGATCTGATGTTACTATGGCTATGTCATCGGCATAGGCAAGAGTTTTTGTTATATAGCCTTGGGTCCGAATAGGGATAATACCGGCATTAGATTCCAAACTGCGAATAAAGGGATCAATGTAGATGGCAAACAGTAATGGAGAGCATGGGCATCCCTGTCGAGTTCCCCTTGATATTGTTAATTCTTTAGATAGATTGCCATTTATCATCAGTACTGCTTTAGGGCTGGTATACCACTGAATTCTCTATGGTATGCAGTCTCTTTAGGAGGTGTGAGGTGATTCCTTCGTATAGAGAGCTTGAGTGACAGTATGTATGGTGTTCATAGGGAACCACTTGAAGATCTTACAAAGCATGTGAAGAGTGCCGAAGCAGGCGGAGGAGACTGCATTGATCTGGCTCTTCATGGTAAGCTTGCTGTCCAGGATGATGCCAAGGTTGCAGGCATGGTCTGTCAGTGAGGGTGAGGGTCCAAGTTTGGAAGGCCACCATGCATTCCATAGGGGGGGTATTGCTGTTCCCGAAGCTCAGCAATTCTGTTTTGCCTGTGTTGAGTTTTAGGCAGCTGTCTTTCATCCAGTCGGCAATGCTCATCATAAGCTTGTGGGCCATTGTAGTGAAGAGGTCTTCGGCATAGAATATAATGTTCAGTCCATAGGTGCTGATGATGTTGACCAAGGGGGTCATGTAGGTGCTGAACGAGTGGGGCTGAGGGATGTTACAGGTGAGGTTCTTGGGTTCTGAGCTGAAAGGTGGTAGGCGGATACTCCGTGCCCTTCTAGTGAATAAGGGGGTGAATCATTTGGGGGCGTCTTCTTGGATTACAATCTGATGAAACTTCTTTATAAGATTGTGATGGGATATGACGTTGAAAGCTGCTGAGAGGTCGAGGAGATCAGGGCCACCTTTTCACACACACCTCAACACAAATGTAAATAATGCACTCCCGCCAACCCTGTACCAAGCAGCATTCCGACCTCTTCAGAATATCATTGTGCTCAAGCCACTGCCCACTTCAAAGCAAATATTATCTCATGCTGTACCATGGTGACGTACCCCATTGAGGTCATTCCTCACACTGCCTTCAGTGCCGAACATTTCACCTACAAATAATTGCATTGAGATGTGTTGTTCTATTTAGTTCAATGGGAGCAAAACAAAACTACAACACCCATCATGCATTAGGGTATCAAAGAAAAGTCCAGAACTGGAAGAAATGTTTGTAACGACTGGAAAGGAGATGGTCATTCAATGTTGTACCTTTTATTGAACCCTCACATCTGGTCATACATATTCTCGTCAATATCTTCCATCATTCCCTGTGTCCACTAACACCCCTGTCTGAAATAGAAAACACTTTCCAGAGGTTTACCAACATTCCTTAATCAAATACTCAACAACCTCAAAACAGTTCTAAACAATATCTCATTTGCTTTAATGAAGGATACTCTCACAAAAAGTCTTCTTCACACAAACTCCTTTTTCTTCTCTCCTACCACCTGATGTCCATAACAATAAATTTCACTACCCATTTGTAACCTCAAAACACAAATGCTAAGGCATCGTTATAAGTGGCACATTGATGGGGGCGTGGCTGGGGCACCGATGGCGGAGGCGGCGTGAGCGACTAGCTCCTGGCTTGATCCCGCTAATAATCCTGAAAACGGACCTGTGGTGCAGCCGTTTCGAAGATGCGGATGTCGGAACACCCAAAGACCACACTGGCCGAGTGCGGTGCCATCTGAGGGCTGCGAAGTGCTGCGATGGCGAAGGAAGTGGTCGGTACTCTTGGAAGAGACACGACAAAATGGCGGCGGCGCTCAGCAGCTGAGGCCGAGAAGGAGAGAACTGGGTGTGCCGAGTGCTTGTAACCCTGCGGAGAGCCTGTTGGATCGGCGGTTGAAGCAGTCAAGAACCCGCAATTGATGGCTTGGGCGCTAATTGAATGCGGCGACTAAGACAGGCTGCCTCGCCGGGAATACCCACTATGGAGCTGAGAGAGCGGTGGGCCCGGAGCGCGCTGGAGTGACGGTGGGGGGCGGCGTACGCTGCCGGGAGACCAGGAGGTGCCCAGCCACCGAGCGACTGAAGGATTTGCCTGAGGGGAGCAAGGTAAAGGCTCCAGAGCAGTGCGGCACCTGAAATCCGGGGGGTAAGAGGCAAGCGGCTGTTGAATGCTGCGGAGCTGGCTGTGTGCCCGTGTGACTGCCGCCTGCATCGCGGCCGGGAACGCAGGTGATTGCCCCACGAACGTTGGGAGGCCGTCGCACAGAGCAGAGAACACCGGTGCGGGCCAGAAGACACCCACTGAGGAGCTGGAGGCGGACCTGGGGGGCCGTGAGGCCGGGAGTGAGGGCTCAGCGGGTCGCTGGGTTGGATCCTTGTTGCCCCGTCTTTCCCCACCCCCACCCTCCCCCTGGGAAAGTGGAAAAGACAGCATGTAGGGCTGTATTTAATGGCGCAATAAGGAGCAAGTGAGCCCTGGCATTGATATTAGCCCCCTTCTGGCGGCTACGGTGGACAAGTGCGGCCATCACTGAAGAAAGACTGTTGGAGGTTCAGTGGCGACGAGGCTGCCGGCTGGTGTTGTGAAAGCGGTGAGCCTGAAAAGCAAAGGGTGGTGTGGCCCGCATACTGAGAATTATTGGTGCGGATGAGAGATGGGGGACACTCGACGGGGGCACTAAGCAGTAGACACGTATATCGGAGCATGGAGGCCCGGTGAGGAGAGGGCTGGCACCTGTGAGATTGCGGGGAGCCCTTCCCTCCTACGGTGCCCAGTAGAGTCACTGGCAACAGAGTATTTGACCAAGGACCCACCTGGTGGCGGAGGGGTGATACAACTACTCAGTCACAATGAAGCCTAAGGGCAAAACAGAGGGAGCAGCGGACCAGGATGGTGCAAAATGCAGCAATGAGGACTCAGAGGGAAGCCCATTGGAGAAGAGGCTCACTGAACGCCTTGATAAAATCCTAGAAGCAATTGCGACGACGAAGGAGTCCCTGCATCAGGATATATCACAAGTGGCTACAGAACTGGGGCTATTACGGGCGGACCACGCGAATTTGGCAGATAGGGTCAAGGAGGCCCAATCGACTATACAGGAGTTGAAGCCGGCGGTGGTAACGGTGGAACATAAATTGGAGGATGCGCTGCAGCACCTGGCAACACTGGAGAAAAGGGCACAGGATTCCGAAAGTCGCAATCGGCGCATCAATGTACGGGTAGTGGGCCTTCCCGAGAAAATAGAAGGGAAGGACATGGTAACATACCTGGAGGATTGGTTAGGGACGCGGGTGGCTCCGGAGGGTTTATCCTCTTTCTTCACCCTGGAGAAGGCACACAGGGTTCCAGCCAGGCCGCCCCTACCGGACCACCCTCCACGTCCTGTGGTGGCCAGGGTCCTTCATTATAAAGACAGAGGCCTGCTGATACAGAATGCACGCTCCAATGGGCCCTTCAAGGTAGAGAACTGTACTGTCACAATCTTCACGGACTATACCCAAGACATACAGAGGCGGAGAGCCTCCTATTTGGCGATTAAAAAGGAGCTTAGAGATGAAGGGATTCAGTATTCGCTATTATTCTCTGCAAAGCTGAGGTAATCATGGATGGTGTCACACAGTTTTTCCTGACGCTGGATGAGGCTTGGACATGGTTTGAATCCTATAGAGCAGGCACGGATCGCAGAAACAAAGGACCTAGCGAACAGTACAATCAGCCGTGAATGCGCCAGTCGCAACGGATCCGCAAGAGAGATAAAGCCAAGCAAGCCTTGCAGCTCACACAATTGGCGGCGGAAAGACAGGGTGCTCTGATAGCCACGGTGGCAATCACTGGGTCACAAACTGAAAACTCAACCAGGGGTACAGACTCTGAAGAAGATAAACGACACTCGAGCCCTGAGTTCTCAGACACAGACAGTATCAAAGGCCCGGACATAACACCCAGAACAGCTGACGATCTGTGAATCGCGCCACCCCAAGGAGGGTAAATATCTCAAGCTTGGATGAGGGTCAACCGGGACGGCTGATGGTTAATGTGAACATTTGGGCTGCATCTTCTTGTTGTGGGGATTGATGGGCCGGGGGCTGGGGTGCGAGCCGTCACCTATCGGGCCTACACCACTTCCCTATAGCCCTTAAGGCGGCCTGTGGTGGTCACTACAGGGTAAGGGTATGTGAATTGTTATGGAAGTTTGGATGTGGACTGATACTGTGTTATTGCGTCCTGTTCTGGGGGGGAAGGTACCGGGAATTGTTCAACAAGTTACAGGTTTAAGGTTCAAGGGTCCTGGTGTGGGCTGGCAATGCTGGGGGAAGGAGAGTACAGAGTGCCTTGACGATGGGGACATTACCTGAACTGAAATGTATCACATGGAACGTACGTGGATTGCATACTATGTCCAGGCGCCATAAGTTACATGCATATCTGGTGAGGCGGGGGATCCACATAGCGTTACTCCAAGAAACCCACTTGACTAGACAAGAATGTACAGCATTACAGAGGCGATGGCGGGGTCAGGTGTTTGGTACAACATACTCGGCGTTTGCCAGGGGGGTCATGATATGGGTGAGAGCGGGGACTCCTTTTCAGATGACAACTACAGTGATGGACCCAGAGGGTAGATATGTGGCAGTGGAGGGGAGATTGTATGGAAGAGAAGTGGTGCTCTGCAGTGTCTATGCCCCAAACACAGACCAACCCCGGTTCCTGGATAAATTGTCTGGATCTTTAGCACATTCTCTAGCTGGTACTGTGATAATGGGGGGAGATTTTAATTCTATAACTGATGTACTTCTAGACAGGTCGCACCCTCCACTGAGTGATTCTCTTGTCCGCAGAACGGCGGAGCTGAAAGCGAATTGGCAGGACAAGTGGGGGCTCACAGATATATGGAGGGAGCACCATCCGGAAGATACGGATTATTCCTTTTTCTCTGCGCTCCATGAATTGCATGTTAGAATTGACACGATTCTTTGTAGTCGTACGTTAGCACCCCTGGCGACTCGCTCTGAATATTTGACCAGGACATTGTCGGATCATAATCCTCAAGTGGTGGCCTTCCAATGGCAACAATCAAGAACTGCGATACCCACTTGGCGGTTGCGACCGGACACCCTGGAAGATCTGATCTTTAGCACTAAAATACAGACAGGAATTGATAACTACTTTGCAGTGAACGAAGGAACGGCATCTACCAGGGGAGTGGAATGGGACGCTTTTAAAGTAGTGGTGCGAGGGCTATGCATTAGCAATCATGCGGGGGAGAGGAAGGTAATGTTGGCTGATGTGGAGAAGGCAGAAGCGGCGCTGCGGGCAGTGGAGAAGCAAAGACCAGAACAGAAGGGGCTACAAGAACGGCTAGTGGAGGCTAAAGAGCGAGTGGTGGCTAAGACGGAAAGATTGCGGTGCTTTGACTACAGACAGTATATGGTAAAAGTTCATGTGGAAGGAGACAAAGTAGGGACACTTCTGGCAAGACTAGCAATACCAGTGTCAGGGGCGTGCTCAATCTTAAACATGAGAACGGAATCGGGAGACGTAGTTTACTCCCAATCCGAAATCCTCTCGTGCTTCTTGAGATACTATACAATACTGTATCGCACTCTTCTAGAGGCTGAGGAGCCAGACATAGAGGAATATGTAATGGGGACCCAGCTACCGCAGTTGGAGGAAGAAGATGCTGAGAGTTTGGGGCAGAAAATTCAGTTAGGAGAGGTGAGAGGAGCGATCAAGCAGATGGCCAAGAATAAGATACCAGGAGTGGATGGGCTAGCTATAGAATTGTATGTAAAATACGTAGATGTTCTAGCGCCCCGATTAGTGGAGGTATATAATGAGGCGGCAGAACAGGGCCACCTACCGCAGTCCATGAGGGAGGCGCTGGTGATTCCCCTGTTAAAACCTGGACCTAGCGCCGGGAAACCTCCGGGTAGCTGTGCGCTTAATAAATGTAATAATAAATAAATAAAATAAATAAATAAAATAAATAAGGGAAGGTAGTGACGTAACTTCTTATAGGCCCTTGTCAATGTTGACGGTGGATCATAAAATCCTGAGCAAAATATTGGCCACGAGGCTGCTACCCCACATGACTGCCTTGATTCATACAGAACAAGCGGGGTTTATTCCGACTAGGAATACGTCGGGTAACGTTCGCCGGCTACTACGAGTGTTAGAAAGTGACCTGGATGTTGATATGCTACCGGCTGTATTGTCGGTGGACATAGAGAAGGCGTTTGATAGCCTGGAATGGACCTACCTGGATAGAGTGCTAGAGAGTTTTGGTCTTGGAGAACGATTTAGGAGGTGGACAAGGATCTTATATTCTTTATCGACGGCCAGGGTGAGACTGGGTAGTGTCATATCCTCGCAATACCCGGTCCAGAGAGGCACAAGGCAAGGCTGTTCTCTCTCGCCCTTGCTGTTCGCATTGGCGATTGAACCTCTAGCGACCCAAGCCAGAATGGGAAGGGCATATAATGGCCTTATATGCCGAGGAAATCCACACCATATTTCATTATATGCGGATGACCTGCTCCTGTTCCTGGAAGACGCGACTGTGGCACTGCAAGGAGCGGTGACCCTGCTCACGGAATTCGGGGCTCTTTCTGGCCTCAGAGTTAACTGGAATAAGACATGTGTTTTCTCTCTGAAGGAAGACATGCAGCAACCAGCGTTACCATCTGGACTGGTATGGGAGCGACCATGCTTCACCTACCTGGGAGTCCGAATATATCATGACACGGACACCATGCTGGAGGGGAATGTGGGGCGCTGTATAAGGGCTCTAAGAGGCTGTATGACATTTTGGGCTACACTTCCCCTATCAGTGGTGGGGAGAGTGGCTCTATTGAAAATGGTGGCCCTGCCTCGACTACTCTAATATTTCCGTACGCTACCACTGTGGATACCCCCGAGATTCTTTCGCGAACTGCGTACGCTCACAATAGATTTCATATGGGGACATGGGAGGAGACGAGTAGCGCTGGATACGCTGCTGAGACCGAAATTGGAAGGAGGGTTGGCTGTTCCTAACTTTGAACTCTACTATTTAGCAGCGCAACTGCAGGTTCTCACGCAGAATGTTGCAAATGAGTTCAGGGGCCCGGAACAGACCCGAGAGTTGGGAATCTAGAGGCATGTACTCTCCTATATTGTCATGCAACAAAAGCTAGAATTGAGTTGACATCAGAAGAAAGAACCCTGAGATTATGCTGGAATAAAAGTCAGCGTAAAGCAGGTGTGATTCACCCATATGCGCCCGAAATTCCTCTGGGCATGCTGACGGCCTTGCCACACAGGGGAGACTGGTCTCGGTTAATGGAATGGGAAGACCTGGGGCTTCAAGTAATAGGGGACCTATACACTGAGGGTCAATTGTTGCCCTTCCGAGCAGTGCAAGAACAGTATGGCCTTCCTGATGGGAATTTCCTACTACACATGGCTGTTACTTCGGCGATTAAGAAGCATTGGAAATCAGGGCAAATGGAACCTAAGACCACGATGGCCTGCCAGTACGTGGTGATGGCGGCGGGCACTTTTATAGCAATCACTTGTTTACACTCTTGAATGTTGCAGGAAGGATTAGAACCACTTACTGCACTCAAGGAGAAGTGGGAGGAGAAGGTGGGGAAACCTATACCGGATGTGACGTGGGGACAGATCCTGAAGAGGACATGGAAGGGGAGCAGGAATGCTCGCTTCCAACAAGTGCACTTTTTTGTGCTCCATAGGGCCTACCTTACCCCGGGGAAAATAAAAAAGTATTTCCAGGTCCAAGATGCAGCCTGCCCACGATGCCTGATGCTTGATGTAGAGCTAGAGCACATGCTGTGGGACTGCCCTAAGCTGGGACTCTATTGGGCTGAGGTAGGGAAGCTATTGAACGGGGCTACGGACAGGCAGGTAGAATACGACATGGCGACTTGTCTGCTGCTTTGGTTTCCTCACACAAAAAGAACTAAGATCACCAGCAAATTTATTGACTTAGGACTTATGCTAGCCCAGAGGGAGATAACCTGGCACTGGAAGTCGAAGGAGGGCTCCTCGAGTAAGAGATGGGCGAGTGAGATGTGCAAATGGGCCTGTAGTGAAGGTACTATTAGACGTAGGCAGGCAACCCGCACGGCTAATGAGAAGAGCTTAGAAATGGCAAGGGCATGTGATGACCTAACACAGACGTTCAAAAACAGTTTAGAGACTGAAGAGGGCTGAATGCGAAGGGTTGAGAAAACAAGTTCCTAAAGATACACAATATAGCGCATAAGGTCACAATGGTCTCTTCCCTTTGTTAGATATTCAGTACGAGCCAGGTCCACACCAGTTGAGGTTGATGGGGGGTGGGATGGAAGGGTAGGGAATCCCATGTTGTTGTAAGGGGATGGTACGGTAGTAGGATGGCGTGAGCTGATTCTCTGAGTAGTGTGTCTATATGTATGAGATAGATTTGAGCGCCCGCGGGGCATACCCCCAAGAGTGAATGCACCAAAGGACAGGTTGGCTAGTGAAGGGAAATTAGGACAATAGTAATGGCATACACTAGGACCACCTATCTGGCCTCAGGCATGGACTGTTCAACAATAGGGGATTGGGGAAGGGGTTACTAGAGTTAAAAGCAGATATTGAATTTTCTGACCGAGTGAAACTCCTGGCCTCCCTAAGCCACTAACGGGTCAGAGCACTAGCTAAATGACGTCGCCCAGCCTCCGGGATGTGGGCATATTGGCTGTGTAGAGAACTGATTGAAGATTGGTATATGGCATTTGGGAGGGGCGGGCACATCGGTGTGTATAACTGTATGTTTTCTAAATCTGCAAAAAAAAATATTTAAAAAAAATAAATAAAAAAAATAAGTGGCACATTGATGCTGCCACTTAAAAGGCCAGAGGTATACTAACAAGCTCTGAACACACTCTGATGGCCTTGACAATACATAGTAGATGGGAAGTGGAAGTGCACAGCAAGAGTGCGGTGTCAATAGACACCAACCACCTGGTGTTGCGCAATCACGCGAATCACTCCAGTTGTTTCCTCTTGATGCTGCTTTGTCCCAACTCCCTCGAGAACCAGTCAACGCAGCAAGGATGGTTAACACCTGCTAGGCTAACTTATTCACAAGGTAAAGGGGAAGTGGAGAGAGAAACAAACAAACAAACACTGGTCTTCAGCTGGTGTTTCTCTGGAAAGTGTTCTGGGCCCGTTACGCGTCTGCACGTGATTCTGTATTTATGAACACAGTACAATCATTCCGCAATTCTCAGAAAAGACTGAAACATCACAGATATTTAACATATGCACTTAATACTGACCATTTAAGAGACTGGCCCTTGTTGACACTTCTCTAGGTTAGGAGCAATGCAGTCTGATATCACCTCAGACTATTTCCTTAAAACCAATAATGAAAACATTAGACAATTATTTCTTAATCACACTGATGCTAGACAACAGATTAGTTTTGGTTAGTTGTTGTTTAAATCACTAAACACTCATGCACATACCTGAAATCCCAGAATGATTGCTGCTAAAGGGAGTTCTGTAATGACAAGAAGAAAAAAAAGACACCACCATCCTAAAACAAGTTCGAATGTGCCATAACTTCAGAGTGTAGCTGCAAACAGTGTTGACTAATATTCCTTAATTATACAAGGAACTGCACAGCAAGTCTAACTGTACCCTTGGTTTGAATATTGTCCCAAATTACAACATTTAGGCATTCAATAACATTCAAGTATCTCTTATACTGTGTAATTGTCCATGGCTTGTTTTCTTCTACTAAGCGCTTCACCACAAGTTTACTGAGTCAAATCTTATTCACTAATAAAAATTGGTAGGCTTAATGTCCATTCATGAAACAACAGCGCAAGTCTTACTGTCCTTCTTTTGTGTCCTTTAGATTGCTCGCGAGTCCTGAAGACGTTTCCTGGAAGGCAGGGCAAGTTGGAGACTTCCGACGATCTTCTGTGATATCCACCGGTAATCGGAAGAACCGAGGAGGAAAGCCGAGGCGAGAGCAGGTAAGCGGGACTGGGTACGGGAGGAAGGAGCGAGAGGAAATCAGGACTGGGAAATGAGACTAGAGAGGATACGGGAGGAGAGGGAACGACAGGGAATTGGAGCTGGGCTGGAAGGCTTGCAGTGCTTCTGAAGTCTGGGGGGAGCAGGGCTGGCGAGCTCGCCGTGACGGATGCAAAGAGACGAAGCATTGTCACGTTTGCGAGCGCTCCTTAAATAGACTTCTCAAGCGGCAGTTTAAACATTTGCATACCAAGCACGCAGAGCCCATTTCTAACTCCTACACGTGGCATGGAATTCCAACAAGCATCACAATACTTCAACAAGCATTGCTATTGGCATGAAACAATATGGATTCTCATACAGAAAACACCATTAAAGATACATGACATTAACACGGTCAACGGCAGAAACCTATGTTTGCATGCATACCCTTAACAGTTCCTCCCCCCCAAAGGTCGTCTCACAGGACGGGGTTTATCTGGGTGTACTGCATGGAACGACCTAACAAGTCTGGGGGCATGTACGTTCTTTTCAGGTTCCCATGACCGTTCGGAAGGATCAAAACCTTTCCAGTCAATAAGGTAGTAGAGACGACCCTGAATAAGTTTAGCATCTAGAATTTTCTTAACCTCGTATTCAAGATGATCTCCCACTACAACCGGAGGTGGAGAATTATCTGGTTGTGTTGTAGGATCATAAGGTTTTAGAAGGTAAACATGAAATACTGGGTGAATTGAATAATCATCAGGGAGGAGTAGTCTTAATGATACTGGATTAGGATTTTCTCGATTTGGAAAGGACCTATATATCTTGGTTTCAACTTTTTGGGGCCTTCTAACTGAATGTTTCTAGTGGATAACCAGACTTTTTGCCCCTCCTTGTAAACTGGTGCAGGTATTCTGTGTCTATCTGCTGAACTCTTCATTTTGGCTTTACTTTTGATCCACTGTTTTTTAACTTGTTCCTGAATATGGTTAATCTGTCGATAACTGCTGGCATTGTTTGATGCTTTTCTGGTAAAATAATGGGAAGAGATCGAGGGTGTTGCCCGGTCAGAAAATAAAAGGGAGAACAGCCTAACGCTGAATGTGAGGTGTTATTATAAGAAAACTCTGCCCAAGGTAACACCTCATCCCAGTGCGTAGTTGAAGTAGATAATAAGCAACGTAGACCCTGTTCTACATACTGGTTTACTTTCTCTGTTTGTCCGTCCGTTTTTGGATGAAACGAGGAGGACAGGGCTAGTTTTATTCCAAGTTGCTTACTAAGTTGTGTCCAGAATTTAGACACGAATTGCGGGCCTCTGTCCGAAATAATTTTACTTGGAAGGCCATGCAATTTTACAACCGTGGACAAGAAAATAGTGCTGAACTCAACTACTGTTGGCATTTTTGGTAAGGGAATAAAATGTCCCATTTTTGACAACAAATCTACTACTACTAAAATAGTAGTGTAACCATTTGACTTAGGTAGATCCGTAATAAAATCTAAACTAATAGTATGCCATGGCTGGGGAGGAAGCTCCATAGGTTGAAGTAATCCCATTGGAGCGGTGTGTAGGGCTTTTTGTAGTGAACATACAGGGCAAGTTTTGATGTATTGTTGAACAGCAGAGATCATCTGATCCCACCAAAAACTTTGTTGACACAACTCCAATGTTTTATTTACTCCTGGGTGGGCTGCGATAGCTAAATCATGATTCCATTGTATAACTTCTTTTTGCAAGTCTCTTGTAGGAATGAACAATTTATCGTTATGAAAGAAAAAACCTTCACTAATTGAGTTATTCTTTTTTGACAGCCATTGCTGTATATCTTGATTCTCTAGTTCTTTTTTGACTAATTCAAGAAAACCTTCTGAGTGGATTTCTGCCACAATTCTCTCTGTAGGGAGAATACTTGGTGCTTCTCTTGTCTGATCTTGATCCTTATCACAAACTAATCGTGAGAGGGTGTCTGATGCAATTGTTTACTTCCAGGACGATAGGTGATCAAAAAAGCAAACTCACTAAAGAATTGCAGCCACCGCATTTGCCTTGGGGTGAAAGCCTTTACTGTGGAGTAAAATTGCAGATTTTTATGGTCTGAATAAACGGTGATAGTGTGTTTGGCCCCCAACAGATGGTGTCTCCATTCTTGAAACGCTTCTTTAATAGCCAGTAGTTCGCGTTCAGTAATGGTGTAATTCTGTTCAGCCAATAGAAGTTTTCGAGAATGAGAAGCTATTGGGTGCAACTGACCAGAGTTTGAATCTTTCTGCATAAGTACACCCCCAAGTGCTGTTTGTGAAGCGTCCGCCTCAACAAAAAAGGGTCTGTCATGATCAGGATGTACCAAAATGAGTGCTGAAGTGAATGCCTTGTTTAACAAGAGCAAGGCATTGTCTGCCTCCTTAGTCCAAAGAAACTTTTTTCCTTCTTTCAGTAACTGAGTAATGGGTTACAATTTCAGAAAATCTTAAAATGAATCGCCTATAAAAAGTAGCAAACCCTAGAATTCTTTGTGTTTCTTTGATTGAGGTTGGAGTTGGCCAATTAAGATTGCTACAACTTTCTTTGGATCCATAAGGATCCCTTCCGGAGATAACCAATATCCCAAAAACTCCACTTTGGTTGTGTTGAACACACATTTCTCTAGCTTTACAAACAATGAGTGGTCTCTTAATCTTTGCAACACTGACCGAACGTGTTGTACATGATCATTAGTATTTTTTTAGTAAATCAGAATGTCGTCTATATACACTATGCAACAGACATCCAGCAGATCATGCAACACCTCATTAATGAAGTATTGAAATGCCGCCGGAGCGTTGCAAAGACCAAACGGCATGACAGTATATTCAAAAGGGCCAAACTTCATGCGGAAGGCAGTTTTCCATTCATCACCCTCCTTAACACGAATCAGGTGGTACGCCCCTCTTAGGTCTAACTTGGTGTATACACTGGAGCCTTTGACTTGATTGAGTAACACTGGAATTAAAGGTAGTGGGTATCTATTTTTAATTGTTGCCTTGTTAACAGCGCGATAATCGATGCACGCTCTCAAGTCCCCTGACTTCTTTGCCCCGAAGAAGAGTGGCGATGAGACTGGAGAGGTAGAATGACAAATGAACTCCAACTCTAACAAGTCGTCTAGATAGTTTCTCAAATACTCGTTCTCTGGTTCAGTTAGAGCATGAATTCTGCAACATGGTAGCACAGTCCCAGGAATGAGATCTATACGGCAATTGTAAGTCCTGTGGGGTGGTAGTTTTGTGCCTTTAACAGGGTCGAACACATCTGAGAAATCCTGGTACTCGAGGGGAAGACATTTAGCCTCAGGATTCATTGCAGCACAAAACAGTGGCATTACTGGGTCTTTGGTTTCTTGGTAACAATGTAGTTTACAATAGGAGGATTCCAGTGTAACAGTTCATTTCAGCCAATCTATTTTAGGGTTATGTAATTCAAGCCAAGGAATGACCCCGAAGGTAGGAGTATCAATTAGATCAAAGACTGTGTTTTCTGTATGACCATTATCAGCTACTATGGTTAATGGTTGTGTATGGAATCGTATTAAACGAGAGGATAATTCTGAACCATCTACTGCTCTTACGGGCTTAGGTTCCTTCTTTGGAATCTGAACCAGATGTAATTTGCGAGCTAGTTCCAAATCGAAGAAATTCCCAGTGGCTCCGGAATCAATAAGTACAGGTATGCCATGTCTTTGTTGGGTAGACAAGATAAAAATTACCCTTATAGTAAAATGTTTCGGAATGCGAGTAACAACATTGGTAGCATATTAGGAGATCTTAGAGACTACACTTCCCAAAGAAACGATCTCCTTTTTCTCCGAGGGATCTAGTTTTCTGAATGTGATTAAGGATCTTTTTCAATCACTAAAGTTTTTTTCTTAGTAGGTTTCACGGAACAATCCTTAGCGAAATGTTCAGGTTTTCCACAATAAAGACATACGTTTCCCTTACGTCTTCGTTCTTTTTCTTCAGGCGTTAATGGTCCTCTTACCCCTCCAATTTGCAAAGGTTCAGCAATTGAGGTTTTATCCTCGGTCTCTTTCTTATCATTTCTGAAACGTAAATTCCTTATGTCGCCCCTGGGTCTTTCACTTCTACGTTCCCCTAATCTATAATCCAATTTTACCACTAAATCCTGAAATTTAGCAAAATCATCCGGTAGATTTATGATGTGTGCTAAGGAGTTCTTCAGCTCGTCTTTGAGACCCATATAAAATAAAGAAACTCTTTTTTCCTCAGGCCAACGTGTCTCGGCTAAAAGTCTATTGAAGGTGGTGATGTACGTAATTAGATCTTTTGAACCTTGACAAAGACCCAGAAGCTCGTTATCTGACGCCTGAATAAAAACATGTTTAGTAAAAAGATTGGACATGGCTGCCTTAAAATTATATAGATTGTGAAGAAGGGAGTCGTTGGTATCAACTAATGGCATGGCCCAGTTTGCAGCCACTCCCCCTAAATAGGAAATGATAAAGGCGACCTTGGCTGTGTCTGAAGTGGAAACCTGTGGTTTGCACATAAAGTGCAATTGGCATTGGCTCATGAAAGTGGTGTATCTACTGCTTTCTCCAGTAAACCTTTCAGGATTGGCTAGCGGTACAGGGTTAGGAGTGACTACAGTAACTTGTACAGGTAAATCAGATGATTGTTGATTACCTAGAGGATTTGTTTGATAAGTAGTGGTTCCAAACTTGGAAGGGGCTATTATTGGTTTTCTTTCCTCAGACGTGTCCCTCCAAGAAGTGAACCCTGCTCTAGTTTTGTCTAGTTCTTGTTGAAGGGACTGATTTTCTCATCGCAACTCCTCCATTTCTTCGTTCAGCTTGAGCACAATTTGCTATCACAGGGTGGAAGCCATGCTCCCGCCCTGTAATAGCAAACATAAGTGTCCCGCGGATGCACACCCTGGGACATTGTATAAGCTGCTCCTGGGAGGTGGCGATCCATAGGGCCATGATGCATTGGTTACTGCATAACTACAGAATTAGTATAAACGCATACTAAGACACTTGCACACATGTAGTACAACGAGCAGAATGAAGTGAAGAGGCAGAGGAAGCCCAAAATCAAAAAATATCAATCTTACCAGAGGTTGGATGACATAGTTCGATGAGCCGACGACCCTGGGATGAGTAGAAACAGCTTCACAAAGAAAACGGGTCTTCAGCAGAACGTAAGGAAGCTCGAAATATTGGTAAGCGCTGCCTTCTTTTTACCTTCTCCCGATCGTCGACAAATTTATGTAGTGAAGAGGCAGACAGCAGTGGATCCGATAAGTCGATTTATTGTAGGACAACAAGACAGCTTAAACAGCCACCAACAGGACCAGAAAGCAAGGCAACCTTCTTCTCCAGCACCGTACACAAACTCCCCAAGATCCCCCTCATGACAACCCTACATTCTAACATTACATACTTAGTGCAAAACACAGCAGCCAGGTTAGTACTTAATGCACCGCCCAGATCGCCTTCCAAACCCTTACTACACAAACTTCACTGGCTGCCTATACGTCAACGAGTGAAGTTTAAGACCTGTTGCATCATTCATAAGGGCCTTAATGAATTAGGACAAGAATACTTGGCTAATAAATTTGTCCCATATGTCCCCACCCGTACCCTCAGGTCTAGTGAACAGCTCTTATTGAACGTTCCTAAGATAAACAAAACTAGGCTAGGTGGCAGGGCCTTGTCTGTGGTGGGTCCTAATTTTTGGAACGCACTCCCACTCTCTCTGAGACAATGCCATAACCATCTTTACTTTAGAAAATATCTGAAAACTTTTTTGTTCAGTTCTTTTTAGCTTTCACCCTTGTTGGGTCCTAATTTGAGTCATTTTAATTGAGTCATTTTAATATCGTTTCGCACTCTTCAGTTCCTCCGGCAGGTTGTCACAAGCACGGAGATACTCCTCCGGGAGTTTATTCATAGCGCTATATAAACTCGCTAATAAATAAATAAATAAATAAATAAATACCTTCTAGTAGCATTACATACTAACATTCTACTATGACTTACATTGGAATACTACACAGAGCACATGACTTTACAGCAATGAGCTCATGGTTTCATCCACGAGTCTTGAGACCGGTAGGGGTGAGTAGTTTGCTTCCCACTCCCTGTCTTGTATAAACGCAAACTAACACTACTTCCACAGGTATGCTACAGTGCCCAGTGCACATCACTTTACATCAATGAGCACAAGGTTTAGGCTCACGGTTTAATCCCTGAGTCTTCAGGCCAGTAGGGGTGAGTAGTTCGCTTCCCACTCCCTGTATAAACGCATACTAACTCTTCTTACACACTTATACTACAGCAGCCAGTATGCTACAGCGCCCAAAGCCCATCACTTTATAGCAATCAGCTCCGTTTGATCCCCGAGTCTTCATACCGGTAGGCATGAGTACTTCGCTTCCCACTTACGGTATAGTATAAATGCACGGTAGTGGTCAGTAGTTCACTTCCCACTCCCTGTATGGTAAAAACGCCTACTAACACTACTTGTACACGTATGCTACAAAGACCAGAACACATCACTTTACAGCAATGAGCTCACTGTTTAAGGTTCTCGGTTACATACGCGAGTGTATCAGCATCTCATCTCAGCATCATGTCACTTTGAGCAACACCGCACTTTCAGACCAGTAGGAGTGACTACTTTGCTTCACACTCCCCCACAGAGGTTACAGTGCTCCTATCCTCCTGTTTCCTACTCTTTTCGCCCTTTTTTCCTCTTACTCGCTCCAACGGAATCCCAAAATGGCTGCCAACACTTCCTAGTTGCAACCGCTCGCAGCCAATAAGCAGCAAGCTTGTGCTCGTAACTCCTCAGCGAATCAGATGGCAGAAATACAATATTTCAATATCTGTAAATTTCGATATTTCTCCAAAACTACTGAATGGATTTACACCAAATAAAAAAAGTGAGCTTTCCAGACGAAGACCCTTCTCCCTGCCAAATGTGGGGCAATTCCGTTCACCCGTTCAACCTGTAGCCTTGTCTAAAGTTCCCTATGGAAATTGCATGGAAAAAACATGTTTTGGGACCCCCCTTTTTCTCCGCCCCCCCTTGACGAATCACCCCAAACTTTCAACATATAAGTTGATTGAACGAAGAATTAGTTTGGAAAATTTCATGAAGATTCATCAAACTTTGCCAAAGTTATAAGCAAAACAATAAATGCTCTTCCTATGGAAACTTGGTCCTAACTATTACTGCCTAACGCTACACTGCTGTTGAAGGCAGAAAGGACCAGCACTCCCGTTAGTGTTAAATCCAATTAGGATTTATTCATGCAGAAAATAAACAAACAGACGTGTTTCAGACGTAGCTTTCGTCAGTGTCGGCGAACGTCTCTGAAGCGGGAGTTCATATTTACAAAGTACATCAAAATAGATGAAGGACTAATCATAAAATTTCATCAGTGCCATATTGGAGTGCACTAATCAACATAAATACAATTCATTTGTTTTAAATCATTATATACAGTTCATTACAGTCCCATTTCATAATTTAAATACTCAATATACAAATTAAATAATTTGACTTATTTGAAGGAGACTGTTATTACGCTCTACCTCTCATGATTTTCAATAAAGATTGCACATTGTTCAACATTTAGCATTGTGAGTTATGACTCTGAGTTAAAAAGCCCTGGATGGACTGGCATATTTTACTATTTTGGGATAATTCATTAATTTTAACTACATTTAATTACTTATTGTTTCGATTTCATTGCAGATTTATGTTGAACTAATGTATACTTCGTTAGAGTCCTTCAATTCTTGCCAAGACATATGATTGTGCTGTTCAAATTAATTTTTGTCACAAATGAGTTATTGGCTCCTCTCCAGCATTTAGCCCATTAGGAAACTTGGTCTGGAGTTCAATAATATATCTCAACTCCAAACGTCATAACCTCTTCTCTCTATCTCCACCCCTGATTTCATTGGGGATACAGTCTAGACAGAAAAACTGTAAAAGTGTTCTGTTGCTGTTATGGTGGCTAGCAAAGTGACGGGCAACAGGGTAATTCTCATGCCTGTTAGCGATTGCTCTTTGGTGTTACAGCACTCACATTTTAACTGCATTGACTGTACTGCCCACATAGCGATAGCCACATGGGCATTCCAGACAGTACAATACACATGTCGTGGTACATGTCATGAATTTGGAGATCTTTTTACGTGACCAGCACCCGGGGATCGGATACGTCAAAATTCTTTTGCTGGAACTGCATGCTTTGCATTTACCGCATGGGAATGAACCATGAAGGTTCTGCAAACCTGAGCCTGCTGTTGGTTTTGAGAGATGACTTTTTACCAAATGATTTTTTATAGATCTTGATTTTCTAAAATATATTTTGGGATAATCAGAAAGTTCTCTCCCCACCACATTGTCAGACTTTAATATTTTACAATTTTTGCACAGTATTGTTCTTATTTTACTGGCTGCTGATGAATAACTGGTGATCACTCTCAGCTTCCCTGTATCCTCTCCTGAATTGCGTGTATGTGTGTCTCTCAGTAGTGCCTGTCTTTCCTTTGCTTCAACTTTCTCTTTGGCCAACTGCAGAGGTTTCTGTGAATAGCCTCTGGATTTAAAACGTTTAATGCTATCAATAGCTGCCTTCTCATAATCTACAGTTTGTGAGCTGTTCCTTTTAATTTGGAGTAATTCCCCATAGGGGATACTCCTTATAAGGGTTGCTGGATGGCTACTACGTCCATGTAAAATACAGTTTCCAGAAGTGGTCTTACGATTCACAGCTGTTTGGATGACATCAGAACTGACAAAAACCTTTAGATCTAAAAAGTCCACTTCGCTGGTATTCATCTCACTAGTGAATTTTAGATTCAGGTCATTGTTAAGGGTGGAGATATATCGTTCAGCAGATATTGTTGACCCCCTCCAAATAATGAAGAGATCATCGATATATCTCCGCCAGCAGATCACTCTTTCCACCCACTCACTCTTGTCATGGACCCAGGCCACCTGCTTCTCCCACCAGCCCACGAACAAGTTTGCGTAACTGGGGGCAAAGCAGGTGCCCATCGCCGTACCCTGTATCTGCTGATATCTTTGGCCCTGGAAAATGAAAATATTATTATTCAAACAAAATGAGATGAACTCTAACAGCGTCTCACTGTGCTCCAGGTACCTGGCTGGCCGATGTCCCAAAAAGTTCTTACTGTTGTTAGACCATCTTGGTGCCTTATTCTCGTGTATAGGTTACAAATATCAAGCATGATCATAACAAAGTCTGTTTCCCATCCTGTATCTTGGATCTGTTTCAAAAAGTCTTTGGTGTCCTTGGTATAGGAACTCAATTGTGTGACGAAGGGTGCGAGAAAATAGTCAATAAATTTGGACATGTTTTCCGTCAGTCCTCCTATCGATGACACAATCGGTCTTCCTGGTGGTCTAGCAGCATCTTTGTGGACTTTGGGTAGGTGGTGAAAAGTTTGGATCTTGGGATGTCTGTTCTGTAAGAATAACAGTTCTTCTCTTGATAGTATTCCTTTCTCATACCATTTGTTTATGAGATCAGCATAGTCATGAATACTCTTTTTGTATGCTTCTTCTGTGGTAAGGGCATAGTTGTCTTTGTCATAGAGTTGTCGTAAAGCTCCTTTTCAGTAGTTGTCTCTGGTTTGTAAGACAACGTTACCGCCCTTGTCTGATGGTTTTATTACGATTAATTAATCTTGTTCCAGATTCTGTATGGCTTTCCTCTGGCTGAATGACAGGTTCCTTTTCATTTTTCCTTTTGAGTCCCCCTCCCTTCTTCTAAAGGTTTGGAGTTCTTGGATTACAGTATCTGAAAAAATGTCAATAGCATCGGTGAGCAGTTGGAGGCAGAATCGTGACAATGTTTTGAATGGGCTTTTCTCTCCTATTTGTGTTATTCCCATCTCCACTGCTCTTGTGGCATTGTCTCTTTGTGACACCGGCTGAGTACTATTTTCATTACTCAATTCCTCAAGCATCGCTAGGGTATCCAAGTCCCGGATAGTTACTGTTTCTGGTTCTTGTGTTCCTTTTGGTCCTCTTGTTGCACCCCTTAGTGGTTGTTCTCAATGGGTTCTTAATTTAAAGAACTTCAGTAGCTTGATTTTCAGAATAAAATTAAAAAAAACAATTTGTGTTTGTGTGTATTCATAACTGCTTGTAGGACAGAAGGTTAGACCCAGTTTGAGCACAGTCTCTTCTTCTGGTGTCAGTTTTTTCGGAGAGAGATTGACAATTGTTAGGTTGTCCCCTAATCCATGTTGGTTCGGCCCCTCCGATTTCTGGTTGGCCTTGTTCCACTTCCAGTGTTTCCTGCTGCCCCTTCTCTTGAAGCGCTTGTTTTTTGTTGTTGTTCCGGGGGATGCCCCTTTCCCCCTCTCAATCATGTCTGTCTGATGAGGTTGAATTCCTCGTGAAAAGAAGGCTGTTGTCTTTGCGCTTGTCCCGCACTAGATCCCTCTTCCTCTGATTGCTCAGCACTAGTGAGTTCAGACTCTGAGGTATCTCTAACCTCAATTGCCTTTTGCTTAGAAGTCTTCAGATCTCTGCGGGGTGCGCTGTATCTTCTTGCGAAGGTCAGTATCCTTCCTTGCTCGTAATCATGAGAGTCTATTTCAAATTTTTGTTGTTTCCTTGCTTGAATCTTTTTTTCATATCATATGTGATCAGATGTTTCTTTATGATTTCCTTCTACTCATCATCTTTGTTTTGTTCCACTGTCTCAAGGATGCTGCTTTCAAGGGATTCAATGTCCTTTAAAGCATTCTCACGATCTCTCCGGGCAAATTTAATTAGAATTTTTAACATTCCTTGAGAAGAATGTGCCGTATATTCTGCCCACTCACTTAGAAGGTCAGGGTCGGGGGTCTCATAAGCCGGAACCGTGTATATGCAAAGACCACATGGTTTAATTCGACATAGTGCTGCAAGGAGGTGGCCTCCCACCATTTTCTTATCTCCCTTTCATGGAGTCTCTCTAGTTGCTAATATTTGTTCTTTATACTTGTTTGCGCAGCACTCTGTGCCTTGCTCGCGCCCTGCGTGTCCCCCCCAGGGCGAGTTTTGAAAATTCCTGTCGCAACTTCACGACGTGCCGTTTCACCAAACATTGGTGATTGAACTCGAATGCACTCCTAACTCGCTCGTGCCGCTTTAATGTTTGAAATGCCGATGTCTCCCTACCTCCGAGTCGCTTAGAGCCTGGTTATTCCTGCTCCACTTCCCCTGGTGGTTATGTTGTCGGCTTCTTGCGGCGGTGCGGGTACGTTTCAATTTTCTATTGCTCCGTCGTTTGCCTAGTTGCGACAGCTCGCAGCCAATAAGCAGCAAGCTTGTGTGTTCGTAACGCCTCAGCCAATCAGATGGCAGAATTCCCAAATATCGATATCTGTAAATTTCGATATTTCTCCAAAACTAGTGAACGGATTTACACAAAATAAACAAAAGTGAGCTTTCTAGACCAAGACCCTTCTCCCTGCCAAATTTGGGGCAATTCCATTCACTCGTTCAATCTGTAGCCTTGTCTAAAGTTTCCTATGGACATTGCATGGAAAAAACATGTTTTGGGACCCCCCTTTTTCTCTGCCCCCCTTTATGAATCACCCCCAAACTTTCAACATATGAGCTGATATGAATGAACAAAGTATTATTTTGGGAACTTTCATGAAGATTCATCAATTGACGCCAAAGTTATAAGCAAAACAAAAAATGCTCTTCCTATGAAAATTTGGTCCTAACTATACTATTACTACCCACTGGCGACAGCCAGTAGGTAACACGGAAACGCCTTGCCGCTTGAGGGAGCGGACCTCCAGCACCTGATGATACCGAAGCTGTAGTGGACACTGAGTCCTGAGTTGTGGGCTAGCATCGTTTGCAGAATTATAGTCACCAGCCATCAAATATCCCACATGGGCAATACTGAACTATATTTTAATTTTTACAATCGTGGCACGGCACCCACTTGGGGAATAACACTTGTGGAACTACGAGGTCCAGGAAGCTTTTGGCATGCCTACAAGGGCGGGACCTGGCAGCTTTATCAGGAGGTCCGCATGAGCAGGTACTTTTGTAAGCCAGTGAACAAGGGCGGAGATGCCGCCCGAAACACGTTTGGCACTTATTTTGATTTGAGGAAGGAGCTGAGTCTGGAAACTTACCTGCAACAATAAATGGATTTTAAACTCCAGTGTGTGCGGCGATTCCACAGGGGCAAACTCATTGGATTTTGTGTAGCGGCTGGCCCAGCCACGGAAACGCCCTGCCGCTTGAGGGAGCGGACCTCCAGCACCGGAAGATACCGAAGCTGTAGTTGACACAGAGTCCTGAGTTGTGGGCAAGCATCGTTTGCAGAATTATGGTCTCCAGCCATCAAATATCCCACATGGGCAATACTGAACTATATTTTAATTTTTACAATCGTTGCACGGCACCCACTTGGGGAATAACACTTGTGGAACTACGAGGTCCAGGAGGCTTTTGGCACGCCTAGAAGGGCGGGACCTGGCAGCTTTATCAGGAGGTCCTCATGAGCCGGTACTTTTGTAAGCCAGTGAACAAGGGCGGAGATGCCGCCCAAAACACGTTTGGCACTTATTTTGATTTGAGGAAGGAGCTGAGTCTGTTCACTTACCTGCAACAATAAATGGATTTTAAACTCCAGTGTGTGCGGCGATTCCACAGGGGCAAACTCGTTGGATTTTGAGTAATGGCTGGCCCAGCCACGGAAACGCCCTGCCGCTTAAGTGAGCGGACCTCCAGCACCGGAAGATTTCGAAGCTGTAGTGGACAGGGAGTCCTGAGTTGTGGGCTAGCATTGTTTGCAGAATTATGATCTCCAGCCATCAAAAATCCCACATCGGCTATACTGAACTATATTTTAATTTTTACAATCGTTGCACGGCACCCACTTGGGGAATAACACTTGTGGAACTACGAGGGCCAGGAGGCTTTAGGCACGCCTAGAAGGGCTGGACCTGGCAGCTTTATCAGGAGGTCCGCATGAGCCGCTACTTTTGTAAGCCAGTAAACAAGGGCGGAGATGCCGCCCGAAAAGCGTTTGTCACTTATTTTGATTTGAGAAAGGAGCTGAGTCTGTAAATTTACCTGCAACAATAAATGGATTTTAAACTCCAGTGTGTGTGGCGATTCCACAGGGGCAAACTCGTTGGATTTTGTGTAGCGGCTGGCGCAGCTGGGAAACGCCCTGCCGCTTGAGTGAGTAGACCTCCAGCACCGGAAGATACCGAAGCTGTAGTGGACACGGAGTCCTGAGTTGTGGGCTAGCATCGTTTGCAGTATTATGGTCTCCAGCCATCAAATATCCCACATGGGCAATACTGAACTATATTTTAATTTTTACAATCGTTGCACGGCACCCACTTGGGGAATAACACTTGTGGAACTACGAGGTCCAGGAGGCTTTTGGCACGCCTAGAAGGGCGGGACCTGGCAGCTTTATCAGGAGGTCCTCATGAGCCGGTACTTTTGTAAGCCAGTGAACAAGGGCGGAGATGCCGCCCAAAACACGTTTGGCACTTATTTTGATTTGAGGAAAGAGCTGAGTCCGTAAACTTACCTGCAATAATAAATGGATTTTAAACTCCAGTGTGTGCGGCGATTCCACAGGGGCAAACTTGTTGGATTTTGTGTAGCGGCTGGCCCAGCCGCGGAAATGCCCTGCCGCTTGAGTGAGCGGACCCCCAGCACCGGAAGATACCGAATCTGTAGTGGACACGGAGTCCTGAGTTGTGGGCTATCATTGTTTGCAGTATTATGGTCTCCAGCCATCAAATATCCCACATGGGCAATACTGAACTATATTTTAATTTTTACAATTGATGCACGGCACCCACTTGGGGAATAACACTTGTGGAACTACGAGGTCCAGGAGGCTTTTGGCACGCCTAGAAGGGCGGGACCTGGCAGCTTTATCAGGAGGTCCGCATGAGCCGGTACTTTTGTAAGCCAGTGAACAAGGGCGGAGATGCCGCCCGAAACGCGTTTGGCTCTTATTTTGATTTGAGGAAGGAGCTGAGTCTGTAAACTTACCTGCAACAATAAATGGATTTTCAAAATAAGTGCCAAACGCGTTTCGGGCGGCATCTCCTCCCTATATATATATAGATGTTTGTGTAGCAATTTTTGTGTTTTTTGCTTAAATTTGGTTAATGAAACTCATGATGGTGGAAGAGAATATTTCTGTCATTTAGGTACTGACCCAATTTCATTTGCATAAAAGTATCATTGTTATAGTGAGAGAATTATCCACATGCTCTAGAAGCCGTGTAACCAGGACTATGTTTGATCACATCCACAGGGTATAATATAGAGTGCCCTGAATGTCCGGTCGGTCACTGTATTAATTGTGATATGACTCCTTGCTGGTTCTCACCCGGTGTGTTGTTTATGGATAATGCCATGTATCTGCAAAGTCAACGCTTTAATTTTCGCAAATAGACATATATGCAATTATTCTGCTTTATTTAATATGCAATGCCAAGAAAGTTTATGATTTGGAATTGTTATGGCGATGGTATTTCCTTATCTAAAAATGCACATTTGCTCAATAGGAACTTTTCTTTGTTTGTTGCGTTATCACATGACCATACAATGTGTTACCATAGTTACTAGATACCAATCACAGTGAGGCAACTGTGTTTGTCAAGAGGTATATATGTTTTCTTATCACATCTGAGTAGGTGAAGTGAGCAAGGCGGAGGCTTCCGCCGAAACGCGTCTTTTTCAGCAGCTTTGAAAAATAAACTTCATTCTTAAGTAACTCACGGAGTCGGTGCCGTCCTTCATCGTGAGGAAGTGTGCTTGGTAAAAAATACGAAGGATTCATGTTTCCTGAGAATCCTACACCGACCCTCCTCGTTTTGGCAGCGCTGTGCCTTCAGGATTACTGGTGGTGAAACCCTCGAGGAGAGAGACGCGCAGCGCCCCCTGAAACCCGCTATCAAAGAGACTGTGTGTGCTGCGCAGGGATCGGTAGCCGAATTGCTGGATTCCTGTGAGGGCTGGAGAAGCATTCACGGGTAGTCAGGTAAGACGGCGAAAATCCATTGTGTCAGCCAGTCAGTTACAAACGCAAGGGTTTGTGGGAGAGGTAGTTCCGTTCTCTGAAAAGCTAGAAACGGACAGTGAGCTTTTCAAGTGAGAAATATATATTTTCAAGGACAGATATGGCTGCTGAGTGGGAAAAGGAAAGGGAGGAAGCTGCATTAGATATTTTTGCAGACGCTGATACAGGCAAGTCAGCTACTAATAAACAGATGGCACTGAACAATGAATCTGAACCGGACAACAGTACCAAAAAACTATGTGGAGAATTGGAAAAGCTTCGCAAAAAAGAAATTGCTAAATGGTGGGAGATTAAATCTCTACAAAGGTATTTGGATGTGGGAAGAATACCCAGAGGGCTGAGAATCCTGGTAGCCCCCACATACGAAAATCCAGACCCTGCCATGCTGCAAGACTGGGCTGACAATTCTGCCCTAGCATCACAGAATATGGTCAAAATATTAATTAAATATGCAGCCAGTGACCGTGACAAATTAATTGCCAGAATTGAGGAAATTTTGAAAGAACTCGAGTCAAGAGAAGAACAAGACGAAATTACAAAATTACTCAATGAAATAAAGACTAAATTGGTAAAACATGAGGAGGAAATCAAAGAGCGCAAAGCAATAAAGTTTCAGAGAGACCGAAATGACTACATAAATGGGCGTGTGTACACGTTTGCAAGAAAATTTGACAACATCAAGAGACAGCAGTTATCAGCATCGGCGAGTGGTGGTGATACTACAGCTCCCGCAAGTGGCACAGACCTCAGCTCCTCGCTAGGCTCAGACACAGACAGTAACAGTTCACGTGGGGCAGAAGGCGCAATTCCCAAACCAGCACAAGAGCTGACTTATTTTCGGTTACAACACCTTGCAACCCTTCGACCACAAACTCAGCGGCAGGCATGGTACAGGGGCAAAACGAAACAAGACAAAAAACAAAAAGCTGACGGAGAAAAGACAGACGCTGGGGGAAACGCGGTGGGAAAACAAACAAAGCCAACCTACAGAAAAAACAGGAAACAATAATGGCAGACACAAATTTTGAAAATATGGACAACACCGTGGTGAACCTTACTGACTTAAAATTAACTGTGGAAGAGACTATGATTTTATCTTTAGGATTGACATATTGCACGGTTACTAACTTTGACTATGCCCAAACTCGGATAGACCTATTTCATTTTCTGCGAAAACTTAAACTACAAAAGCATTTCTGGAATAGTGCAAGAAAAGATGTTGATAAAGAACCAGGCACTGAACCAGAACAAAGGCTAGCTATCACAGACATGGCGGTTCTAAGCGACATGATTGCTTTGGAATATGAAGAATCACTTTCACAACTATCAGCAGGCGAGATAGCAGCTCAATCCAATCTAAATACCAACGTGGCTGCTAAAACTAGCTTCAAACCCAAGTCTGTTTTCATGCCTATGCTATTGAAAGATGGTTTAGATTTATTTTCGGAATATGTGATAAAAGAACTAAAGGAACTTTCACTTTTGAGTACCAAGAACTTTTACCAAACTGATATGATAAAGAGGTTCAAATACAATAATCTCATGACAAAAATCAAAAGCAGACCAGATATAGTTGTAAGATGGTCTGACAAGGGCGGTAATATTGTTTTGTGGCCACTCAAAATGTATAATGAAGAAGCGATGGCACAACTACAAGATCATGAATGCTACTGCAGAATCAGCCCCACTGCAACTGTAGGCATCCAAGAACGGTTCCATGCGGAACTATACAAATGGAAAAGTGCCAACTTGATCACTAAATCAGAGTTTGAATTCCTCAAAAATGACTATCCGACTATGCCTCAACTGTATCTAATACCTAAGATACATAAGAATGCAGTGAAACCTCCAGGAAGACCTATAATCTCTGCCATAGGCAGTCTATTTGAAAAAACGAGTGTATATGTGGACAGTTTTTTGCAAGTGTTTGTCAAAAATCTTCCTGCTTATGTGCAAGACAGTGGTGATTTTCTACGAAAAATTTATGATTTTGAATGGCATGACGATTATGTTTTCATGACCTTAGATGTACAGTCGCTGTATACCAGTATTAGGCATACAGACGGGCTTAATGCACTCAAACACTATCTTAATCAAAGAACCATTGCACTACATGACCACACCATCATGCTCCTACAGATGGTAGAATGGTGTTTAACGAACAATACATTCATTTTTGATCGCCTACACTACAAACAGCTACAAGGTTCGGCCACGGGTACTTGCTTCTCCCCCAGCTATGCGAATTTGCATATGGGCTGGTGGGAGGAGCAAGTATTAGCCGTCACCCATGTATCTAGCATGGAGGAAAATGTTATAATCTATAGGAGATATATAGATGACATTTTCATCTTATGGAAAGGGTCAAAAGAGAGTGCAGAGAAATTTGCATCGGAAATCAATGAAAACAGCCTTAATCTTAAATTCACCTGTTCCACCAGCAAAGAAAGAATTCAATTTCTAGATTTAGAGCTGTTCGTAGACAATAATAAAATCCAAACCAAAACATACCGCAAGCCTACTGCAGGAAATGCGGTTTTACACGCGCAGAGTTTTCACCCAGTTAAACTCAAAGAGTCCATTCCATACGCAGAGTGTCTACGAATGACAAGAAATTGTAGTACACAGAAAGGAGTGAGTGAAGCCAAGGCAAATTTATTTGACAGACTTAGCAAAAGAGGATACAGTGCTCAAACTTTGTCACGAGCAGAGAATAAATGCGGCAATGTGAATAGAAGGGATCTTCTATTCTCAGAAAAGAAAAAGAGCACTCAAGAGAACAATACTGTCCCCAACATGCCAAGATTGATTACGGGTTATAATGCCTCTCATAATCACGTTAGAAAGATCCTGCAGAGACATTGGCCTCTGATACAAAATGACCCCGTAATAGGGCAATGGTGTGACAGAAGTCCTTCAATCACCTTCAGGAGGGCCAAATCGATGCGCAACCAGCTTGTAGTCAGTGCACCGACTATCACCAAGCCACCTATTTGGTTAAATAACCAAAGAGGTTTCATCAAATGCACAAAATGCAAAGCATGCAAACAAGGCATCAACACCAAAGAGGTCCCTGTTCCTTTCAGAAACAAACCATACACCATCAGAGGCTGCTACTCTTGTAAAATGGAGTACGCAGTCTATGTCCTTGTTGGCAAATGCGGCAAACGGTATGTTGGCAGTACCATCCATCCAGCACATGTTCGTATATTGCAGCACCTGCAAGCAATAACCAACAATGATGAAACCTACCCGGTGGCTAGGCATATACACAAAACACATGCTGGCAACAGTTCTGACATTAAATACTTTGTCATCGACAACGTTGCAAAAAGTATCAGAGGGGGGAATCGCAGACTTGCCCTTAGACGTCTGGAATCAAGATACATCATCTTGTTGGATTCTAAGATTCCGAATGGGCTTAATGCCGATGAAGCATTAACAGTACATTTATAAAACAGTGCAGCACACTCTTGCAGTTTTCCTCTTCCCGCTTGTAATACACCTACACCATCACTTGTGTAAATACTTTATTTCCTCTGTAACTTGTGTTAATTATTTTAGCAATTTGGCACCTATCTAGTTTGCTAACGTCATGGTTTAAACAATCCGGGTAAAACGTTGGGGTCCCTAGAACAGATGTACACATCTAGGCATGTTATGATGTTAATTCAAAATATGCGTATGATCATGGTTCATACCTCATGCAAGACACATATATATTAATCCACTTGGAGACGATGTTTGTGTAGCAATTTTTGTGTTTTTTCCTTAAATTTGGTTAATGAAACTCATGATGGTGGAAGAGAATATTTCTGTCATTTAGGTACTGACCCAATTTCATTTGCATAAAAGTATCATTGTTATAGTGAGAGAATTATCCACATGCTCTAGAAGCCGTGTAACCAGGACTATGTTTGATCACATCCACAGGGTATAATATAGAGTGCCCTGAATGTCCGGTCGGTCACTGTATTAATTGTGATATGACTCCTTGCTGGTTCTCACCCGGTGTGTTGTTTATGGATAATGCCATGTATCTGCAAAGTCAACGCTTTAATTTTCGCAAATAGACATATATGCAATTATTCTGCTTTATTTAATATGCAATGCCAAGAAAGTTTATGATTTGGAATTGTTATGGCGATGGTATTTCCTTATCTAAAAATGCACATTTGCTCAATAGGAACTTTTCTATGTTTGTTGCGTTATCACATGACCATACAATGTGTTACCATAGTTACTAGATACCAATCACAGTGAGGCAACTGTGTTTGTCAAGAGGTATATATGTTTTCTTATCACATCTGAGTAGGTGAAGTGAGCAAGGCGGAGGCTTCCGCCGAAACGCGTCTTTTTCAGCAGCTTTGAAAAATAAACTTCATTCTTAAGTAACTCACGGAGTCGGTGCCGTCCTTCATCGTGAGGAAGTGTGCTTGGTAAAAAAAATATATATATATATATATATATATAAAACCTATGTTTTCTTGTTTTTTTCCAGTGAATATATATATAGTAGTAAGTGCATTCTGTGAATGCCAAAAGTAGTAAGTGCATTCTGTGAATACCAAAATAGTAAGTTTAGGATTGAGTCTTAAGTTCATTCTTGGCTTAAACATGTTAGGACTTGGCTTAACCTCATAGGCCTGAAACATTTTTGGGTGCATCCCGAGCTGTTACCATCTAATCCCAAATTAGTCCTGAAAAAAGCTTTTTGGTCCTATGTAGCAAATATGACTGCAAACATCAGTACTAGTGGCTCATTAGTCTCAAAATTCTTAAGTTTTAAGGACGAACCCTTATATGAGTCCTTTATGGACGAAATAGAGCCCCCACTTGCCAAAACACTATTTCTAAAGTTTAGATATGGAAATCTTTTATTAAAATCAACTTTGGCTCGCTGGGCAAGGAACCGTCATCCATCGGCCGAGGTATTGGACGAAGCTTGCTCACTTTGTGAAAACAACCAAATAGAGAATGAGCAGCACATTCTTTTCTTCTGTCCTATCTACGCCCATGAAAGAAAAAGATGGATTAAACCGATATGCCTTCTATTAGGCTTGAGGTCCTGTCATCAGGCTCTGAGAATTTTGACTACTAACCCTGACTGGATACACCGCTGACCTGAGTGCGGACATCGCCCTGTTCGACTTTGCCTCGTTGCTTTGTTGGTTGTCCTGCTGCTGCTTCTAGCCGCACCCGCTGCGCGGGTGCCGCGTCGCAGCTTGAAGACTTTGCCTGTGGCCAGGGGTGTGTGTGGAAGGAGACAAGCTGCTGCAGGGTGGACCGCTCCAGGGATCACTGAAATAATATCGACTACCAAAATATCGACTACCCAAAATATCGAGGAAAAAATATCTACAACCAAAATATCGAGTTTGTATGTACAAACAGGTAAGTACAAAAATATCGAGTACAAAATATCGTTGTAAAAAATATCGACTTTAGAAAAAACAATGTTTAATTACATTAATATAAAAAATTAATTACTAAAATATAATTAACAATACTTAAAATAACTTTTAATAATTAAATAATTAATGAAAGAAAAAAATAATATTTTTTTAATCATATTCCTTAAAACATATATATATATAGTAACAAAATTTAATTAAATAATAGGCAATATTGTATATGTACTCCAAAAACCCAAAAATGACCCTGAACCCTAAAAATACCCCTTTACCCAAAAACTAAAAACTGACCCTGAACCCTAAAAATACCCCTTTACCCAAAAACTGAAAACTGACCCTGAACCCTAAAAATACCCCTTTACCCAAAAACTAAAAACTGACCCTGAACCCTAAAAATACCCCTTTACCCAAAAACTAAAAACTGACCCTGAACCCTAAAAATACCCCTTTACCCAAAAACTGAAAACTGACCCTGAACCCTAAAAATACCCCTTTACCCAAAAACTGAAAACTGACCCTGAACCCTAAAAATACCCCTTCACCCAAAAACTAAAAACTGACCCTGAACCCTAAAATTACCCCTTCACCCAAAAACTAAAAACTGACCCTGAACCCTAAAAATACCCCTTTAATTTAACATAATTAGCAATTAATCAATTAAATTAAATTAATTACCAATTACATTTTAATTAAATAACATATATTATTTAATTACCAATTAATTAATTATTACTACCAATTAATAAATTTACATATTCAATTAATTATAATTAAATTACTTCCCACCCTATTCCCCTATAAACCCACAACCCGCTACAGAAAATACATTATTTTAATCTACATAATTAGCAATTAATCAATTAAAATAAAATAATTACCAATTAAATTTTAAATAATTAACATATATTATTTAATTACCAATTAATTAATTATTACTACCAATTAATAAATTTACATATTTAATTAATTATAATTAAATTACTTCCCACCCTATTCCCCTATAAACCCACAACCCGCTACAGAATAAAATTACACAATAATTAAAAAAATCATTAATTAAAAATAATTATAAAATAAAATGACACTTTTCACACATATTATAACATAAAAACACTATAAATAATTAAATAATATTTTAAAAACTATATTTTTTACTATCTAGATTATATACTTGGATATTTTCACTGTCTATATTATTTACAGTCGATATTACTTCACTTACCTTAAAAACGATATTTTGGCTGTCGATATTCTGTCTAGTCGATATTTTGTCCAAACGATATTTAAAACTCGATATTCTGTCCAAACGATATTTTGGAGTCGATATTATGTCTGTGCACCGCGCTCCAGGGACTCACTTGACCAGGAGTCCCTGCGTGGCCTGTTCCACCTGGCCTGCGCCCCCTGCTAGCCCCACTCCCCGAACGTAAAGAACCTTATATAAGCGGACTCTCTTTTACCGCAGCGCGGGACGCGCGCGGGGAAGCGCTCGGGGATAAGCCCGGGCAAAGGGCGGGCCCTCTACGGCCCTCAACGGCACGAAAAGGCCTGGCTAGGCCACCCCCCTGTCATCTATTCCCTGGCCCCGACAAGGTACTGTGCACATTTTGTTCATCTAGCACGCAACACTGCGCTTATTAGTTTAGTCTGATATCCTGCTGCCACGGATTGATAATTGCGTTGGCCGCCCCCCTATCGCTAATATCTGTACTGGAAGTTTTCTGACCTCTTTCTTGCTAGTGAGTTGAGCCCTGGATATTCTTCGACAGACCGCAGCAACCATGGGGAAGAAATTGGTATCTGCCCCCACAGAGTCACTTAATACCTTAGACTCCTACTTGGTCCAAGTAGTCAGCAAAATCAACACTGAGAGAAGGCAATCCTTAGGCTTGAGTCAGTCGCCTATCCTGCCTACTGAGAGTCTCTCTCCAAGTATTCCAAGCTCGGCTACACCGGAAACCTTGCCTGATAACCCCTCCACAATTCTCACAGACTCACCCCAAGCTAACGGTATAGAGGCCGATGACTCTGACCCATTAATAAACTTAATCGATCTTTCAGAAAATTTCGCTACCGACTCCAACACCCAGGCTGATATAGTGGATGAAGTTCTATCACCCCCGCAGCCCGTTACAAGGGCGGTTAGAGCCTGCAGGAAGTACACAGCTAAACGGGGAGGGAAACAACAAAGCGGGAAAAAGCCCGCAACACCCCCGCTACGCTGTGAAGCGAATAATGGCGATTTTGATATCGACGCAGAGTCAAGACGCAGAGTTGATGACGACCTATTTAACAGGATCCAAGATATGATAGACATTAAAATCAGGACTATCATTAAGCCCCTGATTGGGAAGCTGGACAAACTTACCTCTGAAGTTAAAAAGCTGGGAGGGGTACAGAGTAAGTTGGTAGAAGAAGTGGAGAATTTAGCTTCTCTTGTTACAGACTTGGCAGCAAAGGACGTGGTGGTCGTTCCTAATGAAAGCAATCCACCACCCATCTTACAAGAGCTGCCGCCACCCTCTCCTTCTACCTCTCCATCTCAACCATCTCCATCTGCTTTTAGACAAGATGCAGAAGCCGCAGACCCTCCCACTAGCATAACTGCTGCTGATGTTGTTATGCAACCTGAGGATGTCTCAGCCCAATTCATCTTGGAAGCCTCACCAGTAGTTCTTGTACTGGCCAACGTCCCTGTCTTAGCACAAGATAAAATAGAGTCTAATCAGGGTCTGAAAGATAAAGCGTTACATTGGCTTTCTAGCAATATGTACATGGCACACCAAGGGTTTGATAAATTGGCTGGGGATATAATCATGACCAGGAGAGTATCTTGGATTGGGAGTAACCCAAAAAAGTTTAAGGGGGATTGTGTGATTTTAAATTTTGCCAACGCGGAAGTCTTGCCAGACATTTTGGCCAACATCTTTCCACCTCAGCGTCGCAGTGGCACTATAGTCCCGCTTACCCGTAAATCTCAGCTGGTCACTACCCGCAACATCTCGAACCAAAAGAGATTTACCAAACCCATTAGCTGGGGAGGGGATACTAGACCTCGACATCCTAATGGCCACTTTCAACCTATAACTAACCCAGATTTAGGCAGATTTAATTACTTGCATGAGCAATACACTAGGCCTACCATGCTACATGAACCAAGCATGGCTAGCTGGGGTAATAATCACCTGGGTGGCAATCATCGCGGCCAGGGGGACAGGTTTATTTTCCCGATGAATAATGACCAGTTTAGGTTACGCTCAACCACACCACAACCCATATGGAATATGCCAGCGGTTGGCCAGGGCCAAATAGCTACCCCGCTTGGGTGGGGTTTTGGCACCAGAAACAGGTATGGCCCTCTATCAGATCTAAATACTTGCGACTGACTTATTGAGGGAGGAGATCTAGATGCTCTAACTCAAATTAGCGTAGACATACAAAGCCCCCTTCAAGGGGCAGTCAAAGAAGGATCTCCAACGCCACACATAGTAGAAGGGGTGGGGGAGGGGGCCAGGGAACCCAGGCCACCTACTGATTCCTGTAAAATCATAAGCTGGAACATTGCAGGCTTAAATACGAAACGCCAGGACAATGCTTGGTTGAGCTTTATTTCAAAGAATCATATCATTGCCCTGCAAGAAACGTGGGACACATCCGCCAATCTTTGGTGGGATGGGTTCACTAGTTTTACCAAACCTGCAGTAGCCAGCAGAGTGGGTAGAGCCAAAGGCGGCTTGGTTATTCTATTTTCTTTAGACCTGAAAGGTAGATACAGGCAGATTAGTACTGACTCTGATAACATCTTAATGGTCGAAAGGGTGATTAATAATACCAGCAGGACCCTATATGTCAATTTTTATAATTCTGGGAATAGCGATTATAGAGGGCGCAATATCGCTAACCTAGACAGCTTTTTATATTCAGCATCTCAGAATATCGAGTTCGTTTTTGAATTAATTTTATTAGGCGATTTTAACATTCATTTATGTAACCTAGCATGTAAGGGAGGGGGAGCTAGCGAGGTGGATGACGTAGATCCAAAGGGCCCTCACTTTGAACACTCTGCAGAGGGGCAGGAGCTAGAAGAACTGCTTGCTAATTATGATCTGTACGAACCTGATGGGGGTCTAAGAATGCCAACCTTTTTTGGTACTCAGCATGGTACAGTGATTGACTACATATTTGTCTCACAAGGCATCTTGGGACGGTCCAAGGACTATCGTACAGTATTAAGCCACCATAGCGACCATAACCCCGTACTACTTGAAGTGGCCTGGGGGGCCCTGATGGGGGTATCCCCAATCTCAGCAAATCCTGCACAACCTCTGAGGGCCACTGATAATGACAGACGAGTGAAATGGGCCAAAGTGATCCCGGAAAACTTTTACGCGCTAAACTACCCAAAAATCAAAGACAAGGTAGAAATCTGTAAAAAAAACAGGCATCCAAGGGAAAGAAATAATCGCAGCATACGAGGCAATATGTGCCCAGGTGTCAAAGGACCTCTTGGCAAAACCCATTAAGGGAACCGCAGGAACTAAGCGCTGGTTTGACTCCGCATGTTCAACTGCCCACAGAGAATTGTTGGTAGCCTTAAAAAAAGTGCCTAGGGCTAAAGATGATATTTCCAGACTAAGGAAAAAATACAAGGCAGCCATAAAGAATCGTAAGGATACTATCAAACGCGAGGCCTGGGATAATCTCCTTTCAGCGGCAGTGCTGAAGGACAGCAGGAGATTCTGGAAGATCATTAAACAACCTTTTTTCTCTGACGACAAAAACGCACCCATGGACTGCGTAATTGCTGATGGAAAATGGCTGTCTCACTTTAAAAACGTATATGGGGGCGCGGAAGAAGGAAATAATGCGGCCCCATTGCCCAGCATCAAGGCACAATCCATCATCTTTAACCCCGAAGAAGTGAAAAAGGCCCTTTTGTCAACCACAAAACACAAGGCTCCAGGCCCTGACGGAGTCCCCGCTGACTTCTTTATGTACTCTCCAAACCTGTGGGCGGAGGTTCTGACAAACGTGTTTAATGCAGTGAGAGGTAATCAAGCCCCTGCCTCGTGGGCCATATCCACCATTGTACCCATCTTCAAAAATAAAGGCCAGCGGGATGATCCCGCGTGTTATAGACCTATATCCCTCCTGGATTCAACTATCAAAATTTTGGGTAGAGTACTGTTATCCAGATTGAGGGAGAATGTCGAGGGTTGTGGTGGGCTGTCTGAATTACAATATGGTTTCAGAGAGAGAAAAGGGACTATTGAACAATGTATTAACCTGCATTTACTCATCTCCAAATACACTGCGGCCAAGGAGGGTTCTGTGTTCCTTGCTTTTATGGACCTTTCCTCGGCCTTCGACCTGGTCAATAGGTCAAAACTGTGGTCGATTTTGGTGGAATTGGGCATTGATGAAGCCTTGGTTGGGTTTTTGGCGTCTATGCATCAGGAGCTCTTCGCAGCTGTTAGAGTGTCAAACCAAGGCAGATGCACCCCATTGTTTAAATCTTTAAAGGGGGTACGGCACGGATGTATCTTAGCCCCCTTGCTTTTCACCATCTACATTAATGGCTTGGGGGAACATCTGCAGCGCCTAGAAGCGGACGTTCCGCGTGCAGAAGGCTCCGCAATTCCGGCACTCCTGTATGCGGACGATGCCGTGTTAATTGCTCGCACTGGCGTTGGCCTTCAGCTCCTTCTGGATACCTTTGGCTCTTACATGGAGAATTTGGATCTTAAAGTCAACGCCACTAAGTCACACACGATGGTATTGGGGCGCGGGTGCACTAAAAAAACACATAAATCATTCTTTTGCAGAGGGGTTCCTGTCTCTAGGGTGGCCACATTCCCCTATTTGGGGGTTCTGTTTGATCAGAAAGGTGCGTGGGGCCCACAGATAAGTGCAAAGAGGTTGGCTGTCATCAGATCTTCTTCAGCGCTCCTGGGATTCGCTGGCAAGTTAGGTGCCAGGCCCATGGAAGCTCTCTTAAAAATCTATAAGAGCAAGCCCGTTGCTATTGCATCATACGGGTCACCTTTGTGGGGGTATGTAAACCTTGACCCCATTCAGAGGGCAGAAAATAGATTCATCAGATCTCTGCTCTCTGTACCGCAGTCAACCCCAACCTATTCTATCCATAAAGAGGTGGGCCTACCCTATTTGTCAGATACACTGAGCCTAGCCCCCCTGACATTGTGGTTGAAAATGTGGCTGAATGAAGACCTCCCTTTAAACCACAGAATTCTTCATGACGTCCTAGCACTTGATAAACATAGTAGTATCCCCTGGTTGGCGTACATAGCTAAATCGTTTTTAGAACTAGGTCGCCCTGAACTTTTCTCATCGCCAGAGAAAATCAAGGCTGAGGACTTAGACCTTATAAAAAAGTCTTTTAAGGAAAGGAAGGAAGCGCGCCGCGAGGCCCACGAATTGCAGAAACCAGCAGTAAGGGCTCATAGTCTTCTGGTTAGTACACCCTCGCTCGCACCTTACCTTAGCTTCGTTACCCTCCCTTACCATAGGTTTTTATTAACTAAGCTCAGATTTAACCTACTACATTCTTGCCTAGGTTTCCTTTCGAGCTGGCAGAAACCAGACTTAGCTCCCCCCTGTCGCTGCGATCATTTTTCAGTACAGGATACAATGCACTTTGTTATGTTTTGTAGTTTGTATTACGAGCAGAGGAAAAAATATTTGTTGCCAATCCTGAAAGAAGCTGGCTTCATACAGGTGCGCCCGGCACTGCTCTTTTTACAACTTTTGTTAAATCCTCGCATCTCTTTCTGTACTGCTAACTTTTTGGTGGCCGCGGCTAGGGTGAAAGCTGCTGGCCTTACCTCGCCTTAAATGAATTTGTTTTTGTTTAAAAAAAAAAAAAAAAAAAAAAGTTTTCTTTTTGACATGAAATGTAAATATTTTATATCGTAGATAGTTTTTCTTAATGTGCAGCCTGTCTGCTGCTTTTTATGGATGTATTTTATGTGATTCTTTCATGTTCGATTCTTTGCATGACTTGTAAAAGTCGAATAAAGATATTCTGACTGACTGACTGACTGACTACTAACACTTCACAACAGATAATATTCAGTGTCAGTAGATTTCTACTTTCTATTTGCTACCGTAGGAAAAAAATGGGCCATCAGCTGTGAATCGAATTTTTTATAATTTTGGTTTTGATTTATGGAACTGAATTTGTTCATATTAGCACTAATAGCACTACACAATTGAATTTGCTTATAGAATTACTGAGGTGTCCTCCAGTCTCATATGATTTTTATTGTCATGCTCCAAGTATTTACCAATATGTGTTGCACAGTTATATAGAATGTATTTTATTCTTTTAGTGATTGTCATTTATTTCTACTAAATTGTAATGTTTAAACTGTTCTTTTATGGCGTAATGCCGAAATAAAGATTTGAAAAAATGAAAGTTCATTCTGTGAATCAGGCCCATGTTTTTTTAGTGAATTTCTAAGGTTTTTTAAATGCTAATTCCTAACTATAACGTGTGTGAAACCTGTGTTTTTTTCAGTGAATTTCTAAGGTTTTTTAAATGCTAATCCCTAACTATAACGTGGCTGAAACCTATGGTTTTTTCAGTGAATTTCTAAGGTTTTTTAAATGCTAATTCCTAACTATAACGTGGCTGAAATCTATCGTTTTTTTCAGTGAATTTCAAAGGTTTTGTAAATGATAATTTTTAAAAGTATTATTTTACTACATTATTTTAAATTATTTATTTTTAGATATTTTGTTTTTTAAATTACATTACATATTTTTTATATAATTTGAAAAATATTTTTTTAAAATATTGAAATTGTAATATCTTTTTTTATATATTTTTTTTATTTATACATATTTTATATATCAGGCAATGATATCCTATGGAAGGAAATTCAAGTTACTGGTAAGTACAGTTAAATTTACTTTTCAGGAATAGTAGTGAGCTGAAAGATGCAGCATTGAGGTCTCTCCTGATAACAGGTGAGTAAATCGGAATTCATAGTCCGGCTGATTTTAGAGGTATTTTTTTAAGTTCCAAAACTCCACACTTAGAAAAATTTCCAAGTGAAACCAGTCAATGTTAGCCTATGGAAGGAAATTCAAGTTACTGTAAGTATGGTTAGAATTACTTTTCAGGATCAGTAGTGCGCTCAAAGATGCAGCACTGATGTTTCTTGTGATAACAGGTGAGTAAATTGGAATTCGTAGTTCGGCAGAATTTACAGGAATATTTTGCTCAATAGTGAAGGAAGGGGGCGGGCTGAGGTAACATGTGTGCAAACAGAACCTGTGGCACGTTTTAGATTGGGGAATTAATTCCTTTTCAATCCTGAGGTCCCCTGTGAGCCAACTAGCCCACTAGGTACCTCCAGTATGCGCCAGGCAGCTGGGCACGCCCCCTTTTTACAACACTCTGCAACACAGCTCCGTGGCGCTTACTGGAGATACCTGTTGGACTAGTTGCCCCCTAGGGGACCTCTGGATTGAACAGGAAATAATTCCCCAACTTAAAACGCACCTCAGGGCATGTTTGCACTCACATCACCTCAAGCCCCACCCCCTACCTTCACCACTGTGCAAACGGCCCTGTTGAGTGTTCTAAATTGGGGGATTAAGTCCCCTTGCATACTGGGGGTCCCTGGGGGACAAGTACCTGGGGGTCCCTGGGGGCCAAGTAGCCCACCAGGAACCCCCAGTATGCGCCAGGAGGCTGCGCTGCAGAGAGGTGTAATGAGGCCACGCCCCTTTTTTACACCTTTCTGCAACGCAGCCCCCGGGTGCGTTTGTAGAGGGGGAACTAATTCCCCCTGTATACTGGGGGTCAATGGGGGCCAACTAGCCCACCTGGAACCTCCAGTATGCGCCAGGGGGCTGCGTTGCAGAGAGGTGTAATGAGGCCACGCCCCTTTTTACACTTCTCTGCAATGCAGCCCGCTGGCACTTTTTCAGAGGGGGAACTAATTCCCCTTGCATACTGGGGGTCCCTGGGGGCCAACTAGCCCACCAGGAGCCTCCGGTATGCACCAGGGGGCTGCGTTGCAGAGAGGTGTAAAATAATTACTTTGCCCCATGGAAGGCGGTCCCCGGGACAGTGTGGAGGGGATTTTTGGCCCCCCCACTTCTTTTTGACTATGCCCCAAGGATTTGGTCCCCCCCATGGGGAGTAATTTGAAAAAAAGCAGACTGTTTTTTCGCGGCGTACGCGTACCTATGCGTACGTAGGCGTACGTATGCGTACCCCGTGATTTCTCCCGAAATAATTTTTTTCTTTTTTTTTTGGCCTTGGGGGTCCTTGTGGGACCCCCTGAACAGGCCTAGGGGGTCAGGGTGTTTCTACCCTGCCCCCTTTTTGTGTTCTACATTTTTGTTTTTCTGCTTTCTTGTGCCTCGGTCTACCGAACACAAGATGGCTGCCAACACTTACTGGTTTGGAGTGTTGACAGACAGTTTACAGCCAATCAGCATGCGGCTCGTGCTCGGAAAGGTACCCGTATGGTACGCAGACCTGTACGCAGACCGTACGCGTACGGTAAGCGCCTATAGATATATCTATGATTTTACTTTTGATTTTCTCAGGAACTACTGAATGAATTTACACCATTTAACAAAAAGCGTGATCTGCGAACAGAACTCTACCTTTTTGCCAAATTTGGTATAATTCCGTTCAGCCGTTCGGGCTGTAGCCTGGCTAAAGGTCCTATAGAAAATTGCATGGGGAAAACACGTTTTGGATCCCCCTTTTTTCTCAGCCCCTGCTTTACAAATCACCCCCAAACTTTCAGGGAAGGAGCAGAGTGGAGCAGGCCATTTTCTTGGAGAAATCCGCAAAGATTCGTCCACCGGCACCAAAGTTATTCCAAATAGAATGTTGCGGATTTCCTATGGAAACTAGGTCCTAACTATAACTACCTACTGGCGACCGCCAGTAGGTAATATATATATACACACACACACACACACATATATATATATGTCAGGTCAACCAATGAAACACACAAATTTCTTTGCACTTGCACTTTAAAAACTGCCCACTTCTCTCATGGCGTCATGTGACCAAGGCCTCTGCGTAGGCCGAAACGTTATGCTGACGAGGTGCGATCAATAATAAAAAAACACACCTGCATCCTGGGTCTTCTGTTCCTTCTTTCTGTCGCATTCCGGAGCTGAGGGACGCGTTCGTCAGTTTGGAATAAGCAGGCATATATATATACATACACATTGATTCCACTTCAAAAATGTATCAGCTATTGACCTTAATGACTTTAAATGTTTTGCTTACATACTGCCATTATGTCTTTAGGCCTACCCCAAAATGTATTGCTACATTGCGCTGTTAAAACAATATGCTGTTTCTACCTCAGAGATGTATCATCTACTGATCCTAATACCTTCATATTTTTCACTTAGGTATAGTCAATATGCCTTTATGCCTACCCCAATTTGTAAACTATGTAATTGCTACTATGCAAACTCTTTGAAGCGCTCTTATGCCTTTGGGTCAAGTTCTCACTACATAAAACTCAACAAATAAATACAAATAAAATAACTAAAATAATGGACACACACCACCTGGGTGCTCTTATCTTAGGGTGTGAATGTGAAGTGGAAGCGCGCATCACTGGAGCGGTGTCAATGGACACCCGACCTAGCCCCTCTGATCTCTAGGGTGAACGTGAAGTGGAAGTGCTCAGCATGGGAGCTGTGTCCATAGACACACACCACTTAGCCGGTCTTATCCTCGGGGGTGGACATGAAATTGATGCGCACAGCATGAGAATGGTGTCAATAGACAAACACCACACGGCTGCTAGGGTGTGGATCTAAAAAGGTAAAGTGCAGGACAGGAACGGTGTCAATGAACACACCATCTGACCCCTCTGATCCCTGGTGGTGGATTTGTAATTGGAAGCGAGCCCCAAGGGAGTGGTGTTAATGGACACACACCACCTGGACCCTCTGATCCCTGGTGTGGACGTGAAGCTAAAACATGCACCAAGGGAGCAACCAGAAAATTAAAATACCGCCCCATTTTGAACTAAAACTTTTGATGGCACCAGGCAACCAAAGGAAGTAAGTCCAACTCTTCCTAGAAGAGCTCCCTTGTCTCTTCCAAACAAGCATATGTCCATTCATCCTTTCCCTCTTACATCCACACGACTATTTCACCTTTACATTCTGTCACTTATTAATTCTTTCATATATCATTCAGTCTTTCCCTACCACATCCATTCATACTGTCATTCATCTATCCCTCCACTCTGCCATCAATCCAACCTTTATGCCATCCGTCCTTCATCTATCCATCCGTTTATAGAAGTATTTATCAGCTGTGGTCTGCCGAGTTGCAGACAGAAGAGGTCCATAAAGAATTCCACCCCAATGAAGCTGCTAAAGCGGGGGTTCATCGATGCCCTGGTGCGCAGTAAGGGAGATGTGATGATGGACACACACCACCAAGCACCTCTGACCCCTACGGTAGATGTGAAGTGGTAGTGCCAAACATGGGAGCGCTGTCAGTAGATACACTCTTACCCTAGGGGGTGTACCTGCAAAGGAAGCGTACAGTATGGGAGTGGTGTCAATAGCCACACACGACTCAGTCACTCTTATCCTAGGAAATGTGCCTGAAAAGGAAGTGTGCAGTATGGGAGCGGTGTCAATGGACACACCACTCGGCTGCTCTTATCCTGGGGGTGAAACCTGAAAATGAAGCATGCAGTATGGGAGTGGTGTCAATGGACACACACCACAGGGCCGCTCTTATCCTAGGGGGGGGGCTGAAAAGGAAGCGTGCAGTATGGGAGCGGTGTCAATGGACACACCACTCGGCCGCTCTTATCCTGGCGGTGTGCCTGAAAAGGAAGCATGCAGTATGAGTGCGGTGTCAATGAACACACACCACTCTGCCACTCTAATCTTAGGGGGGGCTGAAAAGAAAGCGTGCAGTATGGGAGCGGTGTCAATGGACACACAATATTTGGCTGCTCATATCCTGGGGGTGGATCTGAAAAGGAAACGTGCAGTATGGGAGCAGTTTCAATGGACACACCACTCGGCCACTCTTATCATGGGGGTGGAACCTGAAAAAAAGGGTGCAGTATGGGAGTTATGTCAATTGACACACCACTCTGCCGCTCTTATCCTGGAGGTGGAACCTAAAAAAGAAGCGTGCAGTATGGGAGCGGTGTCAATTGACACATCACTCGGTCGCTCTTATCCTGAGGTTGGAACCTGAAAGAGAAGCATGCAGTATGGGAGTGGTGTCAATGGACGTACACCACAGGGCCTCTCTTATCCTATGGGGTGTGCCTGAAAAGGAAGCATGCCATATGGGAGCGGTGTCAATGGACATACACCACAGGGCCGCTCTAATATTAGGGGGGCTCTGAAAAGAAAGTGTGCAGTATGGGAGCGGTGTCAATGGACACACCACTCGGCCGCTCTTATCCTGGGGGTAGAACCTGAAAAAGAAGCATGCAGTATGGGAGTGGAGTCAATGGACACACACCACAGGGCCGCTCTTCTCCTAGGGGGTGTGCGTCAAAAGGAAGCGTGCAGTATGGGAGCGGTGTCAATAGACACACACCACAGGGCCGCTCTTGTCCTATGGGGTGTGCCTGAAAAGGATGCATGCCGTATGGGAGCGGTGTTAATGGACACACACCACTCAGCCGCTCTAATCTTAGGGGGGCTCTGAAAAGACAATGTGCAGTATGGGAGCGGTGTCAATGGACACACCACTCGGCCGCTCTTATCCTAGGGGTAGAACCTGAAAAAGAAGCATGCAGTATGGGAGTGGTGTCAATGGACATACACCACAGGGCCGCCCTTATCCTAGGGGGTGCGCCTGAAAAAGAAGCATGCAGTATGGGAGTGGTGTCAATGGACACACACCACAGGGCCGCTCTTATCCTAGGGGTGTGCCTGAAAAGGAAGCGTGCCAGATGGGAGCTGTGTCAATGGACACACACCACTCAGCGGCTCTAATCTTAGGGGGGCTCTGAAAAGAAAGTGTGCAGTATGGGAGCGGTGTCAATAGACACACCACTCGGCGGCTCTTATCCTGGGGTAGTACCTGAAAAAGAAGCATGCAGTATGGGAGTGGTGTCAATGGACACACACCACAGGGCCGCTTTTATCCTAGAGGTGTTCCTGAAAAGGAAGCGTGCCGTATAGGAGCGGTGTCAATAGACACACACCACTCGGCCGCTCTAATATTAGGGAGGGTCTGAAAAGAAAGTATGCAGTATTGGAGCGGTGTCAATGGACACACACCATTCGGTCGCTCAAATCCTAGGGGTGGATCTGAAAAGGAAACGTGCAGTATGGGAGCGGTTTCATTGGACACACCACTCGGCCGCTATTATCATGGGGGTGGAACCTGAAAGAGAAGCATGCAGTATGGGAGTCGTGTCAATGGACACACACCACAGGGCCGCTCTTATCCTGAGGGTAGAACTTGAAAAAGAAGCATGCAGTATGGGAATGGTGTCAATAGACACACACCACAGGCCCGCTCTAATCCTAAGGGGTGTGCCAGAAAAGGAAGCGTGCAGTATGGGAGCGGTGTCAATGGACACACACCACTCAGCCGCTCTAATCTTAGGGGGGGTCTGAAAAGAAAGCATGCAGTATGGGAGCGGTGTCAATGGACACACACCATTTGGCCGCTCATTTCCTGGGGGTGAATCTGAAAAGGATACGTGCAGTATGGGAGTGGTTTCAATGGACACACAACTCGGCCGCTATTATCATGGGGGTGGAACCTGAGAAAAAGGGTGCAGTATGGGAGCGATGTCAATTGACACACCACTCTGCCGCTCTTATCCTAGAGGTGGAATCTGAAAAAGAAGCAAGCAGTATGGGAGCGGTGTCTATGGACACATCACTCAGCTGCTCTTATCCTAGGGCAAAGGTCTTCAATCTATGGGGTGTGGCCCGACCCCAGGGGGGCGTGGAGTCCTGGGAAGTGGGTCCCGCATTCCCCAGCTTCACTTGTGCCTGCAATCCAAAATTTTGCTTTCAATTTTGGAAAAAGACAGCCTTCCTAGGATGGCTAATTTAGATCGTTATCATCTGAAGTTTCAACATTTGAGTCTCTAGTGCTGTGAAAAGCCTGCGTGCCAGGATGCCTGCTTGTCTGAATGAAATGCTTATGTGCCTATCTGTTAATCTGCAAGTGTAAAGGGTGCTCACCAAGCTTTGTGATGATAATGATTTGGTCTTTTTAGTGGTAGTGCTAAGATTTAACAACTGGGCTCTGAAGTGCTTGCTTTTAATTTTATCTGCAGTTATTCAGCCCTTAGAACCCCTAAAGAGGTGTTGAAGGTACAGTTGCATTACATATGCTTTGGTATTACTAAAAGCACCATTTTATTCTAAAAATATTTGCACGTTTTGCAGCATTCTATCTTCCACTGTGTGTAATACAAGTATAAAATAATGACTTACATATTCACAGTGCTTTCTATACAGGCTGTGACCTTGTAGCACTAAAGATACATGTCACTATTCACCACTGCACCAACCAAGATTTAATTCTGTGGCTCTGGTTACACACAGACCTCTGAAGTGCATTAACAAATAGAGGGGTTATAATGTACTACAGTACATTTCCCGGTGAGTAACAACTTTTTAATGTATTTTTCACTACACTGCCCACTATTTTATATGTAGCTACCTGAGGGTGAAAGACCTAAAAAACATACAGAATATTTTGGGGCTTTTTAATGAGTGGCTTGCATAGCCAGAGCATCACTTTTTTTGAGGCTCCGTCAGCGCAAGTATCTCAACCATACCTATGAGGCGGAGCAAAGACACCCTGCATGGATTTGCGTGTCCTCATAGTAATGAGTAAGACATAGCAGCGCAAGTCACTGCGTTGCCTTACTCTGCGTCAAGGAGGTAATCCATGGGCTTTGCGTGGGGTTCACACACAACAACCATGGATTTTGATGTGGCTCCATATTTACAAAATCAAGTAAACCTGGGGCAGCTCCAAAAATGGATGCCTCCCCAGCGGAGGCGTAACAAGGAGAAATGTTTTCATTTCTCCTCGTTCTTCCCTTTTTCCGTGGGTGCTTCATTCACAGCTCACATAGAAAGAGGAAAAAACCTCTTGGAATTGTTTTTGTAAGAAAGATACCCCTTCCAGCACAAAAATAATCCTGAGAATGTTGGTGCTAGGCAGCAATTTGGGGGCGTTCGTAACACGTCTGAGACGATTGGCGAAGTACTGTGATGTTGACAAGTTTTCAACTGAAAACGCCCTGCGACTAAGAGTCATTGAAGGGTGTCTCTCCGAACCACTGAGACGCAAATTGCTCAAGAGGAGCTACGTGTTGGAAGAGATCATAGAGATGACGAGAGTAGATGAACAAGCTGATGAACATGCGAAGAGAATGGAAGCCGGGAAAGGTGAGAGATGAGAACAAGTATTCAGGACGCAGTCTCGACAAGTGCACAGACGATCTCCACCACAGGTGCATTCCTCCAGATCCAAGAGACATCACCACCAGCCAAGCAAAGGACACAAAGATACGAGTCACATGAGGGGACGATCAGACAGACAACTCAAATGCTACAGATGTGGATACTACTTCCTGCATGCAGATGCATGCCCAGCACTAGGACAACAATGCCGGAAGTGTGGTAGAGACAACCATTTTGAAAGCATGTGCGGGGTAGTACCAAAGAGCGACCACAGGGGAAGGCACCGGCAACACCAGCCTTCAAACAGTCTTCCTCATGTCAGAGCAGTCCAGGATAGACAAGACCCATCCACTGGGTCGTCACAATCCAGCTGCCACTCGTGCAGGACATGTCAATCTCGGCGGTCGTCATCAAGAGAATCCCGATCCCCATCACCCATCCCTCAAAACCGAAAGGAATATATTTATTGTGTAGCTGACCCTGATCAGCTGAAAGAGTACCAGCGGCTAGACATCAGAGTTGGCTCTCACCCCACCAAGTTCGTGCTAGATAGTGGGGCTACGCTAAACTACCTACCAGTAACAGAATACCAACGCATGAAACCACCACCAAAACTGGCTGATGCCCATGTACAAGTGTATACGTGGATGTCCAAGAAGCCACTAACGTGTCTTGGGAAGTTTGCGACCGAACTGTCATACCAAGATCGCACAATATCAGCCTACATCCATGTCATTGAGGGGCCTGAAGCCGAATGCCTCCTGAGCCTAGCCACTGCAGAACGATTGAAATTGGTGAACATCTTATTCAGAGTCACTGACAAACCAGCACTCATCCAGAAATTCCCCAAGCTCTTTCAAGGCCTGGGAAACATGAAGAACTGCCAAATAAATTTACATATAAACGAACAAATCACACCGGTGGCACAACACCACTGAAAAATCCTGTTTCACCTGCAAGAAGCCGTGGAGAAGGAACTCCAAGACCTGCTAGAAGCCGATATCCTTGAGAGAACAGATGGACCAACCCCATGGGTCTCCCCAGTCGTGGTAGTCCCAAAGAAAGAAGAAACCAGCCGAGTCCGTCTGTGTGTGGATATGAGAGCGCCCAACACGGCAATAGAGAGATAAAGACATCCAGGTCCTCACATCAGTGACATGATCACTTCACTCAATGGAGCCAAGATCTTTTCAAAACTAGACCTCAATAAAGGATACCACCAACTAGAACTGCACGAAAGGTCTAGATACATCACAACATTCTCGACACACCTCGGATTATTCAGATATAAAAGACTAAGTTTCGGGGTGTCATCAGCAGCGGAAATATTCCAAGAGGCCATCAGGAGAACAATACATCACATTCCACAGGTCCTGAACTATAGCGATGACATCCTCGTGTATGGAGCAACGACTCAAGAACACAACAAAGCACTAGATCAGGTCTGTAAGGCGCTGATGGAAGCCAACCTCACACTCAACCAAAATAAGTGGGAATTTCACAAACCCACACTAAAAATTTTCGGACACATATTCTCTGGCAGTGGCATGAAACCAGACCCAGAAAAGGTAGCAGCGCTAAACGACACACCAACCCCGGAGGACGTAGGCGATATACGATCATTCCGAGGCATCGCCAGCTACTGCTCCAGATACATACCTGACTACGCCACGCTAAGCTACCCGCTAAGGATGCTCACTAAACAAGGACAGCCCTTCCAGTGGTCCAATCAATGTGAAGGGGCATTTCGAGATATCAAGAGGACTGTAGAGTCAGCAAAAAACCTGGCTTACTTCGATCCAAAAAAGAAGACAGAGATAACAGTGGATGCCAGTCCCGTAGGATTAGGAGCCATCCTCGCACAATATGATAGAGAAGAAGTCCGACGACACATAGTAGCATACGCCAGCAGAAGTCTAACAGACACGGAGAGAGCATAATCACAGCCAGAAAAAGAAAGCCTGGCTGTTGTCTGGGCGTGTGAACACTTCCACATTTTCATCCTTGGAAAACATTTTACACTAGTGACTGACCACCAAGCCTTGACTACATTCTTTGGAAACCCGCGAGCAAAAATGCCACAGAGAATAGAACGATTGGGCCTACGGCTCCAAGAATACACCTACACCATAATTCACAAGCCAGGAAAAGATGCAAACACTGCAGACTACATGTCCCGGCACCCCACCAGATCCAGCAAACCAGAACAATCAATCGCGGACGAATACATTCACTTCGTAGTAGATCAAGCGAGGCCTCCGGCTGTTCCACTGGAGTCCATTTGTGAAGCGACGCAAACTGATGCCACCCTGCAAGAGGTGAAATGTCTGATCCAAACTAACAGCTGGAGACAAAGCAGTGAACAAAACGACCAAGAGATGGCGGCATTCAAACATGTCCGCGAGGAACTATCGATAGCAGCAAATGGTCTCATCTTACGAGACACCAGAATAGTGATCCCACGACGACTCAGACAAGGGGTCATCAACCTAGCACATGAAGGCCACCGGGGCATAGTAGCCACAAAAAGATCACTCAGTGAAAGAGTCTGGTTCCCAACACTAGACCTGATGGTGGAGATGACCCTGAAAGACTGCCCGCAATGTCAACTGGTGAGCCGTCCGGATCCTCCTGCACCACTACAAATGTCTCCATTACCGGAGGGTGTCTGGCAAAACATTGCCATTGACTTCTTTGGGCCAATCAAATCAGGCCAATACGTCCTGGTCATCATGGACGAATATTCCAGATTCCCCATCGCACAACTATGCACATCCATGAAAGCATTGTGTGCCATACCGATCCTAGAGGAGGTCTTTGCCGCATGGGGCATTCCCCTAGTAGTGAAGTCAGACAATGGGCCTCCATTCAACAGCCATGACTTTGCTGATTTTGCTCAGCACCTCAACTTCACACACTGCAAGGTCACACCATTATGGCCGCAGGCCAACGGAATGATCGAACGTTTCATGGCCACAATCAAGAAGGCCATTCAGCAAGCAGACCTCACCGGAAAGAACCTTCAGGCAGCACTCAACAAGGTATTGCGAGCATACCGAAATACGCCTCACTTCACTCCACCACAGGCAAATGTCCTGCCACTCTCATGCTGGGACGCCCAGTGCGCACCAGAATACCAATGATGAATACGGCGACGAACAAACAGTATCCCGACTCTGACCATGAGGAGATCGCGGCCAGAGACAAAATAAAGGGAAAAAAAATGAAGGACTATGCTGATGAGCGGCGTTATGCCACTCCCCCTCAAATCCAAGAGGGAGACTGGGTGCTGGTAGGACAAGAGCAGCACCGGAAGACTGACTGCAGATACCGTGAGGTTCCGCTGAAGGTGATACAACAAAGGAATTATGATCACTGCAGAGACCGACGGAAGAAGACTTACCAGGAACGTGACATACTTCAAAAAGTGCGGACCGAATGTTAAAGAGCTACTGACCGAACCGAAGCTGGAGCAGAGAGAACCAGAGACGCTGCCAAATCACAGTCAGGCATTGATGGAGATTGCCGATGAGAATGAGCGTGACAGTCCCGATCTCCATTCACGCCCCAGACGCGTGATCACAAAACCGTCTCGCCTTATCGAAGAACTTTAAAGAAAGACAGTTTGTTTGTTGTGGTGTTTATATTTTTGTTTCTTTTATTCACAGAGGAGGGAGATGTAATGATGTCAATGCAGTAGTGCCCAGTGACCAAACTGGTCAGGCACTAGGACTGGCCCGAGCGAGGGACGAGGGCGGGCGGAAAGGGAGGAGCCGGGGACCAGGGGGTTAGTTAGCCGTTAGCCTTGGAAGAGGAAGGATCAGAAATAAAGAAGGTCTCGAATTACTACCCTGTGTCTGTGTGAGGTACTGGGCCAGACACTGCAGACAGGAATGCCCTTTATTTCAGAAATACAGTGCATTCCTGTCCTTTCATATTGGCGTAGGACAGCGCAGCAAGAAGACTTGCAGCACTGACCTATGCCGACCCCTCATAAATGAGCCTCTTTGTTTTTGACCACGCCCCCACGCTCACTGACCTTTGGTTTGCTAAATACTGTTTGAAATTATTTCCCCATCGTAAAAATTATTTGCAGTGGGAATTTGGGGCATTTATGATTGTCCATAGTTGTCGATGATGAGGAGTACCAGGTTCTAGAAATTGTTGTCATATGGGGGTCCTTACGCCTAAAAAAGTTTGACAGGGGGCCTCGGCATCAAAACGTTTGAAGACCTCTGTCCTAGGGGGAGGAACCTGAAAAGAAATCGTGCAGTATGGGAGTGGTGTCAATGGACACACACGACTCAGCCGCTCGTATCCTAGGGCGTGGACGTGAAACGAAAGCGTACAAGGGAACGGTGTCAGTGGACACACACCACAGGGCCGCTCTAATCTTAGGGGGGGGTCTGAAAAGAAAGCGTGCAGTATGGGAGCGGTGTCAATGGACACACACCACTCAGCCGCTCGTATCCTAGGGCGTGGACATGAAACGGAAGCGTACAAGAGAACGGTGTCAGTGGACACACACCACAGGGCCGCTCTAATCTTAGGGGGGGGTCTGAAAAGAAAGCGTGCAGTATGGGAGCGGTGTCAATGGACACACACCACTCAGCCGCTCGTATCCTAGGGCGTGGACGTGAAAGGGAAGCGTACAAGGGAACGGTGTCAGTGGACACACACCACAGGGCCACTCTAATCTTAGGGGGGGTCTGAAAAGAAAGCGTGCAGTATGGGAGCGGTGTCAATGGACACACACCACTCAGCCGCTCGTATCCTAGGGCGTGGACGTGAAACGGAAGCGTACAAGGGAACGGTGTCAGTGGACACACACCACAGGGCCGCTCTAATCTTAGGGGGGATCTGAAAAGAAAGCGTACAGTATGGGAGCGGTGTCAATGGACACACACCACTCGGCTGCTCGTATCCTAGGGCGTGGACGTGAAACGGAAGCGTACAAGGGAACGGTGTCAATGGACACGCAACACTCTCCCACTCTGACCTTTTGCGGATGAAGGTGAAGCGGAAGCGTGCAGCAGGCGAACAGTCTCAATAGACACACACCGCCTGACCTCTGCGATCCCCGGGGGGGGGGTGGATGGAAAGTGTCAGCGTGCAGATAGGGAATGGCAGGGAAGAGCTCTCATCTGGAAAACGGTTCTCTGCGAGTAGGAAGCAATTATTACTGTCACTGGTGCCCATCATGTTAGGCGAGGTGTCCTCCTGGGTGGAACAAAGAAATGCAAAGTAAAGGAGTATTAATCAATGCCCACAGAGCGGAGACTCCTGGGCGCTGCCCGGGTGTGAGGGGAATACTGACGGAGCAGCGGGGAAGGATTTCACTGCAGTGCTCAGAACAGAATCACTTGGCCCAGCTCTCCAGGGACCCAGTGACCAATCCAATGAAATAAACACCGCAGAAACATACTGAAGGGAAAGAAGTGCCAGAAACACTGGTGGAGGGTGACCTAAGAAAGTGACGGGTGAAAGGGTTACCATCAACCAATCAGACGCCTCCTCCTCCGGTGCAGACTAAAACTCCGAGGTATACAGCTGCAGATAATGGCTTCACAGAGGAAAGACAGCCCGACCACATAATGCATGTTTGAATGTCACCGGAGATTTATGAACTCCCCTGGACACTTCTTTTATTTCATTGCGCGCATACATTACCATATTTCAGAACACTTAATGGCAGTGGGAAAAAGCCTCGATGCCTGACCCATTTACTGTACAGATAAACCAGGCTCCTTGGAAACCAAGTGTTGTGCCTGTACTCACACAGTGCACCACTGAGGGCGCTGGGACTTCAGCCTGTCACTTATGAATTCCAGAACACAGATGACCCCATTCTGAGTGACGTGCAAAAAGTGGGTGCAAGAAACCGGAAGGGAAATACAATTCACACAAGGTATCAGGTCTTTTCTCGCCCCGTTGTAGGTTTTCCCCTTGAACCGTTTTGAATGGGGTCTTTGTGACTAGTTGTACCGCCAGATTTCCACCTTGCACTGGTGTGAATGGTTGATTCCTTCCTGCTGTTACCTGAAGGCAAGTGTTGGCGTCAAAAACCTGTGACGCTGTACAACTTTTGAGGAACCGGTGATTGAATATCAGGCAGAAACATTTGTTACATCTGTACAAGTTAGGGCAGCACTTATTTACCGGTGGTCCAGGGACCCCTGGGGTCCGCAAAGCCGACTCAGAAGGTCTGCAACTGTTTAGAAAATTAAATACTATCAACAGACAAATACAGTGTCTATAAATGCAGAAGCAAAATGTACAACTGAAACTGTTAAAACATTCTGTAAATGTGAAGGAATCTGAATTTGGAGGCTAATTAAGTTACCATCCTCAGACTGATTTCTGGGAGGAGCGCGAGTGCATCAAACAGAATATAATATGTGCAGCAAGCGGCCTCAGTGGAATTTAGAGTTACTTTAACCGTCTTATGAAAATCTAAAAACAAAATTGTAATATTTGTTCGTGAATTAAATACGATATTTAATCATTCGTGCATTTGTGTTATGAATGTTAATTTTTGTATTTTTTTGTCCATTCTTTTGCTGTTCAAATCATCAAAAATGGTTCAGCCTTGCCGCCCCCCCCCCCCCCCCCACCCCCCGCTTCCAGTAATGACTCCGTGGGGGTCCCTGGATTCCGATAATGATACAATGCTGTCCCTGGGTTCCAGTAATGGTTAATTGGGGTCTACAGAAGTCAAAAGGTTGAGAAACACTGACTTGGGGTCTTAGTTAGAGCAGGGCCGGCTTTAGTGCCGATGGCGCCCGTTGCGACAAAGTCCCCCCTGTCTCTCTCTCCACAGAACCCCATCCAACAGTGTCCTCATCTCTCCGCAGTCACTCTTGAAAATGATTTGTATTTGTTTCATGCCACTGTAGGGTGTCAGAGCGCCCTTTACATCGCACATATACTATTCAGACACAATAAATAATATGTGTAACATTGAAGATTACAAGATGGAGGACTCACATGTCCTCCATAATAGTAGGCTGTAGAGTTTAAGAGTGCTTGGTCTGGAGAAACACAAACTTAGGATTTAAAACATGCCACAGGGGTTAGAGTTGGCTTTGCTAATATGAATGTATTTCTATCCAAACCAACCCTTTTTTAGCAACAGTAGGATAATGAAAGAAGGGGGAAAAGATATTTTTCTAACCAATACCGTGCAGTTTACGTGCAGTGCTTTTTTATTTTACAGAGTTTTATGTAGCGCAAACTAGACCCGAATCGGGTATGAGAGCGCTTTACATAGCACCAGTTGCATTACATGAGGACACCCTTATTTTTTTGTTAGGACCGGGGAGATTAAGTGATTTGCCCAGAATCACAGGATGTTCAGCGTCATTGCTGTGACTTTAACCCAGATCACCAGATTCGAGGTCAACCACCCTTGCCATTAGGCCAACTCCTCTCCCCTTTGATGACAGTTCAATGCTCACTGTGCAATATTAGTATTGTAGCTTATTAACTGCAAGTAACAAAAGGATCTCTGTGCCAAAAGCAGGAACGCACTGTGCTATCCATATAACATACAGTTCTGTAATCTGTGTGGCACACATTCTTTACAGAAGATGAGTCGAACTGTCACTAGAGAAAACTCCACCTCTCTAAAGCAGGAGCATTAATCATCAGCGTCAGCTTGACATTTTTATTGTTGCCTGAAACTTGCTGGACATACAAGGAACTCTGCATCAAGTGCTTTTAAACCAATAAGTTTATTCTAACAAACAACCCCCCCCCCTCCAATCTCAACGCCAGGTGTGGCTGCACCGGTCGGACCAACATAAAGCCGGCACTGAGTTAGAGTGTGGCGATGCAAGGTATCCGCAAAAAACTGGAAGATATCTTGTCCCCGTCGCTTAGAGTGGGACGGGGCTCTACACACTCCCGCTAGGGCAGATGCAGAGTTAGAATGGAAATTCAGCCAGTCTGGCACTGCCAGGGTGTGGGACATTTTTCTGGTTCTTTGGGCCAATGACAGGACCAATGCCATATGAAACCTTGTATAGGCCCCTATGCAGTGGAAATTTCAAGGCACCCCCGCAAATTATCTGCTAAACAGTTCTTAATTTTACCAACCAACAATTGTTTAGTTTTGTATAATATTACACAAAACTAAACAGTAACAATTATTAAGGGAAATAAACAAAAATTAATTGGAAACAATTTAAGAAAGCTTGATTGCAATTTTCCTTCAAGTTCAAATCAATATTACTTTGATCCATTGTCGCAGGGCCCCTAAACGGGGTGGGGCCCATAGGCCAGTGCCTACTTTGCCTATTTGGTAATCCAGAACTGGACAGGACACAAAAAAGTCCAAAAGCTTGCCTTTTCAAGCGGCTTGTCTGACAGTGCCATGCTTCTCAAAAGTCCAGTACAACATTGGTCTGACTGGACATCTGGTGATACTTGGCAGATGTTTCCCATCTGCCAAACTCTAAATAAGGAACTTGGTGTGGGCAGCCAGAATGAGGCCAGACACTAGGCTAGACTACAAGAGGGTGTGGCTTTATAGCTAAGACTCCCCTAGGTCCTGGAGAAGGGCCAGAATGTGTCTTTAAGGTTTGCGCAACCGGAGAGTCACTAAAAGTGTCACTTCAGCAGCACAAGGGGCTCATAAATATGCCACTTTGGGCCATATATAGGTAAAGGGCATTTACCGAATCGTAAATACCGAATTTTACCGATTCGGTATTTACAAATCGGTAAATGCCATGTAGGTAATTATTCGGAATCAATTACCGAATCGTTATGATTCAGTAATTACCGAATCGGTATTTACCGATTCGGTAATTGCCATTGATTCCTATGGGCCTCGAGGCCCATAGCAATCAATGGCAATTACCGAATCGGTAAATACCGATTCGGTAAAGTTACCGAATTGTCAAGGAAGACAGGGTGTCACTTTGACATCCTGTTGCACCCCTGATTCTGGCTTGTGTGCCCTTAGGGCATGTATGTGTGCCACATGGCACAGGTGTACATGCACAGATGTGCATGTACACAGAAATTCGTTATTTACCATGCAATAGTATTTCATGGTAAATAACGAATTCCTAAGGGCCTGTGGCACTGTTTTCCAGTGCCACCTACATCCCATATTACCGATTCTGTACATTTACCGATTCCGTAATTTACAGATTCAGTAAATTTACCAATTCGGTAAATATACAGAATCGGTAATTTTCTGGCCCCTTACATCTGAAACTACAAATACCGGTCGGTAACGGCCGAAATCGGCCGTTACCGACCAGTATTTGGCCACCTACATATGGCCCTTTGTCTTAACCCAAATTTTCCTTACCTACACTAACTCCGGGCGGAGACCTCTGCTCTGCCCGCAGAGTGTGCAGAGATTTGCCTACTCCGCGTTCTGCGGAGAACACAGATAGGCAAATTTCTGCACACTCCGCGGTGGAGCGGAGTTGGCTAGCCCCCGCATTCCACCCCCCATTAACAATTGATTAAAACTTTATTAAAAAGACTTTAAAGTAAATTAAAACCACTTACCTTGGCAGTGGTGTCCTCGGGATGCCCTCCTCCTCTTCATCACCGTCTCTAAGACAACAGTGCATGCACGCACCTGTGAAATGCACAAGCTGGCGTGCAAGTATGCGCAGTGTTTCCAGTGACGGCGATGAAGAGGAGGAGGGCAGGCCGGGGATGCCGCAGCCAAGGTAAGTTGTTTTATTTACTTTTAAGTCTTTTTAGTTGAAGTTTTAATCAATTGTTAACCCCTTGGGTGCTCATGACAGCTCCACGCCGTCATGAGTCACGGGCGGCGTGTGCTCATGACAGAGTGGAGCCGTCATGCCGCTGCCGCTCCGCCCACGCAGCACTAATTCCCCGCCTGTGCGAGCGAATTAATGAGCGGGCGGGGTCATGACGGCACCACGAGGTCATGAGCACGCGCCGCCCGTGACTCATGACGGCGTGGAGCAGTCATGAGCACCAATGCACCACGCCCATCCCCTAGCCCCCCACGCAGCGGCGGAATTCGCAGTGCAGGGAAGGGGTTAATAGGGGGGTGGTAGGCGGGTGGTTTACCGGAGCTCCACGGAGTTCCACAGAGTTTGTTCTCAACTCCGTGGCCCTCTGCGTAGCCCCGTTACTCCACTACTCCCGGGGTTAACCTACACCTGCCAGGAATTCACAAAGGATGCCAAACATGAGGTCATCTCCCCACCCCTAAAGTTCTCCCAAGGGGTGTGATTAAGGGCGCTCTTGGGTGTGTCTAAGCCTTGTTAGCCTTGGATGTTTGTCAACGCCCATAAACACCTACAGTCCCTATTCACAAAGGGCTTCCCCTGGACATAAGTGCGGGGGGTACACAGACAAAATATCGAGATTTAAATTTCGAAATACAATTATATCGAAGTTTAAATATCGATGGGACATAATATAGAAGGTAAGTAATATCGACAGTTTTAATATCGATATTAGTATGATATCAGTAATTTCGAAGTTTGAAATATTGATGTCAATAATATCGAAATCAATAATTTCGATGTTACTAATATCGATTTTTAAATACATTTTGTGTATATTATAATGTATTTATTATGTTTTATTATGTAATTTTTAATGTAATTTAATTAAATATTGTCTTTTAGTACTGTAGCGGGTTGTGGGTTTATAGGGGAATAGGGTGGGAAGTAATTTAATAATAATCAATTAATTAATATATGTTTGTAAATATTTTTAATTAATAATTAATTGGTAATTTATTAATATTAATTAGTTAATTCATTAATATAATTTTATACATATTTTTAATTAATAATTAATTGGTAATTAATTAATATTAATTAGTTAATTACATTAATTAAAGTAATTTTTTATATATATAATTTTTTGTTATTGTTAATTAATTAATTGGGGAAAAATATTATTATTATTAAATTTAATTAATTACAGCTAATGTGCTAATATATTTACTTTATTGTTATTGTTAATTAATAATTAATTGGTAATTAAGTAATATTAATTAATTTTGGGTAAAGGAGTATTTTTAGGGTTCAGGGTCAGTTTTGGGTTTTTGGGTAAAGGGGTATTTTTAGGGTTCAGGGTCAGTTTTGGGTTTTTGGGTAAAGGGGTATTTTTAGGGTTCAGGGTCAGTTTTGGGTTTTTGGGTTTTTGGGTAAAGGGGTATTTTTAGGGTTCAGGGTCAGTTTTCAGTTCTTGGGTAAAGGGGTATTTTTAGGGTTCAGGGTCAGTTTTCAGTTTTTGGGTAAAGGGGTATTTTTAGGGTTCAGGGTCAGTTTTCAGTTTTTGGGTAAAGGGGTATTTTTAGGGTTCAGGGTCAGTTTTCAGTTTTTGGGTAAAGGGGTATTTTTAGGGTTCAGGGTCAGTTTTGGGTTTTTGGGTAAAGGGGTATTTTTAGGGTTCAGGGTCAGTTTTGGGTTTTTGGGGTACAGTCGTACAGGGTAAAAATAAAATAAATTTAAATTAAATCAATTAAATGAAATTAAAAAATATAAAATTACATTAAATTATTAAGTTTTTAATTTATTTTAAATGTATATGTATTAGTTTAAATTTTTTAATTATGTTTTAATATGTTTATTTAATATTTGTAACATTATATGTATTTTATAATTATTTTTACATTATTATTAATACATTTAAAAAAACGATATTTTTAATTTCGATATTTTTGTACTACGATATAAAATTTTCGATATTTTTGTACTTACCTTGTTAGGGATAGGATTCCTATATTTTTGACTTCGATATTTTTGTTCCGATATTTTTGTATTTCGATATTTTTGATTTCGATATTTTGTCAGACATTCAGTGCGGGGAGCTCCCTAAAGACACTAATACGGAAAAAAGTGAAATAAAAAATGCACACAATGAATGTATACTCATTTATAGATAGTTAGATAGAAACAGACATACAGACAGACAGAGATACCCGAAGGGGCATGACCCAATGCTAGTTTGAACTGTTCTTTATGTTGTGGGTCAGGCCATCTTTGGATGTGGACATTTTCTGTGTTTACATTGTCCATTGGTGACTGGTAAGCAACCGAGCTGTTATTTGTTTGCATTTTAAAAATATAACTATTTTAATGAGAACAATCTGTGTCTTTGAGGAAAGAAAACTGTGGCTGTTGATAACAATGAAAACACCTCAGCTCTTACCCTAGACCTAGGCACTTCTTACTGTTTTGCCTCAGGAACATCAGCTTATATGTCCACACCCTCACAGTGCTTTTAATAATGTGGCTGCTTATCACTTTTAGGGGTGCAGCGAACACTACACGACCAGTTCCCTGTGTCTTCCCCTTCAGCTCAACATTTAGAAAAAACAGATTTCTACACCAACATTCCTTGAAAGCACTGCACAGACTGTCCAAAAATGTCAATATAAGCGAGCAAAGCGGGTTTAGTGAAACAAGATGCAGAACATCAGAAACTCAATTAACAAGCTTTGGCATAGCCAAAAGGTCTGCTTTAATGTGCTAACGCACGCAAACAGCTTTGAGATGAGACTTTAATGAGGCAGGTCTGTGGGAACATGTGCAATCCCTGGCAATGCCTTGAAGGTTAAAAGCAGATGTCCTCTCCAATGCATATGAAACAAACAGCCCCCACCCAGCCTTAAACACCACCCGCACACGGCCTCCCACCCTACGATATCAGTCAGCCTAACACAATACTACTAAACTGATAGTTGCTAATCTTTTTTACTCAGAAGCATAACTCTCTTCCTTCACTCCTTACTGCTGGCATCCTCATAGTTATTTCATTATCAGAACACCATAGCTGAGCTCCAACACCAAAGTCACCCACCCACAGAGGTGGGACATTCTTTCAGGGTCCAAGCCAACCTTCCTGTGTCCCACCAACACTGTCCACACACTACACCACGACCACCTCATAACCCTCTTCTTACTAAAAGACACCTGTTGCCCCAGCAGGAATAAATAAAAATACAACCTTTGGACAGATATGTCCAGCAAAGCCGCCGCCCTCATGTCACTTCCCAAGCTGTCACTTCCCCTTGCTATATTTCTTTAAACTTTTGTGTAGACCATGTTCCTGTAACAATACTCCCTTAGCAAGGGATCTACAAACAGTTTCCCCGTGTTGCAAAGTCATCCTGTGCCCTGGGGACCCCCCAACTTTTTGCTGACTGGAACTGGTGGTAACTGACTCTGACTGACCCGGGGCTCTGTTTAAACAGGCCCAGGGCCAGTGCCAAGCTAAAAGGAACACATTAGAATACAGCTAAGACACCCAACATACACTAGGGTACACTATGGTATGGTGGGGTACCCCTTTAGTTGGCATGACCTACACCATAATCCCCTAGTATGTAATAGGGAAGGGGATTGAACCTACCTAGAAGTCTCCAGTATCCTGGGGCATGGCAGTTTAGGGGCCAGCACATTCTCTGCACCAGCATGTGTGCAGTGCTGAAGCCTGAGGGCAGTTTAAAAGCTGCACTGGTGGACAGGACAGCTTTTAAACCTTAAATTGTGCCCAACCTACCATGTTTTTGCATATTAGGGACCCCCAGGTCACCCCTAGGTATCCCAGGGGTGGGGGGTCAGTTATCTATAAGGAGCGCCCTTATAAAATGAGTTTTTATGTGCCTGGGCAAAGTGAAATTTTACATTTCACTCCCCACATTGTATTAAAGAGGTGCTCAAGTTCAACTTTGATGCTAGAAGAATTGGGTAAGGATGATCTGCAATATTTCTGCAGATTCAGAACCCCTGAAGTCTCCCCTAGTTGCACAGGGGGTGGGAGTCCAGTAGAAATTAGGGAAATACTTATAAAATATGGTTTTATAAGCCCTGGTGCTACAAAAGTGGCACAGGTCATTTCCCCATTGCAAACCCCATGGCCCATAGGTTAACATGGTAGGAAGTTATTGATTAATAAATATCGATAGGAGAGGACTAGCCGGACCATTCAAAGACTTCCCAGAATGGTAGTAGTAAATACAATAATATTATATTGTTGAATTTCTCCTAAAGCGTACATACAAGAAGTTATGAGACTTTCTTGTTTGTAAGTCCAAATTCAGCCTTTCATTGGTCTGCCCTGATTGGTCAGAGTTCAGTAGATTAGCCAGGCTGTTGGAAGAGCAGGGTGCTGGTCTATAGGAATGCCAGGCCAGGAGGTGGTGTCGTAAACTATGCTCTTCAAAGGCAGCGGGGAGGCCTGGGTTTCAGTCCACTCTGACAGTCTTGACCCAGAGTCAGGTCTAGGCTTAAGGAAGGTATGTGCAGATGGTAGGGGAGAGTTCATGGAAATAAGGCATCCCAGGGGGTGTGCTTAGCCAGCTCTTACCTCCTTGCTGGAAAATCAGCCATTATGGATTTGGAAGAATGATGCACTCTGGGACAAACTAATGCCACACTCTACAGGATGTAGTAATAACTATGAGGAGTTGCCCTGCTCTCACTGGTCAGAAGTGACCTGGTGCTTGACCCAGAGAATTTTGAATAAGTATCTGAGAGGGGCAGAGCCCTTCAGATCTGCTGCTTGAAACTGAATGAAGCAAGAAGTGCCCAGCTGGAATGATTTTGCTGTGCAAGGAACTCTAAGGCCTGACCTATGAAGACTGCACCATCTCAAACTACAGCCCTGTGGATTACCTTGCTGCCAAAGGACTAAGAGTGGACTCCCTGCAAGATACAGGTTAATAGAGCTCACCTGAACAGCCCCACAAAGAATTCAAAGCCTGGAGTACCAATGGATATGTAAGGGTTTTGTTCAAGTGGATTGCGGAATTGAAGTTTCACACTTTCAAGGACCCTGTTGGAGATTTCAGAACCTTGGTTTGTGTGTTGGATACTTTGGGACCGGCAAGCAGAACTCCAGGAAGGTGTTCTAAGTGGACCCCGCTTGCTGAAGAAGGTGGCCCACTACAGTTGTGAGAATTCTTCAGAACAATTTATAATGGTGTGTCCCTTACAGAGAAAACAAAATGACTTAAAGGCGCTGTTGGTTTCTAAGCACTAGAAAGTGACTAATCTTTAAAAATGTATATCTCTGGTTCCCTACTGTGGATTATTTTCGTTTTGGTGTCATTTAAAAGATAAAAATATTACCTATTTTTATAAATTGGTGTTGGATTTTTATGTTGTGTAGTTTCTTAATTATTTACTGAAATTGTGTTTTTGAATGCTTTACATACCTGTCTTTGAAGTTAAGCCTGTCTGCTCGTAGCCAAATTACCAAGGGTTGAGCAAAGGAATACTTTTCTAAGACCTATGCTGAGTCCTATCATGTGTTAGTGGCCTTATTGCCAGTGGCAGAATTAAATTTGCCCCTACCAATAACCCACTTTCCAACACCCTGCAACTGAAAAATGCTGCAAATGTGCCCACCAAGCAATCATCAGAGTTTCTTATTCAATCTTTTCATGACCCGGCAACCTTCTCTGTAATAAAATATCTCCCTAGCCAAGACAGATAGTTCTTATCCATAAATGTCATCTCTGTCAAAAAAATCACCCCTCTGTAAACTCTCTGTGAACCTATCATCTGCTCTACAAGATAATAATCATGTGGGCTTCCTCCACCTTTCTTTTCCCGCACTCAATCAGTGGTAGCAAGCGCTATATACATGTAAACCTTTTTTCCCTCTTCTATCCCTCCACTATCCTACTCAATCCAAATAACTGACTAACATATCCACCACTCAAATTACTTTCATATTTCACAATACTAATTCATCGCTAATCCTTTATGGGTTCCGGAGTATAGTGCTACTTGCCGAAAAAACACTTTGACGCCTCGTATGGGGTAGTAAGCGCTATATAAATGCAATTAAATACAATACAATACTTCCAGGAGCACTTCTTGTACAGCCACTGTTCCAGCTACAACCAATCACACACTGCTATTCCAACCACACTCCACTCTTTCCCTTGTAACCCTATAACCTTTGCAGTGGTTGTTTTATGACTGTTAATGATGTGTTTTTGAATGCCCTAGTTGGATCATCAAATATGTAGAAGGAATATGTAAAGAATATTTGGGGTATTTTTGAAATCCGCAAGAAGGCAAAGTTGATTACAAGTGAATAGATCGCTTTTTAGGTCTCGCCAGAAGCTCGCATGCGCTGCCTAGGAAAATACTTTTAGCCATCGTTTGAGCTTTGCTGCCAAAATGTGCACGCATTCAATTGCTTTGAAAGCGAACGCGTGCACGTTTGTCGTTTTCCTTTCGGGAGCGAGTTTAAAAACCATCTGTTAGTAATTAACAGATGGTTCCTGCTCGCTCACGTAAGGAAAACAGGAGCAAGCCACATCCTCTCCCCCTGCTGTCAGTTCAAGGCGCGCGGAGATCATACTGTTGCATGCTGCTAAATTATTAATGGGCCAGTACAGAACTTGTCAGCAGCGTAGTTACATTTTTCATGGGGCTTCTCAGCAGGGCTGCTGTACTATTAACGGTGCTGTCTGGCACTAATGGGGCAGAACCCCAGAGCAGAAATCACGCTGGTTTAAAAGTACAGTTCCACACCCAGGGGTTTCCCATGTGTGCAGCGTACCTGGCTCTTTGTGTAAGGCGACAGCGATTCTTCCTTTTCCAGCTGATGGTCCTCGGGGGTCTCATCCTTCTCTCACGTCCTCCTCCTTAGGGCATCAGCGGTCCCTCACGCACCGAGGTTGCTTGGCATGAATCACTAAAGGGCAGTGGGGGCATCTTGGGGGCAGGCACCCGTGGCTGCGTTTTGACAACGCCCAGGGCAAGAAGGACACTGCAGAGGGTAACAAGCAACAGTGTGATCTTATGCAGATCTCGGTCTGCTCTCCCTGCACCTCAACATACCCCATCTCTCGAGAAGGCTTTGGACATGAAACAAAACTAGGACTGATGTTCTTAAAGACCCCATAAATCCTGTGGCCCCATTAGCCCTGACAGCTCTGTTTTTGGTGCGATGTAATGTTACTGTCCTTGGAAGGAAACCTCGTCAACAGAGAAAACATGCATGAACAACACCTGCAGATGCTGCATTTGCAGGTAGGACCGTCCGGAGGGGCTGGCTGACCGTGCTGACATGGACCAAGCAGCGAGTAAGGGGCAATGCGGTCCACCAGGGGCGTTAACCCATTCCCCTGCAGCCCTTGTGTGTGTGTTTGTGGAGGGCATTCTTCAAGGCGCGCCCCTACTCACTTAAAATGAATGATTTATTGGAGAATAGGCCGGCCTTATCACAACCTGTGCGGGCGGTGGGAGTTAAAACCTTTTAGCGTTGTGAGTCTTTCAGGCTCTGCAGCCTTCATTGTGCAGCATGTTCAGTGGCACAGGAGCCCTGAAGGGCCCACTGAACCCTGATTATGAAAATAATTTTGGTACACAACCAGTAGTGAAAGGGGCTCATACCCTTGCATTCACCTGAGCCGTTGGTACCCTGATGCACCACTACTGTGCAAAGAGCTGCCCGTGTAACTGAGGCTGAGACAGGGTGTGCACTGCCTGTATTACTGAGGCAGGGTGTACACTGCCCTGTACCCGAGGCAGGGTGTACACTGCCGTTGTACCTGAGGCTGAGGCAGGGTATACACTGCCCGTGTGCCTGAGGATGAGGCTGGTTGTCTTGACACTGCCTGTGTACAAGAGGCAGGGTGTACACTGCCCCTGTACCTGAGGCTGAGGCAGGGTGTGCACTGCCCGTATTACTGAGGCAGGGTGTACACTGCCTGTGTACCCGAGGCAGGGTGTACACTGCCCGTATACCTGAGGCTGAGGCAGGGTGTTCAATGCCCGTATTACTGAGGCAGGGTGTACACTGGCCGTGTATCCGAGGCAGGGTGTACACTGTCCGTGTACCTTAGGCTGAGTCAGGGTGTACACTGCCCGTGTAACCAAGGCAGGGTGTACACTGCCCATGTACCTGAGGCTGAGTCAGGGTGTTTACTGCCCGTATTACTGAGGACCGGTGTACACTGCCCGTGTACCCGAGGCAGGGTGTACACAGCCTAGGTACCTGAGGCTGAGGCAGGGTATACACTGCCTGTGAGCCTGAGAATGAGGCTGGGTGTCTGTACACTGCCCCTGTACCTGAGGCAGGGTGTACACTGTCCCTGTACTTGAGGTGGGGTGAAAAACTGCCCGTGGACCTGAGGCGGAGGCAGGATGTACACTTTACGGTACAATTGTTAGTAATACTCAGACAGAGGCTAGTGCAAGTATTTTACTTGCCCAGTAAAAGCAGGGGTCCGAGGGTGGCCTTTATGGCACATGATGGAAAGGTGTGTGTGTGTGCCCAGCCCGGCACAAGCGGGCATGAGCACTGCACAGGGACGTTTCGGTGCCCCCTTCATCGTTGTGCAGAAAACGCTGCTACATGTGAGCACACACATTAGTTCACACGAAAAGGCTTCAGGGGGCCCGGGGGGCTTCTTCACGTTAGGTGGCACGCCACAAGCATCGCCCGTGGGGCACCCTTTCAACACCCTCAGTGCCCCTCATCCCGTGCGCATAAAGCACGGTTACTTCTACGTATCCGGTGCGTCCTCTGCTCTGTGCGCTTGGGGCCTGTGGTGCTCACGAGGGAAGGCGAGCAGCCTATTTATCCGGCCGGAGCTCCTTGCCAGGACGTTGACACGTGCACAAAGATGGCTGCCCTGGCGCTTAACAATCTCCCGAGCGCGTAATTTAAGCAGCTGACAGGGGTGTATGGTATGAGATAAGCAGTGCTTAATTTGAGCCGGTGCTTTCAGGTGCTCAGCCCCGGCACTTAATAGGATTCCGGTGCCCAGCACAGCACCTAATTGTCAACACCATACTTAGAACAGTCTACCACATGGTGGCGCTGCTCATCTAATCTAATACCTGCCTTCCCACCCATTCCTTTAGCTTTGGGGGCCTGGAAAAATCTGAACTGCTGCATTGACATGCGAGAGAGATGGTTAGTAGTTGTTTTGGCAGTGATGACAAGGGTGATGGGTGGTGCAAGCTTCAGTGGCCTCCTAGTCAGAGCCCTGGCACTTGATATTTTACAAATTAAGCACAGGAGATAAGATAACAACATAGGATGAGTCAGGGTATCCAGAGGGATGAGGGCGGTGACAGACAGACGTACAGCTAAACGGTTGTCTGCCGCCTACCCGTTCAACGCCCTCTTAGCCTCTTTATTCACCAAGATCAAAGGCGTGTGAGGGAAGTGTCGGCCACATGCAGGCGATGCCAACGTTACATATATATGCCAGTTGCAGAGACACGAATATTACACCCTTCCTTACATAACCCAAGGTAGACATGCTGTAGACAGACGCAGATTAGCACAAACATCCCACTCTGCCCCCCTCCCCTCCCGGGTTCCGACTCCACCCCCCCCCCTGCCCTGGTTTGACTTAAATTTGGTTTTCCAAGAGCGAGTTAGCGCCCAGCTTCGTAGTTGCTTCTGACAGGCATAGTTGATCAGTATGAATTTCCTTCGGTATCACAACACAAATTCTGATGAGTGACTCCTTACTCAACTCACACATCACAGCCTACTGGACAATGACACACAACGAGAGGGCAAAGTGGACTCTGGCACAGGGCCCCTGGCTTTCATGGGGCCCCAGGATAGGGCCAGCTCTGTTCTGCAGAGAGTCTTGCCCTGATGCCTTGGAGTAATTCTTAAACAGATTTTCTTTTTGTGTAAGTTTTTTTTTAGAGTTTTATATAGCGCGAACTAGACCTAATGCATGGGTATCAGAGCTTTACAAGAGCTCCATTTTCGTTACAGACGCATTCATTTTTGTGAGGCACAGGGAGATTAAAGGGCATATTATCAAGACAGGCGATAAAATTCCAATTGAAGCCCATGTTAGATGTCCGCCACATTTAACATGGGCATTGGAATTCCATAGAGCATATTATCAAGCCCATTATCGCCATTTTAGCAGCAGTTTTCTGCCGCTAAAACGGCGACAATTTTATCGCCTATCTTGATAATATGCCCCTCAGTGATTTGCCCAGAATCACAGGATGTTGAGCGTCTCTGCCGAGACTCGAACCCGGTTCCCCAGCTTCGAGATCGGCCGCTCTAGCCATATGGCTACATCCTCTCCCCTAAGATTGTTTTAAATGCCGTTTTCCTTTAATTTATTTTAATGTGGGTGATGTGTGAGAGATTGTTACAGATATTTTGCAGAGTAATGTTGTGTTTATGTTTCATGCAACCTCCGTAAAAAAGTTTTTGGGATCCAAATAGGGCACAATATATAAGAAATGGGAGGATGTCACAGAGATTATTTGCAGTAATATTAGTGAGCCGCTGCTGGGTGACAATATTGAATACACACATCACTGTCCATGAATATTAGATGTAAACGCATTTATAATCTGGACATGTGACTGTGCACTGTCAGTGACCTGGCCAGAGAGGGCATGACAGAGATGAAATTGGATCATAAATAAAAGCTGTTCCAAAAAGAGGCCCCAAAATACCTATGGCCCAGGGCCCCCCATATTCTTAAAATATCCCTGAACTGAGCGCCTCTCCCATCAAGCTCCCTGAAGCGGTGATCTCATATGGGGTCAAACACGACAGACTGCAAGAGAGAAGGGAGCCTGGAACACACCAGCGGTGTGATGGCCCATGAGCCTGCCCGCATGCTGGTCTGTCGAAGATCACACGGTGAGTGCCCCAGGTGCGGATGGTATTGTGAGGCCGCATCAAGGCAGAATCTGCTTCATACAACACAGATATATGGATGGATGGCTGAATGGCACTCAGTGCCCCTCCTCTCTGCACTCCGGTGTGCTGCCGCCTTTCTCTGGCATCTGTTTGTATTTCTTTGGTAGCTTTGTGCCAGGCCCAGGCCAGTGCCACCTGCCACGATGCCACTGTGTGCCCTTAGCTCCCTTCTGCACTCAGGGGTCCTGCGGTCTTTCTGTCCCCTCTGGTCCAGCCATGAAGACAGCGAGCTCAGCCCACAGAGGCGTACACGAGTGTGCCTAGTGCTGCGTCTGTTCACACGCTCATAAAGGCACCGCACATAGGCACGGGTGTCGATCTGCGCCCACACCGGGCCTGTCTCGTACATGCAGAGCTCTCAGCTGAGAGTAAAGAACACTCAGAGGCCTACATTTTAGGTGTCACAATGGGAGGGGCGAGGGGGAGGGGCTAGAGAATGGGAACCACAATCCATCATCAAAAAGTTGTGCATTTCCCTCTGTTCAAGCACCATCTGGTCCCTGGTCTTGGCACTGCGCACTCTCTTAAGTATTTATCTCCAGAGAGAGAGAGTAAACATGAAGCTCTCTTCCGAAGATGTCTCGGGCATACTCGGCCTCTGATTGGTTGGATGCTTCTCCTTGGTTGGTCGCCAAATTGAGGAGCTTGTTTCTCTTGATAGTGACGGCTTAGCATCCACGGATTCTCTTTGATTAAAGTCCGCTTCCATGGTGGCCCGCAGGGACCCTTTTACGCAGCCATCGGGGTTGGAGGAAACTTCTCCCCAGCCCCTCACACCAGAAGGCCCAGCCTCTCCCATGATGTGCCATCTTCAATTTGAAAACGAAACAACAAACAGCTCTCAGTACAAGAGCAAACCAGGGCACGAGTCCTAACAAGCATTGGCATCGCCAATAGGTCTCGCTTTTAGGACCTTATAAGTGTTTAGGTATGCAATACAATATCCTTGGTGCAACAACATCAACTGTTTCATGGCTAAACACTTATAAGGTCCTAAAGGTGAGACCTATTGGCTATGCCAATCCTGGTTTGATTTCTAAGGAAGAAACTACAGTTGTGCAGATGTGACTTCCTGTATTGTTGTGACATTCAAGAAATCACCGTTCATGAAATGAGAACGTTTTTAGAGCAGTACACTGTCATTTCTGGAACAAACCTCTCCATTTTCAGAGTTGACATGAAGCACTTCTACATACTCCCATCTCAAAGCTTTGCACTAAAAAGCCAGAGTTATTTGCTTTGCCAATGATTGTTGCATTTGAACCCGTCCTAGGAAGTACCTTTTGTACTAATCATCTGTGGTACATTGGAGAAAATCCTTAGTTTGTCACCCTTCCCTTTTGCATGTGCCCAATGGCATTCAAATGGTGGTCAATCATGTATGTTGATTACTACAGGGATGTCTGCACCCCATAGTCACCCTGGTCACTTCAGCAGCGTAAACACAACCTAGAACTTCCATTGTTTCTTGTTTATCTGCCCCAGGCACCCAGTAATGTACCCCTCTTCAGTACTTCTAGCCCTAACTTTATTAAAGAGAAGCGCACTCTTGGCCACTTTTATTATCCCTTGGGGCAGTGAAACATAGCAAGACCATTTGTTGTGCTACGTCAAATGGAAAGAGCAGGATTGCACCATCATTACTGACATGAGGGTTATTCCTGCATGTTCTCTGCGCGGGCACACTTGTGGCTGCCAAACCCACAAGCAGGAAGCCTTGCATCATCGTGCAAGGGTGCCTGTGATGTCTGCAGAATGCAGCACACTTAGAAAGAGGAAATAACGAGGAGAAATCAACTAATTTCTCCTCATTATGCCTCACCATCGAAAGAATTGCATTTTGACGCTTTCCCATGTTTACTAGTCTTAATAAATCTGGCAATGTTGAAGAATTGAAATCTTCATTCTTAGGGGTCTCACTAATAGAAAGAAGAACTTGACACGAAGCTGGAATATAAAGAGAACATTTTTATTAAACACAAATGAGTGAGGCTACATCACACAGAAGCCTTAGCAACTGAATGAGGCAGTCTGAGGAGTACAGAAAACAGAGGCCTTATATGTGCTTAGGGTTACAAAACTCAGCATAAAAGTAAGGGGCAAGCATGCAAAATGCCTAACATGGACATGCAAGATCTGCATATATTAGCCAATAGGAAAACATTCAAAACAAGGCATCATGTAACCAGAACATCCCCCTTGAGTCGTGTCTTTGCCCGATCCCACAAGTCAATCAATGACGGCACCTATAGGTCAATCAGTAATGGCAGAACATGTTTGCGTGCTTCAATGGGAAGGTTTGTGAATAGGAAAACACGGGGAGAGAATAGCGAAGGCCAAAAGATAAGATACAGCACGAGAAGAATGCTAAAGGCTAACAGATAGTTGATACAGGCATTAGGTGGTCCAGACAAGAATTAGTTTAGGCCGGCTGGGTCTGAGATGAGTTTCAAGACTAGGACAGAGGGGGTTTTCAACACATTGCAGTCCAAAAAGGCAGAAACACTTCGTGAATCATGCAGCCTGTGTAAAGGCAACACAAAATGGAGTTTGAATGTAAAATGGAGTCGAAATTAAAGAACCTCAGACCCTCCTTTTGCCATTACACAGGCAACTCCTAATTAATTGCTAGGCGAGCATTTTCCATTCTAAACATTTCATTAAAGGTATGAGCAGGAATACAAAGAGGACAGGGCATTGGGTAATAATTAACATATAGACAACAGGAGAAAGCAATGACTACTGTTACAAACAAATTTATCATTTTTCACAACCCTAAGCAGAAAGCAAATCCTAAAATTATCTATTAACATTTTTAGGGCTCCTATGCATTTCAGTAGCTTATTATATGTTCAGGTGAAACAGTGGTGATCCTTATCAATGCTCTGAGGTGAAAAGGGAATACTCTTCCACAGAGAATGGACTTTCGTCTGCTTTTACTAAACAGAATACTACTTTAAAACAATGCCAACAAAACAATAAGAATCAGTCTCCTAACACCCATTTTATGCAATGGCACGGAAACCACTTGTGAAACCAACCACAACCATGCCCAGAGTTCCTTCCAAGCCTCTCTGGCAGGCTTCTATTGTCCATCAAATCTGCTCCTATTGTTTTTGCATTGGGCCTCTCAATTAAGGCATTCCATGAAAAAAAGTGCTTCTCAGTATCCGTTGGAGTGCCCTCCTGGCAAACCCTCACAGCCCACTTGAAAGTCTCAATGTCTCAATGCAGTGCACCAGTGTCTCTCCTCTGCGTCAGACACTGCAGATGTTGTGCTCTTCACTGATCATGGGCACAGATCATCTCGTGCAGACCCGGGACCATTCTCAGGCTCCAACCCTCATCATTCAGTGTCGGAGGACTCTCAGGCTGCTCTTTCATGATCACGTGTAGTGCCTTTTGCCAATCTTGGATCCTCCGGTGCACTGCACTTCCGTTGGAGCAAAGGAAAAGGGGGGTGTGTGTGGCCAAAACTCAGGCCAAGGGGCTCAAATGACTGCACACTGTCAGAGGTTACCAGCACATGACAGGTGGACAACGGAAGCCTCAAAACAACAGGAATCCTTCTCTTTCGCTTTTTTGCACTGAAATTCTGGTTCTGTGATGTCCAATGCCGTCTGATGGAGCAAGTGCGATGCTTTAAACAGTTCATTGTATAACAAGGGGACAGCAAGCAGGTGGCCTGCAATCTTCAAAGGAGTGGCCACACGCCATGGGACAATTCTGGTCTAGAATACAACTGTCATTTTCAAAGGCAATACAAAGACAAAAGCAGTAGGCAAAACAGTGCCTCTAGGCTCTTTAATTGGGTTTCCGTGTGAGAGCATATCCTCCACCATCTAAGGGTAGATAGCGACATGATTAAGTCTAGGTATTCCTAAATTCCTTATCTAGAACATCTCAAAAGAAAAATCGCATAATACAGATTATCAGGGACATGTAGATACCTCTCTCCTATTGAGATGGAAAACTTGTCTTACTATAGTATTGAGTCAGTTAACCAGTCCATCACTACCCTGACAGTCAGACTGGAAAACCTCGAAGTAGGCCTAAAGAAAATTCTTAAAAAACAGTCTGGTCATACAAAAGGGAATTATACATAATATAGGGGTTCCTGGTACATTACTGTAGTCTGGGAGTGTGCTAATGTTCCAGTTCCTTCTTCAGGGAAAAATGAAACCTGGTTTCCTTTATGGTACAAAGCCATACACTACTTAGGAAGCAGAACAAAACTGACTAATGTAATATAGAAATTAGGTCACCCTGTACAAGAGTCACAGATCTATAATTTTATCCTTATGTCAAATCAGGATACATAAATCTAGGGCTGCCTTTTCCTTAAGGGAAGTGGGCAGTAACGTGACTAACAGTAGGTGACACACTTTGATCCTATATATCTCTTTTATTTTTCTTGAATACTATTTATAGCCAAATTGACATAAACTGGTGAAGTGTTGTCTGTGTCGTGCACAGTATGAAAATATCATATCTGTGAAATTTAGCAAATCAACACAACTGTTGTGCAACGATACGCATCGTCATGTATATCCCTTCACAACACAGGTAAATTTGTAATAGTATCAAAAGCAGCAACATAAAACAAAAACATGCATAAATTAAAAAATAAGAAAAAACGCATAAAACGCACATGTCAAGCCATCAGATATACTTGCTGTATATCAAGCTCAAAAAGCATAGACAAAACAATAGCATATGGGAATGAGCGGTGATGCACAACACCATGTCATGTACTTTATGCACTGTAAACCTGCAGCCCAAAACCCAATATTCGGGCCTGCTTAATTTGTCAGGTTTAAAATCCTTATCCTCCTTTTGACAGTAGATCACCAGTCAGTGGATATCTGCTGTCAAATATAACCTACTGCGTCGCTTCTGCCACACAGAACCAGCAAGAAAAATTCATGATAGGACCAAATCACAAACATAAAAAACACATGAACATTTCTTTCCAAAGGAGTTACACAAAAACACATCTCGTGTCAACGAACCAAACTCACGTGTCTTGTCAGCCTTTAATTCAACCAGAACAATCCATGAATGATCTGTGGGCAGAAGCAAAAAAAAATACACAACACACAAAAGAGAGACATTTCTCATAACATACAAATATAAATTATAACTTTTAATCAGAAGACAAAACACGATACACATTACCAAACACAAAAATAAATTTCCATTACTTAACTGTTACCATCTTGTCAGTCAGCTTGCAACATTAAGCCATCTTAATTTTAACTTTCTAAAAGTAGAATTGTTTCACTGACACTCCATAGTAATTTGGCACCTACAATTTCCACTGTGAAAAATAATTCTTAATTGGCAAATCGTTCTCACTTAGGCATGTAGCCTTCAAAATTTTAGTAAAGGGCTTCGTCTTATTTTCTGTCTAAGACTTAATGCAATACTTCATTTTCTGTCAAATAAAAACAACTAGCAGACATTATTTTTTTTCAGAGCAGAGACACAAATGTATCAGTTCTGCAGAGCATTTAGCATGATGTTGGGACTTTCAAAGAAACCCTTTTTTCATATTTTCCCTTTGGGATTAATTTCTTTAATTTTATTGATGTTCTTATGGAGAAACCAGAAACCCCTCCTTTTAGAGGCCCTTTAGCAAGACCATTCTGCACTTCACAGAAACAAGGCCCTAATTTTAAAGGTCACAAATGTCAACATGACAGCCTCCTTCCATTGTTTACAGGGAAACTAAAGATAGCACCTCAGCACTTGAGCCAGCCTCTGCAGCTCTCCTAGCCCCCCAACCTCTACTCACTCTGAGGCTGTCAAAGACAAAAGGCCTACCTAGTTCCTCATAACCTGCAATAATTCACTCTATTTTGAAAAATAACTTCTCCTTTTTAGGCGCTAAAAATTATCTCTATTCCCAGTTTATTAAACAACATTTACTGTGAATAATTCACAGAACCTAATAACACACATACCAGTTTTTAGAACAAATGCTTGTTGCAATGGTACTCATTTCATCAACCTTAAATGGATCTCACTGGGCCATTTAAAAGCAATCCCAAATGGGGGCAACCTGCAAATTTGTATTATACCTAAATGTATGCATTTACTGAAGCCTAAAGCACTTTAAAGCTATTATAAATGGCAAAAATGCTGTTTTAAATGGTCTATTTTACCCAAATTTGACTTTGAGATCAGGGGCAATTAAAAATAAATATCCTATAATTGTGTTACATATTAATCATCCTCAGAATGTTCTTTACAAATTGCAGAGATTGGACATTAGACATATCTCATGTAAATCCTTAGAAAAATGAGTTTTTTTACGCCTGCGCTAAGTAAAATTCCATATGCTAATGTCCTCATTATGCAGGATAGCACAACTTAAATTACATTATAATGCTAGGAGGTCACAGTATTAGCATTAAGCTTCATGAATAGTAAAAAACAAATTTTGTAGCACTTATTTTTAATAATTATTTTTCATAAGTAATATTATTTTTAATAAACCCAATCATTTTTGATAATTCCACATATAAAAGCAAGCTGCATCTCTTGCCTATCATTTTTAGATGCATTCATTTATAAGCGTAAGCACAGAAGCCTAACTTGAAACATGATAAAAAATTTGGCGCCACATTTTTTCTTTCTAAAAAGGACAATTTTTATTTAGCAACAGACCCAAGAATATGCTTACAAAAATGCTTAAAGAGAGGAAAACCCTTAATTGAAATGTCTTCCTGTAATACAAAATATTGAACCTTAGTTTTGGAACCTTTTGAAAACAACATTCTGAAATGCAAAGATTCACCCGTGTTTAACTGAGGCCAAAGTCCTGGCTGAGTAAATACTCCTGTTTGTTTAGCTTGTCTCTCAGGGTTTGTAACATGAGCACGGTGGCTGTCTTTTTCAATTGAAGACACATCAATGCATGTTCTATACTATGCGTGCGAGTTCAGCAAAAATTTACTTCAGCTAAAGTGTTTGCCTGGAAATTTCTAATACAATGTATGTAAGCAAAAAATGCTATAAGTTTGTTTTTCTACAAAACACACCATTTGTTTTTGGGGGCCTTTTTATTCCTAGTGAATGTGAATGTTTAACTTTCTTTTTTTAAGCATTCAGACATTTTGCTTAATAGATTGAAAGCATAATAAAAACACAAACACACATTTGAGCTCATTTCAGACATAAACAGAAAAGGGTCAAACACTCAGGACACATAATACGGCGCACCATGCATTTCGTGAATAGCGCCATCCCTATTCACTTACAGAAGTTGCACTAGTGAGAAAACCACATAGACATTTAAACACACATTTAACCCACAAATCAATACTCAGGACAGAAACAAAGGACAGTCCACAGACTGTACTTGAACCAAACCATTTGCAAATACTAGTTGTAAGTCATATTTACAAGAAACGCTTCTCAATAGTCTTCCAAAAGACTGCAAAAACAGCCCAACAGACTGATGTATGTCCAAGAAGCGAAAATACACTCAATTCACTAGCTTTGACTAGCAGAACGCCAAAAAAAAATCGTTCTGCTTATCTTCATTCATAAAATTGCGCAGAACAAAGGATCCTTGTTTTGTATTATGTCATATTTTAATTCCCTGGGGATACAAAATCACCAAGGAAGAAATATGTTTTCAAATCTAAACCTGTTTAGATATTCCCGCTAGGGGAGCCGGCTAATTTACTTCACATCACACTATGGTACCTTTCAAAAAAGCAACACAATCTTCGATGTGAGCTTGAAAACAGGCAGGCCAAAATTTTTTGCATAATATGCAAATATTATAATCAAAGTAGTGCTTAAGGTACTTTTCGTACGTGCACCGTTCAACAAAACCAAATAGAGAAAATCTCCTCATTACCTGCCTACACAAATTGCAAATTGCATATCCAAAATCCAAACATATCTAAAGGTGGCCAACACAAATTCCAAAATTCCAAACCTACAGTCCAAAATTTGCTAAGACCAGGCATCTTATAGCTCACTAATGTAGCTTAAAACTTCAAGGGGTTATCAAAAACGATATACTCGCAAATATACGAGCCCCTCGGCTTTGGTAATTGCAATAACCAAATCAAAACCAAGAAACCAACCCCTCGGCTTTGGTAATTGCAATAACCAAATCAAAACCAAGAAACCAAACAAAATCGTGGGAGCGATCCACTTGTACTTCTTACTCTTACTAATCAAAAGGTTATCCAAATTCTAACTGTCAAGTTCTACATGACCTAACGGTCTTTTTTAGAATACTCACGCCAAAAAGGTTCTCAGTCAGGAGTGACATCATGGGGAGGATCAAAATCAGGAAGATCAGAAATATACTGGGCTGCAGAGACAAAGAATCTCCAGAATCCCTGTGCACAGAGTACCTTCTTAGTAGAATCCTGTTCTGTCCTTCTCAGAAGATTTCAGTCTTCTGACAAGATCACTCCCACAGATAGTCACTTCTCTGATGAAGCCCACGTTGGCCGCACCATTTGAAGAATTGAAATCTTCATTCTCAGGGGTCTCACTAATAGAAAGAAGAGCTTGACACTGAAGCTGGAATATAAAGAGAACATTTTTATTAAACTCAAATGAGTGAGGCTACGTCACACAGAAGCCTTAGCAACTGAATGAGGCAGTATGAGGAGTACAGAAAACAGAGGCCTTATATATGCTTAGGGTTACAAAACTCAGCATAAAAGTAGGGGGCAGTCCTAGCTTTTGCAAGCATGCAAAATGCCTAACATGGACCTGCCAGATCTGCCAAATATTAGCCAATAGGAAAACATTCAAAACAAGGCATCATGTAACCAGAACATCCCCTTGAGTCGTGTCTTTGCCCGATCCCACAAGTCAATCAATGACGACACCTATAGGTCAATCAGTAATTGCAGAACATGTTTGCGTGCTTCAAAGGGAAGGTATGTGGAATAGGAAAACACAGGGAGAGAATAGCGAAGGTCAAAAGATAAGATACAGCACAAGAAGAATGCTAAAGGCTAACAGATAGTTGATACAGGGATTAGGTGGTCCAGACAAGAATTAGTTTAGGCCGGCTGGTGTCTGAGATGAGTTTCAAGGACAGAGGGGGTTTTCAACACATTGCAGTCCAAAAGGGCAGAGACACTTCGTGAATCATGCAGCCTGTGTAAAGGCAATACAAAATGGAGGTTTTTTTTCTTCTTTTTTTTTTAAACCTTTATTTTTCAGCAAAGATTAACAACATATTCCCCCCCAAAATTGGCATCGGTAGAAAGAACATACATGTGTACAGAGTTCATTGCCCAATATGGCCCCAGCAGGTGCAGGCATCATAACAATTATAAGAATCAAATCTTCGGGATGCAAAGTAAATCATAAACCTGACAGTATGGAACATTGTGCGTAGCCAGCAGGGCATTACCCCAACACCATCCCTCCCTCCCCGCCCCCAGCATGCTCTCCCTCAGACCCCGACTCCCTAGAGGAGAACAATTCAGCACTAGTTGCATCCGAATCGCTGCAGACTGACCCTACAGCGCACATCATACGCCAAGCAAGCAAGTCCTCCTGCAGCCTCTCATCCTTGTGTGTAGGCTGCATGTGCGTCTCCTCAGCCAATGTCCATTCCTCAACATCCCGAAGCCATAGTGACATGGCAGGGGCCCTCTGTCCCATCCAAGTGATAGCCACTTGTCGCCTTGCCAACACCAGGAGTAGCTGCAACATTTTGTAGGATAAGTTCCTCTTTTTGGGTTTGGGGACCAGGGCCAGTAAACAATGAAGTGGGGTCAGGGCGATATGAAGGCTCGTGATCTTACAGATGTGGTCCACCACCGCCTTCCAGAAGTCCCCGACCAGAGGGCACTCCCAGGCCAGATGGAGAAATCCGGCTCTGACTGTACCGCATCTAGGACAGGCATCCGTTTTATCTGCGGCGATGCGGTGAAAAGCAACTGAAGTCATGTAAGTGAGGTGCACAAAATTAAAATGAATCAGTTTGAATCGTGCATTACACGACACCTTCTGAGTAAGGGTTCCTATTCGTTTGCATTGTCCCGGGTCCAGGGCAACCCCCAGATCCGCTTCCCATGCAGCCCAAGACGGGGAGATCGGAGGGGCCGAGTCGCACCCCAATTATCCGTACCCGCGAACCACCGAGTGGCTGGCAGAAGTTGGGCCGCATAGTAATATAAATCGAACCTTGGGGCCTCCAGACCCCCCTCCTCCCAGCGTCGGACCACTGTGTGCAGTGCAACCCTGCTGCGCCTGCCCGCCCAGACTAAGGAGGTGAGCATCGTATTTAGTTTGCTAAATATACGAGGGGGGAGCGGGCAAAAGGTATTCTGTAGTACGTATAACACCCTCGGCAACATCACCATCTTGGAAACGGCTAGTCTCCCCATTAGGGAGAGTGGGAGCGTGTTCCAAAAGGACACGGACTGCTGCAGGGAACTAAGCACTCGTTCGGCGTTACGGGCCAGCAACTGCTCATCGGAAGCGGCCACTTGAATTCCCAGGTATCGGAAGGCCTCCAGTTCCCACCTCAGCCCCAGGTGCGGGAAACCCAGTCTGGGGTTCTCGCCACAGCCAGCCAGGGGAAAGATCAAGGACTTCCCAGGATTGAGGCGCAGCCCAGAAGCTGCACCAAAACGATCTAAGTGCTGCAACAGGATCAGCAGCGATTCCCGGGGGGACGTCAGGTAGAACAACGCATCATCGGCGTACAGAGAGATCAAGTGTACAGTATCCCCCACTTGTATCTCCCAGGGGACCATCTCCGCTCAGATTGACACCGCCAAGGGCTCAATCGCCAGAGCGAATAGGAGCGGCGACAGAGGACACCCCTGATGGGTGCCTCTGCCCAATTGCCACTCTTCCGAGCGGGCCGCCCCGAGTCTGACCCTGGCCGTAGGCGCGCTGTAGAGGATCTGGCTTCAGGCGCAGAAGAGGGGCCCCACCCCAGCCAGCCGAAGCACCTCCAAGAGATACCCCCAGCTGACAGTGTCGAAAGCTTTAGCTAGGTCTATCGACACCAGGACCTGGGGATCCTCCCTATCACGCACCTCATGGAGGACATGATTTAGGCGCCGAAGGTTCATGGCGGTGTTGCGGCCAGGGATGAACCCACACTGGTCTTGATAGACTAAGTGCGCCATATGCGGCGCCAGCCGGGTGGCAAAAATCCTAGTAAGGATTTTCACATCAGTGTTGATTAGGGTGATAGGCCGGTATGCCGCAGGATCACAGCTATCCCCTCCCGGTTTCAGAAGCATGCAAACCTCCCTCTGATGCATGGTGGGTGGGAGTGTGCCACGTTCCAGCGCCTCATGGTAAACCTGCAGGAGAAGGGGGGCAAGAGTATCCACAAACGCCTGATAATATTCCGGTGGAAAACCGTCTCCACCCGGAGCCTTGGCCATTGGGAGGACGGCCAGTGCTACTCTGACCTCCTGAAGCGACAAGATGGTGTCTAGTTCCTCCGCATCCTCTCCTGAGAGGGTCTGGAGGGTCAGACCCCGAAGGTATGGCTGATAGGATGATTCCGTCACCAAGGGGTCCGCGGTATATACTGCTTGCAGGTGAGTGCGGAGAACCGCGAGGAGGTCTGACTCTGAGTGCACCATGTCCCCAGCGGGATTCCTTACGCCACTATCCGTGCTGGAGCGGACTCCCTCCGAAGAATCCAGGCTAGCAGGTGGCCTGACTTGTCCCCCTCCCGGTGGAGACGCTGGCGGTATTGGCCGAGGGTAAACTTATCCAGCCGAGTAAGGATATCATGAATGCCCTCACGGGCCGTCCGCTCAGATTCCAGGTTCGACCCATTCGGTTCCGACAGGGATTGACAGTGGCAGAGGCGATCCTCAGCCCACCTCAGATCTCGGAGCAACTGTCTCCGGACCCCATAAGTCAGGCCCATACTAAGGTAGTAGTCCCTGAGGCGGAAAGCCGGGGACTTAGGCTTGTATTTTACCTCTATTGTCCTTTTGTGCCACTATAAAGATTAACATGCATGTGTCTGCACTACTAGCCCCTAAAAACAGAATTCTTTTAAAAAAACGCAATTTTTTTTAAAACGATCCATTATTTTTAAACTACTCACTGCTCCTATCCTTGAGGTACAGGCTCATCCGGGCTGCCGATTTTGCGCTCCTGGACGCGAGATCTGACCGCGGGCGCCATTTTGGGTGAGGGAGGTCGGCGTGCTAGTATATCGCCAGCCCACTCAACCTAACCTATAAAATGGAACACCCTTTCCGTACGCGCAGCGGACGCGCCAATGGCACGCCGGAGGTGTGCCAGAGGCAAGCCCGTCTGCGCCCGTCCGTGCCAGACCGGGCCCAGGACCCAACACTATCTCCATCAGTGCCGCTCACCCAGCTACATATACAAGTGAGGCTCTAGTCCGACTTAGACAGACCCCCGAGCTGAGCTGCTCCCATACATTCACAGCATTGAACTCGGGGCTGGCTCTAGCCTAGTTGGAATCCTTCCTTCACAACCGATCCTTCCGAATTTGGGAGGGATCCTCTAAATATCACTCCACTCCCTTACCCTGTGGCATTCCCCAGGGCTCTTCCTTGAGCCCTACCCTTTTTAATGCCTACATGTCACCCCTCCAGGAAATTGTGTCCCCTCATGTACTCATATCTCTTAACCAATCTGACCGTTCCCCCGACAATCTCTACTCATGCCTTTGTGACATTTCTCACTGGATGGACCGATCCCACCTTAGGCTCAATGCCGAGAAAACAGAGATCATGGTACTAGGTAACCCAGCCTACTTCAATCCAAGCTCTCTGTGGCCTTCCTGTATGGGTCCAGCTCCGACCCCTAAACCTTCCATCAAAAGCCTGGGCTTATGGTTAGACCATGATCTTTCGTTCACAACCCAAGCTAGGAAATCTGCCGGAGCATGCTATGGTATCCTCAGGACCACCCGCAAAATCCTGCCTTTGCTTCCTCAAGACACCAGGAAACTCATCATCCAGAGTTTTTTAATATCCAGACTCGACTACGGTACTGCCCTATATCTTGGCGCCCCAAAGAAAGTAATTGCCAAACTTCAGAGCGTACAGAACTCGGCAGCTAGGCTGCTAACAAGCACTACCCATAGGAGCTCGGCAAAACCAGCCCTAAGGTGCAGGAGCGGGTCAACTTCAAAACGCTCTGTTTGACCCATAAAATCCTTCACAACAATGGCCCACCCATTCTTAAACATCTTATCAGACACCATGTTAGTAAAAAAAACCTGTGCTCCGCTCATCTCCATCTGGCACATGTACCTAAGATCAAAAAGGCCCGCTCGGGAGGCCGTCTTTTCTCTTTTATCGCTCCCAAACTGTGGAACTCTCTCCCCCTTACCCTGCGAGCGGAACCCAACCATCTTACGTTCCGCAAGGGGCTGAAAACTTGGCTCTTTCCCTGATTTTTCCTCCTTTGCCACTATCTCTGTCATCAGCGCTGGGAGGCTCAAGGGCAGCCATGCGCTTTATAAATCCCTATTTCATTTCATTTCATTTAATTTCACATGCGCCCCGCACAACTGCCTTGAGAGCGTCCCATTTGGTCGCATAATGCAAGTCGCTGTCTCCCCAGTTTAAGTCTAAGTAGTTCTGTAGGGCCGTCTCCACATGTTCCCTACCCACCTGATCCTGCAGGAGGTCCCCTGGCATCCTCCAAGTCCGCGGGCAGGAGGACTGGTCCACCCATTGTGCTACGCACGTCATAGGCGAATGATCAGACAAAAACCGAGCCTGATGGGTGACCCATAAGACAAAGGATGTGTTGAGGGTAGCAGCAAGGACTCTATCGAGTCTACTATGTGTGTTATGTGTCGGAGTGTAACAAGTGTATAGTTTCAGCCCCGGATTACCGAGGTGCCACACATCCACAGCACCCAGGTTATCCATCACCTCCCGGAGACGCGCCGTCATCCGCGGTTTCGTGCCCGCACGGGGAGGGTGTCTGTCCAACATCGGGTCCATCACACAGTTAAAGTCCCCAAACCAGAGGAGGGGGTGTCTAAATTTGAAACAATAAGCTCCTGAAGCAAAATGGAGTTTGAATGTAAAATGGAGTTGAAATTAAAAAACCTCAATGACCAAGACCACAGGTGGATGCGAGGGAGCACCCGTGCTCCAACCATAGAACACTTCCCCATGCAAATAGCGCAAGTTACTCCAGATTTACTAAGTCAATCAGACCCATGCCTGAGTGGCTCTGAGTGGCACAGTAAATAGGACGTATTTGCTTGTGCTGCCTTGTATTGCCTTGCTTGACGCAGGGGCCACGCAAGCCATTGATTCATCTGGGCCTCTGTCTCTGAAATGACTCTGTATTTTTACTGCATTTTTCCGTGGAGATGGAGCGGGCATGGCCTCTTGTGCAGCACCAAGCTTGAGCAATAACATATGCTCTTTTGTCCTGCTCTAATAGGAGCCTTAGCAGTATTTATTTTTTCCAGCTTTTGATTTATGGACCTAATAACTTCTTCTAAGACACGTTGCATGACACATCAGGCCCAGCCACAACCCTCCTCTCTGCTGCCTTGCTTAGTAGATGTATAACACTTGTTTCATCAATACCAACTGCTGCTGAACAGACCAGACAGACAAAGGAATTTTCTCTCACCACTATCTCCTACTAGGGCTCTTGAAATCCCTGGATGCTGAGGCGGATACATGGATGAATATACATAGGCATCTTCTCTCCACAGTAGCCCCTACTAGGGCTCTTGAAATCCCTGGATGCTGAGGCAGATACATGGATGAATAGACATAGGAATCTTCTCTCCCCACTATCTCCTACTAGGGCTCTTGAAATCCCTGGATGCTGAGGCGGATACATGGATGAATAGACATAGGAATCTTCTCTCCCCACTATCTCCTACTAGGGCTCTTGAAATCCCTGGATGCTGAGGCAGATACATGGATGAATAGACATAGGAATCTTCTCTCCCCACTATCTCCTACTAGGGCTCTTGAAATCCCTGGATGCTGAGGCAGATACATGGATGAATAGACATAGGAATCTTCTCTCCCCACTATCTCCTACTAGGGCTCTTGAAATCCCTGGATGCTGAGGCAGATACATGGATGAATAGGCATGGGCATCTTCTCTCCCCACTATCTCCTACTAGGGCTCTTGAAATCCCTGGATGCTGAGGCGGATACATGGATGAATAGACATAGGAATCTTCTCTCCCCACTATCTCCTACTAGGGCTCTTGAAATCCCTGGATGCTGAGGCAGATACATGGATGAATAGACATAGGAATCTTCTCTCCCCACTATCTCCTACTAGGGCTCTTGAAATCCCTGGATGCTGAGGCAGATACATGGATGAATAGACATGGGCATCTTCTCTCCCCACTATCTCCTACTAGGGCTCTTGAAATCCCTGGATGATCTCCTACTAGGGCTCTTGAAATCCCTGGATGCTGAGGCAGATACATGGATGAATAGACATGGGCATCTTCTCTCCACACTAGACTCCTACTAGGGCTCTTAACATCCCTAGATGCTGAGGGACATACATGGATGAATAGACATAGGCAGCTTCTCTCCACACTAGCTCCTACTAGGGCTCTTGACATCCCTGGATGCTGAGGCGGATACATGGATGAATAGACATAGGCATCTTCTCTCCCCACTAGCTCCTACTAGGGCTCTTGACATCCCTATATGCTGAGGGACATACATGGATGAATAGACATAGGCAGCTTCTCTCCACACTAGCTCCTACTAGGGCTCTTGACATCCCAGGATGCTGAGGTGGACACATGGATGAATAGACATACGCATCTTCTGTCCACACTAGCCCCTACTAGGGCTCTTAACATCCCTAGATGCTGAGGCAGATACATGGATGAATAGACATAGGCAGCTTCTCTCCCCACTAGCTCCTACTAGGGCTCTTGACATCCCTGGATGCTGAGGCGGATACGTGGATGAATAGACATAGGCATCTTCTGTCCACACTAGCCCCTACTAGGGCTCTTGACATCCCTATATGCTGAGGGACATACATGGATGAATAGACATAGGAATCTTCTCTCCACACTAGCCCCTACTAGGGCTCTTGAAATCCCTGGATGCTGAGGCAGATACATGGATGAATAGACATGGGCATCTTCTCTCCACACTAGACTCCTACTAGGGCTCTTAACATCCCTAGATGCTGAGGGACATACATGGATGAATAGACATAGGCAGCTTCTCTCCACACTAGCTCCTACTAGGGCTCTTGAAATCCCAGGATGCTGAGGGACATACATGGATGAATAGACATACGCATCTTCTGTGCACACTAGCTCCTACTAGGGCTCTTGACATCCCTATATGCTGAGGGACATACATGGATGAATAGACATAGGCAGCTTCTCTCCCCACTAGCTCCTACTAGGGCTCTTGAAATCCCAGGATGCTGAGGGACATACATGGATGAATAGACATACGCATCTTCTGTCCACACTAGCTCCTACTAGGGCTCTTAACATCCCTAGATGCTGAGGCAGATACATGGATGAATAGACATAGGCAGCTTCTCTCCCCACTATCTCCTACTAGGGCTCTTGAAATCCCTGGATGCTGAGGCGGATACATGGATGAATAGACATAGGCATCTATGTCTCTAATTTCCAGTCAACTATGACATTCATCAGGGACTGGATGAACCACAACCACCTTAAGCTGAACCCGGATAAAACCGAGCTGGTTCTCACTGGTGGTTCGTCCAGTCCCTGGAACTCTCTCTTCTGGCCCCCCTCCCTTGGCACTGCACCGACCCCCTCCACCACGGTCAAAACACTTGGTGTCAAAATAAACAGCCAACTCACCCTCCATTCACAAATCAGCTCTGTGGTGTCCTCCTGCTTCCTCTCTCTTCGCACTATCCGCACTGTCTCCCGCTTCTTTTCCCCCCAGGCACTTAAGATCATTATGGCCGCACTTGTGATATCGAAACTGGACTACGCAAACGCTCTTTACCACGGTATCCCCGCTTACAGTCTGTGTAGACTCCAGACCGTCCAGAACCAAGCAGCCCGGCTGGTGTACGGTCTTCCTCGGTATCACCACTCCACCCCTCTTCTCAGGGAGCTTCACTGGCTCCCTATAAAGGAACGGGCCCTATTTAAGTTCGGCTGCATGGTCTTCCAGGCCCGCCAGGGCACTGCCCCCGCCTTCATCTCCTCACTAATCAAGTCTTATGTACCTATAAGAGAACTTCGGTCTTCCTCCAAGTCCCTCCTCCAGATCCCTCGCTTCACCCGCAAAAAGTGGGGCGGGGCCAATTTCTCCACCCTGGCTCCAACCTTTTGGAACTCGCTCCCTGACCACCTCCGCTCTGCCACTCAGTATCTCCCCTTTCGCAGGGATCTGAAAACGTTCCTCTTCAGCCAGGCTTTCCTCACTTAAACTCCCTCAAAATTCCCTTCACCTCTCCCTGGTCTTTCCCCCTCAGTTGCCAATCCCCCCAGCGCCAAGAAACCGCAAGGTGTACGCTGCGCTCTAGAAGTATTTTAAATTAGAAATTAGAAATTAGGCAGCTTCTCTCCCCACTAGCTCCTACTAGGGCTCTTGACATCCCTGGATGCTGAGGCGGATACATGGATGAATAGACATAGGCAGCTTCTCTCCCCACTAGCTCCTACTAGGGCTCTTGACATCCCTGGATGCTGAGGCGGATACATGGATGAATAGACATAGGCAGCTTCTCTCCCCACTAGCTCCTACTAGGGCTCTTGACATCCCTGGATGCTGAGGCGGATACATGGATGAATAGACATAGGCAGCTTCTCTCCACACTAGCTCCTACTAGGGCTCTTGACATCCCTTGATGCTGAGGCGGATACATGGATGAATAGACATAGGCAGCTTCTCTCCCCACTAGCTCCTACTAGGGCTCTTGACATCCCTGGATGCTGAGGCACATACATGGATGAATAGACATACGCATCTTCTCTCCACACTAGCTCCTACTAGGGCTCTTGACATCCCTGGATGCTGAGGCACATACATGGATGAATAGACATACGCATCTTTTCTCCACACTAGCTCCTACTAGGGCTCTTGACATCCCTGGATGCTGAGGCACATACATGGATGAATAGACATACGCATCTTCTCTCCACACTAGCTCCTACTAGGGCTCTTGACATCCCTGGATGCTGAGGCACATACATGGATGAATAGACATACGCATCTTCTCTCCACACTAGCTCCTACTAGGGCTCTTGACATCCCTGGATGCTGAGGCACATACATGGATGAATAGACATACGCATCTTTTCTCCACACTAGCTCCTACTAGGGCTCTTGACATCCCTATATGCTGAGGGACATACATGGATGAATAGACATAGGCAGCTTCTCTCCCCACTAGCTCCTACTAGGGCTCTTGAAATCCCTGGATGCTGAGGGACATACATGGATGAATAGACATAGGCAGCTTCTCTCCACACTAGCTCCTACTAGGGCTCTTGAAATCCCTGGATGCTGAGGGACATACATGGATGAATAGACATAGGCAGCTTCTCTCCACACTAGCTCCTACTAGGGCTCTTGAAATCCCTGGATGCTGAGGGACATACATGGATGAATAGACATAGGCAGCTTCTCTCCACACTAGCTCCTACTAGGGCTCTTGAAATCCCAGGATGCTGAGGGACATACATGGATGAATAGACATACGCATCTTCTGTCCACACTAGCTCCTACTAGGGCTCTTAACATCCCTAGATGCTGAGGCAGATACATGGATGAATAGACATAGGCAGCTTCTCTCCCCACTAGCTCCTACTAGGGCTCTTGACATCCCTGGATGCTGAGGCGGATACATGGATGAATAGACATAGGCAGCTTCTCTCCACACTAGCTCCTACTAGGGCTCTTGACATCCCTGGATGCTGAGGCGGATACATGGATGAATAGACATAGGCAGCTTCTCTCCACACTAGCTCCTACTAGGGCTCTTGAAATCCCTGGATGCTGAGGGACATACATGGATGAATAGACATAGGCAGCTTCTCTCCACACTAGCTCCTACTAGGGCTCTTGAAATCCCTGGATGCTGAGGGACATACATGGATGAATAGACATAGGCAGCTTCTCTCCACACTAGCTCCTACTAGGGCTCTTGAAATCCCTGGATGCTGAGGGACATACATGGATGAATAGACATAGGCAGCTTCTCTCCACACTAGCCCTTACTAGGGCTCCTGACATCCCTGGATGCTGAGGCGGATACATGGATGAATAGACATAGGCAGCTTCTCTCCACACTAGCTCCTACTAGGGCTCTTGAAATCCCTGGATGCTGAGGGACATACATGGATGAATAGACATAGGCAGCTTCTCTCCACACTAGCTCCTACTAGGGCTCTTGAAATCCCTGGATGCTGAGGGACATACATGGATGAATAGACATAGGCAGCTTCTCTCCACACTAGCTCCTACTAGGGCTCTTGAAATCCCTGGATGCTGAGGGACATACATGGATGAATAGACATAGGCAGCTTCTCTCCACACTAGCCCTTACTAGGGCTCCTGACATCCCTGGATGCTAAGGCAAACCTATGTATTCAGAATATCACTATTTCTGTAACCACCCAAAAAACTTTCACAAAACATTTTTAGGCTACTGCGTAAACTTCTGTGTTCATGTTTTAAAAGCATCGGAAAGACTATTGGACTCAGTGTTACTGCCACCACACACGATCCCTCCCACGAATACTGTGGGAATATCAACAACTTCTGACCACTATCACATTTTGAAATGCAGCTCTTTATTTCTTAGCGGATTCATTATTTTGTATTCTAATTTTATAATGTGTTGAAGCAATTAAATATAGATTTGTACCAGGCATAAATGGGGTCTACATAAATATGGCTCAGAAGTGTTGTGGTAATAGTGGTAATCAGTTATTCCTTTGAATGGCATTACCAAAAAGCCATTGCTATTTAATCCTATACCAACCTACAGTATGCTTCTGTACTTATTATTACTTTTTTTAATTGTTCATTTAGTTTGTGAGGGGTCTCAATATCTCCCTCAGCGCCCTCTCACTTGCTCCTGCTTCGTCAGTGTCTCTGTTCTGTGCTTCTCCTGGGTTTATTCTTTCACAACTCTCTTTTGCAAGACAGTGCAGCTCAATGGTTCTCACCGAGAAGATCAAAGAGTAATAGGTGCAATGCTTGGTATCACCATTGATGGCCTTCCAGTGCATTGTATTTCTGCTCACTGTGCCACTTCAGATAGGGACCAGCCGTCTGCAAATCAGTTTTGGCCGCCTCCCAGCTGGGCCACATCCCCCTGAGATTAAATGCATTAAGAACAACTGATGTTTCTGCCTTTTTGGGCATCATCAGAGCGGGAACGGCATAGGTTGCACGGCACAGTGCTGTACAGAATCCACGTCTAGACATGCAAATGCCTGTCACAATGTTGGTGTCTCACTGACAAAAAGATAAAAAATAATGGATTGAATGCTTAATTCAATCTCAGTCACTGATAATTACTCTGACCCACATTGGAGTCAATTGTATTTGCTTGCTTTGTTACAACAAGCACAGATCAACAAAATGCAAATGAGTGTTGGCCCATTATCAATGGAGCAGTCCAACCTTAACTTCATTCGGAAGACCTTCCACAAACCAGTGGCAAATGATTGCATGCTCTTATGGCAGGGCTAAGGGTTTGCCTGGTATTTGGACCTCCCTGGCAAATTTCTCAGATGCTTACAGATAGTCCAGAATGCAGCTGGTTGCTGGCTGCAGTGACTGACAATTAAAAAAGAATACTGCTTACAGCTCTGACACACATCCTCAAAAACAAACTACTGTCTCATAATCCTTCAAGATCTTTAAGGCTGTGGATTTAAGGTTCAATTCACTCTGTGTTCCCAGAACCAAAAGAGCAACTTTTGGTCATTGTGTCTTTTCAGTCATAACTGTGAAGGATTCAAATGAATGACCTGATCCCTACTGTGTGGCTCACTGGTTAGAGGTGGCAGACTCGAGAGCAAAGGACGGCCCGGGACCAGGGTTCGATTCCCAGCGCGGCAGGTTTCTGGACCAGGGTCAGCGGACTCGATAATTCTCTCGCCTCGGTGCCCACTCTGATCAGCGATCACACTCGGCAACTCTGGGCATTAGCTTGCCTCATCTTCACTAACGGCCCCACCAGACCGCCGGGGATGCCTGGTCTCACCCTGGAGATACCCATTAAGGGACCATCTCTCAGGGAAGCCAGGGAGGGTTTCTCAGCGGTCGAAGCGCCTTGGGACCCTACGGGTAAGTAGTGCGCTATATAAATGCCAATACATTTACATTTACATTTACTGTGCCATTCCTATTCTACTGAGCTTCTTCCTGACTAATAATGCGATGCTACCTCTGACACGAGCATGCACCATTGGCGTAGAGGTAGTCTCTGACCATGCTCCCATCGCTCTCACCCTGGACTTGCGTCTGACTTTGCTCAATTCTCGCACATGGCGATTAGACACGTCACAACTGAATTCACGGGAGGAGAAGACCCAATTGAAGGCTCTCTTTGGTGACTACCTGGCACTCAATGACCCTTGTAGAGACTCCAAACAACTCCTATGGGTGCAAGAGAAGACTTACCCGTGTGGGAGGTTGATGCACTGTGTGGACAGAGGCGTTGGAAACGGATGTGAAGTTCCTCCAGGGATTACTATGGCCACCCTACACCAGACCGCCTGAGGACACTCATGGCAAAGAAACTTGAACTCAACAGAGTATATGCTTTATCGCCGGAAAATGCACCATCCTGTAGCAGGCGAACCTTCTATGAGCATGGCCAAAAGACAGGCAACTGCTAGTGATGCAACTAAAGCAGAGAGAATCACAATCAGTGACCCCAGCCATCAGCAAGCCTGCCAGAAACATTCAGACCTACCGTTGGATACTGTGCGAGAGTTTTCAACATTCTACTCATCGCTCTACACCATGGAATGCCCAGTGAATATCACTTGTGAACACGCATTTATGTTGCGTCTCTGCATCCCTACTCTCCCTGCCGATGATTGGGAAGAGTTAGACTTGGACATCTCGCAGGCAGAAATTGCAAAGGCCCTTAAACCTTTGAACACGGGCAAGACACGAGAGAGGATGGCTTGTCAATTGAATTCTTCAGGGCCAGGGCCACATGAGACCAAACCATCCTAGTGCTTATGTCAATGTTGCAGAAAGCTACGACCACTGGTTCTCTAAGAGCAAAATTCAACAGAGCTCATATCTTCATAACTCCAAAATCAGCAAAGGACCACCTTCACGTGCCAATTACCGCCCCTTCTCGCTTTTGAACTGCAATATAAAGATATTGGACAAGGTCCTGGCCAGCAGACTAGGATGCATTACCAAGTCGCTGATTCATGAAGACTAGGTGGGCTTTGTCCCATACAGATTGTCCAACAATGATCTACGGACTCTGGCATATGTCATCTGGTCGAAAAAGTCTGACTCAGATGAAAAGCTCCTGTTTTTAAACGATGCGGAGAAGGCATTCGACCAGGTTGAATGGCCGTATCTGTTTCACACCATGCATGGCCATACTTAGAATAAGGTCCAAATGTTTCCAAATGGCATAGTGTCTGTACCAATGCCCTATGGCTATGATCAGTTGTAATGGCATCCTCCCTGACCCGAAAGTCATCACCCAGGGTACCCAGGGCACCGCTCCTCTTCCGCCTAGCCTTTGAGCCACTGGCTATAGCTGTCAGATCATCAGCACAAATCACAAACATTCAGTAGTGGTGGGAAATTAAAACTTCTGCTCTACATGGACGATATCATCCTGACACTGGGTAACCCCGGAGTGTCGATACCAGCTCTCATGAATCTGGTTGACTCCTTTGCCCACTTCTCTGGCTATAAGATTCATTGGAGCAAGGTAGAGGCAATGCCGCTGACACAACAGACTCGTGAACGTTCCTTGTCCTAGCTTCAGGTGCAGTGGCTAACAAGTGGCCTGAAATAGCTGGGCATACTGGTGAACAGGAACATTTGCATCATAGTGAGGGATAATATGTGATCCCTCTTGGAAATTACGAAGGAGATTTTACCAAAGGGTCAGTGCTCCAGCTGTTAAGACAGTGATGGCCTCGAAATGTAACAATCTGTTTTGGCATGCTCCCTTCAAGGTCGGTGCCAAACTCCTCTCACAGATTGGCTCTACAGTCCACTATTATTTGTGGGGGCGCCAGGCCTCCGAGACTGGCATCCAGCATACTGTATGCCGCCACTTATTCTGGGGACCTCCTTCTGCCTCCTTTCTGGAACAATTACAGACCCTAACACTTGTCTCAGATGGCATATCATTTGAGCCCACACAGCAACATACTCTTCTGGATCAAAATTGAGCGACAAATCCATAGTCACACACAGGACCTCTCAGTCTTCTACGGGGCCCCCAGACCTTGAAGGACCCATGTAAACCAATGCCAATGATAATGAATGCGGTCTGGAAATCATCCCACACCCTACTGAAAGAGAACAGCGTCCTACATCCTAAAGCACGCCTGTGGCACAACGGGTCCATCACCATTGATCACTCACCACTGTCTGGGCCAGACTGGATCTGTGCCTGAATCTTGGAAATACAACTAATGAAAGAGGACACCATTAAGCCTTTTGCAGATCTTGTAGAGGAGTACCAACTCCCATACTCTTACTTCTGGAGGTAGCTTCAACTCAGACCTTGCCTACACTCCCAAAACCACTGAGAGGTCTTGTCCTCACCTCCCTCCTCCCTTCACTCTTACTTGGTACAATGAACTCTGTCTTTTACAACCTCCTAGTGTCAAAACTGTTTTCCAAACCTCTGGAACGCCAACTCTCGGCTTGATGGCAGACTCGACTACAAGTCAACTATGCTCTGAAGTACTGATCAGGACTCCTGCCCTGGTATGGCTGGTGAAGTTTTGGTGTTTCAAAGTTTTGCAAGCCTGGCACTGTTATCTGGCTAAACTGCACAGAGCCCGGCTGTCGCCGGAGAGGCTGTGACATATTGCATGTTCTCTGGTCCTGCCTGGTGCTCAATCCCTTTTGCAATGGTGTTGACTGCTTCTTAAGAGACAACCTTTGACATACCATCTCCCTTCAGGTTTCACTAGTAGTCCTTCATGACACCGAGGCCAGCTGGATCTTGCCACACAAGGATCGCTGGCTAGCCCCTGTACTGATGGCTGCTAAACTGTGTGTAGTAAATGACTTCTCTACTGTTCTCCACTGAATACACAGTGTCAGTTGGTCAACTCAGGCTGAGCTTCTTGGAGCCTGCTCCTGGTGGGGTTTTATCTATACTTCCCATCTTCTCCTATACTTCCTTTCTTCTCCTACTTACCTATCCTACAAGCAAACTTCAATAAAGGATTATCTACTTACACAGTTGGACTGTGCATCTTCCTTTACTACACTGTGCATACTTCAACGATGGTCTACACCCGCTACCCTGACCCAGTAGGAGTGGCTGGAGAGTGTGACGCTCCCTGCTGCAGTTGAAAGCCTGATGGAACGATTAAACGATCAGGAGCATATTTTCACTGAGATATGGATCTCCCTGCTCCACTGAGCACCACATAAACCATCTTCTCCCATAGGCCCAGTTCCCAAAGAACTGTGTGATGACATCAACTATAACTCCTGAATTTCTGGGCCTCCTGCAGGCCCCTACATGTGATTGCTCACGGGGCCCTTTCTTCTACTTCCAATCACCTACCGATGAAACTCAACTCCTCGAAAAAACCTGGCGGAACCGTAAGACCACTGAAGCCTGCAACAACCACAAGATCGCCATAAAGAACTACCACCAGCTGACAAGGGATACCAAAAGAACCGTCATCAGTGAAAAATTCAATACCAACACATCCAACATAAGGGAACTGTTCTATGTCATCCAGCAGTTCACTAAACCCTCCTGCGAAGCCACCGACATCGCACCCTCCCAAGAACTCTGCAACAAACTCAGCTCCTACTTCCACCTGAAGATCATGGCCCTCTACGACAATTTCAGCGAGCCAACAGATGCCAACACCACTCTACACACTACACGCCTACCATCATCACCTGGGACTCCGCTTCGTCGAACTCATCTCCTCAACCATGAAGAAAACTCACTCAGGAGCCCCTACGGACCTGTGCCCCCCACATCTTCCATAGAGCCTTCACTGCCATCGCGCCCAAACTAGCCCATGCCATCAACTCCTCCCTTGCTTCCAGCACCTGCCCCATCGACTGGAAACGCGCGTAGGTGAAACCCCTCCTCAAGTAACCAACGGCCGACCCTATGGACCTAAAGAACTACCGGCCTATCTCTCTCCTCCCTTTTACAGCCAAAGTCACCGAAAGGCTTGTGAACGCCCAACTGACCACCTTCACCTTCAACGAAGAAAACTGCTTCCTGGATGCCTCCCCGTCCGGCTTCCAGAGGAACCACAGCACCGAGACCGCCCTACTCGCCGCCACCGATGACATCCGCATGTTGCTCGACCACAGCCACACTGCAGCCCTCATCCTCCTAGACCTCTCCCCAGCGTTCAACACCATCTCGCACCTGACACTAGCCACCAGGCTCAACAACCCGGGATGCCCTCAACTGGATCCGATCCTTCCTCAGAGGGTCAGGCTCCCCCGTTCCTCTCCGACCCCACCGACATTATCTGCGGAGTGCCCAAAGGATCTTCACTAAGCCTGACTCTTTTCAACATCTACATGAACCCAATCGCCGCCATCGTCAGACAGCACGGGCTCAGCCTCATATCCTACGCGGACGACACCCAGCTCATCCTCTCCCTCACCAAGAGACCATAAAACACCAGACTCAGCTTCCAGGAAGGTATTAAAAACGTGGCAACTTGGATGAAGGACAGCTGCCTGAAACTCAAACTCCGAGAAGACTGAGGTACTCATCCTCGGACCCTGCCCCTCTGCCTGGGACAACTCCTGGTGGCCCACCGCCCTCGTGTCACCACCCACCCCAACAGACCATGCTCGGAACATCGTCATAATCCTCAAATCCTCCCTCTCCATCAACCTCCAAATCAACGCTATCTCCTCCGCTAGTTTAACTGCCTCCGGATACTACGAAAGACCTTCAAGTGGATCCCCCCGACTGTAGAAAGACCGTCACCCACGCACTCATCACCAGCAGACTTGACTACCGCAACACCCTCTAAGCCGGAATCAACAAATCCCTCCTACGCAAGCTCCAAACCATTCAGAACGCAGCCACCAGGATCATCCTAGAGACACCGCGCCGCAAACATATGACCCTACACCTGCGAGAACTCCACTGGCTCCCCATCAAGAAGAGGATCACCTACAAACTCCTCACCCATGTCTACAAATCCCTCAATGACATCGGACCCAAATACCTCAACGACCGATTGTTTTTCCACGCACCAAAGAGGAACCTCCGCTCAGCCGACCTCACCCTGGCAGAGGTGCCCCGTGCTCCGGACCGTCATTGCTTCCGACGCATGCGCATACATGCCTATACACAACTCATTCACGTAACACCATGACGACGACCTACACAAGTCCCCACTATAACACTGTTTCTAACCTTTATAGGAGGGCCTCATTGACACAACCCCAATAACACTCTTGGTTGCAGTATGCTTTCTTTTCTCCTATATGTGCACTATGTCACCCCATTTTTTAATTTCCCTGAAAAACCAATAAAAATATTTAAACACAATTTTTTTTAAAATCTCATCGGTTTAATTTACATTCATTTGTTGTTTTATCTCTTTTATTTCACTCTGGTTTTTAGTTCCAAGAAGCTTTTCTGTATATGTCTGCTTTAAAATAAAAACAGTACAAACAATGCAATACTGCTAGGCCACACTCCCTCTGAACAGGAACACCAGAGGATCCATCCTTCTTTGGCCTTGCAATGGGGTGTAGCTTTAGTTATCTCGCATGCAGAGCTATTCGACCCAAGACTGAGTATGGCCAGCACATTTAAGACATCTGAATGAGAAAAAGAAAAACGCATTGGATCGAATGCTTAAATTAACCTGGGCCCTTGGTAATTACTCTGGGCGGTATTCCAGTTCACCTTTTCTTGCTCACTCTGTCACTACAAACAGGGATTCGTTTTGGCCCTGCTAAAATAGAGTAATTCCCGCCCTAGATCACATCCCCACAGAACCGAAACATAAGGCATCGCAGGCATGTTTTGGCTTTTCTGGTTCTCATCAGTGAGGTCCAGCTTGGGTCCTGTGGCATAATATGCTGTGGGACCCCCCCGCCCCCCTCTGTCAATGGAAATATCTGCTCAGATAGGGCATCTTATTGATAAAAACATAAAGTGATGGTTGGAATCAGTGCTTAATTTGAGCAGGTGGTTTCTGATGCTCAGCACCGGCACTTAACTGTCAGCACTGGCTCTAGTGACAGTCCACCACATGGTGGCACTGTCTGTGCAAATTCTGAGCTAAGCACAACCATTTTTCATGTCAGTATACATTAAAAGTGAATAACATCTGGTGCAGTCATTGGTATATATGTGGGTGGTCTACTCTGGGATAGTTTGAACTGTCACGCTTCTAGCAGCGCGATGGTTAGTCAGCAACATAACATAAGCCCCAGCAGCCCCCTTGATGCAGATGGTCCGCGAGCTCCAGGGTGCCCCCTCATCAAAAGTGGTAGGTGGTGAGCCCGGGAGGAGGTGCCCCCTCGGTGTACTTTGCAGGGGGGCCCCCTCATGTTTCGTTATGCCACTGTGGTTAGCACTCGTGTTGGGTCTGTCACTGGCAGGTCTGTCAGGGGCAATGTGTGGTGCAAGCGGCAGTGGCCTCCTGAGAAGGACCCTGACACTTATTTTACAAATTAAGCACTATGCAATGCATTAATTAAACGGAGTCCCTGGTCATATTTCCAGGCCACATTCACGTCCATCAATCTTTGCTCAATGAACCAGACAGAGACCAACCATAAGCAACCCAGCCCATGCCTGTTGGGTGCAGTTCACCCTGAATGCCAAGCCTATACCTACTCACCCTCAGAAAAGGAGCACAAAATCCGAAAATGGCGTTGGCCTTGCTGGGTTATATCCCATCCACTGAGATATAAATCCCATAGGATATAATGGTATTCATATTTCGGCAGACGGGATAACCCTCACCATTGTGACAGAGTAACCCATCCGCCAAGATGTAAATCAGGCCCTGAGTCTTACTGCACAGAGAGCCTCAGGCCAAACATGAGGACATACTCTCTGCACCGAAAAACCTTTTACTACAAACTCTATATCGGCTAGAAGCCACGGCGACGTGCCAAGTGTTAAGAGCGGAGGGATCCTATCAAAATGGTTACTACATTTTGGCTGCTTTTGTTAGGTCTGGCTAGAGACTAATTTAACTGTCTACCAGAGGTTATGTAATCACAAAAAGAATGAATGCATGGAGTACAAAGAGGGGAGCTTTGTCCCCACCCCTTTTTTGACCTTATTTTTTGTGGCACTTCTGAATTCGATTGAACAGCAGTTGTGTTACTAACTTTTGAAGTAGTTCCAGTGCAGTGCTGCTAGTGCCCACCTCCCCAAATGCTGCGGCACCACAGTCTCTAACAGTGGCAGTACTGTTCACATCATCAATAAAACACAGCAAGGGTCTGCCATGCAGTGTTCACCAGCAGCAGGAGGGCATCTCCAGTGTCGCATGATGCAGTGAAGACTCCCTACTCCTAAGAAGGCCGACCTGTCCTAACGGAATAGTGGGGCGGTGTATGGAGAGCGGATATCTGGTGAGTGCAGCAGGGTATGACCAATGGCTGAGCAGCTGCTCTGTGCTCCCTTCCCTTTTGAAAATGAATGTGTTTTTATGGCTGTGGCTGCTTCCAAGCCTCTCCTGGAGCTGCTGCCCCCATCCAGTGACCAGAACACAGACTTTCTGCTCTGCCTTGATTGACAGGAGCTCTGAGGAAGTCCATCTTGGACCTTTTCATCAGGTGGAAGCTGCAGCAGAAGAAGTGACAGGAGGGTCGTTCAGAGGATGAGGAACCAGGGTCCCTGGAGTTGGGAAGCAGTCATCCCCTTGGGGCTGCAGTCCTCTGGGCTGCCATGCTCGGCCACAAGGAGAGCTCAGAGGACTAGCTGACCCCGCGGCTGGGGCTGAAGGACTCACAAGGGTTTGGTGATGAGGGTTGGATGGATGCATGGGGGACCATCTTCTTTAGCAGCCACATGAGCAATGCCCAGCGCATGGCCAAGAAAGGTCTGCAGCACCTGGTCCTTGGCACAAGCCCTCTGGTTTATTGGTGGGGAGAAGGAGAGAGGGCTTGGTGTGAGGTGAAGAGAAGGCTGCAAGTTAATTGCGGGGGAGAATTGTACAGCAGGGCAATACTGAAAAGTGGAGCGAGGGTGGAGGAAAATGGCGGAACTAGGTCTGTGCTGAGGACAGGTAGGGGCTTATTTACAAGCCCCAAGCACCGCCGGTGCATCACTTTTAATATGGGAAAAAGTGACGCACCGGCGGCGCAAGGGGCTTGAAAATAAGCCCCGTAGAGTCTTACAGGCCAGTGGTCAGGGGATGGCAATCAATAGAGAGGAAAGCGGGGCAATAGTGCGGAAAGAAGGGTCCTAGTGTTGGGCAAGGGTGGGTGTAAGTAAATGGAGTGGAGGAGCTGGAGACCGGTGTTTGTTCTTGAGAGGCAGGACTTTGTCTGCCAATGGTGAGGGCGGTAGGATAATGCAGGTCAATGGAGAGGATGGGTGGGGGTTGGTGCATGCCAACGGTGAGATCTCAGGTGATTAGGCTGATGCAGTTCAATAAGGAGTTTATAGAATGAGCTGCTGCATTTCTGCAAGTAAAAGGCATGTGCAGCATGTCAATGGTAAGATGAAATGCATGTGCTGCTCGTCAATGGTAAGATGAAATGCATGAGCTGCTTGTCAATGGTAAGATGAAATGCATGCGCTGCTTGTCAATGGTAAGATGAAATGCATGCACTGCTTGTCAATGGTAAGATGAAATGCATGAGTTGCTTGTCAATGGTAAGATGAAATGCATGCACTGCTTGTCAATGGTAAGATGAAATGCATGCGCTGCTCGTCAATGGTAAGATGAAATGCATGAGCTGCTTGTCAATGGTAAGATGAAATTCATGAGCTGCTTGTCAATAGTAAGATGAAATGCATGCACTGCTTGTCAATGGTAAGATGAAATGCATGCGCTGCTTGTCAATGGTAAGATGAAATGCATGAGCTGCTTGTCAATGGTAAGATGAAATGCATGCGCTGCTTGTCAATGGTAAGATGAAATGCATGAGCTGCTTGTCAATGGTAAGATGAAATGCATGCGCTGCTTGTCAATAGTAAGATGAAATGCATGCACTGCTTGTCAATGGTAAGATGAAATGCATGCGCTGCTTGTCAATGGTAAGATGAAATGCATGTGCTGCTTGTCAATGGTACAATGAAATGCATGCGCTGCTTGTCAATGGTAAGATGAAATACATGCACTGCTTGTCAATGGTACAATGAAATGCATGCGCTGCTTGTCAATGGTAAGATGAAATGCATGCACTGCTTGTCAATGGTAAGATGAAATGCATGCACTGCTTGTCAATGGTAAGATGAAATGCATGGACTGCTTGTCAATGGTACAATGAAATGCATGCGCTGCTTGTCAATGGTAAGATGAAATGCATGCACTGCTTGTCAATGGTAAGATGAAATGCATGCGCTGCTCGTCAATGGTAAGATGAAATGCATGAGCAGCATGTCAATGGTAAGATGAAATGCATGCGCTGCTTGTCAATGGTAAGATGAAATGCATGCACTTCTTGTCAATGGTAAGATGAAATGCATGCACTGCTTGTCAATGGTAAGATGAAATGTATGCACTGCTTGTCAATGGTACAATGAAATGCATGCGCTGCTTGTTAATGGTAAGATGAAATGCATGCACTGCTTGTCAATGGTAAGATGAAATGCATGCACTGCTTGTCAATGGTAAGATGAAATGCATGAGTTGCTTATCAATGGTAAGATGAAATGCATGAGCTGCTTCTCAATGGTAAGATGAAATTCATGCGCTGCTTGTCAATGGTAAGATGAAATGCATGCACTGCTTGTCAATGGTAAGATGAAATGCATGAGTTGCTTGTCAATGGTAAGATAAAATTCATGCGCTGCTTGTCAATGGTAAGATGAAATACATGCACTGCTTGTCAATGGTAAGATGAAATGCATGAGTTGCTTGTCAATGGTAAGATGAAATGCATGAGCTGCTTCTCAATGGTAAGATGAAATTCATGCACTGCTTGTCAATGGTAAGATGAAATGCATGCACTGCTTGTCAATGGTAAGATGAAATGCATGCTCTGCTTGTCAATGGTAAGATGAAATGCATGCGCTGCTTGTCAATGGTAAGATGAAATGCATGCACTTCTTGTCAATGGTAAGATGAAATGCATGCACTGCTTGTCAATGGTAAGATAAAATGTATGCACTGCTTGTCAATGGTACAATGAAATGCATGCGCTGCTTGTCAATGGTAAGATGAAATGCATGCACTGCTTGTCAATGGTAAGATGAAATGCATGCACTGCTTGTCAATGGTAAGATGAAATGCATGAGTTGCTTGTCAATGGTAAGATGAAATGCATGAGCTGCTTCTCAATGGTAAGATGAAATGCATGCGCTGCTTGTCAATGGTAAGATGAAATGCATGCACTGCTTGTCAATGGTAAGATGAAATGCATGAGTTGCTTGTCAATGGTAAGATGAAATTCATGCGCTGCTTGTCAATGGTAAGATAAAATGCATGCACTGCTTGTCAATGGTAAGATGAAATGCATGAGTTGCTTGTCAATGGTAAGATGAAATGCATGAGCTGCTTCTCAATGGTAAGATGAAATTCATGCACTGCTTGTCAATGGTAAGATGAAATGCATGCACTGCTTGTCAATGGTAAGATGAAATGCATGCTCTGCTTGTCAAAGGTGAGATGAAATGCATGCGCTGCTTGTCAATGGTACAATGAAATGCATGTGCTGTTTGTCAATGGTAAGATGAAATGCATGCACTGCTTGTCAATGGTAAGATGAAATGCATGCACTGCTTGTCAATGGTAAGATGAAATGCATGCGCTGCTTGTCAATGGTAAGATGAAATGCATGCTCGGCTTGTCAATGGTAAGATGAAATGCATGCGCGGCTTGTCAATGGTAAGATGAAATGCATGCTCTGCTTGTCAATGGTAAGATGAAATGCATGCGCTGCTTGTCAATGGTACAATGAAATGCATGTGCTGCTTGTCAATGGTAAGATGAAATGCATGCGCTGCTTGTCAATGGTAGGATGAAATGCATGCGCGGCTTGTCAATGGTACAATTAAATGCATGCGCTGCTTGTCAATAGTAAGATGAAATGCATGCTTTGCTTGTCAATGGTAAGATGAAATGCATGTGCTGCTTGTCAAGGGTACGATGAAATGCATGCGCTGCTTGTCAATGGTAAGATGAAATGCATGCACTGCTTGTCAATGGTAAGATGAAGTGCATGCGCTGCTTGTCAATGGTAAGATGAAATTCATGCGCTGCTTGTCAATGGTAAGAGGAAATGCATGCACTGCTTGTCAATGGTAAGAGGAAATGCATGCACTGCTTGTCAATGGTAAGATGAAATGCATGAGCTGCTTGTCAATGGTAAGATGAAATTCATGCGCTGCTTGTCAATGGTAAGATGAAATGCATGCGCTGCTTGTCAATGGTACAATGAAATGCATGCGCTGCTTGTCAATAGTAAGATGAAATGCATGCTTTGCTTGTTAATAGTAAGATGAAATGCATGCTTTGCTTGTCAATGGTAAGATGAAATGCATGCGCTGCTTGTCAAGGGTACGATGAAATGCATGCGCTGCTTGTCAATGGCAAGATGAAATGCATGCACTGCTTGTCAATGGTAAGATGAAATTCATGCGCTGCTTGTCAATGGTAAGATGAAATTCATGCGCTGTATGTCAATGGTAAGATGAAATGCATGAGCTGCTTGTCAATGGTAAGATGAAATGCATGAGCTGCTTGTCAATGGTAAGAGGAAATGCATGAGCTGGTTGTCAATGGTAAGATGAAATGCATGAGCTGGTTGTCAATGGTAAGAGGAAATGCATGCGCTGCTTGTCAAGGGTAAGATGAAATGCATGCACTGCTTGTCAATGGTACGATGAAATTCATGCGCTGCTTGTCAATGGTAAGATGAAATGCATTTGCCACATGTCAATGATAAGATGAAATGCATGAGCTGCTTGTCATTGGTAAGATGAAATGCATGAGCTGCTTGTCAATGGTAAGAGGAAATGCATGAGCTGCTTGTCAATGGTAAGATGAAATGCATGAGCTGGTTGTCAATGGTAAGAGGAAATGCATGCACTGCTTGTCAATGGTAAGATGAAATGCATGCACTGCTTGTCAATGGTAAGAGGAAATGCATGCACTGCTTGTCAATGGTAAGAGGAAACGCATGAGCTGGTTGTCAATGGTAAGATGAAATGCATGAGGTGGTTGTCAATGGTAAGAGGAAATGCATGCACTGCTTGCCAATGGTAAGATGAAATGCATGAGCTGCTTGTCAATGGTAAGATGAAATGCATGCGCTGCTTGTCAATGGTAAGATGAAATGCATGAGCTGCTTGTCAATGGTAAGATGAAATGCATGCGCTGCTTGTCAATAGTAAGATGAAATGCATGCACTGCTTGTCAATGGTAAGATGAAATGCATGCGCTGCTTGTCAATGGTAAGATGAAATGCATGCGCTGCTTGTCAATGGTACAATGAAATGCATGCGCTGCTTGTCAATGGTAAGATGAAATACATGCACTGCTTGTCAATGGTACAATGAAATGCATGCGCTGCTTGTCAATGGTAAGATGAAATGCATGCACTGCTTGTCAATGGTAAGATGAAATGCATGCACTGCTTGTCAATGAAAAGATGAAATGCATGGACTGCTTGTCAATGGTACAATGAAATGCATGCGCTGCTTGTCAATGGTAAGATGAAATGCATGCACTGCTTGTCAATGGTAAGATGAAATGCATGCGCTGCTCGTCAATGGTAAGATGAAATGCATGAGCAGCATGTCAATGGTAAGATGAAATGCATGCGCTGCTTGTCAATGGTAAGATGAAATGCATGCACTTCTTGTCAATGGTAAGATGAAATGCATGCACTGCTTGTCAATGGTAAGATGAAATGTATGCACTGCTTGTCAATGGTACAATGAAATGCATGCGCTGCTTGTTAATGGTAAGATGAAATGCATGCACTGCTTGTCAATGGTAAGATGAAATGCATGCACTGCTTGTCAATGGTAAGATGAAATGCATGAGTTGCTTGTCAATGGTAAGATGAAATGCATGAGCTGCTTCTCAATGGTAAGATGAAATTCATGCGCTGCTTGTCAATGGTAAGATGAAATGCATGCACTGCTTGTCAATGGTAAGATGAAATGCATGAGTTGCTTGTCAATGGTAAGATAAAATTCATGCGCTGCTTGTCAATGGTAAGATGAAATACATGCACTGCTTGTCAATGGTAAGATGAAATGCACGAGTTGCTTGTCAATGGTAAGATGAAATGCATGAGCTGCTTCTCAATGGTAAGATGAAATTCATGCACTGCTTGTCAATGGTAAGATGAAATGCATGCACTGCTTGTCAATGGTAAGATGAAATGCATGCTCTGCTTGTCAATGGTAAGATGAAATGCATGCGCTGCTTGTCAATGGTAAGATGAAATGCATGCACTTCTTGTCAATGGTAAGATGAAATGCATGCACTGCTTGTCAATGGTAAGATGAAATGCATGCACTGCTTGTCAATGGTAAGATGAAATGCATGCACTGCTTGTCAATGGTAAGATGAAATGCATGAGTTGCTTGTCAATGGTAAGATGAAATGCATGAGCTGCTTCTCAATGGTGACCCACTTGTGGGACACCCCCGCGCCGCACGGCCACCAGCTGCTGCGTGTGCCCCTTGCCTGCCCCTGCCTCGCTGCTGCCTCGTTTGCCGGCTGCCGCCGCTGCGAGTGGTTTTTGCCTTGTTTTTGTCATTAATTTGTGCTTGCCTGTTTAACTCTGTTTATCTCTGTTTTTGCCGCTTTTAGCGGTGATTTGTGCCTGTTTTTTTGTATTTGAGCGTGTCTGCTCTCCTTCCTTGTTGTCCGCCTACCGCGCCGCCCCCCGCCCTCCCTTCCCGCCACCGCCGCTTGTCCCCGCCCCTTTTGTCTTCTGTAACCCTCCCCGCTCCCGCCTCCCAGCTGACCCGCCCACCCGCGCACTTCGCCTTAAATGGCGACCGTGCGAACGCGCAGCGGTCACGCGCAGCGGGCGCGCCGATTGTGCGCCGAAGGCGCGCCAAAGGTAAGCCCGTCTACGCCCGTCCGCGACCGGATCGCGACCAGCGCCAGGACCCCTGGCCCACGAAGACCCCGACCTACCCGCCTGACGTACTCAGCCGCCACCCTCATCGCCCTCAACACCGGCCGACTCCCAGAATGCCACCAAGCCACTCCAAAACGCACCAACGGACCGTTCAGCTGCCACGCCTGCAAGTTCTCCTGCATCCGGACCTGCCTCGCACCAGCACCCGCCAAGTCGAACTCCAGCAGCACCCACCTCAAGTGCATCCTGCTCAACACCCGCTCCGTCCACAGACACGCCATCGAACTCTGGAACCTTCTAGACGCCACAGCCCCTGACGTTGCCTTCCTCACGGAGACCTGGATGAACGCCTCATCAGCTCCCGACATCGCCATCGCTATCCCAGAGGGCTACAAGATCGTCCGGAGGGACCGAAACGCCAACCAGATGGGAGGAGGCATCGCCATCATCCACAGGAACACCATCCGTCTCACGACCAGCACCGACAACACCCTGACCAGCGCCGAACACCTGCATTTCCAGATCCACACCAACCCGAACACCACCCTCAGAGGCACCCTGATCTACCGACCCCCTGGACCACGCACGCAATTCAGCGAGGACATCGCCGACTTCGTCAGCCCGCATGCCCTCCCCTCCGCTGACTACATCCTCCTGGGAGACCTCAACTTTCATCTGGAGAACAACAACGACCACAACACCAGCACCCTGCTCGACAACCTCGCCAACCTGGGACTCAAGCAACTGGTGTCCACCCCCACCCACCTCGCCGGACACACACTCGACGCCGTCTTCGCATCCAGCACAGACATCGACTTCAGCCACGCCACAGAGCTTCAATGGACGGACCACAGCTGCGTCCACTTCACCTTCAAGAGAACGACGACCCACCAACACCAGCAACACACCGCCCGCAGGAGCTGGAACAAGATCACAGCAGACCAGCTCGCCACCTCCCTGAGCCAACACCCTCCTGCCAGCTCAGCGAACCCCAGCCAGGCCGCCGATAACATCACGAAGTGGATCAGCAACTGCACGGACGAACTCGCCCCGCTGAGGACCCCGCCCAGCAGACCCGGCAGGAAGAAGGCCCCATGGTTCACCGACGAACTCAAGAGCTCCAAGAAGAACTGCCGAGCCCTCGAGAAAGTCTGGAAAAGGGACCCGACACCGGACAACAGGACCTCCTACAAACTGGCCACCCGGAAACACCACCAGCTGATCCGCGCCGCCAAGAGAACAGCATTCAAGGACCGGTTGGACAACAACGCACACAACAGCAAGGAACTCTTCAACATCGTGAAAGAGCTTTCCAACCCCAACACAGGAAACAACGACATCACCCCATCGCAAGACCTCTGCAACTCCCTCGCCTCATACTTCCACAACAAGATCACAGACATACACAGCAGTTTCAACAACCAACCAACGCACACCACGACCGATCAGCCACCCCCCCCCACCACCACCCTCCACGCCTGGACCCCGATCAGCACAGAAGACACCATCCGCACGATGAACTCCATCCACTCCGGATCACCAACCGACCCCTGCCCTCACCACATCTTCAACAAGGCCGACGCTGTCATCGCACCCCACCTGCGAGACATCATCAACACATCCTTCGACACCGCCATCTTCCCCGAGAGCTGGAAACACGCCGAACTCAGCGCTCTACTCAAGAAACCAACAGCGGACCCCACCGACCTCAAGAATTACCGCCCCATCTCGCTTCTCCCGTTCCCAGCCAAAGTCATCGAGAAGACCGTCAACAAGCAGATGGCCGCCTTCCTCGAGACGAATGGATCCCTCGACCCCTCACAGTCCGGCTTCCGAGCCAAACACAGCACCGAGACCGCCCTCATCGCCGCCACCGATGACATCCGAGCCCTGATGGACAATGGAGAAACAGCGGCCCTCATCCTCCTAGACCTCTCCGCGGCATTCGACACGGTCTGCCACCGCACCCTAATACGGCGCCTCAGCAACATCGGAATCCAGGACAAGGCGCTGGAATGGATCATCTCCTTCCTCGACGGAAGAACACAGCGAGTCCGCCTACCACCGTACAAGTCAGAGGCCTCCGAAGTCATCTGCGGCGTCCCCCAAGGATCATCCCTGAGCCCCACCCTCTTCAACGTCTACATGAGCCCCCTCGCGGCCATCGTACGCAAACACCACCTCAGCATCATCTCCTACGCCGACGACACCCAGCTGATCCTCTCCCTGACCAACAACCCCGCCGCCGCCAGAGCCAACCTACACGAAGGGATGAAAGAGGTAGCCGAGTGGATGACGACCAGCCGCCTGAAACTGAACTCGGACAAGACGGAGGTCCTCATCCTGGGCTCCTCTCCCTCCGCCTGGGACGACTCCTGGTGGCCTCCCGCCCTGGGCACCGCTCCCAAACCGACTGACCATGCACGAAACCTGGGCTTCATCCTGGACTCCTCCCTCTCCATGACCAAGCAAGTCAGCAGCGTCTCCTCGGCGTGCTTCAACGTCCTACGCATGCTACGGAAGATCTTCTGGTGGATCCCCACAGAGACCAGGAAGACCGTCACCCAGGCCCTCGTCACCAGCCGACTGGACTACGGCAACGCCCTCTACGCCGGGACCACCGCCAAGCTCCAGAAGAGACTCCAGCGGATCCAAAACGCCTCAGCCAGACTCATCCTCGACATCCCACGATCCAGCCACATCGCCGGACATCTCAGAGACCTTCACTGGCTCCCCATCAACAAGAGAATCACCTTCCGCCTCCTCACCCACGCACACAAAGCCCTACACGACCAAGGCCCGAGCTACCTCAACAGCCGAGTCAACTTCTACGCTCCCAAACGCCACCTCCGATCAGCCAACCACGCCCTCGCCGCCGTCCCCCGCATCCGAAGAGCGACTACAGGAGGAAGGTCCTTCTCCTACCTGGCCGCCAAGACCTGGAACTCCCTCCCGTCCGACCTGCGCCTGACCCAAGACCACCTCTCCTTCAGGAAGAAGCTGAAGACCTGGCTGTTCGAGCAGTAGCGGCACCCCCCCCCCCCAGCGCCTTGAGACCCTACGGGTATGTAGCGCGCTTTATAAGTGTCAATGATTGATTGATTGAATGGTAAGATGAAATTCATGCGCTGCTTGTCAATGGTAAGATAAAATGCATGCACTGCTTGTCAATGGTAAGATGAAATGCATGAGTTGCTTGTCAATGGTAAGATGAAATGCATGAGCTGCTTCTCAATGGTAAGATGAAATTCATGCACTGCTTGTCAATGGTAAGATGAAATGCATGCACTGCTTGTCAATGGTAAGATGAAATGCATGCTCTGCTTGTCAAAGGTGAGATGAAATGCATGCGCTGCTTGTCAATGGTACAATGAAATGCATGTGCTGTTTGTCAATGGTAAGATGAAATGCATGCACTGCTTGTCAATGGTAAGATGAAATGCATGCACTGCTTGTCAATGGTAAGATGAAATGCATGCGCTGCTTGTCAATGGTAAGATGAAATGCATGCTCGGCTTGTCAATGGTAAGATGAAATGCATGCACTGCTTGTCAATGAAAAGATGAAATGCATGGACTGCTTGTCAATGGTACAATGAAATGCATGCGCTGCTTGTCAATGGTAAGATGAAATGCATGCACTGCTTGTCAATGGTAAGATGAAATGCATGCGCTGCTCGTCAATGGTAAGATGAAATGCATGAGCAGCATGTCAATGGTAAGATGAAATGCATGCGCTGCTTGTCAATGGTAAGATGAAATGCATGCACTTCTTGTCAATGGTAAGATGAAATGCATGAGCTGATGTCAATGGAAAGATGAAATGCATGTGCAGCATGTCAATGGTAAGATGAAATTCATGCGCTGCTTGTCAATGGTAAGATGAAATGCATGAGCTGATGTCAATGGAAAGATGAAATGCATGAGTTGCTTGTCAATGGTAAGATGAAATGCATGCACTGCTTGTCAATGGTAAGATGAAATGCATGTGCTGCTCGTCAATGGTAAGATGAAATGCATGCGCTGCTTGTCAATGGTAAGATGAAATTCATGAGCTGCTTGTCAATAGTAAGATGAAATGCATGCACTGCTTGTCAATGGTAAGATGAAATGCATGCGCTGATGTCAATGGAAAGATGAAATGCATGTGCAGCATGTCAATGGTAAGATGAAATTCATGCGCTGCTTGTCAATGGTAAGATGAAATGCATGCGCTGCTTGTCAATGGTAAGATGAAATTCATGCGCTGCTTGTCAATGGTAAGATGAAATTCATGCGCTGCTTGTCAATGGTAAGATGAAATGCATGAGCTGATGTCAATGGAAAGATGAAATGCATGAGTTGCTTGTCAATGGTAAGATGAAATGCATGCACTGCTTGTCAATGGTAAGATGAAATGCATGCGCTGCTCGTCAATGGTAAGATGAAATGCATGAGCTGCTTGTCAATGGTAAGATGAAATTCATGAGCTGCTTGTCAATAGTAAGATGAAATGCATGCACTGCTTGTCAATGGTAAGATGAAATGCATGCGCTGATGTCAATGGAAAGATGAAATGCATGTGCAGCATGTCAATGGTAAGATGAAATTCATGCGCTGCTTGTCAATGGTAAGATGAAATGCATGAGCTGATGTCAATGGAAAGATGAAATGCATGAGTTGCTTGTCAATGGTAAGATGAAATGCATGCACTGCTTGTCAATGGTAAGATGAAATGCATGCGCTGCTCGTCAATGGTAAGATGAAATGCATGAGCTGCTTGTCAATGGTAAGATGAAATTCATGAGCTGCTTGTCAATAGTAAGATGAAATGCATGCACTGCTTGTCAATGGTAAGATGAAATGCATGTGCTGATGTCAATGGAAAGATGAAATGCATGTGCAGCATGTCAATGGTAAGATGAAATTCATGCGCTGCTTGTCAATGGTAAGATGAAATGCATGAGCTGCTTGTAAATGGTAAGATGAAATTCATGAGCTGCTTGTCAATGGTAAGATGAAATGCATGCGCTGCTTGTCAATGGTAAGATGAAATGCATGAGCTGCTTGTAAATGGTAAGATGAAATTCATGCGCTGCTCGTCAATGGTAAGATGAAATGCATGAGCTGCTTGTCAATGGTAAGATGAAATTCATGAGCTGCTTGTCAATAGTAAGATGAAATGCATGCGCTGCTTGTCAATGGTAAGATGAAATGCATGAGCTGATGTCAATGGAAAGATGAAATGCATGTGCAGCATGTCAATGGTAAGATGAAATTCATGCGCTGCTTGTCAATGGTAAGATGAAATGCATGAGCTTCTTGTAAATGGTAAGATGAAATTCATGAGCTGCTTGTCAATGGTAAGATGAAATTAATGCGCTGCTTGTCAACGGTAAGAGGAAATGCATGCGCTGCTTGTCAATGGTAAGATGAAATGCATGTGCCACATGTCAATGGTAAGATGAAATGCATGCTCTGCTTGTCAATGGTAAGATGAAATGCATGCGCTGCTTGTCAATGGTAAGAGGTAATGCATGCGCTGCTTGTCAATGGTTAAGATGAAATGCATGCACTGCTTGTCAATGGTAAGATGAAATGCATGAGCTGCTTGTCAATGGTAAGATAAAATGCATGCTCTGCTTTCAATGGTAAGATGAAATGCATGCGCTGCTTGTTAATGGTAAGATGAAATGCATGAGCTGCTTGTCAATGGTAAGATGAAATGCATGCGCTGCTTGTCAATGGTAAGATGAAATGCATGAGCTGCTTGTCAATGGTAAGATAAAATTCATGCGCTGCTTGTCAATGGTAAGATGAAATGCATGAGCTGCTTGTCAATGGTAAGATAAAATTCATGCGCTGCTTGTCAATGGTAAGATGAAATGCATGAGCTGCTTGTCAATGGTAAGATGAAATGCATGCTCTGCTTGTCAATGGTTAAGATGAAATGCATGCTCTGCTTTCAATGGTAAGATGAAATGCATGCGCTGCTTGTTAATGGTAAGATGAAATGCATGAGCTGCTTGTCAATGGTAAGATGAAATGCATGCGCTGCTTGTCAATGGTAAGATGAAATGCATGCTCTGCTTTCAATGGTAAGATGAAATGCATGTGCTGCAGCTGACAATTAGCAAGATGGAAGTCTGAGGGTCATGTAGGTGAATCCTGAGGTGACTGGGTCTCAGAGGGTGATGCTGCAGGTGGATGGCTGCCTGCCAGTGGCTAGAAGGTACACAAAGGGGTGATGGAGAACTAACATTCAGGTGAGAGCTGAGAATATGTCACTCTTCAGATGAAGGATGCGCGGGTTGATGCATGGGGACGGGATCAGATGCCTTGTTGATGCTGCTGAAGCCGGCGGCACAGGGGCGTGAGTGGGATGCCAGGGATGAGATGGAATGGGATGAGTGAGGACACTGCAGGCAGCACACTATAGAGTGACTAATGTGTTGCTTGGTCTGCACCATTTTTTAACTCCAGTTTATGTTGTCATCGCTTTTGTTTAGATCAGAACAGCATGTTTTGGAGAGCTGCAGAGAGCCTTTAATACTTTTAAAAACATTTGTAAATGCAGTATGTTGGGTAACTGGTGCCCTTTGCTAGGCTCCTTACTGAATGGGCTTTCTGGGGCCACAGAAGTCCCTTACAAGGTCCATCCGTGGATGCACTGTGTGGAGCCACCAACTCCCAATACTGGAGTCACTGATGCATGTAAACATAGGGGTAGTGAAGAGGGATGAGGGTAGAATCGTCCTCCTCTTATTACTATTAGTCGACAAAAAGATCCTACCACTGCATTATAAAAATTCTTTCATAATCTGAAAGATTATAATTATAATAGTGACCTGGAAAGAGTGTTTTTTCCCCCTGCAGTTGTTCAATGAAAGGGGGAAAAAAAATCAGTGTTTTTAAATACCCCTCACAGACTGAAAATTAATTAAATGTCATGCTTCATCATTGGGGTCTTCCCGTCCCTCTACGAGGCGAGGCGTGCTACGACCTACGCCGACGCGGAAGCACTTAATTTGTGAGATGGGTTATGTATAGTGCATTAGATGAACCATCGGAACCACGAGAAGGTAATACCCGGGAGAGTGTGCAGCCCTGACAATTGTCTGACAAAGGCGCTTTCTCCCTCCATGACACCTCATGAGGCAATAACTCCATTGAATTGATATCATTGATAAATACCAATTAGCTATGTCTTTCTGCATGCAAATTTTAAGCATGCAGTACGTGTACTGAACACTGTAAGGCACATATACATGGTTAAATACAGAGTAGGGATCGCGCAGGGTCCTGAAGAAGTAAGCCAAGGGGATGGCTTTCAAAACATGTTGACCCAGTAGAGGGCCACTCATTACAGTATTCCCTCTACGTCTCCCTATATTTAGTGTTGACAGCTAGGGAAGGCAATAACATTTAAAAAAAATTCAACTAGCCAGGCGACTTTTAATTTTTTGCACCACTACCTTTCCCGACCCTACCACCTTATGCACGACACATAACCCATCTCACAAATTAAGTGCTCCCGCGTCTACGTAGGTCGTAGCACGCCCCGCCCCATAGAGGGACCGAAAGACCCCAATGATGAAGCATGACATTGAATTAATTTTCAGTGTGTGAGGGGTATTTAAAAACACTGAGGGGCATATTACCAAGCAGGGTGATAGGCAATTATCTCCGCTTTAGCGGCCGTTTTCGGCTGCTAAGAAGCAATAATTCTATCGCCCTATTAGCAAGCTGTTGCTAACTGATGCTAGCGACAGCTTTTAGGTGAAAGCGAGCGGTTTGGGGCCCGCTTTGCATGTCAGCGATGTTTATCGCTAATGATATGCAAAGTGGGCGTACCCAACCAGTTAGCGGCTGAAAGTAGTCGCTAAAGTCGCTATCGCCTATTAGCAAGGCATGCGTAGCGATGGAAATATTCGCACTAAGCGCGAATATCTTCAAATGCTAACACCTGCCCAGTCCATGTTATCCAATGGGAGGCGGATAGCATGGCTAAGAACATTTCGTCGCTAATGCTTGAATATCGCTGTATTCTCAGCGATATTCACGCATTTCGCCGCTATCGCTGGATATTTTAGCACAATGGAGAAAAACCTTGCTAATAGCATGTTTTCTCCGCTAACATATCCAGCGATAGGCAGCGATAAAAAAATGCGCTAAGTGCATTTTGCGATAAATATCGCTATTCCTTGGTAATATGCCCCTGAGTTTTTCTCCCTTTCACTGAACAACTGCAGGGAGCAAAAACACTCTTTCAAGGTCACCATTATAATTATTTTTTTTTAAGTTTGATTTATTGAAGAAAAAATAAAGGAAAGGCAGGGAGGGGGAGAGGGGAAGGAAGAGTTACAATGAATAGATACGCAAAATAAGCAATACAATAATGAATTCCATGTAAGGTATGCATAACAAGCATGAAGAGTTATGAACAGTAATACGTACATTAGATAAAAGGCAAATTTAATATGATAAAATTGAATAATTGTAATAAGCAAAAACAAGAAAGTCATGGGGGTTTACGGACTTCAACTGTGTTAGGATCAGGGGAGGGATGCGTAGGAGCAAAGGAGGAAAGGTATGATACTAAGGGAAGCCAAATCAAGTCTCGTTTAATAGCTAGAGATATAGGTGTGACATAATTAGTATCCAAACGATGATGAAAGCAGACTGCATTCCACCAAGATTGGTAGGAAATAGATGCAGCTTGTTTCCAGTTTGAGGTGATGGTGTGAAAAGCTATGGCTATTAAAAGGTCAAGTAAAAGATAGTGATTAGGGGAAAGAGGAAGTGCTGGTGAAAGAGAACCTAGAAAAATTTGTGTGGGGGAAAAGGGAACTTGGAATTGAACATTTTTTTGTATTTGCTTCCAAACTAGGTGCCAGAACTGGGAAGTGGGAGGGCATTCGAACAACATATGTTTAAGGTCTGCAGTGGAACAGGGGCATGACCAACAAGTAGAAAGGGTGTCTGGTGAATAACGGGAAAGAACTAGCGGAGTGAATAAGGTTCTGTGGTAAATAAAATATAAAGTTTGGGTGGTATTCGCAGCTCTAGAGGTTTTATGAAGCTTAGTCCAGATTTTTTCCCAAAAAAGTACAGGCCAGGTCTGAGAGAGATCAGATTCCCAAGCAAGTTCTATGAGCGATTTAGGTCTATCATCCATAAAGCGGAACAAATTATACAAAGCGGATGCAGAAGGAGAAGCCTCTAGCAAAATAGAAGTGGATTTACGTTCTAGAGGAATATCATTGGAGGATGGCAAGGAGCGAAGATAGGGTATCAGAACAGATAAAAGGGTAGCGTGTTGCGCTCGGGCAGAAGCAGGTAATGAGTAAAGGGATTGGAGTTCTTGAAAGGAGAGAGGCGTACCTTGAGATACTAATTGGGAGAGCCAACATATTCCACGAGAATACCAAGATTTCCAAAAGAAAGTGCGGTTATGAATTTTGAGGAGTGAGTTGTTCCAAATTGGCTGTTCATGAATAGAAAGGAGGGATGGATAAGATGAAGATAGGAATGGAGATAGGAGACTTCGAGAATGAGAAATAACAGGTGTGCGGAGACGGGCTAAAGGAGACAAAAAGGATAGAAATTCACGAAAGGTGAAAGGAGAAAGGAAGGAAGTTTCCATTTTTAACCAGACGGGGGGATAATGAGGAAGGTCAGAAGATAGCCAGCAAATTGATTGTTTCATGGTAAAGGCTCGGTGATATTCCCTAAAATCAGGAAAACGTACTCCAGAGTGAGCTTTATCTTTTCGTAAAGAGGCAAGGGCTATCCGAGGACGTTTACCGTTCCAAAGAAATTTCAATAGTAGAGAGACAATCTTTTTGAAGAACGAGACTGGGATGCGTAGTGGGAGCATGGAAATAGTATAAAGAAGAAGAGGGGATAACATCATTTTTATAGAGTTGAGTCGGCCCCACCAGGACAGAAAAAGTGGATGCCAACGTGTAATGGCTGTGTCCATTTTTTTGGAGATGTAATCAAAGTTTAATTTAAGAGTGTCAGAAAGGAGGGGTGCAAACCAAACTCCCAAATATTTAATTTTAGTTGGTTGCCAAGAAAAACCAGTTTGGGTAGAAAGATGTTTCTGGCAGAGAGGGTTTAAGGGTAAGATTTCACATTTATCAGCATTCAGGCTATAACCAGAAACCGCAGAGAAGGAAGAGACTTGATGAAGGAAGGAGGGGATAGAGGAAGCAGGATTGGAACAATAAAAAAGAATATCATCAGCATAAACTGAGAGCTTAACCTGATGGGAGCCCAAATGAAAACCAGAAATGTTGTCGTCTAGGCGGATTTTAGTAGGAAAAGGCTCTAGTGCTAATACAAAAAGTAAAGGGGATAAAGGGCACCCCTGACGGACACCTCTATGTAAGGAAAAATAATCTGAAGACAACCCATTAACAAAAATAGAAGCTTGAGGGTCAGAATAAAGTAGAGAAATCAGAGAGATGAATTTGGAGGGAATATTGAACCAGCGTAAAGCTTGAAACATAAAATCCCACCCAATCCTATCGAAGGCTTTCTCTGCGTCTAAAGAGATAGCTGCAAAGGGAGAAGGTAGAGATGAAGCCTTGCTGAGTATATTGAGGAAAACACGTGAGTTGTCGGAAGAAAGGCGTCCTTTGACAAAACCCGCCTGCTCAGGACCAAGTAGATCAGGGAGAAGAGGGTCCATGCGTAATGCTAAGATCTTAGCTAGAATTTTATAATCTGTGTTGACCAAGGAAATTGGTCTGTAATTTTTGCATAATGTATGATCCTTATCGTCTTTGGGAATCAAACAAATTAAAGCTTGTTGAAATGAACCACCTGAGGAACCAGATCCAATGAAGGTTTGAAATAGAAGGAGGAGTTTGGGGAGAAGAAAAGAGGCAAAATGACTATAAAATTCAATAGTAAAACCGTCAGGGCCCGGAGACTTGCCATGACGTAATTTAGAGACAGTATGAGATATTTCAGCGACCGAAATATCTTGCTCTAAGGAATGGAAATCCACATGGGAAAGTGTAGGAGCGGGAAGAGAGTGAAAATAAGAGAGGAGATCATCAGTCTTGGGGATTTGTTCAGGGGTGTAAAGGTTATCATAAAATGTGACAAATTCTGAAAGGATGTCTTTATCCTTAAATGTAGAATCTCCAGAAGAGGTCTTGATAGATTCAATTTTTGTGCGCTCTTTTCTTATTTTTAAATATTTAGCCAAAAGCTTGCCCATCTTGTTCTTGCCACCATAATATCTGGAGTTGCATTTTAGCAAAGTATTAGAAGCAGCATCAGTTGTGTATTTGTTAAATGAAATCTTAGCATCAATAAGTGATTTAAGAGAAGAATCTGATTTAGATGCGTAATAGGCAAGTTCTAAAGCTTTGATATCAGCTACAATTTTTGCCGATTTGGTTTCTCGAAGTTTCTTTCGTTTGGCCACAAAATTGATGATAAAACCTCTAGAGGCTGCTTTAAAAGAGTCCCAAACTGTAACAAAAGAGGAATCAGGGGTATGATTTAAGAGAAAAAATTTGTTGGCAAAGGCAGTAAATTCGGTACAGAAAGCGGGTTCTAGTAGTAAAGCATTGTTGAAGCGCCATCTACCTGAGTGAGGAGAAAATGGGATTAAGTCAAGGTCAACAAATACTGGAGCATGGTCGGAAAGGAGGATGGAACCAATTTCAGAGCGGATGGCATATTGGGACAGAGATTTGCTAAGAAAAATATGGTCAATGTGGGATTGGGACTGATGAGAGGGGGAGTAGAAACTGTATTCTCTAACATCAGGATTACACAGTCTCCAAATATCCACTAAAGCATTACTTTGAAAAAAATTCACAAATTGAGTGTGCATTCGAGAGGGTACAAATGTGACTTTTGACTGACGGTCAAGGAAAGGGTCATGAACTTGATTACATTCTCCTCCAAGAAGTATGTAATCTCCAGACAGGGAGGATAGTTTAGAAGAAATAGAGGGGCAAAAAGAACCGTCAATTCCAGTAGGGGCATACACGTTAAAAAGGGTGAGAGGAATGTTGTCAATAAGTAATGTAACAAGAACCCAACGGCCATCAACATCACATTCATGAACGATGGAGGAGACATTTAACTTTTTATGTAACAGAATTACAACACCATTTTTTCTCGTTGCCGTAGGGGAACAAATAACATGACCCACCCAACAACGTTTAAGCTTTAGAGCTTCTGCTTCAGCAAGATGTGTCTCTTGTAGGAGGGCAACATCAGTCTTAAGTCTTGCCAAATGAGAAAGAACTCTTTGCCTTTTAATGGGATTAGTCAATCCCTTAACGTTCCATGTCGTTACACGGAATGAAACAATGGAGAAAAATAACTAGCAGCAACATGCCTATTAATGGATAAAGAATAAACTAAGAAAATTGAGAGTAGTGAAAATAGTGAAAATCTAGTGGTAGAGAGACGAAGATAAAGGAGAAGGAATAAAAAGGGAAAAGGTACAGAAAAAAGAGAGAGAGCTGCTGCAAAAAGAGTATTGAAACATAGAAGAAAAAAGAAAAGGTAAAGGAGAATGCAAGAAAAGAAAAAGAGTAAAGAGGAAGAGGGCAGAAACGAATATAGAGACAGTACAAGTTCGTAACGAACGACTGAAAGACATACTTACGAAAAACGGACAGGAATGGGGATGGTGGACGCGGGAGATGACAACGTCAGCAACCAAAGCGAGTCACCGACCAGTAATATGTAGAGATCCGAATGGGCAAAACAAAGAACACAATAGGAAGCATCAGGAGAGGTCGACGAGGGTAATATCTAAAGGAAGGAGACATACATTAGGGAATAATATAAGAAATCACAGTGAAAACATGACTCGACTAAGTATAATAGTATATAAAGCTGTAGAATAAATTAACAAAACAACTATTAGAATAAGAAACAACAATTAAACCAGAATTAACAACACTAAGGAAGAAAAAGGAGAACCATAATCAGACGAGAACATGAAGAAGTATCAGACAGTGGACAACAAGAACTCTTCAGCCAGGGTTGGAAACGTCCATAACATCCGGATGCAACTGCCGGGTCTTCATATGTGGTGGTTTTATCCTTATACGTAACCTTGAAGAGACAAGGATGAAGAAGACCGTATCTAGCATTAATAGCTCGTAGCTGAGGTCTCAAGTCTAAAAATCTTTTCCTTCAATCTGCGGAGGCCTTGGAAACATCCTGCGAAAGATATAGACGGTGACCTTCCCAAATGATCTGCTTCTTGAGTTTGGCGGCTGATAGGACCTGCAGGAGATCAGTATACATGCAAGAACAGCATGATAACACCTCTAGGCTTGGTCGCAACCTTGGGACCAAGACGGTGTGCTCGCTGGATATTGATGGAGGATAAGTCTGGAGCGTCCAGTATCTTCGCAAGGAATGATTGGAAAAAGACGGTAGGATTGGACCCCTCTGAAAGTTCCGGAAGGCCGTACAAGCGAAGGTTATTTCTGCGATTTCTATTTTTCAAATCCTCTGTTTGACGTCTGAGGAGATGGATTTCAGCATCTATTGAAGGGATGCGGGAGCAGGAAGAGTGTAGAGAGTCTGAGGATTGCTCCAGAGTCGTGACACGGGAATCCAAGGATGTCCATTTCTCCTGCATAGCCTGCATGTTTTTTGTGGTGGCTTCCACAAAGGGTTTGAAGGCACGGAGTTCTTCTAGAATGAGATCCATAGATGAGGAATTGCTCCCAGGAGATAGTGGATCTTTCTTCAGCCGCTTGGATGAAGTCAGAGAAGATTGCGCCTTACCTCCAGTTTGAGCTTTAGGAATAGCCCCATGGACTAAGTCAGATTTCGAAGATTTGCCCTCCTCCATTTCCTGGCCAGGAGAATCAGAGTCAGATCCAGATGGTAGTTTTGGCAAAGAAGTGATCTTCAAAGTACGGAGTTTCCCCATACAAGGCAGTCAAAAAGCCAGGAGCATAAGGAGGACAGGAGAGATTCGCAATATCAATGTTTTGACGAGTAGTGGTGACGCTGCTTAGAAGGAACAATCCACAGGGAGAAATCAGCCAAAAACATGGGACTGAAGGTAAGTGGCGAGAGGAAGAGTCTTTGAGGAGAAAAGGAAGTAGGTAGATCCCAAAAAGGTCCAAAAGCGTCACTGATATAGCTTGAGATAGGAGGGTGCCTCAGAAAAAAGTCAAGAGACTAGCATCATAAATGAGGAACACTGCAGAGGAGCGTAGTTGAGCGTGAAAAGATAAGAACACAGGTGCTGAGCGGCCCTTCCTGAGGAAAAAATTCCATTTGCGTGCAGCGCATTGGGAGGAGGATAAAGACAAGACCCCATGCAGTTCACGCAGAAATTAGTAGCTGAAGGGTAAAAGAATGAAGCCTTAAACATACGTTGCACTGCCTTTAAGAAATGTCCTGAGAAGGGTTGAAAGTGGAGTGCAGTGGAGGCAGAAACAAGAGTCTCTGTGGAATATTGCTATTAAAAGTCTCAAATGATAATAGTCTGCAAATGCCTCATAACGTGTTTCAGGTCAAGCTTGAAGAAAATAAACAATTCATAAAGTTGTTGCAGAAGGCTTACCATGGGCGTTTTGGAGATAGAGCACTTCTGAGGTTGAGGTGAAATTTCATCCGCGGGAGCCGAGGGCTGGCTCAGTGAAGAGATGCGCTGAGGTGCCGGCCGCCACTACGTTCGCGGCCGGCGCGCAAAATGGCGGCAGGAGCCGCGAGAGGAAGCCTTCAGAGAACTCCTCCGTTCGCCCGCGGAAGACGGGAACAACGAGAGCGCCAGGTGCAGCTTACATTCCGGTTTGCGGAACGGCGGTCGGAGTGCAGAAAATCGCCGACATGGCGTCTTTTGTGTGAAGATAAGTGCTGGCCGGTGACGGAGCGCTCGGTCTACGCCGCCATCTTAGCCGGCGCCAAGCCACGCCCCCCCACCATTATAATTATAATCTTTCAGATAATGAAATAATTTTTTATAATGCAGTGGCAGGATCTTTTTGTACTGAGTGTGGCCAGTGTCACTGACTCGCACCAGTATACAAACGATCAGGATGATACACAGCTGTACTTCAAGACCAATAGAACGGATGATGCCTGGCATAAACTCATGACCCAGATGAAACTTAAGCTTAAACCTAATCTTCAGGAGAATAAGAGCATAGTTATGATCCCCTTGCGCTGCCATAGTGTACATTTTTGTGAAGCGCCGGTGTGGCAAACCACAAAATTATATTTATGAGGCAACCAAAGCCACTTGCATGGTTTTGAACGGCCTCATTGAGATGGGGTAAGGCAAGGCAACACAAATCGCTGCATTACCTCACTCTGCGCTAGGGAGGCGTTCTGTGGGCATTGCAGTGCGTTCTCCCACGCAACACCCATTAATTTGGACTCTTCCCCAGATTTATAAGACCAGGAAAACCTGGGGATGTGCCAAACCCATATGCCCGCAATGAGGAGAAATTACTTTATTCCTCCTCGTTTTTTCCTCTTTTCCTGTGTGCCACATAGAAAGAGGAAAAACCTCCCAGGATTGTTTTTGTGCAAGAAGGTGCCCCTGCACAAAACAATCCTGCCGACAACACAGGCAGCCTTGCACTATAGAGCAAGGATGCCTGTGTTGGTGCCAGGTTGCCGAAACGGCGCCAGCTCAGGCGGAAAGGACAGGAAAACACCCTATTAGATACATACAGTGATTTCCTGCCCTTTCACTTTGACGTAGGTAGCACAGAAGGTGACTTGTTGCACTACCCTATGCCAAATCCCCATAAAATTTGTTCCTAAATTCCATCAGTTATCACCCACCAGCTCTGCGATCCTGCCTTCTGGCTGGATCGCTGAGCTATGGTCCATTAACATGTTCTCCAAGGTTGTGAAATCAGCCAGATCCCCAGGCATTATGCTGGATAGATCCCTTGATCTTGGCCTCCATCTCACAGATATCACTAGTGCCAGATTTCAACTGAAGCTGCTGCATAACATTGAACCCTTCATCCGCAAGCATGATGTTGAAGCCGCTGTACAGACACCGATATCTGGCATAACTGGTGATGGAGCAAGGTAATGGTTGCCAAGAAAAACCAGTTTGGGTAGAAAGATGTTTCTGGCAGAGAGGGTTTAAGGGTAAGATTTCACATTTATCAGCATTCAGGCTATAACCAGAAACCGCAGAGAAGGAAGAGACTTGATGAAGGAAGGAGGGGATAGAGGAAGCAGGATTGGAACAATAAAAAAGAATATCATCATCATAAACTGAGAGCTTAACCTGATGGGAGCCAAAATGAAAACCAGAAATGTTGTCGTCTAGGCGGATTTTAGTAAGAAAAGGCTCTAGTGCTAATACAAAAAGTAAAGGGGATAAAGGGCACCCCTGGCAGACACCTCTATGTAAGGAGAAATAATCTGAAGACAACCCATTAAGAAAAATAGAAGCTTGAGGGTCAGAATAAAGTAGAGAAATCAGAGACATGAATTTGGAGGGAATATTGAACCAGCGTAAAGCTTGAAACATAAAATCCCACCCAATCCTATCGAAGGCTTTCTCTGCGTCTAAAGAGATAGCTGCAAAGGGAGAAGGTAGAGATGAAGCCTTGCTGAGTATATTGCGGAAAACACGCGAGTTGTCGGAAGAAAGGCGTCCTTTGACAAAGCCCGCCTGCTCAGGACCAAGTAGATCTGAGAGAAGAGGGTCCATGCGTAATGCTAAGATCTTAGCTAGAATTTTATAATCTGTGTTGACCAAGGAAATTGGTCTGTAATTTTTGCATAATGTATGATCCTTATCGTCTTTGGGAATCAAACAAATTAAAGCTTGTTGAAATGAACCACCTGAGGAACCGGATCCAATTTAGGTTTGAAACCGAAGGAGGAGTTTGGGGAGAAGAAAAGAGGCAAAATGACTATAAAATTCAATAGTAAAACCGTCAGGGCCCAGAGACTTGCCTTGACGTAATTTAGAGACAGTATGAGATATTTCAGCGACCGAAATATCTTGCTCTAAGGAATGGAAATCCACATGGGAAAGTGTAGGAGCTGGAAGAGAGTGAAAATAAGAGAGGAGATCATCAGTCTTGGGGATTTGTTCAGGGGTGTAAAGGTTATCATAAAATTTGACAAATTCTGAAAGGATGTCTTTATCCTTAAATGTAGAATCTCCAGAAGAGGTCTTGATAGATTCAATTTTTGTGCGCTCTTTTCTTATTTTTAAATAATTAGCCAAAAGCTTGCCCATCTTATTCTTGCCACCATAATATCTGGAGTTGCATTTTAGCAAAGTATTAGAAGCAGAATCAGTTGTGTATTTGTTAAATGAAATCTTAGCATCAATAAGTGATTTAAGAGAAGAATCTGATTTAGATGCGTAATAGGCAAGTTCTAAATCTTTGATATCAGCTAAAATTTTTGCCGATTTGGCTTCTCGAAGTTTCTTTCGTTTGGCCACAAAATTGATGATAAAACCTCTAGAGGCTGCTTTAAAAGAGTCCCAAACTGTAACATAAGAGGAATCAGGGGTATGATTTAAGAGAAAAAATTCGTTGGCAAAGGCAGTAAATTCGGTACAGAAAGCGGGTTCTAGTAGTAAAGCATTGTTGAAGCGCCATCTACCTGAGTGAGGAGAAAATGGGATTAAGTCAAGGTCAACAAATACTGGAGCATGGTCGGAAAGGAGGATGGAACCAATTGCAGAGCGGATGGCATGTTGGGACAGAGATTTGCTAAGAAAAATATGGTCAATGTGGGATTGGGACTGATGAGAGGGGGAGTAGAAACTGTATTCTCTAACATCAGGATTACACAGTCTCCAAATATCCACTAAAGCATTACTTTGAAAAGAATTCACAAATTGAGTGTGCATTCGAGAGGGTACAAATTTGACTTTTGACTGACGGTCAAGGAAAGGGTCATGAACTTGATTACAATCTCCTCCAAGAAGTATGTAATCTCCAGACAGGGAGGATAGTTTGGAAGAAATAGAGGGCCAAAAAGACCTGTCAATTCCAGTAGGGGCATACACGTTAAAAAGGGTGAGAGGAATGTTGTCAATAAGTAATGTAACAAGAACCCAACGGCCATCAACATCACATTCATGAACGATGGAGGAGACATTTAACTTTTTATGTAACAGAATTACAACACCATTTTTTCTCGTTGCCGTAGGGGAACAAATAACATGACCCACCCAACAACGTTTAAGCTTTAGAGCTTCTGCTTCAGCAAGATGTGTCTCTTGTAGGAGGGCAACATCAGTCTTAAGTCTTGCCAAATGAGAAAGAACTCTTTGCCTTTTAATGGGATTAGTCAATCCCTTAACGTTCCATGTCGTTACACGGAATGAAACAATGGAGAAAAACAACTAGCAGTAACATGCCTATTAATGCATAAAGAATAAACTAAAAAAATTGAGAGTAGGGAAAATAGTGAAAATCTAGTGGTAGAGAGAAGAAGATAAAGGAGAAGGAATGAAAAGGGAAAAGGCACAGAAAAAAAAGAGAGAGAGCTGCTGCAAAAAGAGTATTGAAACATAGAAGAAAAAAGAAAAGGTAAAGGAGAATGCAAGAAAAGAAAAAGAGTAAAGAGGAAGAGGGCAGAAACGAATATAGAGACAGTACAAGTCCGTAACGAACGACTGAAAGACATACTTACGAAAAACAGACAGGAATGGGGATGGTAGGCGCGGGAGATGACAACGTCAGCAACCAAAGCGAGTCACCGACCAGTAATATGTAGAGATCCGAATGGGCAAAACAAAGAACACAATAGGAAGCATCAGGAGAGGTCGACGAGGGTAATATCTAAAGGAAGGAGACATACATTAGGGAATAATATAAGAAATCACAGTGAAAACATGACTCGACTAAGTATAATAGTATATAAAGCTGTAGAATAAATTAACAAAACAACTATTAGAATAAGAAACAACAATTAAACCAGAATAAACAACACTAAGAAGAAAAAGGAGAACCATAATCAGACGAGAACATGAAGAAGTATCAGACAGTGGACAACAAGAACTCTTCAGCCAGGGTTGGAAACGTCCATAACATCCGGATGCAACTGCCGGGTCTTCATATGTGGTGGTTTTATCCTTATACGTAACCTTGAAGAGACAAGGATGAAGAAGACCGTATCTAGCATTAATAGCTCGTAGCTGAGGTCTCAAGTCTAAAAATCTTTTCCTTCGATCTGCGGTGGCCTTGGAAACATCCTGCGAAAGATATAGACGGTGACCTTCCCAAATGATCTGCTTCTTGAGTTTGGCGGCTGATAGGACCTGCAGGAGATCAGTATACTGCAAGAACAGCATGATAACACCTCTAGGCTTGGTCGCAACCTTGGAACCAAGACGGTGCGCTCGCTGGATATTGATGGAGGATAAGTCCGGAGCGTCCAGTATCTTCGCAAGGAATGATTGGAAAAAGACAGTAGGATTGGACCCCTCTGAAAGTTCCGGAAGGCCGTACAAGCGAAGGTTATTTCTGCGATTTCTATTTTTCAAATCCTCTGTTTGACGTCTGAGGAGATGGATTTCAGCCTCTATTGAAGGGATGCGGGAGCAGGAAGAGTGTAGAGAGTCTGAGGATTGCTCCAGAGTCGTGACACGGGAATCCAAGGATGTCCATTTCTCCTGCATAGCCTGCATGTTTTTTGTGGTGGCTTCCATAAAGGGTTTGAAGGCACGGAGTTCTTCTAGAATGAGGTCCATAGATGAGGAATTGCTCCCAGGAGATAGTGGATCTTTCTTCAGCCGCTTGGATGAAGTCAGAGAAGATTGCGCCTTACCTCCAGTTTGAGCTTTAGGAATAGCCCCATGGACTGAGTCAGATTTCGAAGATTTGCCCTCCTCCATTTCCTGGCCAGGAGAATCAGAGTCAGATCCAGATGGTAGTTTCGGCAAAGAAGTGATCTTCAAAGTACGGAGTTTCCCCATACAAGGCAATCAAAAAGCCAGGAGCATAAGGAGGACAGGAGAGATTCGCAATATCAATGTTTTGACGAGTAGTGGTGACGCTGCTTAGAAGGAACAATCCACAGGGAGAAATCAGCCAAAAACATGGGACTGAAGGTAAGTGGCGAGAGGAAGAGTCTTTGAGGAGAAAAGGAAGTAGGTAGATCCCAAAAAGGTCCAAAAGCGTCACTGATATAGCTTGAGATAGGAGGGTGCCTCAGAAAAAAGTCAAGAGACTAGCATCATAAATGAGGAACACTGCAGAGGAGCGTAGTTGAGCGTGAAAAGATAAGAACACAGGTGCTGAGCGGCCCTTCCTGAGAAAAAAATTCCATTTGCGTGCAGCGCGTTGGGAGGAGGATAAAGACAAGACCCCATGCAGTTCACGCAGAAATTAGTAGCTGAAGGGTAAAAGAATGAAGCCTTAAACATACGTTGCACTGCATTTAAGAAATGTCCTGAGAAGGGTTGAAAGTGGAGTGCAGTGGAGGCAGAAACAAGAGTGTCTGTGGAATATTGCTATTAAAAGTCTCAAATGATAATAGTCAGCAAATGCCTCATAACGTGTTTCAGGTCAAGCTTGAAGAAAATAAACAATTCATAAAGTTGTTGCAGAAGGCTTACCATGGGCGTTTTAGAGATAGAGCACTTCTGAGGTTGAGGTGAAATTTCATCCGCGGGAGCCGAGGGCTGGCTCAGTGAAGAGATGCGCTGAGTTGCCGGCCGCCACTACGTTCGCGGCTGGCGCGCAAAATGGCGGCAGGAGCCGCGAGAGGAAGCCTTCAGAGAACTCCTCCGTTCGCCCGCGGAAGACGGGAACAACGAGAGCTCCAGGTGCAGCTTACATTCCGGTTTGCGGAACGGCGGTCGGAGTGCAGAAAATCGCCGACATGGCGTCTTTTGTGTGAAGATAAGTGCTGGCCGGTGACGGAGCGCTCGGTCTACGCCGCCATCTTAGCCGGCGCCAAGCCACGCCCCCCCACCATTATAATTATAATCTTTCAGATAATGAAATAATTTTTTATAATGCAGTGGCAGGATCTTTTTGTACTGAGTGTGGCCAGTGTCACTGACTCGCACCAGTATACAGACGATAAGGATGATACACAGCTGTACTTCAAGACCAATAGAACGGATGATGCCTGGCATAAACTCATGACCCAGATGAAACTTAAGCTTAAACCTAATCTTCAGGAGAATAAGAGCATAGTTATGATCCCCTTGCGCTGCCATAGTGTACATTTTTGTGAAGCGCCGGTGTGGCAAACCACAAAATTATATTTATGAGGCAACCAAAGCCACTTGTATGGTTTTATACAGCCTCATTTAGATGGGGTAAGGCAAGGCAACACAAATCGCTGCATTACCTCACTCTGCGCTAGGGAGGCGTTCTGTGGGCATTGCAGTGCGTTCTCCCACGCAACACCCATTAATTTGGACTCTTCCCCAGATTTATAAGACCAGGAAAACCTGGGGATGTGCCAAACCCATATGCCCGCAATGAGGAGAAATTACTTTATTCCTCCTCGTTTTTTCCTCTTTTCCTGTGTGCCACATAGAAAGAGGAAAAACCTCCCAGGATTGTTTTTGTGCAAGAAGGTGCCCCTGCACAAAACAATCCTGCCGACAACACAGGCAGCCTTGCACTATAGAGCAAGGATGCCTGTGTTGGTGCCAGGTTGCCGAAACGGCGCCAGCTCAGGCGGAAAGGACAGGAAAACACCCTATTAGATACATACAGTGAATTCCTGCCCTTTCACTTTGACGTAGGTAGCACAGAAGGTGACTTGTTGCACTACCCTATGCCAAATCCCCATAAAATTTGTTCCTAAATTCCATCAGTTATCACCCACCAGCTCTGCGATCCTGCCTTCTGGCTGGATCGCTGAGCTATGGTCCATTAACATGTTCTCCAAGGTTGTTAAATCAGCCAGATCCCCAGGCATTATGCTGGATAGATCCCTTGATCTTGGCCTCCATCTCACAGATATCACTAGTGCCAGATTTCAACTGAAGCTGCTGCATAACATTGAACCCTTCATCCGCAAGCATGATGTTGAAGCCGCTGTACAGACACCGATATATGGCATAACTGGTGATGGAGCAAGGTAATGAACAAAATTTTGTTCAAACTTGCAAAGTTAATTTCTCCTAACAAAAGTAATCAGTCTAATAAGCTTGTGGTTAAATTATTAATCAACTTAGTTTAAAAGATACATTCATGAAACACACGCGGGACTAATGTGCTTTATGTTGCAAACGCAAAGAAAAATTTATAAACTAACCTTGTCTATTGTCTTTGTCAGTATTAAATGCTGCAGTTTAATTTAATGGCATGTGCTTATTTTATGTGCTTATGTTATGTCTTTTGTGATAAAAGCTCTTGGAGTTCCTGTCATTCGAAAAGGACAAGTAAATATAATGCTGCCTATTCGTGCTTTTACCAGGTAACATAATTAACAGATTATTAATTAGAAAAGGGGGAGGGTAACAGAATGGGTCTCAATTCTTTAGTGAAGAAGTGTGGCTCAATGATTAGAGCGGCAGACCCTGATGCAGAGGTCTAGCCCGGGACCAGGGTTCAATTCCTGCCTCGGCGGGTCTTGGGCTCCAAATTCCACGGACCTGATAATTCTTGCCTCGGTGCCTATTCCAATCATGGAGTCCCACTCTGCAACTCTGGGCAATAGCTTGCTTAATCTCCACAACGGCCCCCACAACGCTAAGGATGCCTGGCCTCCACCTTGGGTGTGCCCAGGAGTGGACGCCTCACAGGGAAAGCCAGGATGGGTTCCACAGCGGTATTCGTACAAGCGCCTTGAGACCCTTGCGGGTGAGTAGTGCGCTATACAAGTATCAATTTACATTTTTAATTAATTGATGTCTTGAGTTTGTTTAATAATAGTTTCCGAAGTGAGGCTTAAAAGTTGGTGCAGAAATATGGCTGACAGAGCTGTTGACACGAAAGCTTGAACAGAGTGATTTCTTGCACATGGGCAGCTGTGAAGAATTTTGCTGCAAAGTCGTTATGAAATAAAGAGCGATTCCTTTGACGTGTTGAGCGTTTTCACGGAGGCCAGCCAAGGACAGCATTTTTGATATGACCGCCAAGGTTAGGAAGTAAACATCCTAGGCTCGAGTAAAGTATCATTCTTGAGGAAATCGAGGATGTGGAAATGAAAGACAATGGGCCTTATATGAAGCCTGGATTTTGGTCAAGAGTCGAATGACCTAATGAATTTTTTTATCGTGGACTGACACAGGACAGCCAATGAAAAGCTTGGATTCCTATGGAAGAATGTAAAATGTAGAAAGTTTAGCTAGAGAGAAAGGTATAAATTATGACACCATGAGCAGGGAAAAAACTCTTACTTTTCAATTCCTGAGTGGTGTGTCATGTTGATGGACCTTTGGCGCATGTAAGGACAGCAGACTTTTAATGATTTATTCTTTTCTAGGTAAAGTTAGATTAAGACAGGGAAAATAGATTCAGGGAATGGAAACTGGTATTTTGCTAATTCTTCATGTTTCGGAGCTTGCTTTGAAATGTCAGTTCTAATTTCATTTCCTTATTAAAATGCTGCTTACCTATTTGCTTATGAAATAAAGATTCTTAAACGTAAAACGCTCTTACTTTATGAAAATAAAGTAAATAAAATTAGATTTAGAAGGACAAGCTGGTATTGTTTATTCATGGTCTAGTTTCCATTAGTTGATCAATCAACCATAGTGATTTGATTTTTGACTAAAGAATTGGTTTTAAATTATGATAATGAAGAATAAACTGCAGTTGTATATATTATTGTAAATATTATTTGAATAGAATATAAATCAAATCACCCGATTCAGTTGCTCAAAAATTGTCTCATTGGTGTAATGGGCCTGTATAAATGTTTAAAGGTATATGGTGAGTATTGAGGTGATAGATAGTGTTTTTGAGACACTTTTTCAATCGGAGCGCTGGATCACTGGCATGCTAGTTTTAGATTGTATGTATATCTCGCAAGGGAGAGGACAACTGTGGGAAACTCACAAGAGAGGTATACAGTTATCAACAAAAGGTTGGAAGTTACCAGCTCCAAGGTGCGCACAGAGAAGGTTGCCAGAGCACGCATTCCGTTTCACACTTCCGCAAGACATTGTCTGCTCCAACCAAGGCCAAGATTTAGAAAAGATTTTGCGTCGTGCTGCGTTATTTTTTCAACATAAACACGATGCAAAATCTTTTTGGGCATTTACAATTGGTATTTAAGTTGATTTGTAAAATAAATGCAAACAAGCGTGAAGCGCTGCTTTGCGTTAATTAGTGTTTTGGGGGCATTACAGGTAGTACATCAGCGTTCCCATGCACCCACCTATGCTTTTTGACACAAAACCCTATCTACTATTACTAGTAGGCAGGGTTTTGTTCCCAAAAATAACGCTGCTTGAAAGCAGGCGGTAAAAGGTGAAATGTTTTCCTTTCTCTTCTCTTTCCGAACTTTACATGTGTGCTGCAGTGCACAACACACATACAAGGTAGGAAAAGTTTTAAAACAGGTCTAGGCATAGTAGTATCTACTTGAAGGGTACTCTTCGAGTACAAAACCCATAGCAGACTCAGGCACACACCTTTGTTTGATGGCAGAAAGGTGTGTGTGATGTTCAGCTGCAAAGGTTTGTGCCTGCGCAAGGCAGAGGGGAGGAGAGTGCCACATCTCTATAGATATGGCTTTCTGCTGCTCCCTCTTCCTGGGGCGCAATGCAGCGCAGTGCTTTTGGGTGCGACGCTGCGTTGCGTGACAACTTTGTAAATCTGGGCCCAAGTCTCATCTAATAGAAAGTACAGCGGTTGGCACAAGTGTAAGGAAAACAGAAATTACAGGTCATATGCTTATCCAACAGGTTACAAAGTTTATACAAATTCTGCACACTGAGTAAATTACAAATAAACACATTTCAGGGGGCCGGAGCTACTAAGAATAGACCTCAGTTTCTGAGCACAGAAGAGCCAATGTCAAATTCAGGAGCAGTGAAGACCCCGAACAGAGGCCTCCCAAGTCCTCGACTGCTGACGAGTTAGAGTGGGCGTGGCCACCTGAGAGCCCGCCTCTTCCGTTTCACAGTGAAGCACCTTTTAATACTGGGTTGATAGGACTAGATAACATTGGAGTTGGTGACTGGGAGTTTGGTCGCTCACATGTGTAGGTAGGGTCACCCAGAGTGACTCTGAGGGTGGCTACTGTGTGAAGGTTGAGATGTCATCAAGTAGCTTTTAGCAAGTATTGAGTTCAAAGTGAATGATGACAATTTACTGGGCCAATTAATAGCATTTTACTGAGTGAATTATCTGGATGCTTTTAATGGCTCAGTTAACAAGCATGCCGGATCCTAATTATCATGTTGTAGGCCAATTAGTAAGATTTTTCTTTCCAAATGACAAGTAGTTATTGAGTCAGAAAATGAGCCATTACATTGCCAGATAATGAGGTTGTTTGAGGCTTCATGACTTTCAGATCTTCTTCACCAGCAGGGTTGTTCAGGGTGTTAAAAAAAACTTGCATCTGAGATCATTCTAATCCCAGCAAAACCAGCTCTCATCCTTCTAGGATCAGTTAACTGAGTACCTTCAGTCAGGTGTTAGTAGGAGCCCTTAGGACCCAATGTACTCACATAAGATTCAGCGATTCCCAAATAGCAAAAATTAATTCATCGCTAATTCAGAATCACAAACCCATATGGACTAACTGTGACCGACATCTTTCTGTTGTTTCCTGAAAACTGCAGTTGCATTTTACAGTCACAAAATGTGATTCTTTAGCAGTCGCAAATTGCGAATTGGCAGTAACAAATGGGGAATATTGCTTTGAAAGCAACTGATGACATCACAACAAGGAAAGAGACACCTTGGTTCTCAGTGCTGACCAAGAGAGCTCACAGGCACTGGAGCAGGAGTCCACAGCACCAGAATCTAACCCCATCCTGGCTGGCCAAGAGTCCCTGAAAAAGATAGAGGCATGGAGAGCAATTATACATTTTCTGGTATTAGATACTGATGGAGCAGTGTGTCTCTAACCAGAAGATTCTGTTTGGGAAGTTATCCCCACCAGATCCTGAGACCACTTTGGCTTAGTATCCTAAAAGGAATAAATGCTGTTAAAGCCAGGCACCGCAACATTGGGGAAATTAGAATAAGATGTTATTGTGTGAAGTCCATGAAGAAAGTGGCTGCCAGGAGAGGAAAAGCATTTGCAACTGGAGGTGGGCTTCTGTGAAACCCCTTCACTCCCCCTCCGAACTACTGGGAAGAGATGAAAGAGCACACCTTGCACCTGAGGCACTGACAGGTGTCCGGTCCAGCTGTACCACAGCACTGTGTACCAAAGCCACAGGTCAGTGGACACCTCCACCGCACTGAAACTCAAATATATGGTGTGGTTGTGAGACCTGACTGTGCAATAAACTCACTATAGGTACTGGGCCCAGTCAGACTGTTTGAAAAGCATTAGCTCAACCCTGGATATCTGTGGCTCAGAGCAGGCAGGCTTTATCAAAGCAACGTGTGTAAAGCATAAAGAAGTAACAGAACAGTTGAGTAAGAAAGAAACAAGACTCAAAAATATGACACCAAGTTAAAAAGAATATGCTGTTTTTTTATCTTTAAATAGTCACCTCAAATATAAAAATCCACCAGAGGGTTCCGGATATCTGAATTTTTAAAGGAACAATAAATCACTGCTTTTTCATTCAGCACAATATATCATTGAAGTGGATTACGTTCACGGTCAACTTGAACATTTTCGAAAATATTTACAAAATTGTAAATTACTACTTAGTCCCAGAGGCCAAATAGGCTTGTTTGAACAGTAACCTCACAATCAAAGCAGTCTCCAGTCCAGTTACAGGTTATAAGGGCGAACCGCCATTGACTTTAATGGAGTGGTCCTGATGAAAGGGATACAGGATCTGAAGGATGCTGAGAATGCTGATTTGGTGTTGGTGGTCTTTCTGGGGCTACTCCTCAGTCCACGAATACGGTGGAGTGACTTGGACCATAGGGGTCGATGTCCCTCAAAGTCTGCTTGAAATCCAAGTGTTAGAAGAGGCCAAAAGAGTGGGCAGCCTATCATTGGATTAGAGAATGGCAACAATAGTGGTCATTTGTTTTTAAAAAGGGCAGGTCAGAGGAGAAGTGTGTCCTGTGCAGCCTATTTCGTTCATCAGTAAGCAATCCAAGCTTTTGGCCAAGGCACTGGCAGCCTCAGGTGGCTGTTTGATGAGACAGCAGAATATTCAGGAGCCTGCTATCCTGTTGGCACTAGATGCTGAAAAAAGCAGCCGACTCTTTGGAGTGGCCTCACCTGAGAGCAATTTTGCAGAAACTAGGATTTGGGCCTGAGTTTCTGTCATGGGTACACCTGTTGTATACTGACCCAATAGCAAGGTGCAAACATCAAAGTAGTGATCTCTGATGTAGGCGAACACGCCAGGGCTGTCCAGTCTCCCCTCAGCTGCTTGCGCTGGCCTTTGAACCTCAGGCAACAAGAGGGGGAAGAGATGCCCTGGTTAAGAGACTGGGGGGGGGGGGGGGCGTAATCTCCCGGCATGCAGATGACCTCCTTCTTCAGACCCAGAACACTCCATTCACAGAGTTTTCGCGATCCTTTATATATTTGGGAGATTCTAGGGCATACAAATAAAGAGCCACAAATCAGTGATATTTCCCATAACACCTTGGCAATGGCCGGATGGTTGAATATTGCTCTTGAAACCCCTGAGGTATTTACATAGCTAGGGATATACTGAAAGACAGGCCCACATGAGTTTCAACTGCATAATCTGAGAAGAATTCTAAAGGAATACAAAAAGATGTAGCCACACTGGAGAAAGCTGGTCATATTTCTATGGGGAAGGGCAGCCCTGTACCAGATGATCTCACGTCCCAAGTTTCTGTATATTTTAAAAGTCCAATTGGTCGCACACTGCTTGTCCTATCAGCGTGTTGCCCCAAAGCATCGTGGTCCATGTAGTCAGCATCAGCGGGTGCGCCTCAGCCAGGGTCTTGAGCAAAAAATCAAAGTCGCGTTGGCCATCCCTGGACACGTGTTTCGAGGTTGTTACCTCTCGTCAGCAGGGAATAGGCATGTATTAAGGGGTGCTGCATAGGCTGCCAAAAAATATCCTCAGGTCCGGTACCACTCGTGGCACGCAGGTGCGTAACCCGGCTCGTCAGCCCCACCAGCTCCAAGGAGCTTGAATATAAGTAAAAGTCCAATTGGTTGCACACTGCTTGTCCTATCAGCGTGTTGCCCCAAAGCATCGTGGTCCATGTAGTCAGCATCAGCGGGTGCGCCTCAGCCAGGGTCTTGAGCAAAAAATCAAAGTCGCGTTGGCCATCCCTGGACACGTGTTTCGAGGTTGTTACCTCTCGTCAGCAGGGAATAGGCATGTATTAAGGGGTGCTGCATAGGCTGCCAAAAAATATCCTCAGGTCCGGTACCACTCGTGGCACGCAGGTGCGTAACCCGGCTCGTCAGCCCCACCAGCTCCAAGGAGCTTGAATATAAGGAAAAGTCCAATTGGTCGCACACTGCTTGTCCTATCAGCGTGTTGCCCCAAAGCATCGTGGTCCATGTAGTTAGCATCAGCGGGTGCGCCTCAGCCAGGGTCTTGAGCAAAAAATCAAAGTCGCGTTGGCCATCCCTGGACACGTGTTTCGAGGTTGTTACCTCTCGTCAGCAGGGAATAGGCATGTATTAAGGGGTGCTGCATAGGCTTCCAAAAAATATCCTCAGGTCCGGTACCACTCGTGGCACGCAGGTGCGTAACCCGGCTCGTCAGCCCCACCAGCTCCAAGGAGCTTGAATATAAGTAAAAGTCCAATTGGTCGCACACTGCTTGTCCTATTAGCGTGTTGCCCCAAAGCATCGTGGTCCATGTAGTCAGCATCAGCGGGTGCGCCTCAGCCAGGGTCTTGAGCAAAAAATCAAAGTCGCGTTGGCCATCCCTGGACACGTGTTTCGAGGTTGTTACCTCTCGTCAGCAGGGAATAGGCATGTATTAAGGGGTGCTGCATAGGCTGCCAAAATATATCCTCAGGTCCGGTACCACTCGTGGCACGCAGGTGCGTAACCCGGCTCGTCAGCCCCACCAGCTCCAAGGAGCTTGAATATAAGTAAAAGTCCAATTGGTCGCACACTGCTTGTCCTATCAGCGTGTTGCCCCAAAGCATCGTGGTCCATGTAGTCAGCATCAGCGGGTGCGCCTCATCCAGGGTCTTGAGCAGAAAATCAAAGTCGCGTTGGCCATCCCTGGACACGTGTTTCGAGGTTGTTACCTCTCGTCAGCAGGGAATAGGCATGTATTAAGGGGTGCTGCATAGGCTGCCAAAAAATATCCTCAGGTCCGGTACCACTCGTGGCACGCAGGTGCGTAACCCGGCTCGTCAGCCCCACCAGCTCCAAGGAGCTTGAATATAAGTAAAAGTCCAATTGGTCGCACACTGCTTGTCCTATCAGCGTGTTGCCCCAAAGCATCGTGGTCCATGTAGTCAGCATCAGCGGGTGCGCCTCAGCCAGGGTCTTGAGCAAAAAATCAAAGTCGCGTTGGCCATCCCTGGACACGTGTTTCAAGGTTGTTACCTCTCGTCAGCAGGGAATAGGCATGTATTAAGGGGTGCTGCATAGGCTGCCAAAAAATATCCTCAGGTCCGGTACCACTCGTGGCACGCAGGTGCGTAACCCGGCTCGTCAGCCCCACCAGCTCCAAGGAGCTTGAATATAAGTAAAAGTCCAATTGGTCGCACACTCCTTGTCCTATCAGCGTGTTGGCCCAAAGCATCGTGGTCCATGTAGTCAGCATCAGCGGGTGCGCCTCAGCCAGGGTCTTGAGCAAAAAATCAAAGTTGCGTTGGCCATCCCTGGACACGTGTTTCGAGGTTGTTACCTCTTGTCAGCAGGGAATAGGCATGTATTAAGGGGTGCTGCATAGGCTGCCAAAAAATATCCTCAGGTCCGGTACCACTCGTGGCACGCAGGTGCGTAACCCGGCTCGTCAGCCCCACCAGCTCCAAGAAGCTTGAATATAAGTAAAAGTCCAATTGGTAGCACACTGCTTGTCCTATCAGCGTGTTGCCCCAAAGCATCGTGGTCCATGTAGTCAGCATCAGCGGGTGCGCCTCAGCCAGGGTCTTGAGCAAAAAATCAAAGTGGCGTTGGCCATCCCTGGACACGTGGTTCGAGGTTGTTACCTCTCGTCAGCAGGGAATAGGCATGTATTAAGGGGTGCTGCATAGGCTGCCAAAAAATATCCTCAGGTCCGGTACCACTGTGGCACGCAGGTGCGTAACCCGTCTCGTCAGCCCCACCAGCTCCAAGGAGCTTGAATATAAGTAAAAGTCCAATTGGTCGCACACTGCTTGTCCTATCAGCGTGTTTCCCCAAAGCATCGTGGTCCATGTAGTCAGCATCAGCGGGTGCGCCTCAGCCAGGGTCTTGAGCAAAAAATCAAAGTCGCGTTGGCCATCCCTGGACACATGTTTCGAGGTTGTAACCTCTCGTCAGCAGGGAATAGGCATGTAGTAAGGGGTGCTGCATAGGCTGCCAAAAAATATCCTCAGGTCCGGTACCACTCGTGGCCCGCAGGTGCGTAACCCGGCTCGTCAGCCCCACCAGCTCCAAGGAGCTTGAATATAAGTAAAAGTCCAATTGGTCGCACACTACTTGTCCTAACGCGACTTTGATTTTTTGCTCAAGACCCTGGCTGAGGCGCACCCACTGATGCTGACTACATGGACCACGATGCTTTGGGGCAACACGCTTATAGGACAAGCAGTGTGCGACCAATTGGACTTTTACTTATATTCAAGCTCCTTGGAGCTGGTGGGGCTGACGAGCCGGGTTACGCACCTGCGTGCCACGAGTGGTACCGGACCTGAGGATATTTTTGGCAGCCTATACAGCACCCCTAAATACATGCCTATTCCCTGCTGACGAGAGGTAACAACCTCGAAACACGTGTCCAGGGATGGCCAACGCGACTTTGATTTTTTGCTCAAGACCCTGGCTGAGGCGCACCCGCTGATGCTGACTACATGGACCACGATGCTTTGGGGCAACACGCTGATAGGACAAGCAGTGTGCGACCAATTGGGCTTTTCTGTATATTTTGTCCGCCTCATACACCCGATGAGTTCTTTAGGGTGGTAGGGAGCTGGTTGAGTTTTCTTTTAAGGGAAGAGGAACCCCAGGATAGCGGCTACTTTTACACTTCATGGCCTCCTGTTTATCATCTCCCTGGCTCACCTATATACTTTTTACTGGCTTTACCAGCAGTAATGGCCAGTCAGGCATTTAAAAGGGCTAATATTTAACTTATAGGTGGCCTGAACATTCATTTAACTCCGCTATGGCCGGTCCCAAGCTCAGCTGTGAAAGGAGGTGAGCAAGGCCAGGAGACATCCTGGCCTTGAGGGGAAAGAGAAATCTCCTTTATGGAGATCTATTATTCCTTGTGGTTAAATCCAGAGATCAACGCCGCCGCAATAGACCCTTCAATCCAAACATGGACACTTCATCTTCAGGAAGCGACAGCTCTAATCGTCCATCGAGAAAAACCACCTCTGAACCTTCAACATCAAAGACCCAAAGTGATTCTAGACAACAACCAGGTCAAACTGACTCTACTCCCTCTACATCGGTTCCTTTTTTAGAGTCAGGCCCGGAAGAAACAGACGACCCCGGCGGGGAAAAAGATTAAGAAAAACAACTAGAAGCCCAACCACAACTTTCAAAGAAAGCAAAAACGAGAAGGAATCGTTAGTTATTAACATCTCGATGTTGCTTTGACTACACAAGAAACCAAATTACTCCAAAAGGGGACTTCTTTTATCCCCACCACCTCCACCAACCTTCTTGAACTAGAACTCAGTACTTTCAAACTAACCCGCAAACTACGCTTGAGACACTTTTTCGAGAACGTACTTCCACCGGCTATCGACAACAAGCCTGATCAACTACTCGGCTTAAAAACCACAAGTACATACATGCCACCATGTAGTCATAAAAGCATCGACACCTTTGAAACCCTTGTAAAACAGGATATATCAAAAATTAATTTCACAAAAAAAATCAAACAAAACATCACTATGAAGGACAAAGATAAAGATACGACCTTCCGAGGGGAGACTACCTAATCCATGCGGCGGTGGTGAGAGCTATACAGGCGCACTGGGGGGAGGAACTGATGGAGCCCACGACAACACTAGCGTGCCAATACACTATGATGGCGGCAGGAACAACTAAGGCTGTTACGTGCCTCTATTCCAGAATGCATACAGATACCCTGCAACCACTCACACCCCTGAAGCATGAATGGGAAACGGACCTACAGCTAGACATCCCAGATACGACGTGGTCCCAACTAGTGCGGAGGGCTAGGAAAAGCACCAGGAATGCGTGTTTTCAATTAATACACCTCTATATTATTCACAGGGCCTACCTTACCCCGAGTAAAATAGCAGAGTACTTTGGTGCGGAGGACGCAGCCTGCCCCAGATGTAACCAGTTAGGAGCAGACCTGGTGCATATGCTGAGGGGCTGCCCCCGATTGCAGGAGTATTGGAGGGGAATAGGTGACACCTTAAATGAGGTAGCGGACAGGGAGTTGCAGTATGACAGCGCAGTTACCATATTGCACTGGTTCCCACACAAGCGTAAGAATAAACTGTCTAGCAAATTCATCGACATGGGTCTAATTATCGCAAAGAGAGAGCTAACCAAAGGCTGGAAGTTGAAAGTAGGGCCAACACACCGGAGGTGGCTGAATGAATTCTTGAAGTGGGCGGCGGCGGAGAGCACGATCAGGTACCAACTGGCTCGCCGTACTGCTGATGAGAAAGCACAGGACGCAGCAATGGCATGGGAAATGCTGGTACAGGCATTGAGGGATAGTATGTTGGATGAGGATGGGGATGAGGAGGCGGAGGGGCAGGCGGCTCCTATAGAGAGGGTTATGACCCCGGCACCAACACCAGGAACACACGAGCAGTAAACATACAAAGATCCGGAGGCCCACAGTATAAGCACGTATCCTAGTGCCAGACATAGTTGCAGACACCGGGGTGGGAGGGAAGGGGGGGGGGGGGAGTGTCCCGAGATCCAGTAGTGGAACACGTACGAATTTTAGCAAGTGCAAGCGGGAACGGGGTGAAAATACAAAAGCAGAGGGCGGAGAGCCTCATATGTCGAATGCAGCAGATGACCCAGACAAGAGTGTAAACTGAAATTGAATAGCGCCGCCCGACCTCCGGGTTGTGGGCTGAATGGCTGTGTACGGGGAATATGGGAAGCAACAGGGGAACGACTCTGCACTCAGAGATTCTGATTCCAGTAAAGTAAATTGTAACTGACTCTGCAATAAAAATTGTTTAAACTAAAAAAAAAAATGAAGGACAAATATGCTTTAAAACGCATTGCAAGTAACAAATCCATCAAATGCCTTAAAGCTGATAAAGGCGGAGCCTTGGTTGTTCTAAACACCAGTATGTATGAGACAAAAATTAAAGAACATATTAATGATCCTGAGACATACACTCTACTAAATGACAATCCAACAGAACAGTACAAATGCGAACTTTCTAATTTGATTAACAAATCACATGAGGAAGGCATCATCGATGACCGAACTAAAAAATATCTAATAGTAGAGCACCCAAAAAGTCCATCTATAACTATGCTCCCTAAAATCCACAAAAACTTAACTGATCCCCCGTTTCGACCAATTGTGTCCACAAGAGGATCAATACACGAACCCACTGGGAAACTTCTGGATCGTTATCTACAGCCACTTGTAAGGAATTTGCAAAGCTACATAAAAGATACTACCGAATTCCTCAAAAAACTTTCTGATCTCAACATATCCGCAGAAGACCATCTCATCCTATGCACTGCCGACGTGAAGAGTCTCTACACCTCGATACCCCATGGAGGCGGAATCGAAGCTATAGAGAAAGCACTACTGAACAGTGACCTAACAATACCATTACAGACTTTCCTTATGGAATTGTTAATCTTCACACTATACCACAGCTATTTCAAGTATGACAAACAGTGGTACCTCCAGATGTCCGGAATGTCCATGGGCAATTGCGCAGCACCGACCTACGCAAACATCTACATGGCTGAATTTGAGTCAACCCACATCTATGCCAATCCCACCTGTTCCAACAATTTGATGCTATACGTCCGCTATATCAACAATTTATTTTTCATTTGGAAAGACACCCGTGAAAACCTCATACTGGCCCTTACAGACCTTAATACCAAGGACAACCGTATTACTCTCACTTGGAATATTAATGAACATGAAATAACATTCCTTGATGTATTGGTAAAAATCACTGAAAATGGACTACAAACTGACCTTTTCAGAAAGGCCGATCATGGAAGCAATCACAAAAGCATCCACCATCAGCCGCCAAGAAGCCCTCAAAGGCTCCACTAAGAATAAGGACAACAGAACTGTACTTGTTTCCAAATATTCGTCCGCAAGCAAAATTTACAAAAACATCATCCTCAAACACTGGCGCATACTCTCAAGTGAACCTGACTTTGGCAATCTTTTCAAAGAACCTCCCATTTTCGCATACACCAGGTCTGAAAACCTAAAGGAAATCTTAACCAGGGAACCCACCCAACAAACTTCCAGTACAGGCACACGACCGTGCCACAATTGCAACAATTGCAACAATGTTATGAAGGGCAACAGCATGAATCATCGAATTAAAGGATTTAAAATCAAATTACATGTAAACGCCACTTGTGATTCCACAAACTTGATATACCTTTTGAAATGCCCATGCGGTATGATCTACGTGGGTAAAACCACCAGAAAAATCAAAGTTCGCCTTAACGAACACAAATCCAATGTCCGCACCAAAAACCAAAAATCGAGCATTGCAATGCATTTCAACGAACATAACCACAACGTGGCTCAGCTCAAATTTTTGGTTCTTGAAATTGTTGACAGACAAGAAGGAAAAGACAACAACAAAATTCTTCTCCAGCGTGAGACCGCCTGGATATATAGACTGCAAGCGCTGAAGCCTTTTGGTCTTAATGACCGTACTGAACTAAGTTGTTTTCTATAAATACCCTTTGGTATTTATGTTTCACCATGTATCCTCTGTTCTATCCTTGAGAATGTTTATAATTGTCATTTGTTACTTGTTTAATTAGCGCTTACCCACCACATTCATCCACTCTAAGATGGCTGCTTCATTCACCTAGTAGCTACAGTCCTTTCTCCATTTTCTACATTCCCAGCCAATAACTTCGCGTAGCCCTCGGACCATTTCCTCCCACTCCGCGATAACTCCGCAAGTCACCGGTGGTTCCCGCCATGGAAATGCAACACTGACAGATCGCCCCCCGCAAAGTAAGTCAGAGCTCCGCTCCAGACCTACGTTAACTAGTGTAACGTTTGATCTCCTCTGCCCGTATAACGCGCTTTTTACCTTTCTCATAGGGATTCATTCACCCGCTTCGGATTCAGACACGTAAGTGCTTTTGATCCATGAGCTTCCATTCACTGCATTCCACCCCAATCCCCTTCCCCACACTGGTTTATAAGGTACCACACTCTTACGCACACGCAGCTTGTAAACTTGTAACTGGTTATGTGATATATTCTTCGTTATTTGATTCTCGTATCTCAGTTTGAGATTGTAAATGTGTTTTTGTTCTCACATCTTTTCAGAGCTCCTAGAAAAAGGGCAGGTTTGCCCGAAATGCATTGGAGCACCATGTGTAATCCACGAAAGCGATTGTAATCCTTTTTAAATCAGTTGGGATCATGTGATTTGTGAACCACATTGAAACTTATGAACACTATGAATTTTCGAAAAAAAAGAAATAAAGTGATTATAAAAACTTATATGGAGTTTGTCTACATAAACTAAACCAGAGTGTGTGCCCAATATCAAGGCTGCGTTTACGCCCTCTGTAACGCACTACACAATTATAAATCCAGAGATCCCCAGAAGCCACAAAATTGAGATAGGCCAAGAAACCTGGCACCGATGCCTGAAAGAAGATGGGCTACAGCTGGAGTCGGATTGAAAGAAAAGCTCAAGACTGAGATAGCTGGAGAGTCCTGGTTGACAGTCTATAGCTCAGAAGGGGTAGTAGCATAAGAAACTAAGAGCATTCAATTAGATTATATTTATTGTACTAAAGCAACTAACCTACTTCTTGATTTAGCGGCAGTTCAAGTTGCCCAATTGGTACTCGTTGACACATGAGAATAGTCATCTTCTTGACCCGGTGTTCTCTGTGTTACATTACATGACAGTCAATGTGCCTTTTCCAGTGATGTGGTCAGACTACTTTGTGGTCCCAATTTTATTACCATCTCAAAATACGCATTGCTCACCAGCCAAGATGCCATGCACAGAATGATGGCCCTGGAGCTTAGATTGTGCATCTGCTTTCGATCACTAAGCCAGAAGTGAGTGGCAACATGAAAGATGCACACCAAAGATTTAGAGATTGGGGGCCAGATGTAGGTAATCCCCGATTACCGATTCTTAAATACAGAATCATACCGATTCGGTATTTAAGAACTGGCAATCGGGATGTAGGTATATTTACCGAATCAATTACCGAATCGGTAAGATTCGGTAATTACCGAATCGGTATTTACCGATTCGGTAATTGCCATTGATTCCTATGGGCCTTGAGGCCCATAGGAATCAATGTCAATTACCAAATCGGTAAATACCGATTCGGTAAAATTACTGAATTTACAAGGGGGACAGGGTGTCACTTTGACACCCTGTTGCACCCCCAATTCTGCATTGTGTGCAATGTGACACACATACATGCCCTTAGGGCATGTATGTGTGCCACATGGCACAGGTGTACATGCACAGATGTGCATGTACACAGGAATTCGTTATTTACCATGAGATAGTATTTCATGGTAAATAACGAATTCTTAAGGGCATGTGGCACTATTTTAAATTCCACCTACATCTGGAATTACAGATTCAGTAAATATACAGAGTCTGTATTTTACCGAATCTGTAAATTTACCGAATCGGTAAATTTACAGATTCAGTAAAATTCGGGCCCTCTACATCTCAAAAACCAATTACCGGTCGGTAACGGCCCAAATCGGCCATTACCGACGGGTAATTGGGGACCTACATCTGGCCCTGGATCACAACCTTGTAAAATTAAACAGTTCCTTCAAGGAAGTGAGCAAGATCCAGGCCCACAGGAATGGCACTCTGGTTTGATTCCCAGCTGCGAGAGCTAAAAAAGGTCTGTACAATATTATAAAGAAAACGGAGAACAACCTCTAATACCTTCAGTAAAAGTGAATATATGAAAGAAATTCAGAATTACAACTACGCTATTAGAAGAACACAGGCAGCGTTTTAGCTCGGAAAACACTGCCAATGCAGTAAAAGATGTGTTCACGATAATTAAATCAATGCTTGTTACAGCTGGAAAGAAGCCAACAGTGATGCCTTCAATTGCCCGCTGCAATGATTTAGCTAGATTCTTTTCCAAGAAAATATCAGATATTGATGCATCCTTTTCTGGCCAAGGAACAGTTCCTCCCTTCGATTAAACACTGATTCAATCTGAAGTTCTAAATGAAATTCTTCCAATCTGTTTACCCACAGGAGAGGAGGACTTGGGTGCCACAGAGAATAGAGTAACATCAAGCTCCCAACTGGACTCCACTCCTCCTCACATTTTTAATCATAATGCACTGATTATCTGTTCTGATTTATAAAAGATCTTGAATCATTCTCTCTTGAGTGGTGTGGTACCTAAAGCCGGGAAACATGGAAGCGATTCATGCAAACTCCTTTCTTGGATCCTTTGCAACTGGAAAACTATAGACCAATTTCTCTAATTACTTTATTGTAGAAGATTTTAGAGAACTAGGTTACCAAATAATTGTTGGCATTTTCGGAGAAGAGCAAGCTACTTCCTTCTCAAACAGGCTTTCGGCCTGCCCACAGTACCGAATTGGCACTCTTGACAGTGGTCCTCAAAATGACATTGAATCTACAGCTTTGATTCTGTTAGATCTCAGCGACGCTTTTGATAAAGGAACTCATGCAATCTGGCTTGAGAGGCTAAATACATCAGGGGTGACTCAGCTAGCCTGGGAATGGCTGGCCTCCTCTTTGGAAAATCAGAGTTTTCAGGTTTACAATAAACCTTTCTATTCTGACTCCTTGTCTCTCACGTATGAAGTACCTCAAGGGTTTTCATTGAGCCCCACACTGTTCAATGTTTATGTTCGTCTGCTAGCAGATATTGCTCAATATTTTGGTCTCTCCTTGTGCTCTCATGCGGAGGACACACAGTGGGCCATCTCTTCAGCCACAGCACGGCATTCAAAAGCAGCCTAATGAAAGACTAGTCTTACAGCAGTGTCCACGTGGATGGCTGTTAGACCTGTCAGCCTTTGAGTGGTCTCTCGTATCTTTTTTTTTTTTTTTTTTGGCCCCCTTCCTGCCTCCTACATTTTATTTTCCCTTTTTGTCCACCATACATTTTATTTTTCTGGTGATGTCCCTAGAGCTCTGGGTGCCTCATTATTTTTCTTTAACACCAGAAAGGGGCACAGGTGTTCTCTTAACATGGAGGTGGAAGGGAGATGAAACCTTACAAAATGGTGGCTGCCAACTGTCAGAAGATTTTACCTCAGGGACTGGCCCATAGACTAATGTGAGGAATCCAGAACCTTCTAGCCACTTCGAGTGACTGGGATCCAGGGGTATATAAGGCCGGTACCTGGGCAGCCATTTTGTGTGACCTGAGAGCTGACTGGAGTATAGGCTGTGGCTCAGGGGGTTAGAGCGCTAGTGGGATTGACTTCTCTTTGGGGTTGCTTCCCTATGGCTATCCTTGCCCCTTTCCTCAAGACCTAACCCTGCCAAGCTACCAACTTGAGGAACTTTGTCCTGATGATCAACGATATCTAGGAGGGAGATATTAACCTCCTCAATCTCCGCCAGAGTAACCGCGAGGCTCAAATTACTTGACCAGAGCTGCACTGCAGGAGTGCTTACTGTCCTGAGGGCCGGTTAGGAAACGAACCCCCCCCCCTTCTCCAAGTGTCCGCCCCAGCGGTAGTATCCCTGGAGGGGTGATAGCCGGAAAACCCTGTCCAGCTTACCGGTGGTGTAGGGAGACGAGCTGTGGAGTTCCTCCTTTCCGACTGAATCGTAAAGGTTCTGCGGTAGTGTGGGGAGGGGGTAGCGTGTCCAGCAGCATCGGACCTGGGCCCCGCAAGAAGAGTCAGTTTGCAAAGAGTGAGGAGTCCCCGTACGGAGAGCGGTTCTGCTACTGCGCCTGTGGAGGTTCCGCTGAGGGGGCGGCGCTGACAGATCGTGTTTACCCCTTTGCGCAGGCCCGGAGGAGTTCCAGTCAGCTTCTCTGTAGAGGCGGCACCGAGTCCCAGACGCACTTCCCTTGCGCAGGCTCATTGACTCGCAGTTGCTATGGTGAGAATAACTGGCTCTCGGTAGGCCTCATCCGAGTCTTGCCTCCACTGACATCGGAAGCGTCTTCCTCCCAGCGCAGGCCCAGTAGGTGTTTGGCCTTGGCTGGGAAGGGGGAAGTGTGCGCTTCACGCGTAGCCTGCAGGCTGCCCAGAATGACTGAAATTCCATCGGAAAATAACAAGCAAGCCGGGATCCGGGGGCTGGGGAAGGAAACTAAAACAGAGGCATCGTCAACGAGATTAGCGAGGGAAATACTCTCTGGATGCCTGAAGGAAACTAATCGATAGCCCAGGGGAGCCTAAATTGGAAGGACGGATTCCCTGAACTAAATAAGCCGCTACTTGTAGTACCATGACTGGAACCTTACTAGAGTAAATCTGTTACCAGAACTTTGCAGGCGAACTATTCAAATATTGGATCTTGCTGGAATTTATTGCCTATTCTTATCTGCGGGGGTGGGGGGGGGGAACCGATCCAATAACTGTTAGTGTTATCTCTGATTTTACTAAAAGGCAGGTAACAAATGTACCCCAGTGTTAAGATTGTGCCCCCTAGCTTTTGTGAATTGAGGGGGTTGTGTATTCTTGCTAACTTGTAAATTCTAATTATCAAAGCCCTGATCCAATGTTAGAGCAATTGAAAGGTGTATTGAATTCTTACCAAAAGATACTAAGGTGCTGATATCAAATGTCATGAGGAAGTCATATTGAAACTAAGAATCCAAGGTGGAAGTGCCTGTTATAATTGAACACTGTCTGTCAGGGTAAGTCTATCTAGAGTACTTTTATAAAGCAAACCGTATTTTTCTAATTTGGTGTAGTGTCATTTTTAGTGGATGGGCGCTGGCTTACTGTGAGAGTGTGACGCAGGTACAACACAATTGCTGTGGGGATAAGTCTTGTCACTCTGTGCTATGTTACCCTATGTGGACTGGTAACCCCAGGTCCAACGTAATTGGTGTTCAGTGGTGGGATTAGAGCTTGTACTTGCGTCCACTTAACAGTAGTTTAGTGTACACCACATACCTGCACCTGGTGTTTTCTCCTAGCGGACTCCCTAATTAAAAGTTTCGTTTTCCAAATTCTTTCCAGGTGGTGGGTGGAGGTAGCCCTTACTTAACGCTCTTCCGTAAATTCTTTCAAGTGGTTGTCTGAGACCTTAGTGGCAGAATGGAATTGAATTAGAGGAGTTGGAGACCTATACGGCGGCCCAGCTCAGAGAATTTTGCCAGAAGAAAGGGGTGTTTTTCTGGCGAGGTGCGAAAAAGAGTGAACTTCAAACTAGCTTGAGGGCATGGGTGGAAGCTCACTCAGATGGAGAAAAGGAAGAGGAGGAGAGGGATCGGGACACTGTCATCGGAGTGAATGAATTGTACCAAACCGAAAGAGGGAACCTATTGCAAGGTCCTTGGACACTTTCGAGGGAGGGCAGCAGTGTGTCTGTGAGGAGCTTAACCGAAGCCGAATTAGCTGACCGGAGAGAGGAAAGGCAGTTGAAGTGGGAGTTAGCTAAGTTGGAGAAGGAGAGGGAGGAATAGAGGCTGGCTCATGAATTGAGTTTAAAGGAGTTAGCCCTCAAGGCCCTGCAAATAGGGACTTCTAGTGCTCCTGTTGGTGGCAGCGAACTCAAAGAAATAACCAGGGAACCAGACCCTATTTGCCAAAAGACGTAGTCACCAGCTACAGTGCAGGGGACGATATTGCCAAATGGTTGGCTGCCTATGAGGTCTCGCTAAGAGCCCATGGGATATTGGAAAGACACTGGGGGGGTGGCCTGTATAAATACATGCCTCCCGTAGGAAGGGATGCACTTCTAGCCCTAGAGCAGGAGGAGCAGACTAACTACCCCACCATGAAAGTGGCGCTGATAAGAAAGTTTGGGCTGACTTCTGAGAAGTACCGACAAAAATTCAGGAACAGCTACAAACTGGCTACACAGAACATTTCCTAGATTATGCCAAGAAGGCCCTAGAGGGTTGGGTGCAAGGCAGCGAGGTGGAGGACTACGAGGGGCTGTATGATTTAATCCTAAAAGAGCACCTACTCAAGAAATGTTTTCCAGAGCTGCGACAACACCTGGTGGACAGCAAGCTTACCAGCCCCAGGAAGCTTGCTGAGGAGGCGGACATCTGGGCCAGTACCCGGGTGTCCTCAAAGGGGACCGGAGGGGATTCCCAGAGGACTGGTCAGGGCGCTCCCCAGAAGAAAGAGGGGGGAGATAAGAGAAGGGAGTTCTCTAAAGGCCCCCAAAACAGTTTCCAAGGAAAGGGATCAGGATATATTCCTAGGACCAACCCGCCGAAAAGCCCTCATCCTGACCATAGTCAGCAGCCAAGGGTTGTCCGCTGATATGAATGTGGTGGGGTTGGGCACAATAAAGGAGACGCCAAGTGCCCAAAGAGACCACCCCCTCCCACTGGAGAAAAAGCCCCGGGAGTAGCTAGTGTAGTGCTCGGAGAGGAGTTGCCCTTAGATAAGGGGAGGGAGGGGGCGGGAGTCACTTTAGTGTCCCTGGGAGATCTGGAGATGGTTCCTAAGATCCAGGTGCCCTCAAATACTACTAAGTATGGGCAGTGGGTCACCATCAATGGCCAAAGAGGGGAAGCTCTGAGAGACACAGGCGCCAGTATGACTATGGTAAGGAGTCATCTGGTGTCTCCAGAGCAAGTGATTCCACACGTGCTTCACCCCGCCGCGATGGCTGACGGCAGAATAGGTCACTACCCGGTGGCCGAAGTTCCATTTGAGTTGGAGGGGGTCGCAGGTCCTCTTCGAGTTGCGGTAAGCCCTGCCGTGCCAGTTGATTGTCTGTTGGGGATTGATATGGAGCACAATGCTTGGAAGGAGGTGGAATACCGGACTCGTTCCGAGATGCTGGGTACACCTGACTGGGCCTGTGCCAGTACAAGGTCCGCGACTACCCGGAGGGGGAGTTCGCCAGGGCTGGAGCCTGGAACAAAGGCACAGCCAGCTGCCGGGAAGGGAACGATCCGGGGACAGGAGAAGCCTGCCTCGGCATCCACGCCCCGTGAGACGGATAGGCCACCTGAGGTGGTGGACCCGGAGTCCACAGAGGGGGATGTTGTCTCCCTGGAGGACCTACCTATCCCTGCCGAGTGGCATGTGGAGGGGGGCCTACCAGGGAAGAGTTCTGTAAGGGCCAGAAGGAGTGCCCTAGTCTTGAGTGTCTGAGGCATCAGGCCGAAGCCCAGGCAGCAGGTAACGTTACAGGGAACTACCACATTTACTGGGAGGATGGGCTCCTCTACAATGAACCCAAGGCTCCAGTGCACGGTTCGTCACGGGCCTTGGTTGTTCCACAACGTTACCGAGCCTTTCTGTTAGAACTGGCTCACGAGATACCCTTGGCAGGACACTTGGGTCAGGACAAGACCTTTGCCTGGCTTGTCCCTCATTTCTATTGGCCTCAGATGAGGGTGGCGTCCAACACTTACTGTCGGACATGTGTGTTTTGCCACGCCAGTGGGAAAACAGGGGTGAAGCTGAAAGCTCCCCTGGAACCAATTCCTGTCATTAGCACCTCCTTTGAAAGGGTGGGCATCGACATTGTTGGGCCATTGGATCCACCAACTTCAGCTGGTCACAGGTTCATCCTGGTTCTGTTGGATCACGCCACTCGGTACCCAGAGGCAATTCCTTTGAGGACCGTTAGTGCACCTGCAGTGGCCAGGGCCCTGATGGGGATCTTTACCCGAGTGGGTTTCCCCAAGGAAGTTGTGTCCGACAGGGGGACCAACTTCATGTCAGCTTACATATGGGCTATGTGGAAGGAGTGTGGGGTTACCTACCGGTTCTCCACTCCTTATCATCCACAGACCAATGGTCTAGTGGAAAGGTTCAACAAAACCTTGAAAGGCATGATTAGAAGTCTGCCTGAGAACCTGCGGAGGAAATGAGACGTCCCCCTATCCTGCCTGTTGTTTTCCTACAGGGAAGTGCCACAGAAGGGAGTGGGCTTCAGTCCCTTCGAACTTCTGTATGGGCACCCTGTGCGTGGACCTCTCAGCCTGGTGAAAGACGGATGGGAAAATACTCCCAGGAAGCTTCCCCAGGATGTGGTGAGCTATATGCTGGCCTTCCGGAGCCAAATGGCTAAGTTGGGGAAGCAAGCTTCTGACAACTTGGAAGCCAGCCAGGCAGTGATGAAGGAGTGGTATGACCACCATGCTCACCCTGTGGAGGCCAGAAAGTGTGGGTGATGGAACCTGGAGAGCTGAGTGCTCTCCAGGATCGCTGGACAGGCCCTTTTGAGGTGATGGAGAAAAAGGGTAAGGCCACTTACTTAGTGGACCTTAAGACCCCCCGGCAGCCCCATCGGGTGCTCCATGCCAATCGCCTCAAACCCCACCATGAGAGGCCCGAGGTCATCTTAATGATGGTGACTGACGGAGCAGAGGAAGAGGTGAGTGAGCCTCTCCCTGATCTATTTTCTCCTCAGGAAAAGGATGGGTCAGGGGAGGGAGTGATTCTCTCCCCATCCCTAACTCCTGAATAGCGTAGGGACTGCCAACTGGTCCTGGAGCAGTACTCCTCGCTGCTCTCCCTTATCCCGGGAAGGACCCACCTGTGTACCCATGATGTGGACACAGGAGACAGCCCACCTGTGAAGTCTAAGACCTACCGGTTGTCAGATAAGGTGAAGGCCAGCATCCACAGTGAAGTCACGAAGATGCTGGAGCTAGGAGTGATTGAACCTTTAAGTAGCCCCTGGTACAGTCCGGTGGTTCTGGTACCAAAAGCTGCCCCACTGGGCACCACTCCAGAACTCAGGTTCTGTGTGGATTACCGGGGACTGAATTCAGTGACAAAAACTGATGCACATCCGATCCCTAGGGCGGATGAACTTATTGACCGGCTGGGAGCTGCCCAACATTTGAGTACTTTTGACCTCACCTCAGGGTACTGGCAGATCTCCCTGACAGCTGGAGCAAGGGAAAGGTCAGCCTTCTCCAAGCCTGAGGGCCACTACCAGTTCTGTGTGATGCCCTTTGGGCTCAAGAACGCTCCTGCCACTTTTCAGCGGCTGGTGAACAAGGTCCTCTCCGGGATGGAGGCCTTCTCTGCTGCTTACCTAGATGAAATTGCCGTCTTCAGCAGCAGCTGGGAGGACCACTTGAGTCACTTACAGGCTGTTCTCCAAGCCCTGAAACGGGCTGGCTTGACAATCAAGGCCAGCAAATGTCAGATCGGGTAGGGGTCGGTGGTGTACCTGGGCCACTTGGTGGGCAGGGGAACGGTGCAGCCCCTTTAGGCCAAGATTGAGGATATCATGGCCTGGGAGCCCCCCCAAGACCCAAACTGAGGTCAGAGCTTTCCTGGGCTTCACTGGATACTACTGCCGCTTTGTGAAGGGGTATGGCACAATTGTGGCACCTCTAACTGAACTCACTTCCAAGAAGCAACCCCGATGGGTAGTCTGGACGGAGGCTTGTCAGCAAGTCTTTGTCACCTTGAAACAAGCAATGTGTGCAGCACCAGTCCTAAGGGCCCCTAATTTTTCCAAGGAATTCATTGTCCAGACGGATGCATCAGAGCATGGCATTGAGGCAGTGTTATCGCAACTCAATGAAGAGGGCTTGGACCAACCGGTTGTCTTCTTGTCATGAAGACTGCTTCCCCGGGAACAGATGCGGAGTGCGATTGAGCGGGAAGCTTTCGTGGTGGTATGGGCTCTGAAGAAGCTGCGGCCATACTTGTTTGGCTCGCACTTCCTGGTACAGACTGACCACCGTCCCGTTCGTTGGCTGATGCAAATGAAGGGAGAGAATCCCAAGTTGTTGAGATGGTCCATCTCCCTACAGGGAATGGACTTCCGGGTGGAACATCGGCCTGGAGTGGACCACGCCAATGCAGACGGTCTCTCTAGGTATTTCCGCCTTAGTGATGAGAACTCCCAAGGGGTTGAGTAGCTCTCCCCACTTTCAGCTGGGGGGGACGCGTGTTAGACCTGTTAGCCTTTGGGTGGTCTCTCCTATCTTTTTTTTTTTGGTCCCCTTCCTGCCTCCTACATTTTATTTTCCCTTTTTGTCCACCATACATTTTATTTTTCTGGTGATGTCCCTAGAGCTCTGGGTGCCTCATTATTTTTCTTTAACACCAGAAAGGGGCACAGGTGTTCTCTTAACATGGAGGTGGAAGGGAGATGAAACCTTACAAAATGGTGGCTGCCAACTGTCAGAAAATTTTACCTCAGGGACTGGCCCATAGACTAATGTGAGGAATCCAGAACCTTCTAGCTACTTCTAGTGACTGGGGTCCTGGGGTATATAAGGCCGGTACCTGGGCGGCCATTTTGTGTGACCTGAGAGCTGACTGGAGTATAGGCTGTGGCTTAGGGGGTTAGAACGCTAGTGGGATTGACTTCTCTTTGGGGTTGCTTCCCTATGGCTATCCTTGCCCCTTTCCTCAAGACCTAACCCTGCTAAGCTACCAACTTGAGGAACTTTGTCCTGATGATCAACGATATCTAGGAGGGAGATATTAACCTCCTCAATCTCCGCCAGAGTAACCGTGAGGCCCAAATTACTTGACCAGAGCTGCACTGCGCTCTGCAGGAGTGCTTACTGTCCTGAGGGCCGGTAAGGAAACGAACCCCCCCTTCTCCAAGTGTCCGCCCCAGCGGTAGTATCCCTGGAGGGGTGATAGCCGGGTAACCCTGTCCAACTTACCGGTGGTGTAGGGAGACGAGCTGTGGAGTTCCTCCTTTCCGACAGAATCCTAAAGGTTCTGCGGTAGCGTGGGGAGGGGGTAGCGTGTCCAGCAGCATCGGACCTGGGCCCCGCAAGAAGAGTCAGTTTGCAGAGAAGGAGGAGTCCCCGTCTGGAGGTGGGGAGCCGGAGGTGAAATTGAGAGTGGTTCCACTGCTGCGCCTGTGGAGGTTCCGCTGAGGGGGCGGCGCTGACAGATCGTGTTTCCCCCTTTGCGCAGGCCCGGAGGAGTTCCAGTCAGCTTCTCTGTAGAGGCGGCGCCGAGTCCCAGACACACTTCCCTTGCGCAGGCTCATTGACTCGCAGTTGCTATGGTGGAAAGAACTGGCTCTCGGTAGGCCTCATCCGAGTCTTGCCTCCACTGACATCGGAAGCGTCTTCCTCCCAGTGCAGGCCCAGTAGGTGTTTGGCCTCGGCAGGGAAGGGGGAAGTGTGCGCTTCACGCGTAGCCTGCCGGCTGCCCAGAATGACTGAAATTCCATCGGAAATTAAAAAGTAAGCCGGGATCCGGGGGCTGGGGAAGGAAACTAAAACAGAGGGATCGTCAACGCAATTAGCGAGGGAATTACTCTCTGGATGTCTGAAGGTGAGGTTCCGTGACAATTGTAAGTGGTGTTTTCGACTCGCACGAATATGGTCGAGTCTGGTATCTATGAACCGCAAATGACGAGTTTAGTGGGTGTACGCAGTTTCGCTGTGCTAACCTAAACCATTCGTCTGTTACGTGGGTTTTCTATCTGTACCCACGGGTTCCATCTTAGATACGGCATCCATTTTGTCTCTTGCCCTCAAGTAGCCAGCGAACGGACGTTGTCCGCTTCGCGACCCTGGGACTCCCAAGATATTTGCGGAAGACACATGTCCTTTGTAAGTGTCTTTATGACGAGGGGGATGATACTGTAAGGCAGATGGCTCCGCTCGAGGCTCATCTCGCCGTGCCGGTTTATTGTCTCAGCCGTGCATCTCATTAGGCACGTCCCTTTGATGCCTGTAGCTCGTGTTTCCCGATACCTCCCCTTTTACACCCTTACCAATTCCCCCACTGTTTCCATCTTCCTCTGCACCTGTCCTTGTTCCTTCTTCGATCTGTTTTACTGCTGATTGGAATGTACTAATGGTGGGAAGATGGGTTTTTACAGTTGGGAACCGCCAAATGTTTCCGCACTTATGTTCCGGACCTTGTGTGTATCAAAGTGACCAAAGCGACCCCTCTGGGGGATGATTGTGGGAACCGGGTCATAAACTTTTGTGTGCTATGCAAACCTATGGGAGAATTTTGTATAAAAGGAGCGATCCATTGAACCAATTTGAAGCAGTCTCCCCGAACTACACTCGTTGTACTTCCTGTGACTTCTGTGTTTCCCTGCAGCAAATAAACCTTGAATCTTTGACGCCGAAGGAAGTGTCCCGTGTCTCTGTCATTCGTACGCCGGAGCAGGTTACCCACGAAGGTTTCAGGTGTTGTCCCCTGGCACCGCTGGGTCCTAAATAACCCAGTCCTTCAGTTGGCGCCCAACGTGGGGCTGCATCAGTGGTACCGGTCCAAGCCCGACGATCGTGAGGAACTTCGTGTGAAATCTCCGAGGGAAGGTGCACTCCGCTTCATCGATCCTGTTGTCGAAACAAGTGGCCCGAAGACTTTTCCCGCGAAGATTCCCGCCTCCTGACGGCTGCGACGGACTGCTGCCCTGACTGTAGACCTGTTTTGGCGCCTGGCGTAGACCTTGGTAGAGCGAGACGATTGACGGGCCTTCCTGGTGACGCCATCGATCTTTGAGTTAAGTATTTGTGGGTCGCTCCCAGAGTTCTTGGTTGTGGTTGCTTAGTGGTTGCATGGTTCCATTGCATTTGTGGTTCTTGGTACTTTGTTGTGTTGTTTGACGACTGCAGCCGCCAAAACCCGAGGGTTTTTGCTCTTTGCAGGGACTTGGTAAATCCCGTAACCCTTGACGTTTGTGAAACTCGGCTAGTGTGCAAGATGCCTGGTCGCAGTACTTTGTTTAGTTGTTTCAGACGTTGTGGTGCGGATTCCCGACTGGAGGACTCGTGTCCGATACCTCCGGTTGGAACTCCGACTTATGAACTGTACAGCAAACATGGGCTAGGCCCGATTACTTTTAATGATTATTGGATTCGTTATACTAAGAAGGACGGTGTCCTTAGTTGGCCACCTCATGGTAGCTTTGAGACCCCGATCTTAGATAATCTAGAGGCTAAATTGTTCGAGAAAAAGTCAAGGCCGGCCATGTTTGATGCCTTTCGGTTGTGGCGTAAAGAGGCCCGACAGAAAGAAATCAGACAGACTAAACGAAATCAGAGAGATGGTGTTGCTGCCATTGTGAAGAAAGCAGAGCAATTTCAGCGTGATAAGGAGGTTAAGGAAAAGGAAGTGTTTGATAGGCTCCAGCGCATGACTATAGATAAATGCTATCCTGCTTTGCCTACGGAGTCGGAAAAGAAGGAAGAAGCAGTTGAGGATCCTTTAATGTCCTATCTTATGAAGTCGCCACCTCCGTATGTACAGGGTGCCGCAGCTCCTGTGGTTCCTCCTGTCCCTATTCTTCCACCTATTCTTCCTCCGCCTGTTCCTCAGCCTGCACCCGCTCTTCCGACTGTTCCTGCTCCTTTGCCTGTTGCTATCCCTACTGCTCCTCCGCTTCCACATACTCCTGCTCCCGCTACTGCTCCTGCTCTGTTAACTCCTGTTGTTGCCTCTGTCTCTACTCCTTCGCTTGTTAGTCCTGTGTCCTATACTTCTCCCTCTACTCGTAGTCGTACTTCTCCTTTTGCGGCTAGCTTCTTTCATTCGCTCGGACCTGTTCTTGGGTCCGCTGGTTCAGATGGTCCTCAGAGACGTAGTCAGCTTCCTGGTAACAGGGAACGCGCTTCGCTATATAATATGGCGATGGGTTGGATGACACATCCTCTTAGAAATCCACCACGTGTTGTACTTGACACGTTCTGTCAATTCAATATACCAACCCAAAGATTCGTGTTTGAAGAAATGTGTAAGGTCCTTCGTGATCAGATATCAGCCGATGCACCTGACGAGGTGCTGACCGCTTTGTCTGATCTACAGCTTCAGTTCTCGACTGGACTGATAGTGGATACCAATGTTCGACGTGCTGTTGAGCGGTTGCTATCTTTCCGTCCCACTCCTATACCTCAAGCTTTGTTTGTTGAGGATGTCGAAAGACAACCAGATGAGTCTGGTCAATTTCCTATGCGTGAAGTTCCCCCAGTATGGATGCCAGGTAATCCTAATGCTGCTCCTCCGATCTTGCCGTTTTTTCAGAGAGTGTGGATACATCTCCCATGGAAACGCTCAGAAGTGTTGCAGGTGAAGCAATCTTTGCCTGACCCTCGCAAAAATCCTACAGGGTATTACAAGGAATTATCGCAGCTCGTAGATGCTACGGTAATGAATCTTGCCGATATTGACATGCTGTTTGGCAATGTTGTACCGCAACCGGTATGGGCTAAGATTCGTCAGGAAAATCATCCGAATGAATTAGGCGGTGATTGGGCTGCCATTGTAGCGGCGGATGGTCGACAAACTGGTGGTGCTAAACCCGAGCAGTTGATTGCTGCTCTTCCTCAAAGAATAATCACGCTAATGAAAACTCTTATGCCAGCTATGAGGGTGAATTGGGACAAATTGTCAGCTTGTAGACAAAAGAAGGACGAGAGTGTCTCCGACTTCTTTACGAGGTTCGAGGAGGCATTCATCGACCATAGTGGTCAGGATATGGGTACTGAGGGTGGTCAGCGGTTGTTCGTAGACAAATTTGTTTCAAACTTATTGCCCGATTTGAGCAATAAATTGAAGAATTCAGAAAGTGCGTGGGCCGTTTCTACTTCAGCTCAGATATTGGCCACAGCACAATACTATGAGAATAGAGAGAAAGAAGAGAACGACCGTGCTGATAAAAAGACGAAAGAGCTTAAAACTAAAGTGTTGTTACAGCAAGCGTATCCTCCACGCTCGAATCAGAATGCTCCCCAACAGAATAGATCGCAGTCGCAATCGAACAGATCACAATCTCGAAATGACTCCTCTTCCCAAAGATCATCGTTAGGGTACAATCAATGTGCCTATTGTAGACAGGAGGGACATATAACATTCAATTGTCCTGTTCTAAACGATCGTAATAGCGGTAATTCATCTAGAGGAGGTCGTGGTGGTTTACAGCAGACATCACGCGGTAGGGGCCGTGGTGCTCAGAATGATCGTTCAGATAACTCATCAAATTCTAATAACTGTTTTGATCAACGTGGATCATCGCAAGGACGATCTGCGCAGTACAATGTAGACGATTACTACGTCGATCAGGGAACTGACGACAGTAATTACTAGGACAGCCATAGACAAGGAGAGGGAGTGGTATCAGTTCCGGTTGATCAGAGAGGGCCTTACGTCGCAGTTGCTACATCGGGCGTCGTTGAGCCTTTTCTGTTGGACACTGGTGCAGCGAAAAGTTCTATTATGCATTCGAAACTCCCTGGCGCACCT